>NW_022900927.1:20174960-20177508 GCF_012274545.1 Fukomys damarensis
TTTTTTTTTTTTTTTAACTTGTTCCCCACACCTTTCCTGACACTCAGTAATTCACTGGGCGGAGGAGATCCTCTGCTGGCAGAGGGGGAAAATGTCAGAGCTGTGTTATATTTAACTGTTAGCTCGCCGCAGAAAGGACAGAGAAAACCGGAGGAAATGCCTCATTTAGAAATGATCAGGTGCGGTGTTTGTGTGCGCGCGCTCGCGAAGAAATAGTCTCGCCTCGGAACTCACCCTCTCCCATTTTCTGAATGACATTGGAGCTGGGAGGATTTGGTGGGAAGGGGCCCAAAAGAGCAGCAAGATCCTTGGAGCTCCAGGCTGAAGCTTGCCTAAGCTCCTTCACCCAACCTTCTTCCAAACCCCCGTCCTGCTGCAGATCAATAGAAAGCAGCACTGGAGTGAGAGTCTCCCAGTTTGATCTTATTCCTGGACACCCGCAGGGAAGGCTGGGGGCCAGGTGAGCGCTGACCTCTAGAGAAGCCAATGAAGTGAAGGAAATGGAGAATGAGCCCCATACCCAGACCCAGCCCCGTGTGAACCCGACTAGGGTCCCGTCCCAAGCCTGTGCAGTTCCACAGAGGAGCGAGGAAGAGGGTCAAGGAATTGGGCGGAGCCCAGGCGCTCCCAGACTGCGGCTATTCAACCCGGTCCCCGCCGGCTCAGCGCCTACTTCCACTTCTTTAGGGTGACTGGCCCTGCCTCATTTGCATATGCGGCAGAACCACTTTCCGCGGACTAGACAGTGACCTTGAACTGGGCCTCAGCGGCCTCGCGCCTGTACAGCGAAGGCAGCACCGCGCCAGTAATTCCCGACCCTGCGCTGTCGCGGGAGCCCGAACGCAGCTGTTCAAACCTGATTCCCGGCGGCCTACGCCTCCCGCAGCCTCGTTTCCCCAGCCACTAGAGCTGGCTTAGATTTTATAATTAACTGCTGTCGCCGGGCAGTAGAGGCCGCGAGTATGCTGTGGGGATGGAGTCACAGACAGAGAAGGTGTGGGAGAGACGGAAGGGCATCTGGTGGATGCGCTGAAGGACGCGGGCTGCCTAGGATCTTCAAGGAAAGCCTTGGACTGTATCCTCGCCTTCAGCTTTAATTAACCCCCGAGTTAATGAGCGGGCATGGTTGAGCCTGGCCAGCTGCGGCGGGAGCCAGTGGCCTAGGGACCGGCAGGCAAGCCACCCTTTCTAGCCTTGTGATTTGATGAATGTGTGGGACTTTGGACGTTCAATTGCTCTGCTGTTGAACAAGATAATGTTGCGTGGGAGCAACGGAGTCCGGCGTATTAGACCCGGATAAACGCCGCTGCCCAAAGCCTTGGGAGTCCTTCCTGGTCTACTCATTCACCTTCAGCCCGCTCCTGCCAACAGCTCTTTCTTAGGCTGAACTGAGATTTAAAGCTTCTCAACCTAGCCTCCCGCCGGCCCCGGGGATCCAGGTTGGGTGCCGGTGTTTTTTGTGACTCTGGTTGCAAAAGAGGCATCTGAGCTGCGAGTGCGGCTGGGCTACTGTGAGCCACTATGATAAAAGGGGAGACTGAATGCTTAGATTGCGTGGGTCCTCCGAAGGGTCTTGAAAAATCCCCAGGTTCACGTTGACCTCAGGGAGCAGGTCGGGATTTAAATTTTTCCGATGGCTCTTGGCAGCTCTCCCTGAAAGAAATCATTACCGGCTGCACGGCAAAAAGAAGGGTTTGTGCGTCCATCTGTGCCCAGAGTCTGAAATCCAGAGAAAATTGCCTGTTTTGATGGGATCAAATCAGGCTGGGAGAAATGCATGTCTGGAAGAAGGAAACCTCACCCCATCCTCGTTTTCCCAGCATTGCATCTGCCGCCCTGTGGCCGCAGCTCCGTGCACTCAGCGGTCAGGCCCACGAGGGCATCGGGCAGAGCTAAGATTTTTTGAGCCGTGAAGGGATGGAGAGAGGCCAGGATCTTCCTCCTGGGTCTCCCCTCCCTTTTTTAAGAGAATAGAGTCACCTGAAAAGGGAAAAGTAAATGCAGAGAAGACTGTACCCCACAAAGGCTAGTGATTATTCTGCAAGACCAGCTCGGCAAACCTTACTGCAACAATAGCAGTTGAGCCAGAGGCCTGGAGAGCCTGGGTGGAGGAGACCTCATTGCCAGTGCAGTGTTCGGATTGAAATCAGCAATATTAAAGTCACACCCTCCTTATGACCAAAAATAACCCCCTAATAAAAAATTAAAAACTAAATTTTCAATGGTACTGATTAATGCATCTTGAAAAGGAGAAATAATAATACGTTGTAGATGCTTTGACATGGAATTTGCAGCCAAAGGATGCTCCTTTCTGCAGCTTCCCAGACCCTTAATCAATTAAGCACAGAAAGGCTAGCCCAGGGCTAATCTCCAGCCGTGGCGCCCCTGGCAATCTCGGCTGTACCCGGAGGCGGACAGCGGGGCTGGTATCCCA
Source organism: Fukomys damarensis (assembly GCF_012274545.1). Taxonomy (NCBI): domain Eukaryota; kingdom Metazoa; phylum Chordata; class Mammalia; order Rodentia; family Bathyergidae; genus Fukomys; species Fukomys damarensis. The sequence continues at coordinate 20,177,395 of NW_022900927.1, forward strand.
CAGCTGGGCCTCCTTCCTCAAGTGGGCCAGGCACAGGGCGGGATCCTGGATGCGGGAGGGGCCAGGCGAACAATCTGAAGCCCGGCGCTGGAAAGGGAGCCGGCCAAGCGGGGC
>NW_022900927.1:20177525-20190377 GCF_012274545.1 Fukomys damarensis
TCGGAGTGAGCAGCTATGATTTGGGATATGAAATCGCTCGGGAACGGTGGAATTCGAAGAATCTGTGTTTCTCTGCCGCGTCCTGCCAGGGAGAGAGGGGAGGGAGAGGGAGAAAAAGAGGGAGATGAGAATCTTCTCCACTCCGTCTACTTTTGTAGTTTTGGCTAATTCTCAGATATTTAACTTTCACCGATATGAGTTTTTCTCTCTGTCCCTCTTTTCTATGGTTTTTCCTTTTTATCTATACATTTAATGAGCTATTTTTAAAATCTAAATTTGTACTACTTAAGGGGGTGTCTGGGTAGGAGCTTGAACTAATCACATAGAAATCTAAGTATTTTCTCTATTATAGCTTCAATAAGATATATCTTTGGGGGAGGACATTGCTTCTCTTTTAAATCCACTTGATCGTATTCTGTACACCTAGTTGAGATCTGATTGTGGTTTTATAGATGTCAGTTATCCCCTTAGTGGCCAGGTCTGGGCTCTTAGCCTTCTCTGGAAAAAGGTTCTGAGGCTTGCACCATAAATACAATTTTATTATTTTTTTCATAAATACAGTTTTAAGCCCCCAACAAGATAACTCTCTAGGGTTCTGCTTTTCACTGTCAGCCCACCTCAGGAGGCAACCCCACTGATGGTTCCCTGCAGCAGGCCACTGGTTCTAGGGTGTGGGGTCTCCTTCTCAGTGAGGATCAAGTGTCTTTAAGACTGGCTGAGCCCTGATGAGGGCCCACCGTTTCCTGGTACAAAAATTCCAGGTCTCAGAAATCCCTCAGTCCCCCCAGAAGTCACAATGGTAGAGTTGCTCAAGTGCTCAGATTTTCAAGAGCAGGCAGGCATGTCCACGTGGAGCTGAGCACCTCCTTTTTCTGCTTCCTTCACATCCTTCCTGTAACAGCCAGAGGAGCCAGGCAGTGACTCCTGTTCCCAGGGGCAGAGAGTAAAGAGCCAGCATTATCAATTTTCCTTAAGTTCTTGTTGGATGAGAGGATTGCAAATATCTGTCCAAATTCCTAAGGAGAAAGAACCGATGAAGATGAGCACAGCAGCAGCCAGGCTGGGAAAGATAGCTGCAGGGAAACCTGTCCTTACCCCTACTTCGCCTCTACTGTAAATAAACCTGGAGCCAAAGGGCTCATCCGTCTCCTTAAACAGCCAGTAAACTTTATATGACACAATATCTAATAGTAATTTATTGGGGAGATATTGTAAATTCCAACGGTTTTAGTTAATAAAGGAGCTAATTAAAGAGGGAGGGGCTGTGCTCGGCCAGCTGTTGGCGATACCATAATACATCTGGGAGGGGATGTGAGGGGTGCAGGGGTGTGTGTGTGCCATATTTTTGGTGTGGCTTTTTTCCTCTTGCCCCGTGTCAGGAGATCGTTCACTCTTCCTCGATAGGTTTTATATAATTTTTTAAAAACCAGAATCCAGCGAATAAACCTGCCCCGCCCTTCGCCCCCCCACCCGGGATTGGGGATGGGGAAGTTGGAATTGGTGCGGGGCGAGGGGGGAGTCGGCTGTCCCCACCCCTCCCCCTGGCGGCGGCGCCCACGTGAGCAGGGCGGCCAATGGGTGGCCGGTGCAGGTTTAACTATGTTTAATGTCAGATAGCAATAAAGTAGAAGCTGCCGGTCTGGCCCCGCGGAAATGGGCGAGCATAATCTCCTGAATCCTGGGTTTGTGGGGCCGCTGGTGAATATCCACACGGGAGACACCTTCTACTTCCCCAACTTCCGCGCGTCCGGGGCGCAACTCCCCGGGCTGCCTTCGCTGTCCTATCCACGCCGCGACAATGTGTGCTCGCTGCCCTGGCCGTCGGCTGAGCCATGCAATGGCTACCCGCAGCCGTATATCGGCAGCCCAGTGTCACTCAACCCGCCTTTCGGCCGCACGTGCGAGCTGGCACGCGTGGAGGACACCAAGAGTTACTACCGCGAGCCGTGCGCTGAAGGCGGCGGGGGCCTGAAGCGCGAGGAGCGCGGGCGCGACCCAGGAACGCTGGAGCCGTCGGGGCCGCCAGGGCTCGGCTTCAAGTACGACTACGCAGCAGGAGGGGGGGGTGGCGACGGCGGGACCGGACCCCCACACGACCCACCCTCGTGTCAGTCGCTGGAATCAGACTCCAGTTCGTCCCTACTCAACGAGGGCAACAAGGGCGCCGGCACAGGGGACCCGGGCAGCTTGGTATCGCCTTTGAACCCCGGCGGCGGACTCTCGGCCAGCGGTAAGGACCCCGGCCCACGAGTGCCGCTTACTCAGGACTTCTTTCCGAGGCGGGTAGGGAAGGACGGAGCTAGGACTGCCGAGGGTGACAGAATGCTTGGTGAGCTGGCGCTTCTTTTTAAAAGAAGTGTGGGGGGGGCTATAAACATGTAAATATCCCCATAAAAGAGCTGCAGAGATTTCCTTTTTCGTTAGCCTGTGGCTAGAGGGGCAGGGAGCTCCGGAGAAGGGGGATTCTGATGGAGACTTCCCCTGGCCTGGGTTAAGGAGGTGGCAAGGAGATCATAGTTCTCTCCCAGGCGCTTACCTTCCCACAGGCCCTGGGTCACCTACATTTTTTTTTAAAGAAACACCAGTGGACACTGTTTACTCTTCACCAATTGTCCATGTTCCTTCTAACTGATGGGAATTCCTTCTGTGGAAGGATCATGCCAGGAAATAAGGAGAGTCTTGGGAATAGGTGCATAGGAACATAGGAGGGTCACAGATACCGCTGCAGAAGGTAGGGTAGAGGAGGCAAGTAGTGAAAGGGAAGGGAGTGTGATGAGGTGGGAGAATTGGTAAGGATGGGTACAGGAAGCGACTGGGATGCCTGGAGGCAAGGAGGGAAAGGAAGGGTCTGGGATCTGTCATGAGGCCAAGGTGGAAGGGATCTGGGGAAGGGCTGAGGACACTGAGCTGGTCATCCCTTGACCCTCTGGCCAATCCTGCGGTTCATCTCCACCCAGGCGCGCCCTGGTACCCGATCCACAGCCGTTCACGGAAGAAGCGCAAACCCTATTCGAAGTTGCAGCTGGCGGAGCTGGAGGGCGAGTTTCTGGTCAACGAGTTCATCACACGCCAACGCCGGAGGGAACTCTCGGACCGCTTGAATCTTAGTGACCAGCAGGTCAAGATCTGGTTTCAGAATCGGAGAATGAAAAAGAAAAGACTTCTGTTGAGGGAACAAGCTCTCTCCTTCTTTTAGGGAGCAGGACACGGGCGCCAGCCCCAGACTGAGCCTGTCCTGGCAAAGAGCAAGAGGGGGTGCCGCCAGGGACGTGGTCCCCGCTTAAAACGCCAGTTGTCTCTGGCAGGCCCTCCCTCTTGCCTGATTTGTTGGAGGTTCCCTCCCACTCACTCCCCTCAAGGCCCTGCCAGGTCCCAGAGAGAAGGGAAAAAACCCAGCCAGGGAGAAGGGAAGCCCACAAATGCCAGAAGGTGGCAGGGACAGGAAACACTGGGGCACTGCAAAAGGGGCTGGTTTATCTGAGGCAGGACTTGGGCATGGCCCCTCCGCCTCAGGCTAGGCTCTGGAGAAGCAGTGACTCAGAAGCCCCTTCCCTCCACTTCCCTTCGGGGTCTTAAATCTCTATTTGGAGGAGTGGAGGAGGGTGAGGACAGTAGAAACCAGCACCCATACTCACAATTATCGGGGTTACGTGAGGTTGGGAGGAGGGCAAATGAGTGGAGGATCAATTTAGAGTAGAGAGGGTTAGGGTAGCTCTGGCAGGATGGAAGGAAGGGAGGAGGAAGCGCGAGAATGATCTGCAAAGCCTAAGATCTGTTCTGGTCTGGGTGCTCCAGGCCTAGATACTGGGGGCTGAAGCATCCTCCTTGGCAAACCCGGCTATGGACAAAGCAACCATCAGCCTTATGTTCCCTCTAGGACCGGTTGCCAGAATGGTCTCCTAGTCCCCAGCCCACTCAGGAGTCTCCTGCCCGCCCCAGCCAACACCGGTTCACAGGTGTGATGCTACCCACGCTTCCTGCCGCCTAAGGCTGCGGGCCGGAAGCGGGGAGGGGAGAAACCAGAGCCAAGAAGATACCACCACAGGTTCAGTAGCCACCCCAGGGACTCCCACCTGGCCTTCTGAGAAGCCCAAGAGACTCAGGAAGGGGCTTCCTTCCTTCGAAGCGAGGCGTTTATTGGCGGGCAGTTTCTGGCATCCACAGCGGCCGCCGATGATTCTCCCTTCCCTGCTGGCGTTCACGGTCACGGCCGGCCTGAGGCTGGACCGGCATAATTTACGAGGCGGAGAAGAACCCGCCCTTAAAGGGGCTATGGGCGGCCGCGGAGGCCCGCTCAGCCCCCATTTCCCAGGCTGGTGACAATGAAGGAGGGGGTCGCTGCAGTTCCCCCACCCCACAGCTTTCTTTTTTTTCCCTACCCGCCCCCCAACATTGCCCTTTGTCTCTGGACCCGCTGCCTCCGCCTCCCTCCGGACCACCAATCCGCTGAGCGTGAGGACCAGAGCAGGGGTTGGGAGGCACTTCCCTAGAACCCACTGGAGGTCAGAGAGTGGCTTCTCCAAGTGGAAAGGGCTTTTTAATCTGTAGACCCCTTAAAGCTCCAGGGCAGATAACAGTTTCATAGATCCTGGCTGGCTCCAGAGAGAGGAGCAGATGAAAGAGCCCACCCCACACCACACACTCCTTGGTGCATTCCGTTTTAATTTTCGTGAGTCCTCCAACCTCCCACCTGCTCTCCCACCCTTGTGAAAGTGAGAGGGCTAAGAAACAGGAGACTGATGGGACCCAAATACAGCCCGGACAGGGTGAAATTGGCTTGCTGCCTTGGAGTGTTTCCTGCAGGAAAGGTCTCCCTACTCTCCAGGGACAAAACCCGGAAATGAACAGAGTACCTGGCCCTCACAACAGCACTCCACTTCAAGTCCCAGTACTCATACAGAGATGTAGGCAAACACATACACACAGCTGAACCCAGCAAACCTCTGGCCCCACCCCACTCTCTCTATTGTATTTGCAGGCCTGCAGCCTCATAGCCCCTTACAGCCCTAAAGAGAGGAGATACAATCACACACCTTCCACTGGGCACCTGAGACCTGACTAACATCCCACCTTGTTTTACCCACATACATGTTGTAGAAAGCACCTTCATTCCAGCTGTCCACACAGTCTTCAGTGGGCTGGGTTGAAGAATGAGACACTACACCCCAACCCCAGCCTGGTCAACTATTATACCCTTTCTTTAAGCCCTTCCTGTGACTAAGTGGTCCCTAGGGTGTTGAATTCAAGCACCATCACTCTGGCCTGACTCCCACAACCTAATGGAAAAGAGACCAGAACACTCCAAAAAAATGAGTGTATAGGGGGGTGGGGGGCAAAGATATGCAATATTCTCTTTCTTTTGCTTTAATCTTGACTTCAGTGAGCTTCTCTATTTGTGTCCTGTTCTGTGTGTCTATAACTATTACCCAATGTAGTCCCTGTGGGTAGTACCCACTTCTCTACCTTTCTTCCCAGTTCTCTGTAGAGTACTCTTCTATTCAAATGTCTCTGTCTTTAGCACGTTTCCTCCTTATATAGTCCTTGTACAGAGTTGCTTCAACATATTAATATTAATATTAATTAAAACATGGATGTACAATGATGTGATTTTTGAGAACAATTTTTAAATTGGTACCACAAATATAGTCTCCTCTGTTCAGAAACAATGAGAGCCAAGCCCCCAGCTGTTCCCTGCTTTATTTCTCCAACTCAGGTGAATAATAATCCTCCTTATATAGTCCTTGTACAGAGTTGCTTCAACATATTAATATTAATATTAATTAAAACATGGATGTACAATGATGTGATTTTTGAGAACAATTTTTAAATTGGTACCACAAATATAGTCTCCTCTGTTCAGAAACAATGAGAGCCAAGCCCCCAGCTGTTCCCTGCTTTATTTCTCCAACTCAGGTGAATAATAAAAAAAAGCTGCCATCACTAGTCCCAAGCAATTACAGGCAGAAAAAAATGAGGGGTGATAGACTAGGGGAGGAGAGGGAGTTCTGAGGAGTCTTGGGCTTGTAAAAATAATGTGGACAGCCTACAGTGGGTGAAGCTAGCTGCAAAAAAAGGTCTACACTGCAGGAACTGGAAGGATAGAAGCTGAGCTGGAACTTGGGGCTACTAAGAATGCCTTGGGGATGGGAAATGGGAGTTGGTGGGTCCAGAGTTTTAACCCTGTAGTTCTAATGCAGGAGCTTTACTCTGAGAGGACATTTTGTGTATTGCTAGATGACTGAGCAGTGGACTAAAGGCCTATTGGAGCAGATGAAACAGGCTCCACCTCTTGAAGCCAGCATGCTTGCCAGAGATAGGCTCAGGTCCAGGCTAGTGGCAATGGGACGCCTGTCCCCAAGAGCCCTAAGCACCTCCACCAACGCTTTCTTTTTATATGAAATGCCCTCCCTCTGCCTCCATCCTTGTGCCTCTTTTTTGTCCACCAATTACCATTTCTAGCTGTCTGGCTCCAGTCCTGGGAATCCCTTCCAAATTCCCCCTCCATCTTCCCAGGAATACCAGGGGGCCCCCACTGAGCAGACTTCAGAGCTACCACCTCCTACCCTACCTGGAAATGAAAATCTTTTTCTCCCTCCCTCCCTTTCTTTATTCTTGCAATTGGATAAACTAGCAAATTTAGAACAAATCCCATTTTCCCTTTATTCCTAATCATCAGCTGCCTTGCAGACCCAGGGGGTATGGGCATGAATTAGACTCCAAGCCCTGGGAATACTCATACAAAGGCCCAAGAGAGTGCAGGAGAAGCAAGAGGATGTCCACCTTCTTGTAGCCATGTCCTGGGAGGGGAGCTAGTGGCTGTGCCAGGGCCTGAATAAGGGGGAAAGAAGGAAGTCTGAATCTCTTGAGCGTAGCAAAAGACTGTTCACTTCTTAAGATCTGTCTACACAGGAAGGACCAACAGTGGAAGAATTTCTGGCTTTAAAAAATGGAGGTGGAATTTAAAGAGACTATGAATAACTGGCCCTTAATTTATTCCTAGACACTTCCAATCTGAGAGAGAAAGCACCTTTTTGGGTACTGTCTATGCAGGCTCCCGGATTCAATAACTGAGGGAATTGGCAGAGAAGGAAAAACACTACAGCTTTCTACTCAGGGCTGAAAAGCAATTTTTTGTTCTTCCCACAGAAAAAAAGGAGGCCATGATTGGAACTAACAGTCATACTCAGGGCACAGCTGTGGACATGGGTGAAGATTTCTTCGCCTGTGTTGCAATTATTTGTCGAGTTTAAGTCCCAAACTTCCATGTCTTAATGTTCACATTAAGACAAAGGACTTTGTGTCTTTGAATCTCGAGAAGCAAGAAACTGGGAAAATCCTGTGAATAATTTAAAGAATCACTTCTGTTGTGTGTATGTACTGTTATATCACCCGAATGAGTTCTATGTTTGGCGCGATCATCCACGAAGTTGTTCTGCTTTACTATGATCTGCCCCAAGAAGTTGGGGTTTTAAAGCCAGGACTGAGTGAGCCAGTGGGAGATGGGCACAGCAATTTGGATTCTGTGGATGCTAATGCAGCCGGAAACCCAGTGGGATCCATAGCTGAGACCCAGAGTGGAGCAAGGACCGCGGGGGTAGAAACGCAAACAAAGCAAACCCCGGCGACTTTAGGCTCCGGCGAGCTGAAACCATCGCCCACCCTCCCCGTAGTGTGCAGGAAAGCAAGAACGGATGTTAGGCTCAGGGCCGCAAGGGAAACACCCTGAGCTGCTCAACCTCTCTTTGCGGTGAGCATTTGGAGAAACTGAAGGTTCTGGGGTAATTCAGCGCTAGGTGAACTGCAGGCTGGGAATCCTACTGCCGCTCAGATGCCCTGCCTTTGGCCTGAGCGGCCACTCTCTGTGCCTGCCTCCGTAGAGACAGGAGTTGCAGATTTTCCGTGGACGGGCCCGCCTCCCGAGCCCACTGATGCAAGACTTTCTAGCTTCTCCCGCCGCTCACCGCTGCAGGCCCGCCCTCTGCTTCGCGACTGCTGCTCTAGGGGAGGCCCGGAGACAAAGGCGGGTAGGCAGCTGGTGGATGACGCGGGAGCTTGGGCTGCACTTGGAGCCCTCAGTGCCCAGGTCTGGTGGAGAGGGTTCTGAGACTCCCGTCTCATTCTTCGTCGTTCTGGTCCCGCCTGCAGTTCTGGGAGGAGGAAACCCAGCGAGCCCAAAGCCCCGGCTGATTTGCGCAGCTCGCCGCTCTTCGGGCGGCAGCTGTGGTCGCCTCCGGAAGGCTGCCAGCCCCCGGGAAGGACGGGATGACCCCTGCTGGTCGGAGCAGTGGAGGCTGTCTGCCCTGGCCCCGTCCCACCCAATTCCTTGTCCCTAAGCACCCTAGCCCTGGGGGAGTTTGTAGAAGACCTTTGCAAGAGCAGCCCAAGCAGCCAGAGCCTGAGGCACTGCCTGCTCTGCGGGAACCAGACCTTTATTCTAAGTGCCTTCTCTCTACCGAACACTGTATCTCCACAGTGGCAGTTGGCCCTCCAGCTGGGCTTCTGGTCACTGGTGCTCTGTCCTGAGGCTTCTAAAGCCTGTGCCATCCGCTGGAACCTGCCACAGGAGCCAAGATACTTGGCTTACACAAGACTAAACACAGTCAGATCTTTGGCCAGTTAGGACTAGCCAGTTGCCGGTAGGCGATTTTGTCTCAAACCAAAGTGTTTACTGGATACTTAGAAAGAAGTCTTCACTATTTTCTCTGACCGTGAGTGGAGAACTTCCTTCAGTGACAGGTCAGAAAGCTCTCTGTGAAGAAACATAGTTCACAGGGACTGAGTACTATACAAAGATGTTCCATAAACACATCTGGCGATGTTGTGGCTATATCCAATGTATGCACACAGTCTAAAATGCAAGATACCTATATTACATGTACACTCTGGGCATGCAAAATGTTTCCTATGAAATATGAAATATAGACACTTTTATAAATTTCATGGGAAAGCAAGGTACTGGGAGAAGACTGCATATAGTATGTATATTCACCACATATAAAATGTATTTACACATATATATACATACATAGATAAACACAGCACATACATATATTCTACATTTGGAATGTACAATCCCAAATCTATTTAGCCACATGCTTATATACTCCATAAGGTATATAGAATCAGAGCATAGAAAATAAATGTAAATATTAATATACACATAAAGTCGCGTGAAAATATATTATACATATACAAAGTACATATCTACCCACTGGATAAAATATATTCTGTGAATATTTACACACATCGTGTATGTATGTACCAATTATATTCTTTGGGCTCACATATTGTATTTATAATATATATTTCTCTGAAGGTTTTAAAAATAAGAGCAGGAAAGAAGTCTGGGCATCAGTAATTGCAATCTCCACCTGCTGAATCTTTTTTCCCTCTGTTTTATATTTTTATTATTTTCTGTCTTTTAAAAGTGCCCTTCTATTTCTTTAAGCATTATCACAACTGATCTCCTATCTTATTTCCCTGTTGTAGCTCTGACCTGAAGCTGGAGAACACATTTAGAACATACTAAGTCTTGTCTGTAGCAGGGTCCAGTGCACAGTCATACTGTATAGGATGAGCATTATATAATTATGTCACCCCCACGTGTCTCAAGATCCATTCTTCTAGGCCTAAGGTAAACCTATTATAGAAATACTCTACTCCCAGGCAGAAAAAGGGAAGCCACAAGGCTCTGGTGAAGTATACAGCAGGCTCTTTGATTCTGGGCTGTGTGCTGGGCACTCAAGGGTTCCTGAAGTCTAAGATTTGGTTAAGTTTTACATTTTTTTATTTTAAATTCTTCAGTCTAGGGAGCAACAGGAAACAAAGGGTGGGCTTCTAATGTTATTCACAAATCTTGGAGAAGCCCCACTCCCCTGCACCCAGCCAGGGCTGAAAGACTGGCTAGTCGCAGCCCACTGCTCAGATTCCTACCCTTAAACCAAACTGGGTCTACACAAGCAACAAAGAAAGACTATCCGACAGCCCAAGAGCACCCCCCCCTCTTTTCTCAACAAGATCCACTCCCAGTGCTTTTGGAGAGCCATTTTCTGGCACTGAGCTGTTCTGGCCCCCTAAAAATTAGTCCCACTTGGGTCTTAGCAACTAAAACTCCAGAACTCTCTGACACATACCTATGGAAAAATTCTTTGAAAGACAGTGTGCTCACATCCAGCAGAGATATTGTTTATGAGTCCACGGTTCCGTGTAGACGCGGCCATATTTTACAGTCCAAAGGAATCAATTAATTAGCGCCTCCCAGTCCCCCCGCCGGCCACTGCTCGGCTGAGCGCACGCGGCTGAGATAGATGTGCGTGGCCAGCTCGCTGGTCTTGTTAACAAGCCTCGTCATAAAGATGGAGATGATAAGGAGAGCCAGAAAACTCCGGCGGCCACGAGGGGGGGCTTCCAGGGCTCAGCTCTGCAGTGTGCGAGCAGCGTAATGCTGTTTCCCTGGTGCTGTCCTGTGCCCACCCGGGTTTAGCCAGTTCTTTCCTCCTGAGGTGTTAATGCATCCAGCAGGAACTGCCCCCGACCCGCCCGCTTTCCCTTAATTTTCCCTTTTCTTTGTCTAGCCCAAAATCGGATTTAAAAATTAAAAATATATAAACCTCTGTCCGTGAGTGCCTGTCTTGCCCTCTGCAACGTTTGTTCCGGACCTGCCGCATCGCTCATTTCTCTGCATTTCTCAGGCTGATGCTCTTCCTTCCTCCAGCTCTCTCTCTCCCGCTTCGCGGTTGCTTTTTCTACCAGGGCTGGCTCAGACTCCAATGAGCTTATATAAAAAAATACAAATATCCCACGGTTATCTCACACCAGAGTGAACACCCCCAGATAAGCCAGACCCAATGAAAATAAAATTTAAAAAAAGAAACACCTTGGGTGTAATTGCTGGTTTAGGTTATAGCACTTAATTCTGTTTATTCTTGCAGATGTGCATACTTAACAGATATTGATATTAAAGGGCAAGGGGGAATTAATTTTACTTTTATAGTCATCTATTAAGAGCAGATGATCTGAGTCTCCTTTAAGGGGACCGAAGGAGGGGGAGAGAGGAAGGGGGAAGAGAAAAATATGACTGAATGGGAACAAAGATCTTTGCCTGAAGAAACAATGTAACACTAGACAGAACTATAAAGTCTGGGAATGTAAGAACGCAGGGCTCTCTCAGCTTCCCCCATTTAGAATCCTGTCCCTTGCATTTCCTGCTGAAATCCCGACCCTGACTACACAGTGGTATTCAAGGAAGAATTCATGTAATTATCCAGATAATTGTAGGGGGAGTAAGAGAAAGCATTTCCCCTTTATTGTCTGACCCTCTCTGGTGTCTGTGCAGAGAAGGAGGAGGGGCTGGAGGGGTGTGGGATACAGAAAAAAAGAAGGTGGTAGGGTCTCTCAGTATCACCCTATGTCCTACAAAATGGCTTCTCCTAAGTCAACAAGTCCCTACCTAGGTAAGAGCTTAGGGATTTTGAAAAGTACTTAAGAAAATTCAAGAGATTCAGTTTGAAAGTCTCTGATCCAGTTTCATTTTTAATATTTGTTTAGCTTCCCTTGAACCACATAGATCTATCTCCTCTAGTTTTGTAATCATCACAAGTAAGTGGATAATAATTATAGGGGTGTCGATTATATTATTTTATAGCCATACAAGATATGATTAGAGTTAATGTTGGAGGATTTGTTGGACCTGGGAGGCAGCAAAACCCAAGGTAGAGAAGCCCTGAAAGTCTTTATCTTTCCTATTTTACATGTGTGGAAATCTCCAGAAACTCCTAATAATATACATTCCTTTCCTGGACTTCCAAAGGGAAATCTGTGGGATTTTAGGAGTTATAAAGCATAGAGAAGAATGAACAACTACTTGGTACTTGAACTCTGCCCCTCTTAGTCTAGGAAGCAGAGGACTCTACTTTTCTTGTCCCCCCAAAGTCAAAGCCTCAGTTCTCAGCACCAGGCCATTAGGATTATGGGGAAACATGGCAGGTGAGGCCAGTGACAGCAAGAAGGGATTTATGAAAACCACATTCATTGTCAACCCCAAGTGGGTGTAACTCACCCCAGAGTGAAACCTTTCTTGATCACAAGTTGGCCTTCTTTCCTAGAGCCTCCATGCCAAGGACAGATACAAAGGGGCAAAAACCCAACTGGCACTGCACAGGTCAGTTTCAATCTGGGAAGACAAAATATTTCTATCTTGTTTCTGGGAATCAAGAGACAAGAAGGCTCTGGGAGAAGAGGAGAGAGGTTACTATAGAAGCAAAGCCAGAGAGGAAGGCAAGAGAATTGAGGGAAAATATGAAACCACAGGCAAGATTACAAGGAACAAGTGAAAGAAAGGGGACTGGAAAAACAGGAGTAGAAAACAAAGAAAGGAAGGAAAGAAAAGGAAAAGGTAGGAAAGAAGAAAACACAGAATTTAAAAGAGAAAGAGAGGTGGGAGGGAGGGAGGGAGGGAGGAAGGGAGGCAGAGGCAAGGGTCAGTGGTTGCTCAGGCTTTGCCAGGAGTCTGCTTGCTGCAGTCTGGGTGGGCGGGGGCGCCCTTACAAAGTGAAGGTCAAGTTAGCATCGTACCTTATAAGGAAGGCGGCAGTCTTCTATTTCAGCCTTTCTTTCCAGAAGGACAGGGCAATGGTATTTCTCGTCTTGTAAACACTGGACTGTATGAGACCTTAAAAAAATAAAGACCCTCCTCATTCCTTTATTGGGGGTGAGTTCGGCTGTCTGGATGAGGGAAGCTCCGGACCGGGAAGTCAACTAATGAAGACTCCGAGAAACTTTTCTCTCCTTTTCTCTGTCTGGCTCCGCTCCCTGCCAGCTGGGCTCCCTCCCTCCCCCACCCCGCCTCTTTCT
>NW_022900927.1:20190421-20192989 GCF_012274545.1 Fukomys damarensis
CTCAGCTCGATCTCTCCACTCCCCCTCTCCCCTAACTCAGACTTCTAAATCTGTTTCATTCCACCTCGAAGCGCAGCGGGCCGTAAGAATCGGAAAGAAAATTAAACGTCATAAAGAAAAGTTCATTTACTGCTTAAATGTCTGACTATTACGGTTCCTTCAGAAAACAAAGCGGTATACTCGGTAAGGAGAAGTGAGTGAGTAGCAGGGATGGGGCGGGCTGGTGCGGTAGGAGACTTGGATTTATTTATTCTTTGGATTCAGAGGCAGAAAGGGAGATAAGCAGGAAGGTGAGAGAGAACCATTTTAACCCAACAACTGGCGAAACAGGAGGCTGTAGCTGGTGGGACTGGGAGCAGAATGCGGCCGGACCCCGTCCTGCTGCAGTAATCTCGTGATGCCGGCTCAGCCCATAACTTGGGTACAGAAGGAGCAAGTATACTATATATTTATTGGTTTCAGGGAACTAGGTTGGGAAGCAAGAATGGAGGAAAGGGGGAGACAAGGAGGGTAAGGCGGAGCCACAGCCGGCCAGACGCGAAGAGATGTCGGATGCCGCAGGGAAGCCACAGTGGGTTGGCAGTGGACGGCGGCGGGTGGGCTCCTTTGCAGGCTCTGGGGGAAGAAGCCTGCGCTGAAATCCTCAGTCCTTCTCCTCCAGGGCTAGACTGAGACTGGGAGTGTGGGAGAAGCTGAGAGATCACAGTATTGGCATAGGGGTATTTACAGAGGGCTCACCTTTTTTTCTGGACCTCACAGCTTGTCTTCCTGTCCTCTGGCTCTGCTTGTAGAGCCATTTCAAGACCTAATCATTTCTTTTTAAATTAGAACTCTAATGGAAGGGAAGGGAAGGTGGTCAGAAAGTAATGGTGGGTGATTCTGGTTAAACTCAGATGCTCCAAACAACCTTAATTGTCATTTCCACCCTCTTTGACTAGAAAACTGACCCTTGACATCCACCCCCCTTACCCACCTGGTAAGGAGCACCTCAGGACTAGTAGACACCTGAAATGGGGCCTGGGGCCTGGGTGGCAGCAACCAAGAACAGTGGACATAGTTAGTTGGTAAAGCTCCCAGGCCTTAGTGCCTTGTGCCCTCCTACCCTGTGTTCTTATAATGAAAAACAAAGAGGTCAATTTGATTATTTCTAGTGGTAAAATATCTTTGCTCTCAATGCAGCTTCTGATCCCAAGATCTAAGGTGATAAATGTTTCACCCATAGACATTAAATCTGGGCAAAATGCCACGTATGTCACAAGATAGCAGGGCTCAATGGGGTAGAAGCTAACCAGCGTGGTTACATTAGTTACTAGGAGCTCCCAAGGAGTGAATGAAAGGCCGTTTGATGGCTTCTCCCATTCTGTGCAGTGTATTTTCAAATGTTGAAATGGATGGGGCTTTCCTATGTCCCCTCAGTTTGAGAAGGGGAGACCCAGGAAGTTAGAGAGTTTACCAGCTGGAATGCTTCCCCCTAGTGTGAGAAAGATAGAGATAACCAGACCTTTCCCTGAAAAAAAAAAATGTGCTGCATTTCTGCGATAGAATATTGGCAGGCACTTTGGAAATTTAGGGACTTATAAAGAATAAGGCAAGGCAGACACCTTTATGAAGGCAGAGGCTGAGGTGTGATTCTGGGTGGGTAGAGGAAACTGAGGGAGTAAGGCTGAGCCTGCATCACCCAAAGCCATTTCCTCAGGAAAGTAAAACACACACAATGGGCTTCAATATTGAAAAACACCAGATGATCTGCTCCGAAGGGACATAAACAGGCTAAGCGGATGCAGGTTAATAAAATCTGCAAAAGCCCAGACAGGAACACTTAAAATGCCCCAGAACAAAGCACAACCATGACAAATTCTCACCCAACACACAGCTACACGCACAGGAATGTTCCCAGACACACAGAAAAAGAGCCCTTCCCTACCTCAGGCCTTCACTCACGAACACTCAGGTATACTTGCCCAGCTCCAAGAACACACAAATTTGTTCACTTTCCTAAACTGATCCAAAGAAACCCCTGGGAATGACAGGCACCAGCGGCACTGCACACTCCACAGAGTCAGCCCATGTTCCCCTGAGCCTCACTAATGCACGATCCAGATCCATACTTGGAGATAAAAGTCTAGACAATAGACGACTGTTTATGACGAGGCTCTCCAAGTTTGGGGCCAGGCGATAAATCTTAGGCGAATCTTCCTGTAACTCAACTTCTGTCTGTAGTGACGAGAGAACCACGGAGACTGTAGAGAAAAGCAGCAAAACGGGGGAGATTTTTAAATCACCTTCCTCACTGGGGAGAGCAGGGTAGGCTGTTACATTTGCCCCATGCAGCAGTCCACACTACGGAAGCTCTCAGACTGAGCTTCTCAGCACTGGCAAGATAGGGCTCCAACTATCTGCCCTGGCATCAGGGATCCCAGAAATCGGGGTGAAATGTGCAGTCAAAAAGGCAGGGCCTGGAAGCTGGGACAGCTTGCTGTGAGCAAAGAGTCTTTTTTTTGTTGGCGATAGACTCTTCTTTCCTGTCACCTGAAAATCTCTCTCTCTCTCTATCTCACTCCTCTCCTC
>NW_022900927.1:20193073-20196952 GCF_012274545.1 Fukomys damarensis
TCTCTCCTTTTGGGATTGATAGGCTGTTTCCTTCTACATTTTCGACTCAGGAGTCTGATTACAAGTAAAGCGCCACTAAAGTTCATCTCATAAAAATGCCGCGAGCTCACTTTGATCAGCGCGGACTGGGTCCGGTGCCTGAGCAGGCGCTAAGCAGCCGGGGAATGGCGGCTCCAGCCAAGCCATCCGCCACTCCGCAGTGAGGCCGGAGACCCGGGTAGCCCAAGAGGGCAATCTCTCCCGGAGAAGGTATTTTCTGTGGGGCCTCAACTGGCTTTGGAATCTAAGGCCCAGTGGCAGCGACTCCATTTCCAGACTGCTTTTAAGACATTTCCTTCATTTTAGAGCATTTGCTGAGGGGGTCAGTGAAACTGGCTCGTAAAATGGGGCTTTTATGGGGAGAAATGGGGTCATGTTGCTGGCCTCCAGGGACAATCCCTCAGCGGAGGACGCTGGGTGGGGTTGTGAGGGTAGATGAGCTGCCCTTCTCCCGTCCCTCTACCTCTTCCATAGGCGGAAGAATGGGGCACATCCATCGGCTTAGGTGGCCTCACTTGGGGCTTCAGGCTTGAGGCGCTAACCAGAAAAGGAGGAGGGGTGAAAGCCCCAGATCTGCAGTCCCGCGCTTTCCAGGTCCCAGGGTAGGGGTGGAGTAGGAATGTGGGTGTCCTGGGTGCCAGATAAACCACTAACCTGAAAATCCCACAAAGCACTCTGAAGAGATTATTCAACAGTAATCTCCTTCCAAAGAACAAAAATGCGTGCAAAAAGGTGCAAGCTGATTTGTAATGAGGGCTCTTGCCTATGGGGCCAGCCTGGGAACAACTGAGGGTGCCCTCCAGTGGGACTCCCTTTTTATTGATTTCACATGGGCCGAATTTTTCCTCCCAGGGTTTTCTTCCTAGATCATGGCCTGTAGAGTGGGACCCTTTCCCCATCAAAATCTGCTCTCTAGCACCTGGAGTAGCAGGAGGAGGTAGGGGAGCTGCAAAACCACTCCAATGGTGTGTGCAGGAGTTTGCCTGGAGCTGCCCAAGCCAAATTCGGTAGATACTGCCCCCTTCTGAAGCTGCCACTTTTGTCCCTGTGTGGGAAGTAAGGGCACTGGAGCCTGTCCTTTCTCTGGCCAGACCATCAAGGCAGCCACCCAGACTGCAGCCGCCTGCTAATGCCAGACAGGCAGCCGCAGGGACCAAGGCCACCAAGAGCCAGCAAGGAGGGCAAGAAAACCCTGTCAGGTGGTTTCAGGTGAAGGCTTGGACTCCAGGTGGACAGAGTGGCCACCAGGTGCCTACTAGGTAAGAACAAAAATAGCCTGCAAGGGAAGGGATTGGGGGCCACAAAAGAATCCCACTCTGAGAAGGCAACCAATGCCCTGACCAGAAGCTTCAGGCTGACAGAGTACAGCCAGCCCGGGGCAAGCAAGCTCAGCCAAGGATGGAGGATGCTTGGGGTGGATTGGACCCAAGGCTATACAGGGAGGCCTCTAACCCACACCATGGTTGTTTTTTGCCAGTCAACAGCTAGCTGACCTCAGAAACCAGGCCTTCTCGCTTTAACCCCAGCAGCAACTGGCAGTTACTGGGATTTTTTGAAAAATTAAAAGACCCACATTTGAAAAAAAATTGAACATCATGCCTTACTTTTAAGGGAAAGAGTATTACATTGCAGAAATCTCTGTCAGAAGACCCCAGAATTTCCCTCGACATCAACTCCTTAACATTCTTTCTTGCTTTTCTTTTTTAGTTACAAGGAAATCAGGCTGCCAGCAGTTCCTTGTAGCCGCCTGGCTCACTTTTATGGTGGCCCGGGAATAAACATTGGTGGTCAAATTCAAGTGCTCAGGCCCACAGCTGTCTCCTCACAGGAAGCAGCCCACCCCTCTTGTCCTGGCTATGCAGAATGAGCCTTGAGGGATTGGGCCCCACATTGCCCTGGAGGCCAGGATGGGGAAGAAAGCAAAGCCTTTTAGGGAAATGGGGAAAGCAGAAGCTGAGACTGCCTTCATCCACACCTCTGCAAGGGATAAGGGTACTTTTACCCTCTCTTGAATTGGTGCTACCACTGTTTGGGGGAACATTTTGCCTCTAGTAAACTCAAGTTAAATGTGGTCAGTGAGAACTCTATAAAAGCCACAATCCATAGTTCCTTGCCATTACAATTAAAAATGCTGCTTCTGGCTCACCCTAGAAAAAGGTTAAAGGAAGGAGAAAAACTCAACAGATTTTTCCTTTTGTGGTCCCTTCCCAATGGAATCCCACACATATGCTCCAATCCAGTTGCTCAGTAAAGTTTTGCCCAAGGCTAAGGGAGGGCTTGGAAACGGTGCCCAACACTGAGTGGGTATGCTTCCTGTTTATTTCAGAGCCACACATAAGCGAGGCAGACTCCACTGAGGTGTTACTGTAAAGCCTTAGAAAATGTGGGGAGGGAGGGGAGGGAGGGAATGGGTTTAGGGGGTTATAATTGAAGACGTTACCACCTCTGTGTCTTCCCTATCTGGTTTGGGGTTCTCAGCACCTTCACTTAGTTCAGTAAGGAAAATGAAATCCAAATACATTTTTAAAAGTAAAAACTGATTTTAGCCTATAGTTAGGGGGTGTAAAAAGAGTTTGAACCACTTTTGGCTTTGTTTGAGAGCCCAGAGGACTTAGTCCTTCGGAGCTTAAACTCTTCCCTTCCTTCCCTAACACATCCTGCCCTATTAACTCCTCCAAGCAACCAAGGTTGCTTTCTGCTCATGCCAGTTGCTCTGGCCCCTGGGACCCAGGCCAGAACCTTTCAATGAAGTGATTCTTAGCTGCCCGGGTGTGTCCTAGGGTGCCCAGAAGAATAGAAGGCAAGGGAGGGAAGAACATGAGCCTACTCCTTGGGCCACAGCCATCCCAGAGGGTGACAGACTTGGAGGAGGCAGAGCAGTACTGAGAAACAGGAAGGAGGCAATAAGGTCTGGCTGAAGCCCCAAGGAAAGGGTCTGAGGGCTTCCACTTAGGAGTGGCCCCTCATCCTACCCTGCCTACTTCAGGGTCCACAGCTCCACTGTCCCTCTGGTCTGTTCTAGAGACCCATACTTGGACTCACCACTCATCCCATAGCCCCCCAAATCTTTCATGGATAGGAGCCAAAATCTAATCCTCCCTCATATCTTTCCTGGGCCCTGACAGCACACTAGGTTTCTTTTTAGCTTACTAGCTGAGGCTCAGCCTCCAATCCTAAGGCTGGGACAGAGAAGACACATGACTCTCACTCTGGTTTTTTTCTTTGGGGTTTGGGATTTAAACATTCACAGTGGATGGAGCTTTCTGCACATTGATTGACAATAAAGGCAGGCATGAAATATTCACCCAGGGCCACTCTCTCATACTAAATATTTAACACAACATTAGAGAAGGTTTTTCCCAGACATCGCCAGGCACCGGCTGGGCGGCTGGCGCACTGCTCACTACTGGTTTATGACTAATCGGAGTCCCTAGCCAGCAGCAGCACAGCAAGCCAGACAAAGTTGGGACACTGGCTCACAGCTGGGCTGCCTCACCTTTGGGAAACTTCAGATACTCTTCCGGGGAGCCTCTCCAAAGACCTGAAATGCAGTCTTGACATTCAGCTCTGGACAGGTAAATAATCGAATTGACTTCTTCAAACTCTTGTAAACAGGAGGTGACTCCAGGTTGGAGGGATAAGAGTCCCTGAGAGTTGTGTGTGTGTGTGGGGGTCCACTATTCTTGGGAAAATCAGGCAATGGAGAAAGAAGACCTTACTTTGTCTTCCTAGTCTACAGCTGGTTACAGGTCGGAGGCAAGACCCCCATACTTAAAGCTCTCCTCCTTCCCCCAATCCTGGGGAAAAAAAGAGCAGCAGCTAGGAAAAAAAAAATACAAT
>NW_022900927.1:20197045-20198031 GCF_012274545.1 Fukomys damarensis
CTTTGCTCGCTGTGGAATGGAGAGGAGGGGAGTGACGAGAGAAAAACGAATACAAATCTGCAATTGATTTTCATAATGTTTCTGCGGTGTTTGCAAACCAATCGCCTGAACGTCCCCGATCTTACCTAAGAGAGAACCCCTCCTACGTCTGCGAAGTGCTCCGAACTGATATATGACAATATCTACTTTGGATCACGTGTTCGGGGAGAGAGACTAAGACGGATAACGCGTCATCTCGCCTTCCCAAATTTTCCCCCCTCGCTACACCGGTCCAAAACCTCCATCCGGAGCCGGCAGGAGAAGAGAACGATGTTTAACTCGGTCAACCTGGGCAACTTCTGCTCGCCGTCGCGCAAGGAGAGGGGCGCTGACTTTGGCGAGCGAGGGAGCTGCGCCTCCAACCTCTATTTGCCCAGTTGCACTTACTACGTGCCCGAGTTCTCCACGGTCTCCTCCTTCCTGCCCCAGGCCCCTTCTCGTCAGATCTCTTATCCCTACTCAGCCCAAGTGCCCCCCGTCCGGGAGGTCTCCTACGGCCTGGAGCCATCCGGCAAGTGGCACCACCGGAACAGCTACTCCTCCTGCTATGCCGCTGCCGACGAGCTAATGCACCGGGAGTGCCTTCCTCCTTCCACCGTCACCGAGATCCTCATGAAAAACGAAGGCTCCTACGGCGGCCACCACCACCCCAGCGCCCCGCATGCAGCCCCCGCCGGCTTCTACTCCTCAGTCAACAAGAACAGCGTCCTGCCCCAAGCTTTCTCACCCCCACCGACAATGGAGAAGGATTTTCTTTCTTTTGTACCAGGGATCAAGCTTGGGTCCCTGCGCAGCAGGTGGAGGCATCACGGAGCTCAATCCTCAGCCCTGTATATTGTTCTTTTAAATCAGAATATCAGGGCAGAATTGGACACAAGCATCCATTTCTAAAAGCATGTGAGGTTAATAGCCAGATGCTTTTCTTTCTTTTTTGGCTCACTTAAGAG
>NW_022900927.1:20198487-20199026 GCF_012274545.1 Fukomys damarensis
TTCTTTTTACAAAAACTGTTTTTGAAAAGGTCCAAACTGTGTGTTTGTGTGTGTTGGAGCAGAAACGCGAGCAGCCCCGGGGGTTAGTGGCGACAGGGGAGTGGGGAGAGGCGAATCCGGGCTCCGCTGCGCTCCAGGCGGACGACTCCGTGCTTCTCCTCGGTCTGCGGCCTCAGTGCCGGCCTCGCCTGGCGCCGTGCGAGTGACTCTGGGCTGGCGTCCCGGGGCGCTAGGGCCCCGGAAGAGGCTCTCGGGTGTCTAGGTGCCTGCTCGCTGATGACCTTCTGGCTTCCTCCTGCTCTCGCCAGATCTCATTTCTTTGCGCCTGTTTTCCGTGATTCCTCCTGACTTCTGAGGAGGCGACAGTGGACTTTCGGAACCATTAGGAGGGGCAGGGGGCTGCAGAGGAGCAGGCAGGGGGTCCAAGGGGACGCACGTGGCTTTCCTACTTCCCTAGACCCGGTCTGCTAAGGGGCGCGGGGGAGGCGGGGCTCGAGTCGCGCGGTGGCCCGGCGAGACCTGGCAGGGGGGTCGAGCTT
>NW_022900927.1:20199211-20200596 GCF_012274545.1 Fukomys damarensis
CCTCTCCTCGCACTTGCCCCCTCCCCTCCCTCCAGACGCCCCCCGCACCCGCAAGAAGCGCTGCCCTTATTCGAAATTCCAGATCCGGGAACTGGAGCGCGAGTTTTTCTTCAACGTGTATATCAACAAAGAGAAGCGCCTGCAGCTGTCCCGCATGCTGAACCTGACGGACCGACAAGTGAAAATTTGGTTTCAGAACAGAAGGATGAAAGAGAAAAAATTGAGCAGAGACCGGCTGCAGTATTTTTCGGGAAATCCGCTGCTGTAACTGCAACCGGGCTCTTTTGGGGGAGGGAGGGAAAGGGGGAAATTATTTTATTTTATTTTTATTTTTAATTTTCTAACTCGTCTTCTTTCCACGGGTGGAAATCTGGACTGTGGCCAGGGCTGGACCCCACTGCCATTTCTGGCACCGCCTTCCGGAACCTCCTTCACCTTCGGTCTGACTCTCACTGTGGGGGCAGAGGCCAGGCCTGACAAAGGGGGTGAAGGGAAGTGTCTGACCCACGGCGAGTGGACCCCCGTTGGCGCCGAGGCCCCAAGACTCTATTTAAAAGAAACACACCTCGCGACAACGTCTTGCTGCTCGGATTGGGTGGGGGGAGGGACGACCATAGTGGGCGCCTGAGCCGAACAATCCTTGAATTGCAAGCCTTCCCTTGTCCCAGTGAAAGAACCGCTAAGACACCTTGACTTCAAGAGGAGACCTCTCTGGCTCCCAGCCCCTACCCCACCTTGCCCCATTGCTTGGGGTAGCTAAATGTGATCTTCCTGCCTTGCTGTGAAATTCCTGTACCTTCGACCTGATGTTAGGTGTGCACAGTTCGTGTCCTACCTCCGTCTTTGCCCCGGCCCCGCCCGAGCCTCGTTCTCCCTCTAAATGTGTAGAGCACTCCTTTGAAATTTCTCAACTGGTCCATTGAGGTGCCCTAACCTTTTTCCAAGCAGTGCCCCACCCCATGGATTTATAGCTAGTCTATGCAGTTGTTGCCTTTTTTTTTCTTTTAAGAAAAGGAAAGAAGAAAGAAAGAAAAGAAAGGTAGATTGCAGTGGAGGAGACAGTAGGGAGATGGACTTGGGCACCTCTCCCTTGCTGGGGCCTGAATTTTTTGTAAATAAATTTCACAAGTGTTTCTTTTTACCCAGTGAGGATGGGAGAGTACGTGCGCTGGAATGAGATTCAAATCACCCATCTCTCCATGTGCGTGAGTGCGTGTGTACATGTGCAATCCCCACCCTGCTTCTTTCCCAGAGGGATTGCTGTGAATTTTTTGGTGGCAAATAAAGATATTTCATTCTGTTCAATATTATGATTTTATTTGACCTTTTTATTAACCCCTCTCCTCTTAAAACCCTCCATGCTCCAAGGCAGTGGAGGAGGAGGA
>NW_022900927.1:20200715-20209313 GCF_012274545.1 Fukomys damarensis
GGTGCTGGTGCAACTGGAGCTCCCCTGCACTGGCCGGGACCAAGAGTGTGACAGTGGCTTCCTCCCGCTCTCAAGCGGAGGACTCCTCTTAAGCTCTCCTTTCCCACGTGCAGCTTGAGCTGTATCCAAATGCCCAGCAATTCTTTCTGTTTAAGTACACGTTTGTTGTGGAGTTAATTGTAACCATCATCAAATTTAAATTTATAGGAATTTTCTTGGCTCCACCGCCCTTCTGCCAGATGTCTCCGTCTGTCACAGTTAAATGTGTAGTGTTGAGGGCAGGGCTTTTATTTTTTCTCTTTATGAGAAGACTATTGGAATTTTTATATATAGTTTCAAAGGAAAGAGGGAGAAGAGGAGAAGCTAGTTCTCTTTTAGTCCTCTCTGAAACCTCTGAGTGTGGGAAGGTGAGCCAGGGCCCCTCCCCCTTGGGCACAAATGGCCAGGCTCCTCCAGACACCACCAGACCCCTGGGCTGGGGCCACCTTGATGTTTACACATTAGGTGTTCAGTATAGAAAGCTGCAGAGATACGTTTTGTAGGGCCTGGCATGGGGTGGGGGCACTGGGGAAGGAGGTGACCTGTGGAAACAGCTGCCACACCCACCTATATTCGCTGCACATTTCTTTTGTACAAGGATAATTGTGGTTCTTTTAGCACTTTCAGTGAAGACACAGTCTTGTGTGTGCTCTAAATGTGTTATTTGGGGGCAGAGGTTCAGGACCAATTCTCCCATCTTTCCCTTCTCTTTCTATTTTCATGTAATTTTTAAAAAGTTTTTGTCAATATAGTTCTGTTGGCTGAAAGGAAAATGCAACATGACTATCAAATCTAGGCTCTGCCATTGTTTTTGATGTCTGAGTCTTAGGTGCCTGAGTCTCTAATTTGTAAATATGGGTCTTTGAGACAAGATTTGCAAAGTAGGGTGTATATGTGTACCATAATCCCCTCATGCGCCCCCACACAAAGATTTTATTTAAGTCACTGTGCCTGTGCTTACACAAGAGGCGGAATATCATTTGTATGCTTTTGCCTGGAGTATGGAGTAAACCTGACCACATGCACAGCTAAAGCTTGTGTCTTCCGTACTGTGTAACCTTTGGCAGTGTTTAATGCGTGTGCACAGGAATGCAGTTGAGGGTCCTCTGTGCCTTTGTGTGCGTGTGTGACAGTTCTCTAGGTATGTTTGTCCCCTAGCCATCTCAGGGATGGATAGCCTGCTGGCCGTGTTTTGTGTTAAATAGCATGAAGATAACTGTATAGAACAGGCCTGAGTATAAAGCAATTAACCTCCAAAGAGCTCTTAGTTTTGGAGAAAACATATTTAAAACTAGCAGCTACCACTTTCCCTGCAACGTGGAGCTCAGAAAAGAACCTCAGCTAGCTCCAGAAGAGATTTCTGAAGGATAGAGCACAGTCGCCATGAATGAAAAACAAAGGCTTCTGTGACCTAGGCCTGAAAACCTGCCAGTCCTTGGTGACCTTCTAAAAAAAACGAAAAAAGAGGCGTCTCTAGCCCCCAAACAAACCCTCCTTCAGAGCGCTGGGATGTCCAACCCCCCTTGCCGGCCAGGGCCACTCTGGGCTCAGCCTCTTAGGGTAATCCCTTCCAGCCACAGCGCTGCATTGGAACAAAAGATCCTCGTCTAGACGCCGCCATAAAGCGCCCCCCCCACCCCTGCGCCTCTAAACCCAATTTCATTTCGCCCTTAACGACCCAGTCTGGCCTGTGTTAGAAAATGCTTCCGCACTAAACAGTAAACAAACCCGCAGTGGATGCTCTCCCAGCACACCCGGGACCCCCCACCCCATCCCTCCCCTTGCCCCACATTTTTCCTCTTTTCCTTCTGCCTTTCTCAGGTCCTAGCTCCCCACCCCCACCCCCAAGTAAATAAACCCGAGGCCGAGTTCAAAGTTTCCCGGAGCTAAGGAGGAATGTTGGTTGTAAAAATCCAAGTTTATAGCGCACGTGGGAGTTTACAAGGGTATTAAGTGGTGTGGGCTGAGAGAGTACTCTGGGCCCCTCTTCCCTCCTGCCACGGTTTGGTTTTGGGGGTGCAGGGGGAGCCAGGGGCACTTGAAATG
Organism: Fukomys damarensis; assembly: GCF_012274545.1. Lineage (NCBI taxonomy): Eukaryota > Metazoa > Chordata > Mammalia > Rodentia > Bathyergidae > Fukomys > Fukomys damarensis. The sequence goes on from NW_022900927.1 coordinate 20,202,801, forward strand.
AGAAATGGCCTTGGGTTTGGGGTTACTTTGTCAATCAGAACCTTTGGTTGCTGGGGAATGGCAAGGCAAGTGTCCCTCCGAAGAAAGCTCACAACCCCCACTTAAGCACCTCTCAGAGAAAACCCCTGGGTTCTAAACATCCTAGAGGGTGGATCCCAGGGAGAGCAAAAAAGGCCTAGGCTTGGTGTCTGAAAGATTAACAGAGTTAGTATTACCTGCAGCCAGTTCTCAATCAGAGGGGAGAAACTACCTTGGGCTAATTTCTGGAATGGGCTGAAGACAGAAGCTTTCCTCTCCAGGGCAAAGAACTTTGAACTTCAAGGGAGTCAAGGGCACCACCCCTTTCTTCTCCTACCCCACCCCCACCTCTCTCAAGAATCTGCAGGACAATTCCTTTTGGGGCCTATATTCCCTGAAGGGGGACAGTCCTTGGGGTTTCCCAGTGCCCCAGGGCTGGATAATGCTGTTGCTAAACCTTCCCTGCTTAGAGCCAGCCAGAACACTGCACGCGACTACCCTCTTTATGATTCATATAAAACTTTGGGAAAGGCAACGCCCTGGAAGTTTTTATAACTTTGTTTGGCATAAAAGTTTTACAAGATTCCCCACTCTGTTTAAAAAAAAATAACAAAGTTTTGGTCTTGCCATGAGATGAAATCTCCGGTCTTTGAGAGAGAAAACAGAGATGGCCTCGGAGGCTCCATTGTGTATACGTTGGGGGGGCGGGGTGGGATCTGAAGCTGCCTCTCTTTGCTGAAGGCAAAAAGGCTGGAAGATTGTGTCAATCCTTCCTGAGACACACCTTGACCTGGCTGTGAGAGCAAACAGACAACCGAGGCTGCATGCCTTCAGGAGAGTCCTGTATGCTATCTTCAGATACATACACCGGTATAGACCCCCAAAGTTTTGACAGTATCAGCAGGACAACACCTTCACTGTCACTATCATTCTGTGGTTTTCTTGAAGCCCCTCCCCCCCACCTCTGATCCCTGCACTCACATTCTCACCCCACCCCCCAACCGAACAACATGAACAGCATCTATAGCCTTGACCCAGACTGCTGATTTGAGACAGTCTCTGAACACGTAGCCCTGCATCCCTGCTGCCTGTGAAATCAAAAGTGAGTCTGAAGAAAAACAGAATCCAAAAAATGCTAAGAAACTTCTGTCCAGCCAGAGGTTGCAGTTGTTGAAGAACTAAAGGTAACAGAGGCCAGCAGGGTTGCAGTCCAGGAGCACAGAGAACAAAGGTACCTGTGTGAGAACATGGCCTTGGGCTTCCAAGTCCATGGATGATGACCCCTGGACCTGCCTCCCACCTTCAAGTGACAGAACTCCACTCCCTCATTTCCCTTTCTGCAGCCTTGGGAGAACTAACTGGGATCAACTTTGGGACATTTTAATATTTGGCTCTAAAGGTCAGGATAAAGGTGGGGTGACTTCTTCAGAGGCAAGCTTCGTGGATTTTGGGGTGATAGAAATTAAATCAACTGTCCCCTAGAACCTAGAACTTCAAACAGTCATTGGCATTGGTGGGAGTGTGCCCCAGAGCCCGGTTTTTCCTTCCTTCTAATGGCGGCTGTGGAGGCCTGGCCACTGGCCACTGCCTACAGGTCCTACACTTTGCCTTGTGAGCAGCCCTGCTAAGGCTGAAGGCGGGGGTCAACTCCAAGCCTGAGTAGCCAGGATGGGGAGGCCTAAGACTAAACCTGGCACACACCCCCACTGCACGCCATGTGTGCGCGCATGTGTGTGTGTGCGCTCACGCACAAGTGCATGCACGCACGCGTGCACACACACACGCACTCACACACAGAAGCCTAGCACAACAGAGAAAACTCAGAAAGCATTGGAAGGAGAGTCAAGGAGAAGGAAAGAATTGAGGTGGAAAAAAAGAGCAAAGAATAAATTGTGTAATAAAGGAAAAAAGAAAATGAGGAAATGGAGAATTAAGGAAGACAACAAATTAAAGAGAAAAGATCAGAAAAAGAGGAAGGAAAAATGAACTACAAGAGAAAAAAGGAAAGGAAATTAGAAAGAGAAGGAAACAAATTAAAAAAAGAGGAGGAAATAAAGAAAAAAGAAATAAAAAGAACAAGGACAAAAGAAAGAAAAAGAAAACAGTTTTTCAAAAAGGAATTTTGCTCAGTGAGGGAGGGTGAGGGGTTTTCTCCAGAGCAAAGCAGTCCAACCACTGCCTGGGCAGTGGCTGGAAACCTGACCTACTGGGGTGACTTAGAAACAAACCATCAAAGTGGGGGCCAAGGCCTTCCCCCAAGACAACCTCCCAGTGGGCTCCTCCTCCCAAGGCTTCTCTCCGAGGTGTTTTGCAGTCTGGTTTCGATTCAGGAAGCAAAGTTAAATAACTGTTCGGCTTCGGCAGGGCCAGGAAACAGGCTGGTGCAAGTTATCAGACTTCAGGATTCAAGGATCTCAGGGAGCACTTTGGGTAAAAGTGAATGTCTGTGGCTGTGTACATGCAATTAAGTGCAAGTCGGACATGTGTACAGATGCTAAACTCCATGGCATCTGGGTACAAGTGTGTACAATGTCCAGATGTGAGAGTGCTTTGGTTGGCCGGGTTGCCAGGGTGGCTGTGAGATCTGAAGTACACCAGGGGCTCCCTTAACGCTCCTCAGCCTCCCACCTCCATACCTGTTTGAAAACCTGTTTTCTGGACCTCTGAGCATGCCACATTTTGCCTGGGTTGCCCTGCTCACAATTCAGCTGAGGCAGAGCCTGGCTAGAGAAGAAAAGCAAATCTTGCCTTCAAGATTTGGAAAAAGAATGGGTTATCTCCTCTCTGCCTCCAAAATAGGAAGACAAGGCCTTGTTTTCCATTTCGCTTGAAGAGATTTTAGTATACACATTTTATTTTTATTCTATTTTATTATTTTACCCCCTTCTTTTTTCATCTGTCTTTAGAATTTCCCGGAGGACTTGACTTCCTTAATCTCATCGGGAAACTGGCAATTTTCATTGGAAAAATCAGGGTTCTTGTAGGGTAATTTGAGGACTACAACTGAGAAGACAGCCGAGGTTTCTTTCTGTTCGTTGAGCGCTACATTTTCCTTTTTTCTGCTTTTACATGGGGACCCCTAGCGCCTCAGCTCTCTGCCTGCCCTGTGGAACCACTAGATCCTCCTGGAGCACGTAAGGAGCTCTCCTCCTTTGCTCACAGACATACAGGCGGCGGGAGGCCCAGCACCGTCCCTACTGCCCTTCAGGGTCTGGGTACCGGGCAGGAAGAGCAAAGGGGCCAGGGTCCCACAGGCGGGTGGGATTTGTCAAGTCATGGGCACAGTTTGAAGCAGCCCCTGGATTTCCAAGTCCCCAAGATGAGGTAAGAAGGGGGATCCCTGGAGTCTGGGAAAGGCGCAGGTCTCCGCAGTCCGGGAAGTTGGGGAAATGGTTTAAAGTGATTCAGTGCGGTGGTGATTTTGGTAACACAGACTTCCCCTGGACCCCAATCTAGTTGTCATGGGTGCTGGCTGAGGGGCCTTGGCCCTGTGGGCAGGGCTGGTGGGCACCAGGCAAGGCTGCAGACAGTGTGGCCGTGTGGCTGCGGCGGCCCGCATGCCTTTGAACGCCAGGCCGGCACAATAGGACGGAAACTGCCTTTGCTCGTGGCCTCGGGAAGGGAAAGACGGAGCCCAAGGGGGCAGGGGTGGGACCCAGACCAGGCTGGACTTCCCGGACCCATGCAAATGCTCTCTTCCCAGGGTCCTCACACTCACTTCTTTTTTGTTACCGCTACTGAGGCAGAATCCCAAAGTCTGCAGAAACCCAACAAGTTACTCAAATCTGCGTCTGAGCTAGCAGGCTCTTGTTTAACAGTGCTGGATTTTCGTTTATCTTGAGTAATTACAGGCAAACATTTGTCACACCGGGGGTCCCACTTAGGCTGATGAATTTGATTTCCTTTTTCATTAATGGCCTGTGTTTATCATACTTCTAATTGTTTCAACTTTAAACACTATTCGTTCTTGTGAGGTGAGAGTTGAGGTGGGAGGCTTTTCCCTGGGGGTATTATTTCCTTTAATAATGGCAAGGATTCTAAAGCAACTCCACATCCTCCAAAGCTGAGGTGAGAGGTGAGGTGGGTTTAGATCCGGCTGGTACGGGAGGCAGCTCAGAGGCTGAGTGACAGGGCTCCTCTCCTGAGGTTCCCCAGCTTGTGCTTGTTTTTGAGGACAATTCTAAAATGTATCTCCTTCACCCTCTTCTGCTGACTCTCACAATCCCCTCCCAAACTAGGCTCAGCCCTGTGAGGCCGTTTCCTCCTAACCTTCCACCACGGGTCCTAGCCTGGCCTGGGCAGAGGCTTCTGTAGTGCTGTCTGTTCTTGCTCCCAGCTATTAACACTGAGAGAAAAGCCAGAAAAAGCTAAGGTGTCCCAGCGGCACCTGGCCATGCAGAAAGGGCCCACCAGACTCCAAAATGTGAGGCAAGGGCAGAGGACTGGGACGACAAACTCCAGGGACAGGCACACCAGGCAGGAAAATAAAGGAGATGGGAAAGAGGGGGAGGAAACCCCCACGCCATATAATTCTCAATTGCTTTGGTCTTTAATTTCATCGTCCCATAAATGAGGAAATATCAGTTCCCATACTAAATTTTTATCCCCATCTGATAAATATGACGGGAAATTTTCGTTGGGTCCTCGTAAAAGGGAACTGTTTCGATCAAACTGGTGGGGAAATACTTATGCAGATAATACAAACAGAGTGGCCATAAAGTCTCGGCTGTTTCCCGCAGGATGGGCGATAGGACAAATGGCTCCCTGGATTGACTGCTGCCCAGGCTGTCCCAAGTCTGGTCTGGGGCCTAAACAGCCTAACCTTGCCCTGGACAACCCCCATGCTGAGACCACTGCGACCCCTGCAAATGAAAACACAAAACTATTTCAAACATCCCCTTGCCAACCCTGAAAGCAAGCCACACACTCATTTTCTTCCAGTTTTTAGGGGGTTCAAGAACTCTGTGCCTAATCTCCCAAGCCCTGGATGGGGGAATTCGCCAGATTTCTTTCCGCACTCCTCTTCTAGCTGCTCGGGCTGGGCCTCTTTAGAAGCAGTCCAGCCTCCTCACTGGTCCACGTTAGAGCGCTCAGCACTGGGGTCCTTTCCCAGCTGGGCTATAGCCCTTCTGAAAGTGAAAACCTCTGGCTCCCACCTGGGAAAAATGCCGGGCTACAGGAAAGACAAGTTATTTTCTGGATTCCGTTTCCTGAGGAAAGGGTGGAGAGTTTAGTTCGCTTTGGGAGAAAGGCGATGGAGAAATGGAAAGAAATATACAAAACAAACACTGCCTCTTATTTCTCTTAGCTAAAAGCCAGAAACAACAAAAATAGACCACCCTCTCTTCTCCTTTTAAAAATGCTTCTAGCCCAATCACACTGTGAAGGACACTTCCCTGGGTCGGATTTGGTTGCGACTCTTGTCCTTTTTTCCCTGTGCTGATTCAGGACTCCCCCAACCCGATCGAGGCTTTAGCAGGTTCTCTATTTCTCTCCAGGAATATACCCTGTTTTAGTGGGGGCAAGGTCAAACAGAAAGCAAGGGCCACCAAGGCCTTAAACAGCCACAGCTCCAAGGCCAAACCCCTGAGATGATGGCCCACGAGACGCCCACCCAGCCGGGCTCAGGCCGACACAGCTCCGGCGCTGAGGTCGCAGACCTGGTATCTCTGGTCCTGGGCTTCCTCCTCCAGGGATCTTTACTCCTACCGGGTGCCTGCTGTCCCCAACAACCTGAAGTAACCTTGACTCCCCTCGGCCTACCCCAACCCCTGGAGATTCCCTTTCAAGCCCCCCCAGGGAACTTGCAACTCAACCAACCTCCAAGACTCTGGTCCCAAAGCATCCAGCCCCAAGGCCAAGCGGGGAACCAGGGAATCGGGAGAGCAGAAACTTTAGTCTTGTTTTCGGTTCTTTAACTTTCTGGACTCACCGAAGCACCCCGCCAAAAAACAAAAGCACCTCGCCCCACTCCCACCCCTACAGAAGAAGTGGGGTTGGGGCTGAAGGGAGGGAAAAGGGAGGTGAAGAGAGTAAAGGAAGTACCTGAATCTTGTCTTGACCTTTTAATTTGAATTTGACTGTTTTGAGCCCCAGGTTGCCTCGCTCCCTCTGTCCAGCATTTTTCCCCTCTCCGACCCCCTTTCCCCAGGAGTTATTGGCTAATTCCCGGGAAAACAAACCCCACTCTTCCCAGAACCCCTCCACCTCCTTCCACCAACACCCCTCCGCCCAGGCCGCCCGCGGGGCGCTTCCTTTGTTCGCGGGGAAGGGCTAGGGTGCCCCTACCCCGAGGCAGCTGCTAGGTGGCGCTGTTACTCCACGCTGCGCGCTCCGCCTGCCAACAACTTGACCCCGCTGACGTCACGGCCGTCTGAATCATCAAGGCCATTTTCAAATCCCATTGGTCTAGCCGTCACATGGTGAGGCCCGAATGCGCGGATAATTATGGAGCTGATATTTCCCCCCCTCCCCTTCTTTTTTCTCCCGCCCCTC
>NW_022900927.1:20209384-20218775 GCF_012274545.1 Fukomys damarensis
ATTGCTCCTTAAAAACCCCTCTCTCTGAAAATGACATGCCCTCGCAATGTAACTCCGAACTCATACGCGGAGCCCTTGGCTGCGCCCGGCGGAGGAGAGCGCTATAGCCGGAGCGCAGGCATGTATATGCAATCGGGGAGTGACTTCAACTGCGGGGTAATGAGGGGCTGCGGGCTCGCGCCCTCGCTCTCTAAGAGGGACGAGGGCGGCAGCCCCAACCTCGCCCTCAACACCTACCCGTCCTACCTCTCGCAGCTGGACTCCTGGGGCGACCCCAAAGCCGCCTACCGCCTGGAACAACCTGTTGGCAGGCCGCTGTCCTCCTGCTCCTACCCACCTAGTGTCAAGGAGGAGAATGTCTGCTGCATGTACAGCGCTGAGAAGCGGGCGAAAAGTGGCCCCGAGGCAGCGCTCTACTCCCACCCCCTGCCGGAGTCCTGCCTCGGGGAGCACGAGGTGCCCGTGCCCAGCTACTACCGCGCCAGCCCGAGCTACTCGGCGCTGGACAAGACGCCCCACTGTGCTGGGGCCAACGACTTCGAAGCCCCTTTTGAGCAGCGGGCCAATCTCAACCCGCGCGCCGAACATCTGGAATCGCCTCAGCTTGGGGGCAAAGTGAGTTTCCCTGAGACACCTAAGTCCGACAGCCAGACACCCAGCCCCAACGAGATCAAGACGGAGCAGAGCCTGGCCGGCCCAAAAGGCAGCCCCTCAGAGAGCGAAAAGGACCGGGCCAAGACCGTCGACTCCAGCCCAGACACCTCAGATAATGAAACGAAAGGTAAGGCCGCCTGGGCCGCGGCCCGGCTGCGACTGTGGGGCACTGGGTCTTCTTGGCCCGGCTGGGAGCAGGCGAGAGGGTTGGGCTGAGGCCTCTGGACGTGATGTCTGGGGAATGCGACCCGGCTTGCGGCTTGTGTCTGCTGAGCGCCAAGCTGGTGGCGCATCATTTAGCTGGGGAAGGTAAGCGGCGATGTGGAGGTACGGCCAGCCCGGGCCCTGGGTGCTAAGGCAGGCGGGGGTGCTGTGCGTAGACAGGCAGCCTGTGGGCTCCCTGTGCTGCCCAGGACCGGAGACCGCTCCCAGGCCCTGTGCTGGCTTGGGTTTGCCTTCCCAACCCTGATGTACTGGGGGGCTGATGTCCCCCACTCAGGTCAAAGGCTCACAAAAAGCTTAAAATGGCGATCTTGTGCTAGGGACGAAGGAAGGCTTGAGAGATGAAGAATTTCTCTTTCCAGCATTTTCCCAGTTGGAAATTGTTTCCTGAGAAACAGGATTTGTTGTTTGTGGGTCTGATTTCTGTGTGCGCTTTAGGCTTCTTCGGATTTTTCCTCGGCCAGGGGCCTTGGGCAGCAGCATTAAGGCCGGAAGAAGTGGAGGTGAAGGACTGCCCTCCACGTCCCTCCCTCTCCTCCAGATGCCTGGCCTGAGGATGGTGTTGGAACAGGGCATTTGGAATGGAATGTTGAAGTTTTTTGTCTCCTCTCTTTTTTTTATTCTTTTCTTTTTTCTAGTTATATTACATTTTTTTTCCCCATTGGTTTCCAAGAGCAGCCTACAAATGACTGGTTGGGAAATTTCTCTGTGTGGCAAATGGTTTTCTCCTGAAAGGAGTGTGACTTTGGTTGGGTTTCATTGTGATTTTGGTTACAGGGAGAAAGCCTAGGCAGAGTTCAAGCTCAGGGTTCAAGATTCATTTCTGCATTAGGAACTGGGGGCTTTCTGGATCTTTCTCTAACACCTGGAAAAGAATGTGGAGGGGACAGGAACAAGGGAGGGACCCTGAAGGGAGCCACTTTCCCTGAAAAGTTGGACTAAAAAACATCCGAAAGGCCCAACAGGGAGGAATAAAACCTCTCCCCTTGACAGTGCCTCCTGGGAGCAGTACATAAGAGATGCTCATTGGGTGTAGAGGTAGGTGAAATATTGAGAATGGAGTAGGCTGGGGTTGGTCTGGATCTCCTGCTGCTTTGTATATGGATGCGACGCACATGCATGCCTGACAGCGACCTGTGTCACACTCACACATGTCCCTCTTGCACATTCCTCACACACAAACACGCCTGCTCATATATGCACATGTACTCTTTTGGTGGGCAATGACAGAGGCTTGGGTCTGCCCTGCAAAGGTTGCCTTGACAAATCGGCCCACAGGGACCCTGGTTGGAAGATGACCATCATGTGTTTGTGTGGCTGAGAGAGTGAGGCACACACAAGCAAGAAGCCTCCGCTGTGGCACACTTGCAGTGTAAAGGCTTAATTTTATACCCTCACTGCAGACCCTGAGTTTCACTGGGGATACTGATTTAGGGTAGAAAAGGCTGTGTTCTAGCCCCACCAAAAGCAAAGTCAAGGTTAACAAGTCTACCTCCTAACTGCACCCACTGGGATAAGTTCCTCTTTCTCTCCTGCTGTCCATGCCACAACCTAAGCCTTCCCATCCATCTAATCCCCTCAGTCTGTGCTTCTCCTATGCTTTTCTACCCCCAGCCCCTTGGGTGTCTCCACCAGGCCAGAGACAGGACAGCTTTTGGCTAAACTTCTCTATTTGTAATTTTTCTCTCCCCTCCCCAAACCCAACAGCCCCAATAAGAAAATAAACAGAACAGAGTTAGTTATGGAGAGCCTGTAAACAATTTGGCAACAAGCTGCAGGTGCAAAAGCAGAGTAATTAAAGATCCTAAGGTTTTTATCCTGCAGCTTCAAGTTTGCATTTTTCTGGTATTTCCTGGTTGTCCTAGGGCTCCCTGCCCCATACCCAGTCAAGATAAGATCCTGGATCCTGGCCTCTTCATTGGGCAAGAGGAGAAGTAAATGCACAGAGCTATCAGCAGAGTTGTTTGCTGAGTGCTCCCTCTCAAGTCTTTAGATATCATGTTTCTCCCTTTAAAAAGATGGCCAAGTTCTCTCCTGCTGCTTGAAGAAAAAGCTTGTCTGTTTCAGAAAGAATGTGTACCAAGGAAAGAAGCTGTCAATAAGATAATGGGAAATAAACAGTATACTATAGTGTCTCCTCATATAAGTAGACACATGTACATATTCCTGTATGTATATGTGTAAGTGTATGTAACTCTACAGGTATACATGTGTTGCTTACAGACATGCACATCTACTGTGCACAGACTGGGTAGCTTTTCTAGCAGGCTCCAACACCTCAGGATATCTCTCTACCTTGACCTTAGGTCCTCTGGCCAGGGAAGTTGTCTGAAGACCCTTTAGCATGCCCCAAAGCTATTGCCCCTGACCTCCACTGCTAGAATAACCTTTCTTGCCTCAGCTATACACACCTGGGGGTAAGGGCCAAGAAAGGAAGAGGTTACAGTGGGGAGGTTTAATGGGGCAATCTCACTCTACTTGCAACTCACATGGGAGTAAGACCTGGGGGCCTGGTGCAAGGACAGCATCAATGGCCTCTGGCTTCAGAAACCAAGACAAGTCCCTCGACCAAGTTGAAAATGGTCAAAGCTCTGGAAATTGACCCTGGGCTGCAGGGTAAACTCTGTACTCATGTCTGGGGCCTGGAAAAGTGCTTTTTCTGTCTGGTTCAATTTTTCTAGATTTGGAGCACAACCGAGCTGAGGGAGGGCCAAGAGAGGTTTAGGACACCCACCAGAGCCAGAAAGCTGGGAGAAAGTGAGAATATTTAGGATCTGCTAGGTTAGGATAGACTGGGGTAATTAAAATTTAATAAACACTTTGAAGGCAAGACCCTTCTCCCTTTACTCCCCACCCCAAATTCTAGACCACCCAAAGAGATTTTAAGAACCCTGAACCCAAGAGGACCCCACTGCCAGGACCGTGGGGCAAGAGCAGTTCCCCTGTCCTCCCTCAGATGCCCCACAGCAGGCTGGCCAAGGCCGCAGTGCTGCAGTGAGGGTTTGAGTCTTCAAGGGATACTTATGTAAATAATGTTATTTTTAACAGAGGAGATAAAGGCAGAAAACACCACAGGAAATTGGCTGACAGCAAAGAGCGGAAGGAAGAAGAGGTGTCCCTATACTAAACACCAGACGCTGGAATTGGAGAAAGAATTTCTGTTCAATATGTATTTGACGCGAGAGCGCCGCCTGGAGATTAGCAAGACCATTAACCTTACAGACAGACAAGTCAAAATCTGGTTTCAGAATCGCAGAATGAAACTCAAGAAAATGAACCGAGAGAATCGGATCCGGGAACTGACCTCCAATTTTAATTTCACCTGAGCGCGCGCGGCTTCCCCTCCCCCTCCCCCTCTTTCCTTTCCCCACCCCTCCATTCCCCGCCCCTCCTCCCTTTGTGCCTGGTGATATTTTTTTTTCCCCTCCCTGAGTATAAATGCAACGCGCCTGCAAAAAAGGCAAAGACCTCAGACTCTCCTTCCAAGGGACCTATGGTTCGTGCTGCAAGGATGCTTCCATCTAAAGCATGAGAAACAGGGTGGTGGGCCGTGGGGTGTGGTGTGTGCCCTCATAGATGGGGGTGGGAGTGTGGCTGTTGTGTGTGTCAACCCCTCACTTACCCACGCACTCACACATAGCATTCTGTTCTTCATGCAAAGTTGAGATCGAATCCACCCGATTGTAGAGAAAAAAGAAAAAAATCAACCAGAGAGGGTCTGTAATCTCGCACAGCACAGTCAGAATCGCTCCTTCCTTGCTGCATTTCCTCCTTAGAATAATAGACGTTTTGGAAAGTTCAGCTAGTATTTGTGTGTTTGTGGTAGCACCCAGTGTCTCCACCAGACCCTTTTCCGTGTCTTTACCTTCCAGTCGCTCTGAGAATCTGCTTGAAGTCTTGTATTTGTACCGCTTTCTGCTTTTCTCCCACCCCTCCCAGCACCCTCACATCCCCTATCCACTAACAGCTCAGAAATTCCATTCAGAGGGACAAAAAAAATATATTAAAAATAGAACATAGCAGAGCAAAGACAGAACAACACCCCAAAATTGCCCTGTCCCTGTCTGGGAGTTGTGTTATTTAAAGATATTCTGTATGTTGTACCTTTTGCATGTGGCTTCCTTAATGGAGAAAAAAATCCTAATAAATTTCCAGAATCCTAATCCTCAAATGGGTGGTTTTTTTTGTTTCTAGTGGTTTTTAGCGACATCCCCCTCCCCCAAAGAAGCTGAGTGTGTGAATGTGTGTGTGTTTTGTGTTTGACTCATCTCCTAGAGCCTTTCTAGAACGTCTCTTGGCGGGTTTAATGTAAGTGAGAGACCATAACGTTGATTTAAATATTATCCAGGTGACCACAATAAGTCAAGGTCATAAAACAGTAATGTCAGGATGGTCTTGGTGCGCGCGAGAGGTGGATTTTATGATCTGCAAATATAATGTGGTGCTGCAGTAAAAGATGCATTTAAAGGTGACTGGAGGAGGGAAAGAGGCAGAGAGCAAACTGCAATCTTGAGGAGCAGACGGATCTGATTGCCTGGGGTGCTGGGCTGGGCGCACCCCACCGCTGCTGGGGGGCACCCCAAGAGCCCCCCACCCATCCAAAGAGAGGAATAAACTTAACCGCCGCCGGAGGGGTACGATGAGCTCACCGTCCCCCTACGTCCACAGCAGCTAGCAGAAGCTCCGGCAGCAGCGGGAGGAGGAGGAAGCGACAAGGTAAGAGAAGCGGTTTCTTCTTCTCTTGGTGGCAGAGTGCGGACTAGCTGCATCCCCAGGTGCCCGGCGGCGTGCAGCGGGCAGAGCTGGGAAGGTGTTTCAGGCATTGGTACTTGCTCAGAGCCCAGGCTTGCCTTGTGGCCGCTGGCAGCCAAGGACAGTGGCTATGAGCTCCCTCTCTTCCTCTCCCCGGCCCACTGCTGTGGGGTTCGGTGGTTAAAGGGGCAAATTGGTGGTTTTGGCTTCTTTATCTTTGTGGGCACTTAGGGTCGCCTCGAGGTCGACACACCAGTCTAGGTGTCTGTCTCTCAGTCTAGTTGTCTGTTGGGGGGGGTGGGTAGTGAGGGTTGGAGCTTGAAGCTTAGATTTTTCTGCTTTTTCCTGGTATGGGTATGAGCCTTATCCAGGCTCTTGGTCCTTATGCTCCCTGGTTGTGAGGCTTTGCCAGGCAAGTGCCCTGACTGGAAGTGGCTCCAGAGCACAGGCGCTGTGGTTCAGGAAACCTAAAGGGAGCTAAGGGAGAGAAAGGATCAGAGAGAGGAGGAGAGTGCAAGAGAGCCAGATGGACAAAACAGGGGACCCAGCTCAAGAGTGGAAGGACAATCCAGCTTCCCCCCAGGGCCAGGGCCAGATGCAGGGAAATAGCTCCACTGCGGGGCTGGGGGTGGGGCAGGGACTTAGCAGCTAGCGGTCCCATTTCACCAGGTTTTCCCTGAGCAATTTGCTTAGGTCTAAAACTGATGAAGACAGATCCCCCTCAGCTACCCAGCCACCCAAAGTCTACTCTCTAGCCCTTAGGGAGGTTGTGGGGGCGGAAAGGGGGCCGGGGCTGAATTTCTTCCTTCCCCAACCCCCTTCCCTTCTCCTCTGGATAGGTGCAAAGCTGAATCTCCCGCCCTGCTCTCTCAGCTGATCTGTGGCTTAGGTAGTTTCATGTTGTTGGGATTGAGTTTTGAACTCGGCAACAAGAAACTGCCTGAGTTACATCAGTCGGTTTTCGTCGAGGGCCCTAACCCATCTCTCCTCCTTCTTCCTTCCCCAGTGGGACCACCCAGATGGGACAATGTGGGTGCAGACCTAGGAAGGCAAGCTCTGAGTGGGGCCACAGGAGAAGTCTGGAGAACCCTACTCTACACTGTCCCTTCCTCAGCTCCTCCCAATCCCTGTGACTAAGGAGAGGAGCTTTCCCTGCAGCTATTGTCTCCTGGGCCCAGCTGATGGAGACAGACAAAGAAGGTCCAGCCAATTCCAAGGAAATTCCAGAGTTTGAGTTTGGCCTGGTGGTCCAGCTCAATTGGGTGGCAGGGTGGGGCAGAATCATTAGAGGAGAGAGTGGCACAGAAGGAGGAGGTCTCTGGAATGGTTAGCTTCTCTCACCTGCCACTTTCAAGACTAAGCCTTTACTTGGCTAGACTGGAGCTACTACTTAGAAAAGTGGGGCACCTGGAGGTTCCAAGAGTTAGGGAACTCTGAGTGACAGCCCAGCCACCTCCTCTTCCCTTTCTAGAGCTCCATCTCCAGGAGAAGGACATATTTGGGGTGTTAGTAGATTAGAGGAGAGCCATCAAGTCCAAGTAGAAACCCTCACAAGCAGATCTTACTGGGAAACAGGACAAAAACCTGGCTCTGGTCTGTCTGGCTCTGTTGCCCATAGGCCTTGGTCTGTGTGTCTGAGTCTATGGCTGTCCGGGCAGTTGCCTGTCTTTATGCTCTGTGAAAGTATCTGGATGAACAGAGGCTGCCAGCGCCCACTGTTACCATGTTGTGTGTGTGTGTGGGGGGGAGACTGTTGGCTAATGCCAGAGGGAGGAGAAGGGGAGGAGAATGGATTAGGGGGAAATCTGAGCAATGAGAAACTTTGCAACATATCCTGCACTCCTTTCTCCTTTTGGTTCCTCAGCTCTGTCCCTGGTTGCTAGAGAAAAGGGTCTCAAAATAGGTTTCTTTGCCTTTGGAGAAAAAAGGGGGAGGGGTCAGGGAGAATGGAGAGGTAACAACCATGTTCTCACAGATACTGGAAAAGAGAAGCCAAAAGAAAGAGATTAGGTCCTTGGTTCTCTTACTTTGAAATAATCATGAGTATCAAAAGAAACTTTAAAACAGGAACACAATCATGTCCCTGTTATCCTCACAGTCATTTGCTAGGAGGGACATGGGTGACCTTGCATAAGTGTAGGTCTCTGTTTCTACCTCTCTGTCTCCTCTAGGACCTCTCAAGTCCCCTGTATGTATTTATATACATACTCATTCCCCTTGCCTCATATAAATATTTTTGACCCCTAAGGAACCTGAAGGAGAAAATGGAAATAGAGCCTTTCATCTCTCCAGCTGAATTGTCCATTTGTTTGACCTCTATCCTTTCGTTGGAGAAGGAAAAAAATAATTTCTTCCCTTGAAGGGAAGTACTCAAATCTCTATGGCTCCCAGGGAAACGGGGGAAGTTTCCAGAGAGGCAGGCCAGCTGGTGAGGGGCTCCTCTGGTTTGGAGCCTCCAAGTCTTCAGGCTGCACCCCCACCCTGAAAGCACAGAGCCATTTGGGGTGAAAGGAGAACCAGTCAGGAACAGGATGCCCAGGAGCACTTGACTTGGAGGCAGTGTCCCCCGATGGGCCGAAATCCACCAAAGAACAACTTACTGTTTAGGTCCCTTTGCCCCTATTTCCATCTCAAAGATAGTGTTTTTCTAGAGGAGGCCACAGAGCCAGGGTGTTGAGGTGTCCTCCTCCTCCCTAGATCCCTAGAAATAGAGTAAGGTCTCTTAGGGCCAAGGTGAGGGCCAGTCTGGTGGTCGGAGTCCACCCTGGGGGCCTTGAGGCCGTGGATCATGGGTAAGGCGGTGGTAATTATTTATTCGCTTCGCTGGAAGGGTGTCTTCAGAAAGAACAGCATGAAGAGGAGGGAAAAAAATTCTCTCTCGTCTGCAGATATTAAGATGGATTTTTATTTCTTAAAGGACCCTCCCCGCCGAGAGCGCATAAGCGTAAACTTAATATATGCTCTGCAGCCCAACTCCAGAAATCGCAATAAAAGTTAAAACCTCCCCTACTGGTTTTTTTTAATTATGATATGGGAAAGAGGAGCAGGATTTATAGAGCTGAACTCTCGGCGTTTGAGTATTTGAGACTTGCAGGAGAAGGAGGAAAAGGCTAGAGCTCGCCAAGGAGAGGCTTGGTCTCTCAAATATCTCAGCGGCTGCAGGGCCTCCAGTTTAGCCCGGCTGATCTGCTCCCTGGGACCTCGCTCCGGCCATCAGCCTTGGCTCGGCTCTCTTGGAGATACAGCCCTTCTCCGGAACAGGTGAAGGGGAAGGCAACAACCGGCGTCTGGAGGCTATGGGTAGGAAGGCCGGCGCACTGGGCTTTGTGTGGGTCCCAAGCAGGGGACGAGGTTGGAAGTCCCAGCAGGAATGCAGCCCAAGTGTAGCCCGAGAGTGGCTTCACCAGGAGGGGGTCCGGGCTGGGCGCGAGAGCACCCACAAGGTGGATTTTGTGTGGACTTTGGCCGGAGACGGAGCAGAGGGCTCCAGGGTTGTGTTCAGCGCAGAGGCGGGCAACCGGATGTTGAGTCTGTAGGAAGGACCTTGAGGTCTGTTGGGTGTTTGGGCTGCCGGGGGCGGCGGCCCAGCGTGTGGAGCGTGCAGCGCGCGGGGCGCGGCGTTCGGCGTGGGTGAGGTAGCAGGCCCTGAACACCTCTGCGGCTGCAGGACTGTGTCCCAGACATTTGAACTGAAGCTGACCACTGGTCAGAGCATGAAAAATAAATGTAATTAAGGGTTTTCTTTTTTCTTTTTTTTTTTTTT
>NW_022900927.1:20218837-20232869 GCF_012274545.1 Fukomys damarensis
GCAGGTTGCCCGCGGGAGGGCCCCGCTAGCGGCAGAGCGCGAGGGAGGGAGCAAGGGAGGGAGGGCGAGAAGGAGGGAGGGAAGGAGGGCGGGCGGTGGCGGCTGCGGTGGTGGCCGGGGCTTCCCTCCCCCGGCGGGAGGCAGCTGCCCTGCGGCTGTGGCCGTGGGGAGCCGAGAAGCAGGTAACGGAGGCGCTTCCCGAGGCGGGACTGGACCAAGCCAGCGAGACCGAATCCTACGGGTCTCTGCCTGAGGCCCTGGCAGGAGAGAAGGTAGGAGAGATCGGCGCCAGCCGGGCCTGGCAAAGAGGCCTCGGGACTGTTGAACCTGTATGATTTCAGGCTCACACTCATGTTGTGAGCCTTGTCTGCCTCAGGAGATGCGGCTTGCCTGTCTGTCTGTCTGTCTGTCTGTCTAAGATGTCCCAAACCCTGGCCTCTCCTTCCAAAGGCTGAGAAAATTCGGGAAAATTTGTGGTCGAATTGTGCACTTTCATTCATTGGATTCGCTGCAACTCAGCGGGGCTGGTTATGGTGCCACCCAGGTTGGAAGGCAGCTTCCCTCCTGGTTTCTGGGTGCGGAATCCTCTGGCTCCTTCTGCCTCGGGCTGAGTTTCCGGCTCCAGGTTCGCGAGTCTCCCAGAGGTTGGAGGCCAGACAGCTCCCAGTCTGGCAGGGAGGGCGGGGGAGAGAGGAGCGGCTCTGGCTCCTTAATTGTACTTCGGGACCGTATTGTCTCTCCTTTCGCCACCTCGGCTTCCTCAGTCTGGGCTCCAAAGTCACTGCAAATTTCCTTGCGACACATACATCACGCAAAAGATCAGGTAACAGCTTGCCCAGGGCCATTGGAACTTCGGGGAGAGAGCAGCCCTAGCTCTGGGGCGGCTCCCCCTCCAGCCACTCCCCGGGCTAGGAAACCAGACCGTGTTGGGGGAGCCGGAAATAGCCCCGTTTGCTGCGGAGCGGCAGGGCGGGGGGCGCCGGCGGGAAGGCAGGCCCGGCAGGCCGTGGCGTTGAGAGGGCCACGTTCACAGGCCTAGGAGGTTTCACTCCTGCTGGATTTGGGGGCCTGACTCCTGGTGTGCAGGAGTTCCGGATACCCACCTGGGGTGGGGGCAGGACGTGGGTCTTCTCGCGGCATGTCTGGAAAACTCAGTTTCTGCTTCCAGCGCAGGCCTTAGCTAGGAGGAGTTGCGTGTGGTGTGTTTTTCCCAACAAAGAAGGATCCAGAGTGAAGGGGGATAGGAAAAGGGAATCAGGGAGGGGGCAGGGAGGGGGAGAGGGCAGCAGAGAGGTGAAATGAGCCCATTTCAGGGGGAGAAGGAAAATGAAAGCAAATGGAGCACGGCCTCCTCCGCGCAGGGCGGGTGCTGGTGAGCCGGGCGGGCTCTCAGCCTTCAGCCCTGGGATGGCCTGCTGGGGGCCCAGGGAAAAGCCTGTTTTAAATTTATCCGAACTTGACGGTGTGGATTGAACCGCAGGGAATTTAAATCACTAAAAGGGAGACGTGGGGCAGGGGGAGGGGATGACTCTAACCTGTCTTTCTGTCTGTCCTTCCCACGATGCTAGCTTGATTGTGGTCTCAGCTGTCCAGGTTTGAGGTGATGGAGGAAGGGTGCCACTCCCCCTTAGCGGACTCTCCGGTGCCCAGTGAAATCATTTGGGCGTGGGAGGGGACCGCTAAGAAGCAGAGCAATACAGAGCTGCTAGCTAGAGCTGGGGTTTCCCTGCCTCCCAACAGGGACTCCCAGCCCTCAGGTCCTTCAGGTTGCCCAGGAGTGCTGAGGAAAATTGAAGGAATGAAGATGAGGAGTCCTGGAGTATGGGAGGGGATCCAGCAGGAATAACTGAACTCCAAGAAGATGAGATCCTCCCTTTTGCCCCCCCCAACTCTTTTGCTCCCACACCTAACAAGCCTGGATTTAGGGGAAGTCTGAAAGCTTGCTTTGGACTCCTGACCTGCCATTCTGCTTTCAAATGTGGAAAATGGGGGCTACACCCCACATGCAGTTCTGGAACCTGTAGAACCTAGGCCTAGTGGGCCAGGCTCTCCAAGGATCTCCCAGGCTCTTCAAAGACCCCTCCCCATAGATTCCCCTCTCTGTGAGGCATAGGAAAAATGGGGCATTGGCTGGGAGGGGGCTGTGGTCAAGGCCTGCTTCCACCGCTGTGCCTGTGCTTGAGTGGGGAGGGTCCAGAGTTCCTGCTTCCAAAAGGAAGGGAAGGATACAATCCACCCCTTGGTTTGTTTCCTGAAGGATTTGATGGCAACAGGGATTCCTGGACAGTGATCCTGACAGCCTGGCTGCTGTGCCTCCACAGGGTAGCAGGCCTGGTTCACAGGGAGCTCAAGAGTTGAAAAGAAGGCCTGTGTTCAAAGGGGATAGGAGAGAAGAGACATCTCTTTACAGCCACCAAGTCTATTGGAGGAGCTCTCCCAAATAACAGAGGCACATAGGAGAGGATCCTTAAGGACTCTTTCCTCTGGGGAAGCTGAGATTGAGGCACACAGGCCTGGTGACCTGGTAAAGACACAAAACCTCTTTCCTCTTCTGTTTCTTCCCTGCTCCTTGACTAGAGCGTGTTCATTCCCCCAGCTGCCTAGGCGGCTGCTCCAGACAACATAGGATTCTGTATCCCAGAGGCCTAGAATACCCACCAGAGCCAGTCCCCCAAGAGGGACAGGAGAGGAGGCGTCTTCCTCCTTTGTGTCCACACAGAAGTGGCTGCCGCGCCGGAGCTGGTCCCTCAGCAAAGGCCCGGCAAGCAAGCCGACTGCACAATGCCACGGCTGCTCCGCCAGCGCCAGCTCGAGAGAGCCCTGCCCCGTTGTGTCCTGCCTGCGTATCTGCGTATTGCTGGTACTGCTGCCCTTCCTCTTCCTTGCTCTCTGCACGCCTTCCTTTCTCTGCTCTCCTTTTTTCATCTTGCTTTCCTTCTTTTCTTTAATTCTTCCCTTTTTTCCTGCTTATTCTCATCCTCCATTTCCTTTTTCCTTCCTTGGGCCTGGTGCTGTGTTGCAGTTGGTCTGTCTCAGGCTGTCTGGGCTTGGTCTTTCTCAGGCTGTGTCATCTGATGTCCTCTGGGTTGCAGTCTGGCCCGGGGCCCTGATGATGAAGGCTAAATGCCTCTGCTCCTCACTGCCAGCAGCCGCCCAAGAGCCAGGCTGGGTCCCCAGCCACCCAGGGCTGGGGGAGGTGCTGACTGCACTGGGGGCTTGTAGAAAGCCTCTGCAGAAGGACTGGAATCTCTTGTCTTTTCCTTGAACTAGTGAGGGAGAATTTTTGATTGACAGCTAACCCGACTCCATCAAGGCCAAAGAGATTTTCTGTTCCTTGTTGTAATTTGGGTTTCCCAGCCAATCCAGCCTGAGAGAAGGGAAGAGAGTTGGACCTGAAGGGAGACAGGGCTGAGATCCCGGGAAACTCTTCCTCATCTCCCCCTTGCCCCGAAATCCCAGCCCCGATAGACCGAAAAGGAAAGACCTAGGGAGGGGGAGGAGCAGGGACTTGGGAGGGGGCCGGGGAGCTGGGACTCATGCTGTTGCCTGCAGCTGTACCTTCCTCCCAACTTTCCTCCCCCCTCCAACACACGTACTACACTCTCCAGCCCTTTTCCACCCCAGAGGAGATAGATACAGATGCATCTGAAAACCAGTCCCCACCCCCATCCCTAGCATTTGGCCCCCTCCTGGGGACAGGAGAGGGGAAGGGCAGGCGTGACTGGGTCTGGGAAGCCTTCTTCCTTGCTGCTTTCTGAGCCTGCATCACAGCTTCAGCTCCTGCCAATTTCCCCATGTGCAGACTGGAACTCCTCTCTGACCCTGAAATTGTACCCTCACTTCAAACTCACTGTGCCCTGCCCAGATGCACCTTGCCTCTGAGGATATCACCTGTCCCTCTCCCATATGACCTCCCTGCCCCTCTCCTGCACCCACATTGAGGATTTTCTGCTCTTCCAACCCCCCCATTTACTAAGCTACAAGGGGACAGTATGAAGGAATGCCTACAGCTAGCTCTTCAAGGAACCCCAAATTCAAGGAGGAAGACTAGCAACCAACTTATGGGGGAGGAATCCAAGTTGTCTGATATTCTCCTACAATCACACTGCCCCCTCCGGAATTCCTGCATCCGACCCCAAAGAAAGTGCTTTCTCCTATCCCTCTGTTGCTTTTTTTCACGTTCCAAAAACAGCCTACAATTTTATTTAATGAAAGACACATTTATGAACAATCAAATGATCCTCATAAAAATTTTATTGAAGGACGTAAAAACAAGCTACTTGCCCACGACCGAGGTCGCTCTCTTGCCTTGCCCGCTCTCACCCAGGCTCTCTGCAGACAGAACCAGGGAGCGACTTCTTTTTTGGGGGGAGGGTGTCGCAGAGTTGGAGCTGGGGGCAAAGGAGGTTAGGCAGGCTGACAGGATGGGAATGCCCCACTTAAGTTGTGTAGATCTCTCCTCCACTTCTTCAAGCTGGCAAAGAAACAAATAGATAGACAATATATTTAAAATAAAGACGCTTGTGTATCTGTGCCAAAGACAAGACTTCTGAGGCTGATGATGAAGGTGTTTGAGGTCCTGAAGTTCTACCCCCTCCGCAGATCACCTTCTCCGAGCCTTCTCTACCCCAGATTTGGGGGGCTCAGTTGGCCAGTGGCAGAAGGACGCTCCCGTTTCTCTCCTTCCCTCCCTCCACCCCAGCTTCTCCAGTCCCCTCCCACCCTCCCTCCCTCGCTGCTGCTGCTGCTGCTGCTGCTGCTGCTGCTGCTGCTGCTGCTGCTCCTGAAAGAAATACATACATACACACTATTTAAAAACGCATTTTTAAAAGCCACGTTCCGAACTGACAATCGCTGATCTCGGCTCGCTCAGAGACTGCGGGAGCGTCGGGGCCGACAGAGACGGATTACGTCAAGAAATAGTTCCTCCACCTACCTCGGCCGGCCTCCCCGCCCCTCTGGGGCTCCCGCGCCCAGGCCAGCCCTGGGAGTCCGGGAACCCTGGCTTCGGGGACGGGCATTTTCACCCCGTTAAAAAAAAAAATCCTCCTAGCAGGGGGGAGCCAGCAGCTGATGGGTGGACAAGGGCAAGGGGGTTCCCTGATGAGCTAGGAGCCGTCCTGAGGGGCTGGCCGGCGCCTTGGGTCCAAAGTTGCGGACCCCCAGGAAAACGCAGGTCGCGGGGATCAGCAGAGAGAAGGGGGTGGGAGAGGGGGGGAAAAAAGCAAGGGAAAAAAAAGCCCTGCGCATTGATCCGCGCCGTATTTTTGGGTAAATACGATCACGTGGGGGCTGGGGAGCCAATGAGCTGCCGGGAAAAGGCTGGAAAAATAATTACCTGCCTTGATTGTTCTGTGAGCAGATAAAAAGTACATATACAGTTCATACAATAATCTTATGTATGTAAAACCCTGTTACGATGTCGGCGACGGGGCCCATCAGTAACTATTACGTGGACTCGCTCATCTCTCACGACAATGAAGACCTCCTAGCGTCCAGGTTTCCGGCCACGGGGGCTCACCCCGCCGCCGCCAGACCCAGCGGCTTGGTGCCGGACTGTAGCGATTTTCCGTCCTGTAGCTTCGCGCCCAAGCCCGCAGTGTTCAGCACGTCGTGGGCGCCGGTGCCCTCGCAGTCGTCCGTGGTCTATCACCCGTACGGCCCCCAGCCCCACCTCGGCGCCGACACGCGCTACATGCGGACTTGGCTCGAGCCGCTGTCCGGCGCCGTCTCCTTCCCCAGCTTCCCGGCCGGGGGCCGTCACTACGCCCTCAAGCCGGACGCCTACCCCGGGCGCCGCGCCGACTGCGGCCCTGGCGATGGCCGCAGCTACCCGGACTACATGTACGGCTCGCCCGGGGAGCTGCGCGACCGCGCCCCGCAGACACTGCCCTCGCCCGAGGCGGACGCCCTCGCCGGCAGCAAGCACAAAGAGGAGAAGGCCGACCTGGACCCCAGTAAGTTGGGAGCAATTTTCCTTTACAACTGGCGCGGGAGGGGAGGGGAGGACAGGCGGGGGGGAGCCGGATTACAGCCCCTCAGAGCAGCTCTGGGAGCGCGGGAGAGGGGTGAGGGTGAGGGGGTGAGGACTCAATAAAAGCGAATTACCTTGGGGATCTTTCAGGGACAGGAAGGTCGGAGAAGGGGGCCCAGGGAGCCAGGTTGAGAGAGGGCCCAGAGGGCGCTTCTCCCAGGGGCTGGCCTGGAGAGAGACCCCTGTCCCCTCCCCACCCCTCCCAGGCTTTTTGGTTCAGTGGCCACTTTGGAAGAAATGTAGACAGGGCCAGGGGCTGGGGTGGGGGCGAGGTTCATTTTAAGGTTTGCGATGGGATGCAAGAGGTGAGGAGGACGTGGGGGCAGATATAAAATGCCCCAGGGAGGAAAATCACCCTGCACCCCCATCAGCATGGGGGTCCTCACCTCACTAGAAGAAAAGATCCACTGACTTCTCTCCCAGGAGCCCTGGTGACGGGTCTAGGAGATTTCACACAGCCTGAGAACTTGAAGAGATCAGGACTTCCTGAGAGAAGTGTGGTCTGAGTCTCCTTAAACTTGAGAACCCCTCTTCTGAGGGTCTGCAGGAGGAAGGGGTGAGGATGGAGGTCAGGGATGTAGGGTGGGGAAAACAGCTCCTCAGGTTAGAGAACTCTATACACTCACTTCAGCCTGGAAGACAGGAGCCTTCTGAGGGCTGCTAAGGAGCTGCCTGGGGTAGGTGGGGGCAGGTGGAGCTGCAGGGCCAGAGGAAGAGGAGAGAAGGAGAATCAGTAGGGCAGAAGGAGCAGCCATCTGAATGTTTGGAAGTATCTGGGGGAGTCCCAGGAGGGGGACTGCAGAAAATATTTTCGTCCTCTAAGGGACCAGGGCCTAATTATACCCCTCTGAAGACTTCCCTCGCTGCCCTCAGCTACTCCCATAAACCTGAAATTGGAAGCTTAGGTCCTTGCAGAGCCTGTCCTGAGGCTGGTAGGAGGGGGGCACTGGAGACCAACAGGGAAGCTAAGATGTGGGAGAGGCTGTCCCTAAGGCCAGCAGCTCTCTGAGGAAAGAGGAAGGACTTTCCACATCCCAGCATCACCCTGAGAATTCGCCTCAGCAGGGTTGAACTCTGAGCGGAGACAGCACTGGAGAGAGTGGTGAGGGACTTAAGGGCTCTCAGGGTCAGGAAGTAGGACTGCTGAAATTTCAGGACTTGGTTGTGGGCTGGGAGGATGGGAGGGGGCAGAGGAGGAGGGAGGTGGGGAGGAGAGAGACCTCGCTATAAAAATAAAAAACAAGAGAGAGAAGCGTTTATGGGCCTATGAAACGGTTGGGAATTTGGACTTTTTATGAGGATATTCTCGAGTTACTACTCTTGAAGCTGAGGACCAGACTGTAGGGGCTTTGATAGCTTCGGATTTCCTGCAGTTTTAGGTGCTGGAAAATAAAGAGGAAGGGGAGATGGGGAGAGGGCAGAATGCAAAAGGAAGAAGGAGAGATTTCCTAAAGCAAAACGTGTCCAAATTCAGGTTCAATTATTGGGTTTGGGGGGCCTAGCTAAGCCTGGGGGTGGGGTGGTAGAGGTCCTGGACTGGAAAGGGGCTCCACTGACCCCTGCCTGTGTTTGGCCCTCCAGGCAATCCCGTGGCCAACTGGATCCACGCCCGCTCCACGAGGAAGAAGCGCTGCCCCTACACCAAGTACCAGACGCTGGAACTGGAGAAGGAGTTTCTCTTCAATATGTATTTAACCAGGGACCGTCGGTATGAGGTGGCTCGGGTCCTCAATCTCACCGAGCGGCAGGTCAAAATCTGGTTTCAGAACCGGAGGATGAAGATGAAAAAGATGAATAAAGAGAAAACCGACAAGGAGCAATCCTAAACCCTGCCCCAGCCTGCTGCCTTGGCACAGCCAAGGAAAAAACAAAACCCCCACAAAAATACCCTAACCCAAGTGGGAGAAAGCACGAAAGGAAAAGGAAAGAGCAAGATAGAAAAAAGCCAATCCGCTTAAAAAGGAAAAAAAAAAAAAAGGAAGGGGGAAAAGGAAAACTCTTGCGATTTGGGAGGGTTAAGTGTTGAGAAATTGGTGTTTTAGAGTTAGTTCTACCCATCAGAAGAGGAGGCAGGAGAGAAACTGCATTCTCTTCCCCCAGCGCAACTGAAATAAACGACACACACACAAATGTGATTTTTTTTCTCCTTTCTTCAGAGAAGCCAGTACTTGAATTGCTATATTTCTAATTTTTCCTGTATCGTATTTGGTCTGGGCCATCCCTTCCCAGGCCGTGGGCGCTCTGTGTGCAGATTTTGTACAAAAAAAAAAGACATATACACACGATGATTCCCAGCCCAGGAGCTGAGGGACAAGGGCCTGGACTGAGCCACAGGCTGGGTCGGGTGGCGCAGGCCGGTGCCTCCTCGGGCGTGTACATAGCTGTGTTCCCTCTCACCCCAGCCTCTGTTCCCAGCGTTGGTCCTGTAATGTGCTTCTGTTTGTTATGGTAGAACAGCTCTGTGTTAATATATCGAAGTCACTTAAAAAATCAGAAACTCAACTGCATCCAGTTCTCATTATTTCTCCTCCCTGTGGCTCCCCAAGATGCTGTTGTGGAGGAGGCAAGTGCTCAGATTCTTTAGGGGAGGCTGGAGCCAGAGAAGGGGTTCCCTCTACCTCAGAACGGCAAATGCCTTCCCCTGCTCTCCAGGCAGGGCAGGATGGGGGTGGGGGCTCCAGGGATGGCCAGGCTGCTGAGGCTGCTGAGGCGAAGGCCCAGCTTGTGTCTGCCCCGGCTGGCTGCTTACAAGTTTCCTGGTGGCGCGATAGAGGGAGGGGGCATGGCATGAATGGCTTTTCCCTGGCTGTAATTAATTGTAATAATTTATGAGTACATGAGATGGGAGAGAGGAGATAGGTGAAGATGATAGTTGGGTGCTGGGTGAGGGCCCAGGCTGGATTCTTGCCTGGCTGCATTGGTGTTTTGGTGCTTTGAGGGCTGGCTGGGAAAAAAAAAAAAGACTGGCAGGATGTTCAGCTAGGAGGAAGGCCAGGCAGGCCTCAGGGAGCAGGACAGACACAGGGGGACTTTGTTAAAAGAGGGAGGGAGAGAGGAAGAGAGAGAAGGAAAGGAGGAAGGGAGAAAGGGAGGGGAGAGGTAGAAAAGGAAGCCATGGAAGGAAAGAAGAAGGAAGATGACAAAGCCAGTGCCATCAGAATTAGATTTAATTTCTGCTTCTCGATGCTTTCCCATCTCTCCTTGTAGTTCTCTATTATTCTCAATCTCTTTCCCTGTGGTATTTAGTTTGAATGTTGGTCTGGGGGTGATCAGGGTCATGCTAAGCATCTGTAGTGCTTCTAGGGGATAATGATGCTGGGGATGCTAGGCCCCAAGGAAGCTAGTTTAGCCAGGAGTGGGGTGCTCCCTGGTGGCTGTGGGACCCCAAGCACAAAGGTGTGGGGATGTGCTTGTAAGAGTCTGATGGGGCTGGTCCGTGCGCTGCCTCAGAGCCTTCCCTAGAACCAGCAGTTTTCATCTGCTAATAAGAAGCAGACCCAAGCTGCCGGTTTGCTTCAGTCCGGTGCCCCCTTTCTCGGAAATCCCCCAATCTGGAAACTATTAAAATCAGACTGCTTGAAATATAGCCCTTTAATATCTCAGGCTGCCCATTCTGTCGAGGGTGCAGGGTGTTGCTCTCAATACTCAGAAGATACCACCATAAAAGAAAATAATTGGGGATCCCAGCCCATGTGCTGCATCCCCCAAAGCAACACCTTACAGAACTGTTGAGACACTTGTAGGAAACCCGTGTCTGCCCTCATTACTGGAATCTCCTACCCTCTCCTCGCGTTAAGCACTCCAACTTGGGAGTCTAGAGGAAGGTGGGAATGGGTGGAAATTTTTGTTCAGATATTTTGAAGGCCACTCAAGTCACAACTGTGCATCAGTAAAGCATTCCTTCCTCTTTCCCGCCTAGAAGACCCCTTCTCCAATTCTAGAAGCATTGTTTTCTTGGTCCTTTGGGAAGGTGCTTCACCTGTACTTTTGTCTCTTTTCTCACTTCCTGCTCTTCTTTGGCCTTTCTGCTGTTCTGGAACCCGGGCCCCAGTTCCACACTTGATAGAAGCCTCTCTCTCTCTCTCTCTCTCTCTCTCTCTCTCTCTCTCTCTCTCTCCCTGCTTTCCTTTCTCCCTCTCTGGACCCCAAGATGCAGACTTCTCTCCCAGTCTGAACCGGGCGGTTTTTCCGGGTTTCCACCCTGCCTCTGCTCCGGGGCCTGTCGCCTCCCCTTGGCGGCGCGGCCTGCTTCTGTAGCCTGCCCGGCGCTGAGCTGGCCTTGCTGCGGCCCCCAGGAGAGAGGTAGGAACCAGAGCAGGTCACCCGTCCAGGCCACTGTTCAGTCGCAGCTCAGCGTCATGCATGCAGGTCAGGACTGCATTGGATTTTTATTCATTGTCACTTATGAATTAAAACAACACGACGCACATCTAGGGAAAGAAATGCAATCTGGCGGGAGAGAAGGGCTAGCAAATGCCCTCCTCCCTTAATCTTCCCCTCCCACCTCTCCTCTGCTCTTTTGTCAGAATCACAAAACCCTAAAGGTTGTTCCACTTGGGAAGGCAGCGGATAGGTACATTTCCGCAGCCCCGAAATGCCACTTTTATGGCGCTGTTTGTCTCCCTGCGCTGGGCTCTGAATGGGGCCGAACAAAACAGCAGCGCGGAGCTGGCTAGACGTCTGGGCTTAATTGTTTTATGGTTTAAATAAAGTGGACACTCTTTCCTTTGAAATCGGATTATAGGAATGTTTTGTCTATGGCCCACGGAAAACAGGACCTCACTGGCTGGGAGGGAGAAGTGAAGAGGGGCTGCAAACCAGGGGCAAATAGCCTGCTGTAGTCTGAGTCGCACCCTAAAGTCCCGCAGGCGGCGGCGGAATAGGCGGTGAGGGGACAGCGTCAGGGTAAGAGGAAGGAGGAATGTAGGGTGCGCGCCACAGGCAGCGGTCGGGCGTGGGAGCTTCTGCTGTGCATCCGCGTGCTAGGCGTCCGGAGGCCAGAAATGCGCCTGAATGAAGGGGGTGGATATCGCTGTTCCTTTGCACAAGGAATAGTGCAAGAAGGGTGGTAACAAAAACAGCGAGAGTATGGAACCTTTTACAAGGTTTATTTCAAGAGCTTAGAAAACAAACAAACAGCAAAAACAGCGGTCGCAAGGCAACTCCCTTCCGGGGAATCCCTCTCCTTTGCACCCAATTGGAGGCTCCTTCCTCACATTTCCCACCTTTGGGCCAAGCCTGCGACCACGGTTGGCTTTTTCCCGGCCTGACTGCATTAGAGAAAGTGGACGCGAGGTGGCGCTGTTGCTCAATGTTAGAGGCGGCGTTGCCTAGGCAGGCCTGGCCGCACTGACATTTGAGGCCCGGACTAGAACCGCTTTGAGAAGGCCCCGAGCCTCTGCTCTGCCCAGCCCCACTGGCTCTAAGCAAATCAATCCCCTCACCTGCGAGGTGTAAATAATTCGCGGGTGGCAGCGGGAGATGAGCCCTCGCTGGGGCAGCGGGCTCGGGAAGGCACAGAAGGGCAAGCATCAAAAATAATCGCTTTGCAGAAGAGATAAGTGCGAAGCAGGCAGCGCGTAATTAACACAAAAAGGCGGAATGACCCGGACAAACGAACATAAATCCGTGGTACCTAAGAGGGCGGAGTAGACCTCAGGGAGAGGGACAGAGATCGCTGGCGAGGATAGCTGCTTGCTGTTCCTTTATTTCCAGGTTCATTGAATGAAATAAACCAGATTAGCGCAAAAGCAAAAAAATGAAATAAAATAAAATAAAGGTGAAGGATCCCTCCCTAAAGGGGAAACCAAGTCCTGCCAGGGGTTGTGGGGCTGGCTGGTTCTTCGGACAGGCGACAGTGGAGGCACAGGCACACTCTCGGGACAGTAGCATTCCAAGACACAAAAGCCCAGAAGAATAGCTCTGTGGCAGGGTTTTTTCACTGGACAATAAAATGTGGAAATATCCCCCCACCCCCTAAAAGATAAGGCGCAGGCCCAAGATCTGATCTGGCCCTCTGGGCCTCTTCTTTCGAGGCAGAGAAGAGAAAGTATTTATGGCAGTCTCCAGTGACCCAGATGCTGAGAGCTAAGAGCCCACCCTGTTCAACTCAGCACCAGAGGAGCAGGCTTAGAAAAGACAGGGCTGGAGCCGAGGATGCAGTGGCTTCTGGTTGTAGTGGTAGAGATGCCCCACCGCTGCCTTATCCCTCGGTATTTTGGCGCCTAGGGAGGCCTGCGACTCTAGGATAGTCCTTTCACTCCTCTGGGCCAGAGTCCTGTCATCTAAGAGTTTGGACAGCCTCTAACTCAAATAGGGTGGGCTCCCCAAATGCAAGGCATCCTGAAAAGGTCTTTGCTAGGGTACCAGGAAATCTCCTTTGGGAATTTGGCTGAGAGTGACCATTTCCCTGGCAATTCTTTAGATAATAAAGGGGCTGGAAAGGGAGGGCTCTTTCTTGATAAACCATCCTGCTCTGCGCTGCCGTTTCTTCCTCCGTCCCGATGGGCTCCGGATGAGAGGATGAGAAAGGAAAAGATCTGGTTTTCTAACCACCTCCTTCCTCCTCCAACCTGGAAACCTCAGGGTGTGGAAGGAAAACAGGTAGCAATTTTTTTTTTTCAGTGATGCTCTGCCTAAAGATACATCCGCATCAGTCAGGCTTCCGTGCATGGGTGACTCATGCATGTGTGTGTACAGTGTCTGGGATGTGACAAGGACACTTCCAGGAATGTCTGTGCTAGTTTATGGTGAGCATGCACTTGACATGTCTTGGGGTGAGAAGGTGGCACACACTGTGTGCATGTGTGTGTCCTGAGGGTGTCCCAGGATTGTCCTGAGTGTGACAGCCTCACATACTGTGGAAGAAGATCAGGGAAAAATCATTCATCTTCATCATCTTCATTTGTCTGCACACGGCCCACATATGTATGGCTCTCCCACTTTTTCCCTTTTTCTCTCTGTGTTAAACCCACACGACTGTATACTTATGGCCAGGAAAGGTGCGGATGGACTAAGCTTCTTTTATCCAGTAGAACTTGAATTTGTCTAGTTTTGAGACTGAAGGGAGCCCCCCCAGAGAAAGTGTGGGTAAATATTTGAAGAGTATCTGTTGACAGTTCCCATCCACATCCTGGCCTGGGCAGCTTGCCTGGGCAAGAAGGGGGTTGCAGAAAAACCATGAGGCCCCTCTAGGCTAAGTTGGCATTTCCTATGGGTGGGGGTATATGGGGACAAATAAGAGGCCTACTGCAGTCCCCTCCAACCAAGAAACAAATAGTCTCCTTGGAAGGATCAATCCAGCCAGAAGCCAGGGACACGAAGCTGTTCCTTCTAAGTCCCCATAAACAGCCTTGCTCTCAGACCCCCAGCCAAGCTTGTGGCCATTGCCTGGGCTTCCTACTCCAGGTAGGAGCTGGTGTCTGAAGGAAGGCTGTTGTGGTCCTGGAGTGGTATATGGAGTGCCCCCACCCCTCCAGCCCTCAACCCATAAGCAGCCAAGTGTGACAGTCTTGAGGATATAAGAAAAACAGGGCAGCTTCAGAGCCTGGGGAGGGGCCAGAGGCTGGAGGGTCTGAAGCCTGAAGTGTCTAGGGGACCTGGTGTTCTTGTTTCTCCCTCAAGTCCCCAGACTTAAGGACCCCTAGGGAGCTCATCTTTTGCATTTGGAGCTCCACTTAGGGTTTGCTGACACTCAGTCCCCTGGGGAGGGTCTTATACCTGTTGAGGTAACCTGAGTTGACCTGCTGATTCAGGTACCTCTCTCTCCCACTCTCATTGAGAAGGAAAAGAGAAGAGGGCGCAGAGAGGCACTTTCAAATCTGAATGCGTACCAGACTATTAGCTGGGGCTGGCTCGCCACCCCCTACACACCACACACCACACCCCCAACCCCCTCTCATCCCTCCCCTTCCTCCAGGTCCCCCCAGTCCTGAACCCCTCAACCCCTGCTAGCGCGCTCTCTCTCTCTCTCTCCCTCTCTCTCTCTCTCTCTCTCTC
>NW_022900927.1:20233318-20233834 GCF_012274545.1 Fukomys damarensis
GCCAGAGGGGAGGGGGCCGCGGGTTTTCATGTACCCAGCATGAGCTCCTACTTCGTCAACCCCCTGTTCTCCAAATACAAAGGCGGCGAGTCCCTGGAACCGGCCTATTACGACTGCCGGTTCCCTCAGAGCGTGGGCAGGAGCCATGCGTTGGTGTACGGGCCCGGCGGCTCGGCGCCCGGCTTCCAGCACGCCTCGCACCACGTCCAAGACTTCTTCCACCACGGCACCTCCGGCATCTCCAACTCGGGCTACCAGCAGAACCCGTGCTCGCTTAGCTGCCACGGAGACGCCTCCAAATTCTATGGCTATGAGGCGCTCCCCAGACAGTCCCTTTATGGGGCTCAGCAAGAGGCGAGCGTGGTGCAATATCCCGACTGTAAATCCTCCGCCAACACTAACAGTAGCGAAGGACAAGGCCACTTAAATCAAAACTCGTCTCCCAGCCTCATGTTTCCATGGATGAGACCCCACGGTGAGAAGCCTTTTCTCTTTCCCCCTCGGTCTCCCGCGCTC
>NW_022900927.1:20233970-20237966 GCF_012274545.1 Fukomys damarensis
TGGGGCAGGGGGGTGGCTTGAACATTTTGGGGATTGGGGTGAAGGTGGAGGAAAGGTTGTGTGTGAGTGCAAAGGGTTAAAAGTCGTTTCCTCCACGTCTGCCTGTCTGTCTGTCTCTCCCTCTCCCAATCTCTAAAGTCAAAGTTAGGGAGATGACTGGTAAGGGTACCCTGAGGTTATCAGTCTTTGGAGCTGATAACCAGTCTCTCCAAAGGCAGAGAGCCTGCAGTCCAGGACAGTAACCAGGCTGTCTTGGATTTAAGGGAGACCCTAGTTTCTCACTCTTAGTCAGAATGTCTGGACCCAAAGGACAGACACTCTGGGCTCTCTAGGGTCCCCATGGCCCACTCTCACAGAGCTAGCCCAAGGGCCACTACCCCAACTTTTCTGTACTTCTCCCCAGTTGTAGAGAAGACAGGAAGCCCAAGAAGAAGAAAAAATAGTGCTCAAAAGGAGAAGGGCATGTAGATTAGGAGTCTCTGAGAGTCCAGAAGACCCCAGCCAGGCTCCCCTCCAATCAAGGGCTTGTGGGGTCTCCCTGGGACCTACAGACTCTCTCAGGCCATGAGCCCCTCTAAGGGTGGCCCCTCATGGCCCAATTTCGAAGTACAGGGGGAAGTGATAAAGCGACAAGTTCCGGCAGGGATGGCCCGGTGATTTATTTGCTGGTCTCCAGCTAGCAATCAGGCAGAGCACTGATACATTCCAGGAGATCAATTATTTTTCTTATTGGAAAAGCATTAGACAGAGAGAGGAAGAAGGAGGGGGCAGTGGGCAGAGCCCTCTCCTTTACCCCCAACCCTTTTTTCCTTTCTTTTAGAAACAGATTCATCCCCAGCCCTGTTCATTAAATGCCATTCTGCACTTGTAAACAAAGCTGCAAGGGCCAGTTTCCTGAGATTGAAGGCCTGGGACACTCTGCAGGGCTTCCTGGGCCCCATCAAGCCCCCAGTGTTCAGACAGCCCTAGTCTGGGTCCCTACTCTCAACCCACCTCCCCAGGTGAAACCAAACCAAAACAATCCCCCAAACTTTCCTGCCCTTGCTCGCCTTAGGCTTCTACCTCCTGAGGAGGGAAGAACTGGGCGGGGGGACCAGAAGGGGAACTTTAGGGGAGGCAGAATGGCAGGAGGAAACCAGCCCTCACCCAGACATAACCAGACTGGGGTTCTGTTCTGTCCAGCTCCGGGGCGGCGCAGCGGAAGGCAAACTTACAGCCGATATCAGACCTTGGAACTAGAAAAGGAGTTTCTCTTTAATCCTTATTTGACACGAAAGCGCCGGATTGAGGTCTCTCATGCCCTGGGACTGACGGAGAGACAAGTGAAGATCTGGTTCCAGAACCGAAGGATGAAGTGGAAAAAGGAGAACAACAAGGATAAACTGCCTGGGGCTCGAGACGAGGAGAAGGTAGAGGAAGAAGGAAACGAGGAAGAGGAGAAAGAAGAGGAGGAAAAGGAAGAAAACAAGGACTGAGCAAAAAAGAGATCCCCCCTTTAGCAACTCCCTTGAAGTTTCGTTTTATGGTAGCAGATAAATTGAGAAGTTTACGACTGTCATTTGCTTTTATAGAGAATAGAATGACACTCACAACCCTAACTACCTGTCAGATACTTGCGGCTCTGGTTTTATTACCTTTGGACTTCCCTTGCTCTTTATTTGTTTGGGGGCTGGAAGGGGGAGACTGAGACACAGAAAAGTTCGGACCCTGTCCCACTCCTTGCCCCAACACACACTTGTCCCTATTCCCATCTTCTGAGTCCTTTCTGGATGTTAAGGTCTGAGATGTGGCTTCCTCACCCTTCTCTGCCACTTGCCACTCTGCTCCCGCCTTCCTGTTTCTCTGGTATTTATTTTAGAGGGAAACCCCCTCCCTCAAAATGCAAAGAGGACTCCTGACTTTGCTTTTATGCTAGGATTCATGCACTACATTTATTTAAAAAAAGAAAGGGAAGAAATAAGGAAAAGATAGCAAAGAATATCCCCTCCCCCTGTGAGGAGCTCCCAGTTTAGAAAACCCCCTCGACTTTCTCTAGGAACCTGATGGAAACCTTCCCCTTCCAAGGGGTGAATAGGGGCCTGCTGTCGCCTCTAAAATCCTACCTAGCCATCCCATGGTCACTTGGGCCCACGCCTTTCTTGCCTTTCTCGCCTTCACTGTTTGCTGTTTGATTTCTATTCTTTTGGGCCCGGCTTCCTCTGAGCTGCATTAGTGTTAGCTCTCAGAAGCCACCATAATCATGAAAATAATAATGATGATGATGATGATGATAAATCTCTAGCATACTACCTAAAGGGAACCTGCAATAATCTTGGAAAAGAAAAAGAGAAAAAAAAATTAAATCCTACTGTAGGAGAAAAAAAGAGAAAAAATTAAAAACGAAAAAAAGGAAGAAAAGAATGAAACCTCCAACGTATTTTATCACTACCTATAGAAAGAAATCCTGCTTTGAGAGTATTTGTAATGCAGTTTTGTTGTCGTTTGTTGCTGCTTATTTCACTAAGAAAAACCCAACAACTGAGACTGCCTAGCCCAGCCCGCCGGTCCTGTGCGCTTTTATTGTGCTTATAACCCCAGTAGAGTAGAACTAAATTGCACTGAATGTATAGTTAACTCTGTCTTGAATTCTCTGTTTATGCAATGTGCTTGAAAGAAAAAAACGTTAAAAATATATCTATAATAATAATTTTTGGTCATTTGTCTTTATGTCCAGCTATGAATGTAGATTTTGTGTCCTGACAGCCCTGTTCCTGGTCCAAGTACTTTGTATTGTATACGTGAGTCATAATAAAAAAAAAAAAAGGAGAAAAATATTTGAAGATGGAATGACTTGCTTTTTTTCCACAGCTTTCCCCCATTCTTTCCCCCCTCCCTCCTCACCCCTTTCCCAACTTTCTGGAAAAGATCTCCACAGATCTGGCTTTGGGGTGGGGGAACTCATGTAGGAGCAGCCTGGTAGTAGAGAGGACAGGCTAGTCTGGGAGGGCAGGTGACAGGAGCAGGGATTGAGAAGAAGGGGGAGAACAGGGCTTTGGCAGAAAGGAGGATTATACCAGTATGCTCTTGGGGAAACCTTGGCTCCAAACAAAGTGGGTTTCTAGGTACTAGGACCCCAATAGGAAGGAAGATCTCATTTATCCACCTCCTCCTCAGCTCCGGGCTGGGCCCAGACAAAGAATCTCCCCCATGCTCCTCCAAAGCTACGCCTTTTTCTTCCAGGGACAAGGGCTGAGGCTAAGGCTGAGGAAATGGGGTTCTGTCCGCTCTTCACTTGCCCTTTGTGGCCAGCTCCTGACACCCAGTACCTAGCACTGGAATAGTGAACAGGGTAGGTGAGAGTGAGAGGCTCAAGGCAGCTGACCTGCCAGGAAAGCTTGGCTGAAGATGAAGATGCCTAATGAGAAGAGCTGCTAAGTGGTGGGGCTGAAGAGGCTTCACCCTGGGGGACAGAGGAGAAAGAGAAATGGTGAGCCTGACTAACCAGCCTGGGCCCACCTCTTGGAATTCAGATTGTCAGCACAAGGCTTCATCACTGCCACTCAGCTTCCTTGTGTCCACTCCAGCCTCCTTGCTGACTGGTTCAAGCCTACTGTAGGCTTCTTCACTTTGGCAATTGGGCAGCTTGCCTGGCCCCCCTTAGTATAGGCCACTGGCTTGGGGGGATGGGCCTCCTGAGTAGACCTCCCCCACTACAGCCACAGCAGGGTAAAGGGAATCTCCATTGGAATGTCATTCCCTTAAAAACAGTTGAAGGTTCAGGGACCCAGAGGGCAAAGGGGTCTCTCACTTCTCTCTGGAAATCCTACACAGAGAACTCTGTTTATGCCAATAAGATTCTGGTCAAATAATCTCAAATTCCAGAGATACAAATCTTCTGACTCAGCCAGCACAGTGGGGAAAGGGAAGAGGAGGGGATCTTCTGGTCTCCAAAACCAGACCCCTATTCATCTCTCTCTCTCTCTCTCTCTCTCTCTCTCTCTCTCTCTCTCTCTCTCT
>NW_022900927.1:20238115-20240546 GCF_012274545.1 Fukomys damarensis
CTCCCATAAAAAGTGGTCCCCAAGTACTGGATTGGGTCAAGTGGACATTCACTGGGGACTCCTGCAGCTGGAGAGAGGCAGCAGATTGGAAGCAAAGGCTGCGGGGATGGCTTCCAGCAGGAGCTCTGGGGAAATCTATGGAACCTTGGGTCTCGGCTGGGCTTCGAGTGGAGGAGCCAGCCTGGTGACCCGATTTGGGCATACAGGCCCCAAAAGAGCATTTCACTCCTCCCTCAGGCCTTCGCACTGACATCCCCTTCATGCTCCAAGGGATGGCTGAGGGTCCTTTCATTTTCAAATGTGGAATTATGATTGCTATTAGTAAAAATATCTAGCCCAGTAGCCAAGCGGGATGAGCCCTGCATGAAGTGGTTCGAAAGGGCCTCCTCGCCTTTTCCCCACTCCGAATGCCCCATTCATCCCAGGCCCTACTTAGAAATGTCGGTGGCCCCAAGCCCGGCGCGTCGTAGGGTGGGGTGCGTCTGGCACCAGCTTCGTTGGAAATGTCGGGCAACTGGAGGCTCAGACCAATGGAACCCCAGCCACCCCCTCATGTAGCACCAGCTCCCCCGCTCCTCCTGCTCACCGCTTCTGTTTTCTCGTTTGGAAAGAAAAGCAGGTAAAATCCCGTTTTATGGGGGAACGTAATTGCGAGCAGAATGCGCTCTCTTTAGAAACGCGTTCTCCCCAATGCTCCTGCCGTCCCATTACCGGAATGGGGGACCATTCTGCTGCAGATAGGACTTTCTCCCATTCTCTACTTTTTTATTAGCCAATCAAAGTGGCTTCCGAAAGCTATTTGTGATTTGTGAAAAATAGTATCTTTCAAAATGCTGAGTTGAAGCAGCTCGCTCATTTCGCCTTGAATTTATTATTCTAATCTCATCGGTAGAGACAGGATAATGTAGCTATTAAATTGGAGGGCAAATTCGTTTCTCTGGCTTTTTGTTTGTTTTTTTTTTTTAAGTTCTCCGCATTTTCTCTCCCTCTGGCTCTCTTATTTCAGAGGCCCAAAAAGGTGCGGGTGTTGAAGAAATTGCGGTGGGGGCTCAGGGTATAGTGAGTAGTGAGCATTCAGAAGAGCTCCTTGCGGGAACCCTTCAATGCAAGGATAGGCTGGCCTCCCCAAATAAGATGCCCTATGACTTTCTGGACTTCCGGGTGGCTGGGAATGTCACCCCAGCCCCAAACAGAGGGAACTTAGGACAGGTTGTGCCACAGACTAGAAGTAAAATTTCCGGTGAGCTGCCTGCAGCGCTGTCCCTTTCTCCCCGCTGCCCATTGTGAAAAGCTGGGCCAGTGTTTCCTTGTCGTAATTTTTAACTACCTGTTATAAAATTTATGGGTGGGTTTGTAAAAGAAACGAGGTCTCTGCATCCGGATGAGGGAACTGCTTTTGCTTACTATGGAGGAAGTTTGGGGAGGCAGTGAAGGATCCCAGGTTGGCTGGGGTGGGGGTACCCAGCATTGACTTTCATGCCAGCTCTCAATGCCCGACCAAGGAGAGAGCTGCCCGGCTTCAAATCTCCAGTCAGTGGGGAGAGTGGCTGAGCTGTAATCCTGGACTCCCCATACTGGGCTCACTAGTAAAATTAGGGGTCTGGAGAAGTGGAGAGGGGGTGGCTGGAATTTTTGCTCAGAAGATAGAATTCAGGGCAGTAAAGAGGTTCTTCTTTCAGGGCCTCAGACACATCCCAGGTGTCTAGACACCAAACTAGGAAATTTTTTTTTCTGAAAAAGGCAGGTGGGTGTGGGGGACCTGACAAGATCAGAAAGGTTTCAAACTGCCTTGCGCCTCAAAGAAAAAGGAAATGGGGTGGGGAGAGAATGGGCTATAATTTTGGTTTTACTTTGCTGCCATTAGAACCTTGAAAAATATAGAGACTTTTCGATAGGGATGGTCTTGGTGGGGAGGTAGTGGCATTCTGTCAGAGGAAGGGACCTGGGATGGGAGTTGCTTGGAGAATGCCAGAGGGTGCCCCACACTCTCAGCCCTTCTGCAGCCAGGACTGCCTAGGGCTGGTCTACCTCTCTCAGCTCTTCACCACGCCCTAGGTAGCCTTGATGGAGAGGCTGCCAGCAGTCTGCCACTTCTGATCTCGTCTGGGGTAGTGTAAGGGTTTGTGAGGGGCACCCCAGTGAGAAGATACAAAGGATATTGGTTTCTTTTAGGGGAAATATTTGAAAAGGTAGGGATAGTAAAGGTATCTCTTTTCTGTCTCTTTAACTTCATCAGCTCTCCTTGCCCCAGGTTACAAATCTTCTCAAAGTTTTGATTCCCTTAGGTTCAACCTTATTATCTCCGTTTATGAAGGAAAATATTTAAAATTCGGCACAGTAAAAGGAGGCAGCTTACCCCCAGCGCCTGAACCCTCTCTTGTCTCCTCCCTCCATCCGCTCTAGGCTCAGTCGGTGCTCGCCTGCGGCAGCC
>NW_022900927.1:20240602-20241907 GCF_012274545.1 Fukomys damarensis
GGGGGGAGGCTCCCTTTCTGAGAGAATTGGGTAAACATGGCGACCGCGGCGCCCATTTGCACACGCTACACAAATGCATCGCATTCCCGGTTGTTTGCAGAAAATTTACAGCTGAGTAATAAAAGTTTACGATCGACTCACAAGTTGGATTGGCCACAAGAAGTCATGTGGATTCCATCCATGAACGTGAACTTTTTATTGTGGTTTGTCCGTTCGGAGCGCTCCGCAGAACAGTCCTCCCTGTAAGAGCCTAACCATTGCCAGGGAAACCTGCGCTGGTCGCTCCCTTCATTACTAGTATTTTTTTTATTAATTTGATTAATAATTATTTCCCCCCATTTAATTTTTTCCTGCCAGGTGGAGTTGCCGGAAACTGGGGGTACCTGGGGAGGGCGAGAGGGGAGGAGAGAGGCAGGAGTTTAGGGCATCTCCCTCTCTCCCCCGGCCCTCAGGCCCCCAAGGGGCAGGAGGAATGCGGGCGCAGGAGTTGAGATAAGGAGCTGCAGATGCCTCCACCCCTCCCCGCAATTCCGCTCTCCCTCCGGTCCCCTTCCGCAACTCTCCTTTATTTTATTTGGCTTTTGGGGGCTCAGAACTATTCTTTTTTATTTTTACATTTATATAAGGTATATGTATGTGTGTGGAGCTGAGACAGGCTCGGCAGCGGCACAGAATGAGGGAAGAGGAGAAAGACAGAGAGTGGGCACGAGAGGCAGAGAGAGAGGGAGAGAGGGAGAGTGACAGCAGCGCCCGGTAAGTGTTTCCTTATTGGTTCAAATATGTAACTAATGGTCCGTAGCTGGGTGGCGGTTTCAAGATAAGGACAGCAGCGGCTTGTCTTGGTTAGAGAGGAGAGGGGGCTGGCGAGAGGGTGGGCGCGTGGGTGACTATGGGGAGGGAAAGTGGGGGGTAAGGTGGAATATTGGAAACTGGTAGTGGGGCGAGAATGTGTTGTCCTGATGTCACTGTGCGCCGAAGTTGGGGATCGGAGACTAGAGGACTTCTCCTGTGGGGCGGAAGCCGGGGTCTGCCTGCCGCCTACCGCGTTGGTACCTGTTTATTCTAGATCAACCTACTCTCGGTCAATGGGACTGAGACGGAAGGGCCTGGAAGCTGAAAGTTCAGGGCTGGAGAGAGACCCTGTAGGCTTTGCCCCTTACCCCTTGAGCGACGCCATCCCCTCGAACCCCCAAACAAACTTTCCAGCGCCCCCTCCCTGTCGGGCAGCCCCCTCCCTCCCGGAGAGCTAGACCGCTAGAGCTCACACATGCGCAGTGTGAGCCCAGGGCCGCGCCGCCGAGCAGG
>NW_022900927.1:20242170-20251052 GCF_012274545.1 Fukomys damarensis
GGGGGTGGGGGATGCAGTACTCAAAAGCCATCTTGTGCTCCGAGAAAAGAGGCCTATCCGCTGTCCTTTTCAGAGGCCGGCGCCCTCCACCCGCAACCGCGACCATTCCACCAGGGATGCCCAGTGAACTGTTTCACCCGCCCGGCTTGGCTGCTTTAGGCTAGGAATGGGAATGGGAAAGGCCCCAGGCTGGGTGGAGACCAGCCAGGCTTCCTGGGTGCTGTGGTGGCAGCTAGGACTCACCGTGCGACTGGCTTATGAGAGAGAGCAGCGTTTGAATAGGGTGGCCCGGGAGAGTCTGGGTGCTCAGGATCTTCCTAATAATTGGTGCTAATGTCGTGTGATATAGTCTTAACCTGACACATCTGGTTTCATAGCACAGTGGCTGAATTTCTTCCAAATGTACGTGGCCCTGAATATGTCGCAGTTTGATATATGACCCCGCCCTGCTCGCCACCGGCCTGGGTCAGATGCAGCCCTATACTTATGAGTTTCCGTTTATAAAGAGGGACGCACACGAAAATGCTCACACATCAAGCAGACACACCCTAGAGCTGGGGCGGGGGCATAATCCTGGCAAGGTTCGAGAGTCCGAGGGCCAGAGACTCATCTTCAGTCCAAGCCAACAGCACCCCCATCCTCTCTCAGGGCGTAAGACTGAGATTCAGAGCGAAGCCCGCATGGGGGAGGGGAGCGCTCCTCGATTTCCTGTTTAAACCCTGACTTGTTGTCTGGGGAGGGGTTGGGAGAGGGGAGAAACCCGTTTTTATCAAATTGTTAAAACTATAGTTCGACTGCATTCAAATCAAACCCCTTGGGCCCGCGCTGACGGTGAATCTTCTCTCCCCTCCCCCTACAATCCCCTTCCCTTCCTCTCCTGCCCCCCCAAAAGTCCCCTTTCGCAGTCGACAGAAAGGCCTCTGAGGTATTCTCCCGAGGGAAGAAATGGCATTTTCTCTCCCCCTTCCTATCCCCTCCCCAATAGCACTGGTGTATAGGCAGAGGCGTCTGCCGAGGGGCTAATTTCGCGTTCCTTGTTTACGATCGAGAAAAACGCTTGGCTCTCCCCAAATGGGCCCAGCCCGCCGCCTGCTCGGCTGCGTGCGCTCTCCGGCCGCTGCGGCTCTGCCCGAGGGCTGACGCCTCGGGGAGCTAGGCTGTGGCGGGCCGGGACCCGAGGCTGTGGGACCTGAAAAGGGCAAGGGGAGTACGGTGGGACGGTGGAGGGGCCCGGGAGGCCCGAAAATGGGAGCCTTTCTTCTGGAGTATTGTGGGAACCGCTGACCGGTGAGGCCTCTATTTCTCTTTCGCCTGTATTTTGTCCGCTCACGCCCCTGTGGATCGGCGCACTGGCTAGGGGACTGTGGGAGGGCATGAGTCTCCTTTGTTTGTCCCCTAAAGAAAATCGTTTCTAGAGAAGGCTATTAGGGCCAGTAAGACTCACCTGGGATATCGGAGGGCCCCCCCCTCCCATCGGAGAGGCGGGCCTGGGCGAGGCTGGGGTATTTCTTTTGGCCTACGGGGATCTAGTTTAATGTGCTAACAGGGAGATGTCGAGATATCGGGGTCCTAGGGTGTGAGGTGGACTGGCTAACAGTACCATCCTGAGGTGTCTTTATATGTCTATCGATTCTTGTCCCCTTCTGAGGCCCCCACCTTACTTTGTGCCCTTCACCCCT
This sequence comes from Fukomys damarensis, assembly GCF_012274545.1. Taxonomy (NCBI): domain Eukaryota; kingdom Metazoa; phylum Chordata; class Mammalia; order Rodentia; family Bathyergidae; genus Fukomys; species Fukomys damarensis. The sequence goes on from NW_022900927.1 coordinate 20,243,850, forward strand.
AGATGTCTCCTCATGAGACAGAGAGATGAAGAGAAAGCATAGTAGCCCTAACTGGCCCTGGTTTTCCACTTCTCCGGGTCTTCCCAGGGGATAAACCATACCCCAATGCCAGTCCTCTGCTTCCCATTTAGTTACTTTCACTTTTCCCCTTTTTGCATCTCCTCTGACACTCAAACAGAAGCACCAGAGGGGTCATCAGTGGCAACCCTTAACCTCCTTGCAGGCCAGAGTCTCTGCTGATGTGGTCCTCACTGCAGGAGAGCTCTTCTGTGATTACCTAATAATAACCAGGGTGGCTGAGAATAGAATCTGGCTCAAGGACTCTGCGCACCCAGGGCTGAGGCTGAGCAGACACACTGATCTGGGATCACGGCCTGGCAACTTTCCTCAGAGCCCGCGGCCCCCAGCTTTCCCCCAGCCCACTCTTTGGGCACCCCCAGACATGCCCTTTATAGGGCTTTGTCAGCCCTGCCATCCACTCTATTTCATGCACCAGTTCCTAGCTAAAGAGAAATGGGCAGAGTAAACCCTTTCCTTCCTTGGTCTGACAGTTGTGATCCCCACGAAGAATGCGACCTTGTTCGGAGAAGGCGACCTTGTTGGGTTGGCTGTTGTGTTCTGAAACCAGGCTCTGTGGTTTTCTACATGTATTATATACAGGCTCAAGTGTACAGACTTTGATTTCTGCATAAATATATAAAGACTCATGTTTCTTCAGTGGCTAATTGTGTATCACCATGCCTATATTCCTTCAAACACAATTTTATGTGCATGCAAAATTTTGTTAGCCCTTACTAGTTGAGAGTGAGCTCCTGGGAGCACCAGGTGCACCAAGAATGCCCTCTGTGCTTTTCTGCTCCAAATATGTGTGCACTGGAATCGGAGTATGCGGGTTCTAGTAACCAACGGATGTTACAAGAGCTTTCTTAGACATTACTGCTTTTGCTGGTCAAGCACCAGGGCTTGGGGAGTACCCAGTCCCTTCTGCTTTCCCTCGTCTTTGTATATACTCTCCAAATTTCAGACTATCTTAGAAGGGGGACTAGGGCATCTTAAAAATGAGGCTTATTGGCTCTTTCATGGGTGTCATAGGCCTGTAAGCAGTTTTGAACAGCCAGAGATGGACTCTGGATCTGAAAATCTCCCTGGAGCTGTGAAAAGATTAGAGTGGTTTAGTAAAGTGGCCTCCAAGTAGTGGTCTGGGATGGCTTTGGTCAGGGTGTTTGGAGAAGCTGGTGAATGGGTAAGGCAAACCAGAATTGATACTGATGTGGTGAATGAACATTTCTCCTTCTCCTTGCATGCCCTGGCCACTCACCCCACCTCAGACTTGCCTGTGTCTTTAGGGGACCGATTAGAAATTCTCTAGATTCCCCAGATATCCAACCCTGCTTACTGATGGGACTGCATTTTAATTCTGTCTGCTACCTGAGCTAGGGAAAGGCCAGGCTAGCAAAGAAAGCTGGTGGAGGTTATGTGGGAGCCTCCAAACTGGGCCCTGCTCCTGGGGCCTGGAGTACTGAGTATGCACTGCTGCTGGAAATTAATCAGCTTCCTTTCTCAGCCTTCTTGCTTCCAGGGCCAGGAAGATAGAACAGAGGGAAAATATCAATGTCAATGGAAAGCCCTATAAAAGAAAGTGCGGACAGTAACGGGACTGGAGGGTTTTTTTCCACTGCTCCCAAAGTCCTAAGGTTCCTCCCAAGAATCTCACGTGCAGACAAGCTGTGACCCGAGGCTGTAGTTTTCTTCCACCTTTCTTCTACCATCACTGAGGGCCATCAAGGGCTTTCTGGCCTTGGCCACTCTGGGCGCTGGGGTGACACTGCCCCATAATGATGCCCCTTACCCAGCTCAGGGCCTCCTCTGCCACCACGCTGCAGCCCAGCCGCCCCTGTTTATTATGTCTGTGAGTTGTTTACTTGTTTTGTCTGCTGCCACCCTGCGTCTGAAACCCGCCAAACCAGCAAATTCGCCTAGGAGAACAAAGTGCAGCTCAATCCCAAATTCCCTCCCTCTGCCAGCACCCTGCCTCCAGCCCATTCCAGCTCCCTAATTCTCACTTTCTGAGGGGAGGAAGGAGAAATTGTCCTAAAATAAGGCAGCAGTTTATAGGGTCAGGGGAATTATGGGGACACCATAAACCTCCAGGTGTCCTACTGGTGGAGAGACTTACAAGCAGCCCTCCTCTTGTCTCCAGCTTTTCTACCTTTCCCCTGTTAACTGCTTGCTTAAGGGGGCCACAGTCATTGAGAAAGTTGAGCCCCCCTCATCACAACTCCTCCATTCCTTTCTGCAGGAGATTCTCTGAGACAGAGATTATTGGTTTTAAATCAGGGTAATGTTGGAGGATTCATAAAGCTAGAGAAAGCATGTTGTTCTTCTCCCTTCACTTTCCTCAACCCCCCAAAATAGCAGCAATTTTTTTAAAATCCTACAAAATTAAATTGCCCCTTCCCTAAAGATCCTATAAATCTCCAATCACACGCCAGGTATAGAGTCAGCGAAGCCAATGTTCTTCTTTAATTTTGCTCCTGGCTATCAAATCTAAAGGTATCATCAAAATAAGCAGTATTCTTGTTCCTGAAATTAACTTCCCCCTCCCCATCTCTTGCCCCCTCTTCACCTGCACAAATAAAATGGTTCTTTCAGATTGCAAACAGTAAAGGATAAAATTATTTATAGGGAAATGAGGATGCTTTTTTATTGTTGGTTTATTTTTCCAGAACATAGTAACATTTTGTTTTCTAGTGCGAGAAGTTAGACTAGGAAGAAGAGGAGGAAAGGGAAAAAAAGTGAGAGGAGGCTACGTGTGCCCACACGCAAAGCTTTTCGGCCATACATAACATTTATGACATTTACAATTTCCATATGACAACTCACTATGATGTCATAAATGCCAAGTTCTTGATTTTTACAATTCTCATAAACCTCCAGAATGGGTCCAAGCAATATCCCATGTTAAGGAGAAGAAGAGAAACCAGGAAGTTGGGGATCCTTTGGCCTAATGCATAGCAGCACATCCTTACTGCTCCTCCTTCATTCTCTGATAACCTCCTGAGGTCCTAAGCTACTTTGAATATTCTGGATTTTAACTGTTCCTCCTGGGCCAAGTAGGGCCACTTGCTTTGCCTTCCTGAAGTGTTCCTAAGTGGCTGAGCTCCTTCCCGGTCCTCAGCAGGGATGAGGTGCTGAGTGGTAGACTTTTCACAAGCTCTCTCCTTAGCTGATATTCAGCTGCTTGGGATAAAGGTGAAAGACCTGAGGGCTAGGCTCCAAAAAGCCAGAAATGGTTTTTTTCCAGATGGAGACAGAAAAGGACTCAGAGCTGGGTGGAATGGAGCAGAGATACTTGGGACTTCTTTTATTTTTTAATCTTCATCCTGAGAAATGACTTAAGAAGCCAGATAAAACACCAATGTAAAGGTTTGTGTCTGCTGATCGTAGTAACAGTTAAGTGGGGTTCCAGTAAGGAAGAGCCAGGAGAAAATACAGAAAGAGACAAGAGAGGAAATATAACATGAGTTAGCAGAGTCCCTATATACCTATTTTCTCTGTTGAATTGCAGTAAAGCAAAAACAGCTCCAACAGTCTTTCAACTTCTTCTTAGCTCAAAAGCAGAGTCACCAGCGCAGGCCTCCGAGGTGTTTGGGGCAGTTCTCAGCAGTTTGACATGCCCCATCTGGCCCCTTCTTCCTACCCCCTCCCAGCTGACCCCCAATTCCCTTGAGCTGGCGGGCCTAAGCCTTGTCCCCAGACTATCAGCACCCACAAATGGCATCTATTTCCGGGTTGGGTGTGTCAAATTTCACTTTTTCCCATGTGTCTTCAAGCCTGAACTTTGAAAGGAGGAGTGTTCCTGTATGGAATGTGGTCTGTATAAGGAGGGAGTTCATGCCCAGAAAACTTCCCCTACCGTATCTGTGAGAAACTGGAAGCCCCTTGGGTTAGCCATGCTTTGGGGTGCCTCAGCAGACCAGTCCCGTGTGCTCACATTCTCTGGCAGACGGTGAAGCTCTCTGCAATCCTTTTACTCTGTTCCAAGGAGATCAAAGGAGCTCATACACAAAACACCGACCATTTAGGGTAGGTTTATTTTTAATTTTTAAGTATAAAAATTGAATCGTAAGCCCAGTGGTGCCTGCTGAGCATTCAGTCTAGAACAGCAAAGCCTTAACCAAATAGAGCTCTTATGAAGTGAGCTGAGCAATTATTGAAACTTGGCTTTCTCTGAAAGAGGGATTTCGGCCTTTGCCCAGTGGCACAAAAGAAGCCGGCAACTGCTCTTCTCTGGCTCTGGAATTGGGGGTGCTGTCCGACTGGTCTGGCAGACGAAGTAGCTTCTAAGCAGCCAAGTGCTCGGCCCTTGGAGCATTTCCTCTTGCAGCTCTAGTGTTGGGGTCCCTAAACAGCCTTCGGAGGCACCAAGCTGTAGTTGCCGGCGCTGCCTGGCAGCCAGGAATGGAGTATATAAAGCAATGCAAGGGTGAATCACAGAGTTAGGGATCTGGAGAAAGGAGGTTGGCTAAACACAAACTAAGGAGTACCTTTAGAAAAAATTGTCTCCCAAATAAAAATTGCAGATCTCATCCCGTTCACCTCAAGTGTCCCTCCACACGAAATTAAATTTATATATTTCCCAGTGCAGAGTGAAAAGCAAAAGCAGGCAAGGTGAGGCCTGCTCAAGAACTCTTCAGGGAGGCATCCAGTCCCAACCACCAGCTCCCCAGTTTAGAGCCCAGCGACCTCCTAGCCTTTCTGTGGTCTGGAGCACGGCAAGGCTGGCTGAAGTAGGAGCGCTTTCCCTAGGAAACCCCCAAGTGTCCAGTTCCAGTGCTACCCTTAGCCTTGGGGACTCCTGGCCAGTGACTGCACCATACTCAGGCCCAAAGCACAGGCAGTAAATTCCCCTCCTATAATTAGTGCTCATGAAAAGCATGTGTTTTGGATTGGTGAGGGGAAGACTAGGGTAGTGAGCGGCAAACTTTCCCCCTTTATTCCTTTTCTGTGTTTTTAAATCAGTTTTTGAATCCACTACTTACAGTTGCAAAAGCAAAAATCTACTCTTGACACCAAGCCCCCTCTGTATGCCTAACGTAGAAGGCCGAGGGGCTAGAGCAGCACGGAAACCTGCTGGCCTGTTGGGGGTGTTCTCTCATTTCTCTAGGCTTGTTTTATAGAAACAAAGAGTTCACTCCCTCCTTCCCAAGACTTGTGCATATTTACAGAGCTCAAATGCAGTTTTAATAAAACATCTGTTCTTGCTTCTGCTGATGAGTTTCCATAATTGTTTTCAGACAAATTTCACAGGAAAATATAAATATATCTAGAAAAATCCAAGTCCCAGCTGCCCCCCCATAGCAATTCTTTGCCAAAAAAAATAAAATGAGCATGAAATGAAAAAGAAAACTACAATCCAATGGAGGAAAGATCGGGCTCATCTAACCTGCTCTCCCCCCTTGGAGCGAATCCTCCAGCAAATTTCAGCCGCATAATTAAAGATCTGACTGAAAGGAGGCTTCTTTCCCCAGGAACAGAAGGTGATGGAGGAGAATGTGTTGGAAATTAATTTTTTCAAAGGTATTTAAGCAGTGGGAAATTTATTTGTATTTCTGCTTCCCTTCCTCTCCCTCTTTCAGCATTTCTGCCTTTTTCTCCCAGCAGCTGGTTTCTGTTCATTATAAATCGGTGAGACCTTTCAGTCTCTGCCCTCTGTTTAGGGACATAATAAAACACTTAACTTTCTGGGCCTGAGACTTACATTCTGCTCCTCAGGTCGCCCACCCTGAAGCCCACCACCTTTAGGCCCCAAAAGACAGTGTCCTCAACTTTGGGGCCCCTTTCCTCTCCAGATTGGTTAAGGAAGGGCTCTACGAAATTCAGACATCCTTCCCCGGGGGCTGTAGCACATGCTTCCCCAGATGCCCCTTCTTTCTTTCAAGGTACCTCCCTCCCACTCGTAAAAGATTTAAAAATAGTTAGAAAATCCACACTCATTGAAAGCAAAAACCTCATTAAGGCATCCTATCTTCCATCATTCAATTTGTTGTACATTGCAACAATTTAATATCTTGAAAGAAATACCACTGACATGATTTATCCCCCTAGCAATCTTGCTCCAAAAGGAGGGGGAATTTACTATTTCTTCCGGCCTCTTCTACTTGTTACACAGCTACCTTCAGGGCAGAAAGGAGGCTGAGAACTGTGAGAGAGGCTACTTTTGTCCAGGGGTGCACTGACTTGTTCCTCAGCTCAGCCCCAGGGTACTCCCCCTTGTTTTTCTCTCCCCCTGCCTCTAGTCCTCCAGGGGGACTGGAGCCCCAGCCAGCTGTTGGAAACCTCTGCCCAGGCATGCTATGAATTTGAGAACAGCTGGATTCAAGAGCAAAAAGTAACTCACACTGGAGTCTGTTTGTGTACCTGCCATATCATCCCCAAAAGACATAACTCCTCTTAAAATTTTATTTTTAATGTAAGTACCCTTTCGCCTTTATCTCCTTGTGAAGAAGAAAGTGTAGTCCAAAGGGAGAACCTTTATAAGGATCTTTCCCTTACCATTCTAAGTGCCAACCAATTTCCTTCCTTTCTGATGGGGGGGGTGTTGGATTTTAAAAAGCAAACACAAATTGGCAGAAAGTCTCTTCAGCCCCCAACGATGTTCATGCATTAACTAACATGTTGTCTGCACCAGCTCCTGCACACACTCTCTGCTTTTGGGTTCGAAACTTTATTTTTCCCCCATAGTGACACTCCAGGGAAATCTTATCGTTACAGAAGATGAATAAACGAGTTTTTTTCCCAGCGTAGTCCCCGTTTATGGCTTTATTGCTACCCATTGATTACTCCGCTTTGTTACACAGAAGGAAAAGATCATAAAATCCAGGCGACATCCGGGTTCTTGTTATAGCCAGCCCCCCACCTCAAAAAAAGTGAGGGGAAAAATATGAGCTTTCACTGCTGCATATGTACGCCCCAGTACCCTCTTTGTCAACTCAAAGCATTCTCTGCCTGTGTCACGATGATATCAAATTAAATTTGGATCAGGGGGAAATCTCCATCTGCACACCTTCAGCTGTTTCAATTCGCCCCCTGCAGCACCCTCTGAAGCCTCCGACCCAGCTGCTTTTTTCCTAACCTTCTCTCCCTCTCTCTCTCTCTCTCTCTCTCTCTCTCTCTCTCTCTCTCTCTCTCTTCCTTCCCTCC
>NW_022900927.1:20251653-20258536 GCF_012274545.1 Fukomys damarensis
CTCTCTCTCTCTCTCTCTCTCTTCTCTCTGTCTCTCTGTCTCTCTCTCCCCAAGGTGGGGAACAAATGGGGTAGAGACTGCTGGGAGTCCAGGGGTGGCTGGCACTTGGACAAGAACTCCCATGGAGCCTTTTGCCAGAGTCCTCAAGCCCCAGAACTCAGGTCCAGGGGCGCCTCCCCTGGCAGGACAGTGAATCCAGAGGGGTCGGGGGCTTCTGACCTGAAGCTCACTGTCCATCAGAGCTCCGCCAGTCTTCTCTTTCTGGCTGGATCCTGAGTGAATTACCCCACGGGCCATAGCTAGCTCAAAATCATAAATTCTCACCAACATAAACAAGAGTTGATGTCTCTAGAAAGATTTTCACAGTTTCTTTCTCTTCCCTTTCTTCTCTGTGCCTCTTTTTCTGTCTTTTCTAATGTATTTTTATACATTTTCCCCTTTAGACAAAATGCTGCAAGAGTTTCCCCAAAAGAGGGCCCTGAGAGGAAGGCAGAAAGGGGCTGGGAGGCAGAGGGGAGCAGATGTTCCTCCCTTTGCCCACTTCAGCTTTGCCACTGTATACTGCAGTCTCCCCCTCACTCCTTTAAACTTCATGGTTCCCCCATCCCCTCTAAACTTGACTTGGTCACACTCTCCTTCCTCTGGGAGCCCTGCTTCATGAAATGCCCTTCTTCCTTTGATTTTTTTTAATTATTGGAAAAAATACATCCAGTGATGGAGACTCACTCTGTGGAGTGTCAAACCAAATTTGTTATAGCATTTCTGAGAATCCCCTGAGCTGGGAGGGAGGCCTTCCCATGAAGAAATCAGGTTGTAATTTTAGAAGGGAGCAGATATTAAAGATGAAATTAGATAGAAAATACAGGGATTTCTTCCACTCAAGGTCTGGCCACAGCAGAGCAAAGTTAGCTGGGGCCGAGAGATTTCCTGGAGTACATCTCTCTTTCCGTGGGCTCCAAGGCCCTGCTCAAAGACAGGCACCCCTCTTTCACCCCCAAACCAGTTCCCTTACACGTATATTTTAAAAAGAAACCGAAGTCTTACTTTCAAAGCACACACTTAGTCTCAACTAGGGAATCAACAGAAGCAGAAGCGATTTTTTTCCCCCTTCTTGACATCTGGCTTGTGATTGGCTGGAAGGGGGTCAGCTGACTTTGTCATTTTGTCTGTCCTGGATTGGAGCCGTCCCTATAACCATCTAGTTCCGAGTACAAACTGGAGACAGAAATAAATATTAAAGAAATCATAGCCCGACCAGGTAAAGGCAAAGGGATGAATTCCTACTTCACTAACCCTTCCTTATCCTGCCACCTCGCCGGGGGCCAGGACGTCCTCCCCAACGTCGCCCTCAATTCCACCGCCTATGATCCAGTGAGGCATTTCTCGACCTATGGAGCAGCCGTTGCCCAGAACCGGATCTACTCGACTCCCTTTTATTCGCCACAGGAGAATGTCGTGTTCAGTTCCAGCCGGGGGCCGTATGACTATGGATCTAATTCCTTTTACCAGGAGAAAGACATGCTCTCAAACTGCAGACAAAACACCTTAGGACATAACACACAGACCTCAATCGCTCAGGATTTTAGTTCTGAGCAGGGCAGGACTGCGCCCCAGGACCAGAAAGCCAGTATCCAGATTTACCCCTGGATGCAGCGAATGAATTCGCACAGTGGTGAGTTTTACAGCTCCGAGATATAAATTAAATAAACTGAACTGGCTTTATGACCGGCTTCCCTAGAAGAACGGGCGGAGAGAGTTTTTTATGGCCCCATAAAAACAATCACGCTCGTCTCCTCGCCGACGCCGAGACATGGCCCCCTCTTCTGCCCCCTCTGCTTGCCTCCCGCGCTGGCTCACAGGGGCCTGGCTCCCTCAGCCCTGACTGACCGGAGGGCTCCAATGGAAGCTGAGGGGGCAAGAACAGGGCAGGGGGTGAGGGGAGGGGGAAAGGGTGAGGAGTCCCCCAAAGGCGAGTCAGGCTGAGAAGATGGGAGAGGAAGAGGACAGGACACAAAAGTGGGGAGAAGTTTCTGAAGAGGTGGGGCACTCAGGGAGGTGGGGAGCCCAGTCCTTGAGAAAATGGGCCCTTATCCTCAGTACTGAGATTTTTCAAAAATCAGCTTTTAGGCTGGCAGCTTTTTGCCTGGTTTTTGCCCTGCCCCCCTCCCTCCGGACTGTTCTTTGGAACACAGGAGGACTATATAAGTTGGGGTTCTAGCTGTACCCCAGTGGGGGTGGGGTACAAGCAAAAGGGTTTAGAAGGCTAGAGGTTGAGGGGGCTGCGATCTGCTGGGCAAGTTGGGAGGACTTTGCTAGGTGTAATCATCGTGGAAAGACGCTTTGCTGATTGTTTTTAGTGTGTTTTGTGCCCGGATCTCTAGGGGTCGGCTACGGAGCAGACCGGAGGCGCGGCCGCCAGATCTACTCTCGGTACCAGACCCTGGAACTGGAGAAGGAATTTCACTTCAATCGCTACCTAACGCGGCGCCGGCGCATCGAGATCGCCAACGCACTCTGCCTGACCGAGCGACAGATCAAAATCTGGTTCCAGAACCGCCGGATGAAGTGGAAAAAAGAATCTAATCTCACGTCCACACTCTCGGGGGGCGGCGGAGGGGCCGCCGCAGACAGCCTTGGCGGAAAAGAGGAAAAGCGGGAAGAGACAGAAGAGGAGAAGCAGAAAGAGTGACCAGGATTGTCCTTGCCACCCCTTTCTCCTCCCTCGCTCATCCCAACTCACCCCTGATCACACACTCTGTATTTATCACTGGCACAATTGATGTGTTTTGACTGCCTAAAACAAAATTAGGAAGTCAAAAGTGGACCTGAAAGTCAGCTCTGGACCCACCTCCTTCTCCGCACAACTCCTCATCATGCGCCTCCTCCTCCTAGCTTGTTCTCAGCTTGTGTGCAGGCCCCTTCCCCCGCCCAGGCCTGGGGGGCACGTTCTCTGAACCTCCCTTCAGACTCCACAGACTTCCCTCGAAATGAGATCGTGCCCCCCTCCCTCGACGCCCCTCCACCCCCCAGAGAGCCGGTTCCCGGGCCTGGGGCCTCCACTCTAGGGCCTCAGGGCCAGGCCTGGCAGTCTGGGAGGGCGGGAGGCTCTAGGAGGGCGCGCCTTGGCCTCACAGAACCCCCAGGTCCTCCCTGCAGCCCCTGCCCGGCCCCTCTGCCCCAGCAAATGCCCAGACCAGGCAAATTGTATTTAAAGATTCCTGGGGGTCATTATGGCATATTACAAACTGTGACCGTTTCTGTGTGAATATTTTTAGCTGTATTTGTGGTCTCTGTATTTATATTTATGTTTAGCACCGTCAGTGTTCCAATCTCATTTTAAAAAGGAAAAAAAAAAGAGGGAAAATTACAAAAAGAAAAAAAGTGAATGACGTTTGTTTAGCCAAGTAGGAGTAAATAAATAAATAAATAAATCCCCTCGTGTTACCCTCCTGTATAAATCCGACCTCTGGATCCGTTCTCGAATATTTAATAAAACTGATATTATTTTTAAAAGTTTATATTCGCATTTCAGTCAATTCGCTCGCCCGCCGGCTTGGAGCAGGCTCCAAGCGCTCCCGCGTCTGCCCGCCGCCTGCAAACCCCCAGTCCTCTGCACTCGCCTTCTCCGGGAGCCCGGCGCCGAGTCCCGGCCTCCGGCTCTTCCTGTGATCGCGCTGCGGGCCTGGGAGGCCTCTCCGGGCTCCCTTCGCTGAGAAGCTCACACCCGCAAAAAAAAGCCGTTTAGGATTTTGTTGGGGGCGGGGGGGGGTGAGTCCGGGTCGGGTTGGACTCCAAGCTCCACACAGGCCTTTCTTCTTGCCAGTTATAGTCTAGGGTCCTGGGCTTCTGAACCCAGAGCCCCAAAAGGCCAGAAAAGAAGCACTATCCAGGCACCAGGGTCGCCCCCGCCCACTCACAGGAGCATGGGGAGGGGGAGCCGCCCTATCAAGGCCCCCCCGGCCCGCGCCAGGCCGGCTGTTCCGAAACGTGGCGGAGGCGGAGAGCGGAGGGGAACAGAAGACCGTGCGATTGGAGTCCTTCGGCAGGGATTGAGTGATTCAAGGACATCACGAAAGAGAAAGCCTGGAAACTGAGCTCTGGCCTGCGCTGGGACTCCTGACGTGGCCGGGACAAAATACCTTCTTCCTCACAGCCCCAGGCGGTCTGGTTCCTTCCTCTTCTCTCCTCAGACCTGGCCGGGGAGGGAAGCACAGCACCCTAACCATTATTCAGCTTCTGCCTTCTCTTCCCAAGCCCAGCCAGAGAAACCTGAGTGAGCCTAAGGCAGAGGTGGTGGTGAAAGGATCTCCCCGAGGGGAAAAAAATCCACCAGAGTTTTCCAGACTCTCTAGATCCCCACCAGCGCCCCCTCCAGCACCTCCACCAGCCAGCGGGGAGGGAGGCTTCTCTTGGCAGAGGAAGAGATATCTAGGGAAGAAGCAGCCAGGAAAGAGTAAAACTTGGGACTAAGAAAGGAAGCGAAAGGGCTACAGACACCCTGGCCAAAGGCTGCCATGGTTGCCCAGGCGATTGTCCTGCCCAACCACCAGCCAGGTCCTCTCCATTGCTTCCAAAACAGCTTAGAAATTGCTTTCTAACGGGCCTTCTGGATTCAGGTTCCTGGAAGGCCTGGGTTAGGGGCCTTTACCCTGAAGAGTGCAAACAGGCTTTTCCCTCTGCTCTGCTCATGTAATATTTGTGGAAGCTCGAATCTTGCCTCTCTGTGGCCTCAAGTAACATCTATTTTCTATGTAAAGTATCTGCCATCTGTACCACTTGAGGATCACACACAAGGATGTAGAGCAGGCTGCTATCACATTCTGTCTGGTTCTAGATGCACACATGCATACATGCGTGTGTATACACACACACACACACACACACACACACACACTTGAAAACCACCTATTGCCACTCTGAGGCTCCTGGCATGGTGAAATATAACCAAGTACCTCTGGCTCCTCACTGCTATGCCCATCCCAGAGTCCCCAGTGCTCTCAGCCTTGTGACCTCCCTGTCTAGCTGTGCCCACCCAGGAACCCACCTCTTAGGCATCCTGTCTACCTCTTCAGTGGCTCAGTCCACTTTCCCATGTTGATAGGCACATTCCCAGCAGTGTCGAGGCCTTAGGGCCTTTGAGGCAAGGGATCTCAACGTTTGGTTTAAGGAACCTGTGATAAACTCACTTGGTTCTCCAACCTGGGCAGTGGCTGCCTTTTTACCCAGCCATTAAATTTAGCAGGCCCCGGAGTTAGAAAAAACGGGCTATACATTTAAAAAAAGCATCTGTGTACATCCTAAATGAGCCCTCATCTTTTTCTCAAATGTAAGTAGAATTTAAAAGGCCTGCCCAAGAAATCTTTGCAGCAACAACCACCTTCTCCACAGGGTAGAAAATCCAGCCGCCAGAAGGCGAGCCGGCGCATCAGGATGCAATCCCTCCGAGTCAGCACCAGGTGTCGCTGTGGGCTCGTTGTCCCGGCTACCCCCCAATTCCAAGAACCATTTTTTCCCCCTTCCCTCTCTCTGTCTCACTCCCTCTCCCCTCTGGTTGAGCTTTGCCAACATATCAAGATGCGTTTCGCCGGCTTCCATCACTAACCTCCCGGAGGTCATCAAGCCAAATTTATGAGTGGCCGCTCGAGTCACGTGACTCTATTTAAGGCTCCCTTATTTGGGAAGAGCGCATAGGATAAAGAAAGAGATATCTCCACCTATAAATTGTGCACTTTGGAGAACAAAAAAAACCCTCAACTTCAAAGAGTCACAAATCACCCTTAATCAAAAAGGGTGCAGAAATTTTTTTGGGGCCCTCCCCGCCATGAGCTCCTACGTAGCCAATTCATTCTATAAGCAGAGCCCCAATATCCCTGCCTATAACATGCAAACTTGTGGGAACTATGGATCGGCCTCAGAGGTGCAGGCATCCAGGTACTGCTACGGCGGATTGGATTTAAGCATCACTTTCCCACCGCCTGCGCCTTCCAACTCTCTCCACGGGGTAGACATGGCTGCCAACCCCCGGGCTCACCCCGACCGCCCCGCCTGCAGCGCCGCGGCCGCTCCGGGACACGCTCTGGGCAGAGACGAAGCAGCTCCTCTGAACCCTGGGATGTACAGTCAGAAGGCGGCTCGCCCGGCGCTGGAGGAGCGAGCTAAGAGCAGAGGGGAGATCAAAGAGGAGCAGGCGCAGACAGGGCAGCCCGCCGGACTGAGCCAGCCACCGGCCCCGCCACAGATTTACCCGTGGATGACCAAACTGCACATGAGCCACGGTAAACTTTAGGACTTCATTTTGCGCGCTCGGGTCCGCCTGGGTTTTATAGGCCATGCGGGGCAAATAAAGAAAAAAAACCTGCGGCCATAAATTTTACGATCCAGGCATCAATGGCTCGTAAAACTGTCCACTAAAAGGCTTAGAGGCTGTGTGCGCCCAAATTTACGACGACATAATTGGATCATAGGAACAAAACGTGTATAAAAGGCAATATTCAATTTTTGGGGGAGAGGGAGGGAGTTAAAAAAATAGAGGGATCTGAAGGGTGAGGAGCGCGGGGCTCCAGAGCGGGGATCCCCCCGCGGCTCCCTCCTCCCGTAAAACTGTCCACTAAAAGGCTTAGAGGCTGTGTGCGCCCAAATTTACGACGACATAATTGGATCATAGGAACAAAACGTGTATAAAAGGCAATATTCAATTTTTGGGGGAGAGGGAGGGAGTTAAAAAAATAGAGGGATCTGAAGGGTGAGGAGCGCGGGGCTCCAGAGCGGGGATCCCCCCGCGGCTCCCTCCTCCCTCCCCTCTGGAGCCGGCTCGGCCGGCGCTCGCGGCTCCGGAGGATTCCAGCGACTCGGGAGGGGGGGGGGGGGGGGGGCCCGCGGGCCG
>NW_022900927.1:20258553-20277957 GCF_012274545.1 Fukomys damarensis
GCCGGGCCTGTCCCTTCGGCCGCGGGTGGGGGCCTGGGACTGGGATGGGATGCTGGGCGCTGCACGCTATTCACCCCTTCCTGGCTTGGGGGGATTTATGTTCCAGAGACGGACGGCAAGCGATCCCGAACCAGTTACACGCGCTACCAGACTCTGGAACTCGAGAAAGAATTCCACTTTAACCGCTACCTCACTCGCCGCAGGCGCATAGAGATCGCCAACAATTTATGTCTCAACGAGAGACAGATCAAGATCTGGTTCCAGAACCGCAGGATGAAGTGGAAGAAAGATTCCAAAATGAAAAGCAAAGAGGCTCTTTAGAGGCTACGGGAAAGCCCGTGGAGAGCACGCCAGCCGGCTTCCGTCCCTGCGCCTTTCCTTTTCTGTTTTTCTCTATATCTATTTTGGGGTTGGGGGTCAGGAGCTAGAGCTTTGGCTCCCGGGCCTCACAGACAAAAGTGTTTTTCCTTGGTATTCTGCATCCCCACTAACCCAGGGTTTCCCCGAGGCTGCCTGCTCTGCCTGTCTCCCCTCAGCTCAGCAAAGTTCAGCTGAGGCCCAGGGCAACCTCTACAGGGCCTTCCCAGAAGGCTGGGAGCACCATAGGCCAGTGCTGAACTGACCTGGGCCTGGAATACCTCTCCGGCCCCCAATACCCTGTGAAGCCCGCCTGAGTTAAGGTGGGCCCAGCCTCCGGGCTCCGCTCTCTTTTGTCTCTGGCTAAGCAGGCCAGGCAGCCACAGACAGGAGAGAGTGCTTGTGCCTGGCAGAGTCCATTGCCAACCTGGGGTGCTTCCTCATAGTGACTAAACTTGGTCTTCAGTTATTAATGATTTGCATATGAAAAAGGGAGAAGACTGAACATGGGCCTAGGGCCCTTGTGTTTGCCCTATATTCTCCAAATATTCTTCTCCTACCCCAAGTCGGGGAACTTCCCCAGCCCTCGCCTGCTGCATGCCCTCTCAGGCCCGCAGCCCCAGCCTGATCATTAGCTCCGCTATTGGAGCTTTCTGCCATTTGGACCCCAGCAAGTGGTCCTAGAGGCTCCTTGCTGTCCCATAGTTCCTGTCATGACTTTCTTTTCCTGGTATCCCTTTGCTGTTGCCCAACTATTTATTGACTCCGGATCCTTCCTGAAACTATATTTTGTCATATCAAATAAAGACAAAGAGAGAACGGAATTAAAGATGCAGCGGCTCCTGTCTGTTTAGGGCATGTTTGACTAAGTGTTTAAATGGGTTGAGGCCCAAAATCTGTAAGCCTCCCCTTTAAAAGAAATGTTTTTAGGTGTTCTAAGGGCAGCAAGAAGGGGGAGGTGAAATAGAATTCCTATGCTGATTCTTGATTCCACAAAGGGCCTTTTGGGAAAAAGGACAGAGCAGGCCTCTTGTCCTGGCTTTCCTGTGGTGCCCAAGGTATCTGAAGTTTCTAGACTGGCAGTAGCTTCCACTCCGTGCCAGACCTAATGCGTAGGGACCAGTGGCTCCGCCGTGCATGGTGCTTACTCAGACTGAGGCCCTTTGGGCCTCTGAAAATCTCTCAGGGGGTGAGGTGCTCCTCAAAGGGGCCTTACTGGACACAGAGGGAGGGCCGAGCCCTCAGTCTAGGGACTCATTTGGCCCCCAAAAACATCCCCTAGAGAAAGTTGGTACTGCTTGGAGGTATAATGCTTGAGGGAATTGGCAAGGCATGCTTCAGCTTTCTAAGCTATCAAGGGGAGAGGGGAGCAGGGAAAGCAATCTGCTGGGGGTAGTCGCCTGGCCAGAAATGTTCAGACTGTTTCCTAGGGCTAGGAAAATTAACCAAGATGAGAACTGCCCAGAGCAAGGGCAGAGCCATGTCTCTTTGCCGTCATTTATCTCCGTTCCTAAGATTTTGTTTGGAGAAGGAGGGAGACCTACTGGGAGCATAGGAAGGCAACTAATTCGGGTGGTTCCTAAGGCTGGCCTAAGTCTACTCTGCTCTGTGCAGCTCCAGGCTCCAGGGATGGGCTGAGGGAGGAAGCACTTTGCAGGAGAAACAAATGTGGGAAGGGTCCATAAAACTTTACTGCACTTCCTCTCCTTCCTCCCACAATGGGATGATTTCCTGGAGCCTAGCCTAGGCCCCCCACACTGTTGGGGTGGGGGTCAGAAGCTGGGCTAGTAGCTGCTCCAGCAGCCAAGAGGGAAAGGGAGCAGGCTGGTTCTGAGGAGGGGCAGGGAGAATATTTATGATTATTAATGCTGATGCTCTTTGGATTTATTAAAAGGACTGACTCTATCCTTGTCCTGCTGCCTAAACTACCTGTCTGTCATTTTTTAGAAGACCTGAGAGCCTTTTCTTGCCCCACACTTAGCACATAGGAGATCTCAGCACATGTTTTTTGAGCTGCGCTCATGGCTACCACCCTTAACCCTTCACATTGGACTCTGGCCAGGTTAGGGCACTGGTAATGTTCCTCTTCAACTTGCACAAAGCTGGGTCAGTCCAACCCATCAGCACCAACTTTCAATCTCTCCCCCACCCTCTCTGAAATAAAATGTGTAATTTTCTTCAGGGAGTTATTTTAATTTTTTCTCCATGCTGAGTAAAACTATTGGGTGAGCAGTGAAGCATGAAGAAGCACTGGCGTCTCCAATGGGTAGCAGTTAAATAAGAAAGGGGCTGTGTCACCACACTCACCCACTCCAGCCTCCCCAGTCTGCTTCTTCCCCAGGGGACAGACCAGGGAAGAGAACCCGAGGCTTTTGCCCGGGAAGGGGTAATGCTGATCAGACCTGCCCAGCCAGGTACAGCAGCCCCACTGTGCACTGACTGCTCTTCCCAGCAGGATTTGGGCCTCTCCTTCCCAGGAGGTGCAGAAGAGCTGACTCAGCTGGGCCAGGCTTGGGGAGACGCTGCTGTGCCTACTTGCTCTCCTCCCTTCTGTCGCAGTCTGCAGGCCTGCGCTCAGGCTCAGTCTCAGCTTTAGCGGAGCCAGCAGCGACACCCAAGCCAGAGGCCTCGGAAATACTCCTCTGCGCTGGGAGGGAGTGAGGCCCAGACCCTTGATCTCTCCCTGAACAGAAGCTTCTGCTTAGTGTCTAGGAGTAGTTGTCCCACCGGCCAGCCTCTTGGCACAATCTCCAAGGACCAGGGTTTGGCATTGCACTGGGGCAGTGAGTGGAGGGGCTTCTGGGTCCCAAGGAGACCGTGAAGCTTGTCTCTCCACTTTGCCCAGGAACCCACCCACTCTGGCAGCAAGAAAGAAGGGGATGAAGCATGACTTACCTTCCCGGGGGAGTGGGAAGAGGGGACACGGCCCACTCTGAGCAATTAGAGGAGAGAGGAGGAAAAAATAGGAAGAAAAAAAAATATCAACACGACCTCGAAGGCGACAGGTCCTTATGGAAATAAGTAAGTAAATAAATAAGGATCCATCCTCTCCTTCCTCCCCACCCTGTAAGGGGGTGTGGGGGTGGGGCAAAGGAGCCGCACTAGGGCTTTTTAGTGTAACTGAGCATTAGAGAAATAGGCACAGCTTCTATGTGAATTTAGGAGTTTGAAACTTTTGGAGGTTATTTATGTGAATGGCCTGAAGGCAAGCCCGTGAGTGGCTCTTGGGGGACCACGTGATGTCATTAAACCAAGTTTTATGGTGTAGGGAGAGCTGACAAACCCACAATATATTTACATCATATATAATCTTAACTGTCCAGCCACGCAGCTGCTGGTGAGGTTTAATGCTAGGACAGAGGGCCTGGCAGTTA
The DNA here is from genome assembly GCF_012274545.1 of Fukomys damarensis. NCBI lineage: Eukaryota > Metazoa > Chordata > Mammalia > Rodentia > Bathyergidae > Fukomys > Fukomys damarensis. Next base: position 20,262,285 of record NW_022900927.1, read on the forward strand.
GAGGGGATTACGGCGCTGGGGATGATGGTGAGAGAGGTTACATCTTCGAAAATGAATCCCAGGCGAACGCTGTAAGTTAATTCTCTCCCCTTCTGAGACCTTTCCTTCCATTTACCTAACTCCCTCCCCATTCCTTGAGAAAAGGTAATTCTCACTCCTTAAGGAGAAAGGGAAAAGCCTTTCTAGGCCTCCCCAGGCAAGGATGGGAGAAGGGAGGAAGCTGCTGGGAAGTAGGAAGATGGGGGAGCTGACTCCTCAGACCAGGCCTCCCGCCTCTACTCCTTATTCCCTTTGGCTGCAAGTCAGCTTGTGCAGGAAGAAGACTTGGCTCTTTAGAGCTCTGCAAGATCTTCTCTCGATCTGGAAGAAAGCCTGAGGCAGAGACAGGGGTGTTTGGTATTTGTAGGATTGTGTAAACTCTAGACCAGAGCAAAGTGCCTTTGGGGTCCCCTGTTCCAGGGAAGGGAACAATACAGCCTTTGGCCAGTGGCCCAGAGTCCAGGAAGAGGAGGAAGCTGGAGAGAAAGATAGGGAAGGAGGGCTCTGGAGCTGCAGAGTCCACAGACTGCTGCCTGGACTGGCCCAAAAGTCTTTCCTTTCCCCTGTACTATTAGGCAGGGGTGGTGGATAGCTTCCCAGTCTCCAAAATCTGAGGTCTTAGTCCTTTGGGGCCAGAGTGGTTTTTGCTTCCTCCGGTGTCTAGCTGGTAGGTGGTGCAATCTTCTTTGGCTGGGGTAAAAAGAGACCCCAGGAGGCCTACAGGGCTCTTTCTGTGCGTGTAGTTCGCCTCTGGGGACATGGGGGGAGGGAGTAGAGTCAGTATCTGCTAGGCTGGGAAAGCTTCCCAAGCAGAGGACAGAGTGGCCTCTAGGGGATGGATCTAGTAGGGTCCAATGTGGACGCTGTAAGGGGAAGCAGTTCTCAGGTGGGGCACCTTTGTGTTTCTAGGTAGGAGGAGAGGAACTGGACATGGGAAGTACAGTGTCCTCCACATCTGTGAATGCAGACTCCCCTCCCTTTGCTCACATCACCTGCAGGGAACTAAGCCAGGATATGAATTCAGGCCCCTGTGAACTGGGAGGAATTCAGCAGAGCTGGAAAGGGAAGGGGAGCAAAGGGGACAATTTCCCAGAGAGGGAGGCTTCCTTGGGGTAAGAGGGTCTTGGTGTCTGCTTTGCAGAGAGGTGCAGTTGAGGAATGGAGAGGACATGCTGTTAGCACCACCCCGGCCCCCCAAACCCAAGGACTAAAAAAGAAGAAAGAAGCAAGTAGAGCAAGGTAGATCAGGCCCACTCAGGAAGGACAGAGGCCCACAGAAAGACAGAGGGAGTCCAAGCCAAGCTCCTTTGTAAGAAAGGAGGCCTCAGATCACAGGCCTTAGTCCTCTGGAAAGATTTGGCCTCCCTCACCCTTCTCCCAGACACCCTTATATCCCTTGGAAGCCTTAGGATCCTGGATGATTTTTTTTTCCAACAGCCCATTTGGAAAAACTAACTCAGGTTTTCCCCTCCCCTTTACCTGCCCTCCTCAGCTCTATTTTCCCACCAGTCTGATCTTAAAGATTTCTAGAAACTTTCCTATCAATCCACCGATTAGGGAGTTTCCTTTGGTCTATAACTTGACTCATCCCCTTCCCTCCAGTTTCCTCAGGGCCCTAGCAGAGTCCAGCGGTCTCTAACCAGGAATTTAGCCAGAGCCAAGGTCCCTTACCCTAGCAAGACTGATTCCGTAATTCTCCTTGACCCCAGACAAATCTCAGTCCCATTTCCTTTCTCTCTGTGTGGAGGCTGCGTGAGTGTGTGGTATGTTTTATAAATTTACACACTGTCTCTTGAGGCATTCAATGAATTCCTTACCCCCTTTTCTGCTCTTTAGGCTAAAAAGTTACTTTTAAATCTCATTCCCTCTCCCTGCAACAATAGAGCTTCCTTCCTCTCAAATAATTTGCCTTGCAATCAGGTCAGTTTTTTACTGTTTTCCAGGTTTCATCTGGGAACAGAAAAAACGCAAAAGGGGCCTTAAATTCTTGATCATCATCACCACCACCACCTAATCTCTTATCTCCACAGAGGAGGGGGATGGACAGGCAATCTGTTGTCAACTGTGCCTTAGCCAGTCCAGAAATCTTAATTTTGCTCCTGGGTCTTTAATTTAGAAGAAGTCAAGCAACCAATCAGGAATGTTCTCTATATGAGGTCACATGACCACATCAACCAATAGGTAAAAAGTGTTTGGGTCTCTATGTCTTATTTTCCCCCTCCATTTTTCTTCTTTCTTCCTCCCTTCTCTCTCTACCCCCTTACCTCCTGGATTTGCCCTTTCTCAGATTCACAGGGAGAAGTGATACTGAGCATATTCTAGCCCCCTCCTGCCCCTGAACCAGCTCTGAGTCATCCTTGACTTGTGTCCTTGTTTTTTAACAAAGTTTTATGCCAAGGTCCATCTCAGTTGTATAGAGATCTGAAGTTGTGAAAGCATCATCGAAAGTATTCTCTTTTTCACCACTGTGATCCTGTCAAGTTCTCTGCACTTTAGAGGTGAACTCTAAATTAAGCCACAGTACAAATATATGAACTACAGCCCTGAATTCAAATTCTGACATCACTCTCCATACACTTACCTTTTAGAAGTTTTCATTTTTCTTCTGATCTTCATGAGAACAAGCCAGGCAGTTAGAGGAGATCCCTTCTATTTATTTATTTTTTTTTGGGGGGGGGAAAGTTCTGCAGGAACCACTAGCTTTATCAAACTATCTCAAGCATGACTGAGGAAGTAGAGGAGGCTTTTGACAGTCATGTTTGGCATCTCTACTGTGTCAAATAATTTTGAGCCAGTTAAAAGACGGGAAAAGAGTAGACACAAAGAATCAGGACCCTCTTCACTCTCCATTTTTAAATTTTTTTAAACTTTATTTTATTTTTGTGAGACAGTCTATGTCGTTTAGGGTGGCCTTGAACTCACTCTGTAGCCCAGATTGGCCTCCAATTCACAGCAAACTCCTGCCTCAGCCTCCCAAGTACTGGGATTACAGGCATGTGCCACCATGCCCAGCTTATATCAAACTATCAAGCATGACTGAGGAAGTAGAGGAGGCTTTTGACAGTCATGTTTGGCATCTCTACTGTGTCAAATAATTTTGAGCCAGTTAAAAGACGGGAAAAGAGTAGACACAAAGAATCAGGACCCTCTTCACTCTCCATTTTTAAATTTTTTTAAACTTTATTTTATTTTTGTGAGACAGTCTATGTCGTTTAGGGTGGCCTTGAACTCACTCTGTAGCCCAGATTGGCCTCCAATTCACAGCAAACTCCTGCCTCAGCCTCCCAAGTACTGGGATTACAGGCATGTGCCACCATGCCCAGCTTCCACACTCTGAATTTATATGAGTATTATGAGAGACTAGGTGATGATATGTGTCCTGGCCAAGTTATCAGAGAAACTGAAAGTATGAATTTCAGTCTTGTATTTACCTACGTTGGAAGCAATGGGAAAGAAACTTTTTCTGAGAAAAAGCATCTGATAGCCGAAGAGGATGTATATGCAGGCTAGAAATAATATGGGGTGGGGCCCAAGCCCATACCCTGCTTAATCCAGACCCAGGCGTTAGGCATTCTCTCCCTACCCTCATCTCCAAGGTTTTGTTCCAGGGTAGTTTTCTGGTTAGGTGCCCCCCGCCCCTGCCCACCCCTTCTCCTGATCTTCTTCACTCCTTAACCTAAGGAGTCGGACTTCTGATGGGCTCTGCTGCCTAGACCTGTAGGCCTCCCTCCAAAGGCATTAAGGATAGGATGTAGGGGTGGGAGAAATAGTTGGTTTTGAGCAGGGCTTTGTAAACACTCCCCTGCTTGTTTGTCTTCTGAGTAGGAGTGTTTTGAGGACAATGCCACAGGCCAAGTAAGAAAGATTAGGAGGAGAATCCAGAAAGAAGACATATTCTCAGAAATCACTGGGATCCCACTTCCCAAGTCACCTTCAACCACAATGCTCTATTTGCCTCTTTTATGAATTAGAATTAGAGCGCATACTCATTTGTCCCTGGTGGAGGGTATGGTAGTAGGGAGCCTTGTCTGAGAGCAACTCTCCCTTTCAGAGAGACATCTCACTCTGGGCTCACAGATCCCATCATGGGTGAGGAAAGAAAAACAGACGACAGACGGGCTGGAGTGAGGTTGGCTCTGTTTACCTGGGCACTGGGAAGATTTTTCGGAGTGCCTCAATTATTTCTAATGCCCAAGTCAATTGTATCTGTGTCACCCTGTATCTAGAACTGCTTTGCGCTGTTTGTGGGGTGGGAATGCTGAAATATCATTGTCCCGGATTTAACTCTGCCCTTTTTGGTGGGGGAACAAGCACCATCCTTCTGAGCCTGCTCTGTGGTGGGACTACAGGCCCTGAAGGCTTTGGAAATGGATAAGAAAGAAAACTTGGAATCAAGCTAGGGCTTTTGAGTTAGGGATTTAACAGGAGAAGGCTGTGCTGTTAGAAGGCCAAGAAAGCCACACATATCTCCTTTATTGGGTTCTTGTAATCTTTAGTGATGTGTCCTGATAAAATCTCCCTGGCTGCTTTCATGGGGCCCCAGGAAAACACAGGAAGGGTCTGGGCCTAGGAACTGTAGTGATAGAGATCTTTGTCCTTAAGACCCGACCAGACCAGTGGAACCCTAAATTCACCTCCCTCTCCCATTCTTAAGGCATGGTGAGGGGCAAAACAGAACTCATGTGTGTGTGTGTGTGTGTGTGTGTGTGTGTTTGTGTGTGTGTGTGTATACATACAATGTGGGTCTCAGGAGGGTTGAAACAAGTCATCCAGGACCTTGGTCAGAATTCTAAGGACACCCCTAGAAGCTGTGATAGAGGTTACATAGAGGTCTCTGGGCATGCTGGGGAGCCAGCCCAGGAGCAGGATACTTCCCTAGTTCTACCATAATCTGTAGCCACATGGGAGCTGAATGGAATGTGTAGGCTCATTTCCTGGGATCCTTTAAAGATCCTTAGTTCTCCCATCCCCTCTGCCTGAATACCAAGACACCTGAATGTGAGAAAGGATCTTTGTGGGTGTCTACATAAGGTTCAATAGCAGTAAGAAACCTGGACTAGAAGCAGTAAATCAGCCTTCAACAAATTTCCCAATCCTCACCCACTCCATTCTGCCCATCAGCCCAGGCTAGAAGCCATTTGTCCTCCCCACCCACACCCACCCTCTCAGCAGAATCCAAGCTCTGGGTAACCCTCAATGTCCTGTTGGCCCAGATTGAATTGTGTAGAATTGGAGAGCCAGGTAGAAACTGGAGATCAAGTTCCTTATGTGATTGAATACTCCTTTTTTTATATATATATAATGGGGGGTATTGAACTCGGGACCTTGCGCTTGAGAGGCAGGTGGTGGAACCACTGAGCTAAATCCCAGGCCCTGAATACCCCTTCTTTGCTGTTGCAGATTCAAACTCTAAACCCCTTAGGGCTGCTTCCTCATCGAGACATTGGGAAAATCTTTTCTAGAAAACCCTTCTTTAAAACAATCAACTTTCTGATAGGAGAACATGTGTGTGTGTGTGTGTGTGTGTGTGTGTGTGTGTTCATGTGTGAACAAGGGAAAGAGGAATGGTCATTTCCCTCATTTCAGATTGTGTGTCTTGCCCCATCCCCTGGGTAGAGGATGGGGGCGTGGGCCAAGGTTTTATTGAGGATGCTTTTCCTGTTGGGAATAGAGATGGGGTCATAAACGCCTAGAGGAGGCTGTTTTGATCTGCAGACTTCTCAGGAAGTAGCTTCTGAGGTTTTGCTTTGTAAATAACCCTCCCCTAATCTGGCCAGCTAGATTGGATTTCATTCCCCAAGCCCATCTGAAGCCCCTCCCTGCCTGCCTTCCCAAATAAACCAAAGAAGAAATTTTTAAAAAAGGATGGGGGCACTTTCAGAGTCTCCTGAATCCTCTGGCTCTAATAAAGAGTCAGTTGATGATCTTGTTCAAAGTTCTGGATATAAAAACTGCAATTTTTCATCTTTGGCCTATGCAGATCTTGGTCCTTCAACCCCTTACTCAGAAAGGAACTAATTTCAAAGGTAAATAGCTTCAGAGCCTGACTGTAGGTACCAGGATTCCTACAGGTTCTCCTCTCTTCTGGGGCTACCTTCTTCCTATTATCTGTTTCCCAAGCCCTAGACTCCTTGATAAGCAGGAACTGAGGTGTGTAAGAGAGAGAGCTCATGGAAGCCACAAACTGGAGGAGATGGCAGTGAGGCATAAAAGAGACCTGAGCTAGTTCCATGAGAACAGAGGAATCTCTGCAGTCTGTGTCTGGGTTTCATGCAGTTAAAATGGGTGCAGGTGTGTGTTAAAGCTTACAGGCTTTCCATATCTTGTCTACCAAGCTGTCTCCAAACCAAATATATTTTACTTAAATGGCTCCATTTTGTAATGATAGTGAGCCTTCTTCCCCTTCCGAAAGACATCCTGAGCCCCTCAGGTCTCTCCCCGCTGAGTTGTGGGTCTGAGCTAAAGCACCTCAAACCCACAAACACCAGAAAATCCTCCCCATTCCTAAGATACTGTGCAAATACATGCATCTTTATAGAATGCTGAACTCTCCTAGAGTGAAAATGTATTTATAGATTGTTCTATGTCTACCACAGGATATATGATTCACACCCTTTCTGCTCCACATTTAAATGCAGATTTATTGATCTTCAGATTTATAGATCCATAGTGAACATAACAATGCTCTGAGTCTTGTATGCATATTATCAGTCCTTCTATAATAATTGCATATAGGCTGGAATATATTGGTATTGCTGTCTCTAAACATCCAAAGGAATATTTGTTTTTTTTGGTTTTTTTTTTTCCTGTTTGGAAAGAATTAAGCATGTGTTGCTCAATCTCTATTTTGAAATTTTTATCCAGATTTATTCAAGGGTCCTACCCTATAAATAGCCACATATCAATGCTACCTATCTGGAGATGTTTATAGGCACTGCAGGCTTTCTAAAAACTTGAAGTGTTTGAACATATGTTTAGAGACAGTTCACAATGCTTATATCTCTGTGTAGGGCCATTGGTCCCCCTCTAGAAGAAATTAAACTTAACTGTACCTCTCTGTCTCCTTCTGTCTCTCTGATCTACAAAATATCCAGTGAATGAGGGTAGGGAACGAATATATTTTGGATATTTTGTCTATTAAAGAAAATGATTCTATCACTATTTCCAAGGCTGTCTCCATCTGTAGTCCAACTGAATTACCTACTCCCTGAAAAACCATTCTAGGAATGACAGCCTACCTCCTGGCAGTCCCTTTGACCTGAGATCCCAGCCCAGACTCCCCATCTCATACTTTCCAAGGCAGCCACCAAGGAGAAGGAGAAGGAGAGAATCCACTGTCACAGCTCCTCTTGGCTCCCAGGGTGAGAGGCTTGTAGGTCTATACACACACACACACACACACACACACACACACACACACACACACTGGCACACCTAACAGGGATTTTTTGAAATTTGGAGAAAAGGGTGTTTAAGCCCCAACTATTTCTGTGGGGCCCAATGATGCCAGGGTCAAGGCACAACCGGTAGGTGCCCCTTCCTCAGTTGTTCTTGGTGCCCAGAGCCCAATTAAGTGGGCCGCCTCCCTCGTGGCAGCCGTGCTCTTATCGGCTGGGATTGATGCCTCCTCAGCTCCTGTATATCATTTCCAAGATTTTTTCTGTCCAACTCCTAGGCTCCTTTGGCTTCTGCAGCTTTGACTAATGATTGCTACAGATGCCAACGTCTCCAGAATCCTAATAGCAAGGCAGGCAGGCAGACTCTTATTTACCCAGCAACATTGCTGTGGGGGAAGGGATTGAGGGCAGGAACTGGGGTGTTGTAGGTCAAGGGACAGGGAGAAGGTTGTGACTAACTGGAGCTTTGCTGAACTTCCTCAATGAGAAAGACTTTTCAACCCCCTCTTCTCCCCGAGGGGTCTGTATACTATATATATGGCTATCAGTAACTCAGTACTACTTCCTTAGAAAGGATCAAAGAATGAATAAACAGGAAAAAAAGCAGAGGAGTATTTATTAGGTGCAAATAAATGAGAGATTAAGCATAAAACCAGCAGTTTGGGGAAGAAAAGAGTTTTACCTTCCAGATGAGGGAACAACGGGAAAGAGGCAAGTCACAACGATGGAACAAGTGGTTCCTGTTCTTTATTTTTTCTTTCCGACCTCCCCCTGCCCTAAATTTACTTTTCTCATAAGGTAAACACTTCCCCTTTTGCCTCACCTGTCCCTGCCGTGGAGGGGGTTGAACATCGCGTTCCTGGGTGTAGATGCTTGCAGCCACCCCGAGGCTCCTGCCTGGTGCTGGGTGCTCGCTGAGGCTGCCAGGGTGAAGGGCCTCTGTCTGAGGCTGTGGAGTGAAAATCGGATCCAACTGCCTCCTGCGGGTTATTGGCTGCGGCCAGGAGGCCAGGTCTGCCAGCCCTTCGGTCCCACTGGCGCTTAGTGACGTAAAGTTGTGGCCGAATTTGCTTCTCCTGGCGCTTCTGGCCTCCAGCTCCAGGCCCAGGTGTGTAGGGGATGGGGCCTGAGAGCCCGGTGAGCCTCGGGCTTCCTGGGGTCTCGGTCCAGAACTTGGAATACACACTTTATTTGGGTGAAGACAAAACCATAAAAAGGCAGAGAGCCCAGCTCCGAGGCCAGGCACAAAGTGATAACCCAAAGAGGAAACATTCTTTCCATCAAAGAATAATGGAGCACAACATAATTCAGAAAAGCGAATGGGCAGGACCACAGTTTGAGTCCCGCGCGGAGGGGCAGCTGCAGTCCTGGTAGCGCCGCCGTGTGATATCGGATTCCGTGGAGAGGCTATTTCCTGGGGGAGTAGGGCGAGTCGGCCGGGGACCCCGACCTAGGCCGGGCGCTGCTCTCAGGCCGCGCGCCCCAGGGGCGTCTTGGAATCACAGCGCATCTGGAGGACTCGAAACACAGAAAGGGAACTGAAAGATTTAAACAGTCGGAAGCAGAGGCATCCCGAAGCGGCCCAAGCGAAAATCAATCACGTAATTAAAACAGGGAGGGGGCGAGGTCCGAGGCTGGGGGTCCTGGGTTAGGAGGCGGCGGCCAAGGTGCGGGCCGAGGCGGGAGAAGCGCGGCAGGGCTTCGGGGAAGTTTGTAACAGATCGCTATTGATTCTGGCTTGTCTGGGAAGAGCAGACTGTGTGCTCTCTCCCAGGCCGGATCCCGAAGCCAGCGATGGCCGCTTCTCCAGCTTCCCCATTTTTATGGGGTTGAGACGCGAAGTCGCAGTTGAAGGCTGCTCCCCAGATCCCAGTGATGCCACGGATTTGCCGCGCCGAGGCAAGTTTGTCTAAAACCCAGGTGGCACCAAGATGCTGCTTCTGGGTTTGAGGGGACTGATGGAGGGAGGGAAAGAGCACCCTAGTTTCAGACATTTACATATTTCTTTCAGTCTTTATCACTCCAACCTAGGATTCTAGGCAAGTGGGAAAGATTCTGACCTGTGAGCCAGGCTTAAAAGGGAATATGAGGCTGGTGATCTGATTAATTTAAGGGGAAACTTTGGGCTGAACAATTAGGACCCTTGTAGGAAGAGAAGGAGAAGGTGCAGCGCCTGGAAGAAGATAAAATAAAGCACACATGTCCCTCTATTTCCTGAGTGGAAGGTCTTTTTATTAGTACTGAGGTTAATAATGCTAATGATCTGGTATGGCTGGGTCAGCCGCCAGAGACTGCGCTCTGCAGTCCCTTTTCACAGAGACTTCTCTGGAGAAGTCAAGGGCTCCCTAAATTGGCTGTCGCTGGGGAGATTAAATAAATATCCTTCCCGCTTCTTTGCCCTTTCCTTTCCCACTCCTGAGAACGCTAGAAAAAGAGGGACCTTTTAGTATCTCCATTAGCCTCTATCATTTTCCTCTGCTCCCTCCAGTTTACTAAAAGGCAATTCTAGGGCACTGAGCTTTCCCATAGAACTGTTCTCGCGAAGGAGCAGAGTTCAGAGTTTGGCAAGTGGTGGTTACCCAACCAATCCTCCTGTATTCTGACTCTGTACCTCAAGGGGACCCAGGATTCCCTTCCCTGCTCTGTGGAATTTTCCCTCTCTCTTTAGCCTTTCTCAGTCTCTGCTTTCCTTAGTCCTGGGTGCCTAATTCCATGGGTCATTGCCAGTTTACAGGCCAAGAATAGATTAGGGTACCCTGAGGCACCCTCATCAACCCCCCAGGTGTTTCTAGTCCCCTTTCCTCTCCTCAATTCTGGCAGTCCAAGCCAGAGAGCCCTCTATAAATTAAAGCCAGCCTAATTTCTAGATATTTTAAAGCCACATTAAGGCTCCTTTAAAAGTAAAAGTCTTCCTCCTGAAAAGAAAGTTCAGGTTTCAAACCTCCAGCACAGCAAGCCTCCAACATCCACATGTCAAAATTTTTGACAACAATAATATTCATAAGAAGAAGTAAAACTTGGATCAAAGAGAGAAAGGGGCACCCCAATCCAAGTTTTAAAGGGGATAATAATCCAGCAGCATTGGATGGGAGTGTTGGGGCAGTGAGGCTGGGGTGAGCAAAGAAGGGGGTGGGGAACCCGATGTCTAACTAACAATTTCTCCAGCATAAAAATGAAACATCAAATTCGTTAGCCCAGGGCCTTCATTTTTCCCCTTCCACATTATAACTAGTTATTGAACTCGCTGGAAGATCTAAAGGCCATTTGCGAAGAGACAAATTTCAATGGAGTTTCCCCATCAATAACCCCATGGCAGTGACCTATTGGAACAAGTCAAACACCCGAGGTGAAATGCAGGTCACTCTGTCTAACCAATATTAAAATGCGGCCACTTTTTAAAAAGCCACTTTAAACAAGATTTGAGGAAAATTGAATTCCAAGGAAGGCAAGGCAAGGCGGGGGCGGGGGGGAAATCCACAAGCGGACCTTGCCTATGGTCTCGGAACAAACAAGAAAAATTCATCTTTAATATTTTAAAGGGGGCAAATTAACATTCCATGATTGCTTCTTTTGAGACTATAAGCCATTCCAGGAGGGGAAAAAAAAAGGTTGAGTATTTTCTGGTGACACGTTTGGGTTATTAAAATCATTTTAGACCAATTCATTACTTTTACTGACAAGAGATTTAAGAAAAAAAATCAATTAAGCATTTGCATATTCTTTTGCATACATTAGCCCTGCCTGCTGGCATTAGAAAGGGACAAAAATACACATATATCTATGTTCACACTCATACATACACAAAAGAAAAAATGGTATGAGAGTATTGTTTTAGTTTGGGGTTTTCAAGTTGCCTGAGGGAGAAAAAAATCAAAATGAAATGAATTGCCCGATTATGTAACATGTAAAAGTCAATTTATTTGAGGGAAAAAAGGAGACATACTGCAATTTTAATCCCTAAAACAACAATAACAACAAAACACAAAACATATACACATATATATATTATGGGGGGAAAAAAACCCTGCACTTGGGAGAATGGGAAATAAAATAATCCTTATATCCTTCTCCTTGCTCTCTAAATCCTGAATTGGTTCTCCCATTTATTTTTCTCCCTTAGAAAATCCAGGGAGTGTGAGAGGTGAGATTTTAATGCAGCACAGAATCTGTAGAGCCGCTGAGATCTCAGCCAGCAGCTCGTTACTGGGGAGGGGAGGAATATGGGTTATCCAACGGTCAGTATGGTAATCTGGGCACAATAAGGCCTCACACACAATGGACACATATTTTTCTTCAGTGGTGTCAGAAGGGAAGCGCTTTGTACTGAAACATGTTTCCGAAAGAGAAACCGGATCGAGATTCAGAAAGAAGATGGGGTGTGGGGGCGGCATGCGGAGAGCATTCGGATGCTGGAAAAGGTGGTCAGAGAAAATATAAAATAAAATTGGGGAGAGTGAGGTGAAGGACAGAGCAGAGTTGGAAGTCCTTGGCAAGGCAGGAGGGGAACACACAAAAGAAGACAGGACCAGATACAAGGATTCGAGAGCCGCTTTAGTACCCCCACCCCACCTGAAAGGATTTTATTTCCATGCTTATAATAATATCCAGGTAAAAATGTTTGCATGTGTTTGTGTGGTGAGGTATTTTATCCATGTGATAGGCATCTTCCTTTCTATTAAGCTATGAGAGCCCAGAGTTTTTGGTTTTTATTTTGGGGGTTTTTTCTCTCTCTTTTTTTTTTTTTTTTTTTTTTTGTGAATGATGTAGATGAGTGTGGACACATTTGGGGGAAGCTCCTAGGTGTCCAGAATAAGAACTCCACATACTTATAGCCCTATAAGGAGCATTTAATATTTTAATAAATATCAGTAGCATGTATGCAAATATATTTGTTAACACTAGTAGTCAAAGCCAGACTTGACTTGCAGTGGGAGGCACCTGAACCTGCTGTGTCAACTCTCTCCTACTGACCTAAGAGGGTACTCTCAACCCACCTGCAGGAGCCTAAAAACCTGGAGTCCAGGATCCGGGATGGTATGGCGGGTGATGTCTTGGAAAGGCACCCTAATAAATCCAGGAGGGTGAGGATTAAAGAAAAGAGGGTTTAGGTAGGGAGCAGAGTTGGTAAAGGCAGATGTAATGGCTAGGAGGAGAGCCCACTAGACAGCTTGCCTTCCCAGATGTGGAAGAGAATATTCTCAGCTGAGATAGGGTAGGGTGGCCACAGCCAAGTGCATGGCCCAGAAGGGAGATTAGGAGTGGGGCTGGAAGAGTTTTGTCCTCTCTACTATCCGTACCCTTTACCAAAGTTCCATGGAGATTTGAACCTCCCTGTGGGGCAATTTGGAGCCACAGTTCGGACTCCTGCAGTTCAGGATTCCGTACTGGTTTCTTCCTGCCCTCTCCCAACAACTTGTAATTAACCCACCCCCACCATCAACAATTACAAAAAACCAAACAGCTGCCTTCCCCTCCTTCGCAGCCACGAGTGAGTTCCTCTTCCTACAAAACAGCCGTTCTCACACTAAGAGTGTCCAGGTCCAAGTGGGCAAGGGTTCTCCACCAACTTTGGGAATTTGGGGATCTCCAGAGATGGTTGACCTCCAGGTCACCTCATTTCCCTTACCCAGTGGGAGGTATGTGTGAGGGGTGGGGGACAGGGCCCTGTGGGACTGAGCAGTGGCCCTAGTGCACCTAGGCTGGAGTAGAAACCTAAGCCCTGGAGCAGGAAAGGCAACCAGGGTCACAGGTTTGGGTCTCTTTGGACATCACCACTAGCCCAGGTTCCCTCGTATTCCAGCCCTCAGGGTGAGCACTAATTTGGAAGTAGGGACCTCCTTCTATATCCCAAAGGTAGTAAGAGAAGGTTGGAAATCTCCTGCCTTCAGTCTCCCTCTCACAAGGGCTTTATTTTTCCCCCTTTTCCTCTCCTCATTCCCTTAATTGCAGATGTTCTAATTAAACCCTCAAATAGTTGTTATGCCGTTTTAAAAGGTACTTATTCAAGTGTCAACCAGGCTGGGCTGGGAGGAGGCAACGTAGGGCGGCGAATTAAAGGTAGATTGACTAATCACGGCGACGATCATAATAATAAAATCAGAGGAAAAAAATCACATTAAGACTTTTCGTGGAAAGGAGGGAGCAGGCAGCCATCGGCCGCCAGCCCTGCGCCTCCGCCGACACAAAGAGTGCGGGCGATTCCGCGAGACTGATTTATGACGTTTTACAGCCCTATAAAAGCTGTAGCGACGAGGCAAGCGCTCCTACCACCGCTGGCAGATTTAGTCTAATAAATAAAACATAAACAGTTAACTTTATGTGTCACTTTTATTGTTATCAAGTAAAATATAGCCAAGCCCAGGCAAGCTATGATTTTAAACTATAATTGTTATCAAGTACAACAAGGGGACCCGGCTCCCTCCCTGGGCTTTTCCCTTCTGCTACCTCCCCTCCCCAACTCTGAGTTATGAGAGATCAGTTAATTGGAATTGGTGGCATGACGTGGTGGCCACCTCTAGCTCAGGGAGGGGGACTGGGAAATCAGCCCCTCCCCCCATGGCCCTAACCCCCCCCCCCATCAGGGTTTAGGGACTGGGACCACCCCCTCCCCCCATGGCCCTAACCCCCCCCCCATCAGGGTTTGCCTGCGAATGGCTGGCAAGGAAGGGAGGGATAGGAAGACATTGGAGACCCCCAAGGCTTCCCCTGCCTCCCCAGCTGGGTGACCTCACCCCTCCTTTTTGGAAGGCAGCCTGGAGCTGGCCCTTGGGAGTAGTGTTTGCATGTAAACACACGTGTTACATGGATACAGTATCTGGCCTTGAGCAAGCTGTACCTAGACAGGCCTTCCTCTCCGCTAGGTCCACCCTCTGTGAGGATGGAGAAAGGAGGACTGTCAGGGTCTTCACTAGGCAACATCACAAGGCACTGACTAAGGGCACAGAGCTCTCCTCTTTGCCAGAACTCCTTAGGAACTAGTATAGGGAGGTCCTTTTCAGAAACCAACAGGCCAGGCAGCATGGAGAAGGGAAACCTGAGCCAGAAGTATTAGAGATCCTCTCTTCAGGGCTGGGGCAGGGAGGGCCAGTGGGTAGAGGGGAAGACAAGCCTTCTAAACTCTGCTTTGCCAACCACTTCCTGTCTCTCTTCAGCGGGGGATCAACCCCTAGACCTGCAGAAATGACGTCAGAATCATTTGCATCCTGCTGCCACTACCTGCCCAGTCCAGCTGGGACCCTGCCTCGCCTGCCCCATGGCCAGAGGGTTGGGTGAGTGTGTAGGGGACAGGGGGCTGGACTTTGGGATCCTTGGATGGGGGTGGCACCCCAGGCTCTCTAGCCTCCTCGGCTCAGCCGGGGCCCCTCCCCATCCAACCTCTACTCCAGTCCTCATTCAACTTCCTCTTCCTGCGAAAGAGGGGCGCTGCCTGGTGACCTATGCGGACTGAAACACGATCGCCATGAAGGGACACCGCTGGAAAAGCTCTGGAGCCAAGGCCCTCAGGGCCCACTGGAGGCCGAAGAGGAGACCCTGGGCGGGGGCTGAAGCACAGACTTCCGACAGCCCCCCAGTGTCCAGGCTTTGGAGGGGAAGCTGGAAGCTTCCTATCTCCTCTTGCAGGGAAGGGTGGTCAGTCTGGCGGGATGTGTACTGGGGGGGCACCGTAGCCCCTGCCAGCCATTCCCCCATCACCTCCCCCAGCAGCACCACCACCACACACACAAAAAATTGGATACATTTTGAATAAAGCGATTCGGTTCCTTATCCGGGGACTGGGTTGCTCCGTGTGATTGGCCGGCGGAGTCACATGGTGAAAGTAACTTTACAGGGTCGCTAGCTAGTAGGAGGGCTTTATGGAGCAGAAAAACGACAAAGCGAGAAAAATTATTTTCCACTCCAGAAATTAATGATCATGAGCTCGTATTTGATGGACTCTAACTACATCGATCCGAAATTTCCTCCATGCGAAGAATATTCGCAAAATAGCTACATCCCTGAACACAGTCCGGAATATTACAGCCGGACCAGGGAATCGGGATTCCAGCATCATCACCAGGAGCTGTACCCACCACCGCCTCCGCGCCCTAGCTACCCTGAGCGCCAGTATAGCTGCACCAGTCTCCAGGGGCCGGGCAATTCGCGAGGCCACGGGCCGGCCCAGGCGGGCCACCACCACCCCGAGAAATCGCAGCCGCTCTGCGAGCCGGCGCCTCTCTCAGGCGCCTCTGCCTCCCCGT
>NW_022900927.1:20278048-20286551 GCF_012274545.1 Fukomys damarensis
GCCACCTTTGCTTTTTGCCCCCCCTCCCTCCCCGCTTCCCCGGCGCTCCCCCCCCCCCCCGGCCCCCTCCGGCCCCGTCCTCCTTTCTCTCCTTCCCCCTCTCTCTCCAGGAGCGACTCTGGGTTAGCACAATTGAACTGGATTTACGAGCGAGAATGGGTAATTACATCCCCCATAAATTTTATGGCTTAGCTACTCTGGGCAGTCCGAGCCATGTGCTACGATCTGTTATGTATGTGTGAAAACTATGCTCGCTTTCTAAGGGCGCATAAATAATTCAGTGTCGTTACAATGAGGATTCCCCTCTTATTACACTACAAAGTCTCCAGCTTTCTTCAACTTCTTTATAACCCATTTAGCTTGATGACTTTATTTCCACCACTCCCTCCTTCTGTCCCTCAAAGCTGAGGATGGGGTGAGGGTGGGGGTGGGGAGCCTGCTGCCTCTGAACCCCACTATTTGCTTTTCCCTCCCCTCCCTCCTAGTGAACCCCAATTATAACGGAGGGGAGCCCAAGCGCTCGAGGACAGCCTACACCCGGCAGCAAGTCCTGGAATTAGAGAAAGAGTTTCATTACAACCGCTACCTGACCCGAAGGAGAAGGATCGAGATCGCCCACTCGCTGTGCCTCTCTGAGAGGCAGATCAAAATCTGGTTCCAAAACCGTCGCATGAAATGGAAGAAGGACCACCGACTCCCCAACACCAAAGTCAGGTCAGCGCCCCCGGCCGGCGCTGGGCCCAGCACCCTCTCGGCAGCCACCCCGGGCACTTCTGAAGACCACTCCCAGAGCGCCACGCCGCCAGAGCAGCAACGGGCAGAGGACATCACCAGGTTATAAAACATAACTCACACCTCTGCCCCCACCCCACGCCCTCTCCCCTCCTCACACACAAATTGACTCTTATTTATAGAATTTAATATATATATATATTTTGGTTCTTTTCTCTCTTCCTCCCGCTTCCTCCCTCCTCAATTCCAAACAGACAAAACAGATAAACAAGCCCCTTCCCTCCTCTCCCTTCCACTGTTAAGGACCCTTTTAAGCATGTGATGTTGTCTTAGCATGATACCTGCTGGGTTTTTTTTTAAAGGCCATTTGGGGGGGTAATTTATTTTTTAAGAAAAAAGCTGGAAAAATTAAATATTGCAAGGTGCAATGGTCTGGTTTAGGTGAATTTCAGGGGAGATGAGGAAAGAGAAAAGGAAAGGGAGATTTTTAAGCTAATTCTCATCATTCTCCTCCTCCTTCCCCCCTCTTTCCTTAGGCCTTTTGCATTGAAAATGCACCAGGGGAGGTTGGTGAGGGGGAAGTCATTTTAAGGAGAACAAAGCTATGAAGTTCTTTTGTATTATTGTGGGGGGGTGGGAGGAGGGGGGAGGATGGCAGACAAAGCTAAATGCATCTGGAGAGCCTCTCAGAGCTGTTCAGTTTGAGGAGCCAAAAGAAAATCAAAATGAACTTTCAGTTCAGAGAGGAAGTCTATAGGTAGGATCTCCCCTCACCCCTATCATGGTTATTGTGTTTTTGGACTGAATTTACTTGATTATTGTAAAACTTGCAATAAAGAATTTTAGTGTCGGTGTGAAATGCCCCGTGATCGATAATAAACCAGTGGATGTGAATTAGTTTTACCTCAATGTCTGATGGTTTCTTTTCATCCCCTTCCTCCTGACCTAGTAACATCCTACCTTCTCTAGAGTTGCCTAAGTTTACTCTAAGCAAACACACAAAGCTTAACTCTCAACTCCCAGTTTTCCAAGAGCCTTAGAAGAACCTACAAGGGGGTTGGGATAAGGGATATGGAAGGTGGTGGCTAATTGATCCTGCCTTCTTTATGAGTCTGCAGAGAAGCCAGACCTGGGAGTACTTACAGTGAAGTGAGGAAGCCACTTTTCTATAGTTAGACACAGCCCCTTCTTTTTGTTTGTTCCTCTCTTCTCTTTTTTCTCCTCTTTCTGTCAAGTAGGTCTGCCTAATCTTCAGGCTAGAAGCAAGTTTAGGGAGTGGAAAGGAGAAAAGTTTTCCTCTTTTAGAGCTCTTTTGGGATGAGCGATTGAGGACAATATTCCCTGGGAATCTAGTCTCCTTAGAGCTGATGATCCTGAAGCAGTAAAGTGACCTGTAAGGATTGGCTTCTCTGTTTGTTTAGTCTTGGGGAAGAGGGTGAAGTAGAGGCTAGAGGCCTAAGAGCTGCCCCCCACCATGGGTAGGCCTCAAAGGCTGATGCCTGGAGATAATGAAGGACTTTTATGTTTTCTCCTAACTTTTCTCTTGGGCCAGTCAGGTGTTGAGAAAAGACTGAGAAAGGCAAGGACCAAACCTGTTCTCACAGTCTCCCAGGTCCTTGCAGGGTGTGGGGATATCTGAACAAAACTCTCTGACCGATAAATGTATATATGTATGTATGTTTGTTTCTTTCTTTCTTTCTTTATGGCTAAGAAGAAGGTGGGGGGAGACTAACTTGGATTACTTGAGTTAATTCAAGCCAAAAGCTCCAAAATAAATTTGGTCCTGGAGATCAAGTCCTAATCTAGGCCTGCTAAATTTTTTGTTTGTTTGTTGAAAGACGGTGGGCAGAAGGCAGTTGGTGAAACTCTTCCCAGGCAATTTATCCAAATTTTAGAATGGAGAGTAATCAAAAGTAGGAGAGAGAGGGGGAAGCAACCTAAGGTGCTTAAGGATACCCTTTTCTTCCATTCCAAATTCTGGAGTGAAAGATAATAGTGGGACCAAGTTGTGAAGATCTGTTTGACATATTTTAAATTTATTTCTTCTTAAACTACTTGCTGACTGGTATTTGGAATAGGGTGTGTGTGTGTGTGTGTGTGTGTGTGTGTGTGTGTGTGTGTGTGTGTGTGTGTGTGAGTGTGTGTGTGTGTGTGTGTGTGTGTGTGTGGCGGGAGAATCACTTAGTCCTTTAGGTCTACCTTCTCCTCCCTCTATGGTACCCTAGAGACAGCAAAACATGCTGCCTACAGTGTGAGGAAGCAGGGCCAACAATTATCTGGAGTTATTTTATGTAATCAAGTGAATTAGGGCCTGATCTGACTGTAGCCCCTATCATCTTGAGGCAATTGCCTTTGGGCAGGAAAAGGGAGGGGAGTGTCTAACTGTCCTTGGGAAAAGATTAGGAAAGTGAGAGCTGGACCAGGGTGTATTAGAAAGCCTGTAAAGAAGCTGAGATGGAAAGAAAGTTGAGGGGGGACTTCAGATCTACAATTCTTTGCTAAGTTTGCTCATTTGGAGAGATAAGATCTGGGAGGGGGGAAATCACTAAATATATTTATTTTCTTCCTGAAGTTACTAAAGCATACTATTTAACTCAGGGAAAACCAGCTTTTCAAAGATTGGGGCATTTATTTTCCCTTCTTTACCACCTTCTGTTTTTATTCTCTTGTCACACATGCAAGGTCTCTGTTATCTCTTTCTGTCTTGGTCTGAAAAGGGGAAGCATTAGAAATCCATAATTTTTGACCTATAAACAAAATTAAAATCCTTTAAGTTGATTTTTGAAGGTTTTGGCCTTAGCCTTCCCTCTAGTGGGCTCAGTTTTCTCCACTTTTCCCAAAGCTCTCTTTTGCCTTGCACCTGACCAGAATGGGCTCTGGCTCCCAGGAAGGGGTGTGTTGTAGGGTACCCCAAGCTCCAGCAGTGTTGATCCCCATTGCTCCACCTGATGCTGCTGCAGCCTCACTGGGAAGGCTTTTATTGAAGTTGGGTTGACCGGTAGGGAAAGGCTGAGGGGGAGGACACAGCCCAGGTTCACGGGGAGGACACAGCATTTTCTCTCCCATTGCCTTTATATTCAGCAGCGCCTCTGACCTCTCCCCCACCCCCATCTCCGACCCTCCTAAGCCATCCTTGCTCAGCCCCCCGTCTCCACATAGGATGCCACTGCTTTTGTAGGACTGGGGATTTTTTGCCCAGAGTCCTCAGTGAGGCAAGGTGCATTCATGCCTGCTAGTGCAGCTTTGCATCTCTCTCTTCAATGGCTAAATTTATAAAGAAGAAGGGGTGAACCGGCGACACCAATCTTCTAATTTCTTCTCTCCAAGCATCAGGAGACCCCAACAGGTTCCA
The DNA here is from genome assembly GCF_012274545.1 of Fukomys damarensis. Lineage (NCBI taxonomy): Eukaryota > Metazoa > Chordata > Mammalia > Rodentia > Bathyergidae > Fukomys > Fukomys damarensis. The sequence goes on from NW_022900927.1 coordinate 20,282,133, forward strand.
AATCCCTTTGGCATGTAAGTAGTTAGCACTCATTTGCTCTGGGGTGAGGAGCACAATAGTTGAAACTCTGTCTCTGTTTGTCACTCATTTTTGTCTCAACTTCTGGCATTAGGGAGGGAAGTAGGAAGTCCAATTGTGGATGGAAAAAATCTGCTTGGGGAAAATGGAGTTTCTATGCTGAGTACCTGGGGAGTGAAGAAATTTGGCTGAAAAGGGAAAAAAGACAGAGCCCTGAGAAAAATGAGACTGGGGGAGAACTTGGAGCACTTTGTTTCTCTGAGGATCTCTTGCTGCTGTTTGTACAAAGTTTTCTCTGCAGTTGTGCATCCACTTTCTTCCTATATGAATTCACTGGACAGATTGAAATTCAGAGATGTCTTCTGTGTAAGAAGAGGTGTGTGTGTGTTTGTGTGTGTGTGTGTGTGTGTGTGTGTGTGTTTGGGGGAGAGTGTATAGTAAGGGATTTGCCAAATCTTGGGTGCTCTCTGATAGGTAGGGCTTTCTTCCGGTCCTGCCTAAGATTTGGGGAGTCTAACTCTAAAGGGGGCCCTTGAGATTGAAGGTGTCCCAATGAGGATGATTGTGCTGAGGAAGTTCCCATCTTTTGCTCGGCCTTTTGCTAAGAGCTTAGTGTTGCACTACTCACAAAGCCACTTCTCTGGGTTTTCCAGGGCTCTTATAGGCACCCCACCTTTAGAAAACTAATTCAAATTCAAATACTTGCCTTCCAAGAGACCTGTCCTAGGTCTGGAAAAAGAGAAGGAAGATTCCCCGACTCCAGCGGCCACCAGAGCAGAGGGAATATTTATTACCTCTCTGCATGTCATTACCTAAGAATACAATTTTATGAACTTCCTAATCTGTTAGCTTGATTTATCCAGATGGGCAGAAGCCCAAGATAAACATTTAGGGGAATTTGGTGTGTGTGGGGGGGAGCCTGCCTGTGACCAATCTTGCTATAGAACTGACCACCCCTCTCGGCTTGCTTTTCTGCTCCCCCTATCACTAGCCCCATTTTTATTTTTCTCCTATAGTGTGTGGCTGCTCCGGTATACAAGTTTTAGCTTCCTCTTGAGAATTAAAAATGGTGGGATGCTTGTTTAAACCAGAAAGCTGCAGGGCTCCCTCAGATACCTTAAAACCTTCAGTGTAGGGAGCTCCATCCCTTTTTCAACTTGGGGGCTCTGAAGAAACTGAAGCCTCAAGCTTCAGGGGGATGGGGAGGTATGCTCTTCTGCCCACCAGGACCAGGAAACCCTTCTCAGACCTGGCTCTCCCTCCACTTCCTTGGGTTTTTCTTTTCTTCTCTCAGGTGTCAGCTCTGAAGCTTCTTGCATCACAGGGCCAGGCGATCCAGCAGAACCCACAGCCATGGCAAACAGGGAAAAAGACCTCTGAAGCTCTACCTTTCTGTTTCCCCTTCCTGCCAGGCCCAGGAATGAATCAGGAGAAAGGGAAGACAAGGCTGGGCAGGGACGGTCTCAGGGTGTATTTGAGGGTGCATAGGGTTAAAGAGCCTAATAAAGGGGAAGGGATTGTTCTGCACTCCCAGTTTTCATCAACCATTGCTGGGTTCTCTAATATGGAGTTGTCTGGGATCTTCTCTGCCTACCTGAGGGATATGGGTCAAGCCAAAAGCACTGTCATCTGTACTCATCCCTCATTTTTTTACTCCCTCTATTCCTGGCATTAGAGATTAGGAGAGGAAAGTATATTTGAATTTCCAGGGGGGCAGAAACCTTGAAATGGAGTGTATAGGAGGCACTGCCAAAGGGCCAAGCCAAACCCTAGGTTCTGGCTCCCAGCCTCTGGCTTCCTGGAAAGCCGAGGCCACAAAGGAATGGGTCAAATTCCGCAGTTTTCCTCTGTCCGGTGTGTTTGCGATGGCGGTGGGGGTGTCTTTTCCTTTTCTTAGAGTGCAGAGGTCTCCAGAATCATAAAATTGGGCCGGCCTCGGGCGAAGGTGAGGTTGGAGAGGCAGCAGCCCTGCTCTTCCTCGGGTTCCCTGTCTTGTTCGCCCTGGGCTCGGTGTCGCCTTCGGCTGGGTCACGACCCAGGGCTCCGACAGAGGACAATAGGGCGCGGGGCGGGGGATGAGGGCTGCGTAGCCGGCTGAGCGGGTTCACCGCGACGTGAACTCCGGATCTGCCTGGGGTCTCACTCTTGGATCCCAACCTCCCTTTTCTTTCCCTAGTTCGCCTTCCAGATTTATTTGTTTGTTTCTTTGAAAACTGAGAGGACTTTCAGTTACTCCTCCACCAGTATCCCTATTGCTACCACCAAATCAGATTTCATTTTCTTTAGAACTGCAAGGACAGTTTTCTCCTAGTTACTAGAACAGAAAATGGGACCCTCTCAAGACCTCCGTGGGGAAGAAGGCAGATGTAGTTCTCAGTAGGAACGGCCTGTAGAGGGCCAGCCCAAGCCTAGGACTTCCCTGAAAGGTCCCAGCCGGACAAAGCAAACCCCTCCTAGGAGGGGTTCCAAGCCAGGAATGCCTGCTTCCTGCCCCAGTCACAGGCAGAATTACCTTCTTCTGTCCCCTGGATTTACCCACTTGGATGCCAACCTGGGATCACGGGCTTTTATAGAAAGGAAAACGCCCTCTCAAATCTGATGGGCAAGGATGGGGCTGAGCCATTGCAGTGGGAGAGGACTCCCTTGGGAGAAGTCCCCCAAACTGGTTTGTTCTTGTTGGGGTGCAGTCTCCCCTCCGTGATAATAGTCTAGCTCCTACTTGTAACCCTGTCCCTTTGCATAGCACTGTGTCTGTAACTTTGTACATGTGGAAACTTTCTATTTAGCTAGAGCAGATTTGGGGACATAAGGGTATGGAAAGAATAGGGCTTCAGTTCTAGATGGAAGAACAAAATAGGCAGCTAGCTAGCTAGTTTGGGGAGAGAAGAAAAGGGGTTCGATATGGAAAACTCCCCATGTACCCCTGCCTTGCCTTGAGCTAAGGTGCTCCAGGTGCCACCTCACTGCTGTCGCCTGACCTGGCTCAGATGTGATGGGAGGCCTGGGTCTCCTCGCTGGAAAGCTCTCTTCACCGGTTCGGTCTCAGATGATTTCAGCCCATTCTAAAATGTGACTGTCTCCAGCTGTCTGTCTCTACTCGGCTATTTCTGGATCTGTGCCTAGCTTTTCTGCTGCCTCCTGTGCTCCATATTTCCCTATGTGCTTACTCCTCTTCCCATCTCATCCTGCAATAATCTTCTGGCACAATCCCTAGCCCCAGTGCCCCTCCTAAGATCCCCTCCAACTGTAAAAGCAGAGGAAGAAGAGCCAAAAGGTGGGGGTGGCTATCTTGGAGGGCAGCTGAGGCTCAGATTCCAGGCTGGGCCCCCAGGCGTAGCCACCTCAGGGCTGATCTGACCACTCCACAGTGGCCCCTGAGCCAGCAGCAAAGAGAACAAGGTTTTATAGCCAGGGCAGATGTTAGTTCAGCCATCTCACTAGATTCTCCTTTATCTCCCATCCACGGCAGAGGCTCCCATCTCCACTATACCTTTGTTCTCTTTCCTTTCCCACATCCCCCTCCTCTTACTCTGTTTGACCCCCCCCCCAATGCTTCTTTAGATCTGGAAGCATCTGTTCCTGTCTGCCCCTCCCCCAGTCCCCCTTCCTCTTTTTTCTTCCTCACTCCACCTTAAGCAGTCAAAAGAGCCCCCAAATAGAAGGCCTATTGCTTCTGGCCTATTCTAATACACCAGTGTCCAGATATCTTTGAGGATAAACCTTGAGACCCCCTCCCTATCACACAATCTCTTTTTTTCCATTCTCTCAGAAGGGAAGGGTCCTGGAATTGCACAATTTGCATCTTGGCCCCCAGGGTCCAGTCTCTTCTGTTATTGGGATAATTTATCCATTAAATTCAGTTAAAAACAAGGAATCCAGGGTTGAAGGATTTGGTGCTGAATCATTTAGAAAACTGCTGGGCTTTCTCTGCTAGGCTTTTTGGGGGGCCCTAGATTTGGGGCATACTTTTACATTCTGACTGCAGAGATTAGATGGTTCACTCTTTTAAATTTTTAATTTAATTTAATTTTATTTTTTTTATACTGGAGGTGAACCCAGGGATGCTCTGCCACTGAACTACATCCCCAGTCTTCTTTTACTTTTTGAGACAGGATCTTGCTAAATTGCCCAGGCTGTCCTTGAACTTGTGATCCTCTTTCCTCAGCCTTCAAAGTAGCTGGGATTACAGATGTGTACCACCACACCCAGCTAGAGATGGTCTTTTCAAACCTCTATACCTAGTCATGTCTTCTCACCCCCTCCTGTCCTTCTCTTGATTGAAATGTCATTTTCTGAGCAATCAGAAAGGCCCCTAGTGCCTCCTGGAATTTCCTAATCTAAAGAAATTAAGGTAGTATCTACATTCTGCACACTGGGGGGACTTCTTTTTTCTGTTTTGCA
>NW_022900927.1:20286563-20306044 GCF_012274545.1 Fukomys damarensis
ATATATATATTTCTTTTTTTTTAAAAACCAAAATGACTTCCTCATAGTCTCATTTCTTTCACTTATCTCCAGGAAATACATGGTCTTCAAAGACAGCAAGCCAGCATGATAAACCCAATCTAGATAGACATAATCTGCCTTTCCTTTCTTAGACAATCCAGTTTGAGTCCAGATAATTCAGGTACAATCCTTTTGAATTCTGTCTTTTATTTTGTCCCTAGCTAAAATCCACTGTATATCCATGAGGTCCAGACTGGAATAATCCCAAGACCCTTGTTGGAGTACCCTCAGTTGAACCCTATTGGAAAGGAGTGATTCTGTCACCCTGTTCCCTTGAGCTACATCCTGAGATCAAGACCCTGTCTGGGATTCTGTCTTCCTCTCTCCTAGAAGAGCAGCAGTTGACCAAGGGCTCCAGATTTTCCTGCACTAAGAGGTTTTGCCCCTTGGTTTCCATGGTGATGAAAGACAATTGAACTACCTACTACCTCTTACACACACACACACACACACACACACACACACACACACACATCGGTTGGGCAGACCTGGACTAGGTGATATATTTTCTGGGAGAACTATACCCACAAAAAATATGAGTAGAATTTTGTGATAGCATCTTTGCTACTTAGGAAGAGGGAAGTCAATAGAGACAGTTTTTCCTCCCAATTTCACACAGACTTTTCTCTTTGCACACATGTTTTTGTTCTCTTTTTTTTGTCCTTTTTTTTTTTTTTTTTTGTACCAGGGATCAAACTTGAGACCTTGCACTTGTGAGGAAGGCTACTGAGCTAAATCCCTGGCCCTTTGCACACATGTTACCTAGAGGCACACCCTCAAACATATATGACACATACATGAGAGGATCTGGACACACTAATTTCTTCTGATCATATATGCATTTGGTAGGCAACTTTGTTGCAGGTGATGTGTATCTGTGTGCATGTGGAAGCAATGAGGGTCAGACAGAAAATAACACATCAGCCAGGCACCTGGAAAGTGGGTTCTTTGATTTATCACTGATGTCATTGATGACAGAGGCTTTTTCTATCCTCTCTTCCCCATAAACTGCTCTAAATGCCTGCCCCTTTGCTGAGGACCATATGGCCTGAGGACCAGTCTTGCCTCCTGAATTGGTTCCTTGGGCCTGGGGTGGCTAAAAAAAGGAGGCAAGAGTCAGAGAACTTTCTAGAATATCAGATTTCTCACTCTATCAAAGCTAAATCAAAACCATAAACATTTATGTTTCTCTAATCTATTCTACCATGGTTAGGACCTAGGAAACCACCACTACCACAATAATAACAGAACCAACAGCCAAGTAACTACCTCCAGGGGTTGTTAACTGCCTTACTCCTTGTATTGGAGGTTCAATGAATTAATGCATGAAAGCACTTAGATTAAGGTTTGGCACAGAGTAAGCTTTCAGTGAGTGCCATCCACTATTATTATTAACAATGGTAGGCATTTACGTATGTATTTGCTATGTACAAGGCATTGACTAGATTTGTTATCTCATTCCAGCACTACAATAACCCTGTAAGAAAGTTAGCGTATTCCCAGTTGACATAAGGGGAAGCTGAATGAGGCTCAGGAGGCCAAGGATGTGCACCACTGAGACAGCTGGGACTCCAGTCAGATTTGTCAGATCCCAGAGTAGGTGCACTGAACCACTCCAATTCTTTGCTCATGATCATAGGCACTGGCTGTTAGGGTGGGACCGTTTCATAGGGAACATTTGTAAGAATGTGCACACAGTACTAGCCCAAGGCAAATGGGACCCAGACTAGCCTGGGCTTCGCTTTGGTCTTGCCTCAGCAGGTTCATGTCCACTGGTTCTAACCCTATGGTTCTCAAAAATTTTGGTCTTAGGACCCCTTTACATTCTTAAAAGTTATTAGAATTTCAAGGAGATTTTGTTTGTTTGTTTGTCTGTTGTTTTTTGAGACAGGAGCCCCCTAGGCAGTTCACTTTGCAGAAGTTCAAGGCTGGCCTCAAACTTGTGACGATCCTTCTGCCTCAGCCTCCCAAGTGCTGGGATTACAGGCATGCTCCACCATTCCTAGCCCTCAAGGAGCTTTTATTTATATACCTATTGATATTTATTCTACTAGAAGTTGAAAATAAGATCTTTTTAAAAATCTTTAGTACTAATAATAGCATGCCAACACAACTAATTTTTATTAGATATGACTTTTTTGTGAATTGAACACAGGGCCCTCACCCTGAGCTACATCCTAGCCCTTTTTTATTTTTTGTTTGGTTTCGAGACAGGGTTATAGTAAATATTTAAGTTGCCCAAGCTGAGTTTAAACTTGTGATCCTCTTGCATTAGTCTTTAAGAATGCTAGGATTACAAGCATTCACCACCATGCCTAGCAAAAATAACTGTTTTTCAAAACAAAAACTACTCAGTACAAAGAAGATCATTGTTTTACATTTTTGCAAATCTATTTAATGTATAGTTTTATAGAAGATAGTTGGATTATCTTACCTATTGCTACATTCTGTTTGTCCTGATACCACTGTGGTTCAAATATTTGAAGTACATAGTCTCATGCAGATAAATAACTGGTAGCCAAAGGACCTAAAGAGTTTGTTTGTTGGGTTTTTGGGTTTGTTTTTTGTTTTGTTTTGTTTTGTTTTTGAGACAGGGTCTCACAATATAGTTGAGACTGACCGGGAACTCACTATGTAGCCCAGGCTGGTCTCGAATTCACAGTGATCCTCCTGCCTCAGCCTCCCAAGTGCTGGGATTACAGGCATGCGCCACCATGCCCCGCTGAAGAGTTTTGTTTTGTTTTGTTTTTTTGGTACCAGGGATTGAACTTGGGTCATTGCGCTTTCAAGGCATGTGGAGGGACCACTGAGGCAAATCCCTGGCCCCTGAAGAGTTTTTAAAAGCATCCTCAAGCTGGGCATGCTGGCATACACTTGTAATCCCAATACTCAGGAGGCTGAGGCAGGAGGATCTCTGTGAGTTTGAGGCCAGCCTGGGCTACACAGTGAGTTTAAGATCAATCTGAATTACACAGTGAGACTCTTTCTCAAAAAAATAAAAAACTAAATGCATCTCCAACACCCCAGGGATACTTGGATCATGAGTTAAGGATCACTCCAGCTGAGGTAACTAGCAGACTTCGCTCTATAATAATTATATTGGACATGTTTTTAGCTCTTTAGTGGTGGGTGGTTCTGACTCTAAAACCCATGGTCATTTTACAATTCTTTGCTGGGGTTGTGTGACTTTTGCTTTTGCCCTGTTTTTTTTTGGGGGGGGGTGTACTGAGAATTGAACCAGGGCCTTTGCACTGAGCTACCTCTCTGGCCCTGTTTAATTTTTTATTCTGAGACAAGGTCTCACTAAGTTGATAAGTAGCCAAGACTGGGCAATGATTTTCTCGCTGCAGCTTCCCAGAGTGCTAGGATTACAGGCATGCACACACCACCAGGCCCAGCTTTATGCTAATTCTGAGTTATCTTGAGAATTTACTTAACTTTGCTATCTGATAGATAGATAGATACACAGATATGCTATAACTGTTATTGATTCACTATTCATTATTTTTTAGTATGAATATTTAGAATAAAATATAAATCAAAGGATAAAATAGCTTTCACATCTCCAGCACTGTTTGAGGCAGGCAGCTCAACTATCATTATTAAGACTGGGGATATAGCTAGGTGTTAGTTTCCACAGCGTGGGTTCAATCTCCAGCTCTGCCAAAAACAAAACCAAACAGGGCCAGGGATTTAGCTCAGTGGTTCCTCCGCCTGCCTCGCAAGTACAAGGACCCTAGTTCGATCCCCAGTACCAAAAAACAAAACAAACAAACAAACAAGAAAACCCCCCACTAATATCAAGTTTGTTCCTGGTGGGGACATGGAGCCAAAGAGGGATGATGTGACTTACTGAAGATAACACAGTCAACAAGTGGTGGCTGGTAGACTAGAACTCTGACCCTTAGCCTGGGCTCACCCTTACAGCCACCTCCTCATGGAGACATAGCTATATAACATGCATAAGGAAAGTGGATGTACACGATGCTTGTATTTATCTGAGTATGTCTGTACATGGGAGAAAGAAACGCCTTGTATTCCTGCATGCAAAGCTACAACTTTGCTGAGAGTCACCAGGTACCACCTCTAGCATTTTTCCTTTCTCATCAAATTCTCCATAGGTCTGTAGTCCTGGGCCTGATATGTCCATTGTCAGGATGCCTGCTCCTTCTAAATGCTCTTTTGGCACAGTCTTTCCATGATTGTACAGAAAGTTCAGCTTTTCACATGAGCACACCAAACAGGTATACCTGGGGGTAGCACTCGAATTCTCTTTTTCTTTTTCTTGTAGTATCTAACATACCATTTCAAAATAGGTAGTCTATAAGAATACAAATAAAGAAAGCATAGCTGTGTGAGCCAAGGTGTGTATGTGCCTTTGCTGATGCAAATGTAGAACCCTCAGGTGTCCGTATACCTGCCTAAATAAGCCCTATGAAAATGTATGAGCAACTTGAGTCTCAGCTCTTTCATTAATCTAATAGGCATTTATTCACAAGTTCTATATTTTATGGCTGTATGGGGTTCATGTTTATGCACGATCCAATGAGAAGAACCCTCAGTGGGAAGTCAGTCTGCCTGAATTCTAGCCAAGCTTTCTGCTCCCAGTTGCCTTGAGCAAACCACTTAACCCGTGAGAGCCTCCACCACATCATCCACCTAATAGGGGGAAATAATTACTGTTTCAGCCTCAGCTACATCTCAGGATGGGGGTGCATAGGAGGAGATTCCTGAGTGAATGTGATTCATTTTGCCTATGGAAAGATCCAAACAAAATAGTAGAGAGAATAACATAATCAAACAGTCATGTGCCCATCACCTCACTTCAAAAATGACCACAGCTAATCTAGTTTCATATATTCCTGTGCCCAGTACTGCCTCATATATTTTGAAGCAAATCTCAGACATAATATCATTTCTTCTTTAAGCAATGTCTAAGACTGCAGAGCAGCTGACTCCCCTGTGTTGCATGCTCAGGGTTGATTAAGATCAACGAGAGAAAATGACAGTGGGGAGAAAATGATGAAGTTTCCTTTTTTATTTCCATCTTAAAACCCCAGGCCACCTCCAGCTCTTCCCCTTTACTCATTAGGTCCATTGAAAAGGAGCTAGGAGGAGACCCTGGAAGTCTAGATGGGTGAAAGGAGCCAGAAGAAGCCCTTGGAAGATACTGTGGACCTTATCTGGAAGAAAATCAGAGTTCAGCCAGAGGGAGTCTGAACCAAGGATCTGCCCAACAATATTCTCCAGCATTGAATTTCTCCCTTGGTTTACCAAGCATTTGAGAGATGTCTTAAGTCATTTTGGAGTTACTTATCTCCAACGATGTGCAGATACATGTGATAGCTTCCTTATACAGAAACCCCAAAGCAGCCAGTACAGAGGGACAGGTGAGCCTATCTGCCATATGGAAACACATGCAAACTTGCAGGGACAGATGCCAATGTACGAGGAACTACCAGCAAACTCGGGCATATCCAATCATGAATACCTAGATATATATGAATATATAGGGATACAAACACCAAGTCCTAGAACCAAATACAAAAACCCAGAAACATGCGGATGCACCTGGGACTGTTTGATTCATGATCAGTTAATATGGCCAAGCTCCAAGTTTGGTTGGCTCTTTTCCCTCTCACAACAGCAAACAGGCCAAGTTTTGACCAAAACTACAATCTGAGTCACATTTACAAAAATGTGCACCTTAGATAAGTCATCGCAAGGCCTTGACGGCATGAATTCTCTACCTTTCAGTGTTCTCTCCCTCCTAACAGCAGGAATGAGAGTGGCATGATGTGGTGTGATGTGTATGCGCATGTCCATGTATGCACGCTTTTCTTCATCTTGATGTGTCAAAGGGAAGGACACTGGCATTGTATAGACTTCAAGTCACCGCAGGCTGACAAGGAAGCATGGTTTTGCCTGCATTGTGCTACCACTTCAGAGAGGACTGATTTTTCACCGAGTTGATTGACTGAGGTTTGTGTTTTAGCATGTTATAGACGTGACCCGAGGGTGCTTTCTCTGTGTTTGAGTGGAGTTGATTCTTCGGAGTGAATTTATCAATCAATTAAAAGAATAAAGGTGATAGGCCGGGGATTTGGTTCCGTGCTCCCACTGCCTGCCTCACAAGCACAAGGACCTGAGTTTGCTCCCCAGTACCAAAAACAAACAAACAAAGAAACAAACAAGAATAAAAGTGATAGAACTGGCTGGATTACATCACTGACTAGGATTTGCATGGCCACAGAGTGATTCTGTGTCAGAGAGGATGGACAGAAGCTGACAGTTTAAAAACAAAATTCAGGGCCAAGGATTTAGCACAGTGGTTCTGCTGCCTGCTTCACAAGCACAAGGACTGGAGTTTGATTCCTGGTACAAATAATAATAATAAGAAGAAGAATAAGAATAAGAATAAAATAAATAGAGATAAACCAGTGGGCTCCTTGACAGTAAAACCAGACAATTGACTAAAATGCTTTCATTTCAAGCAATTTTGTGAGCTGCAGCAGCAGCCGCATCCCAGATTCAGGGACTTTGATGCTTTTGCATCATACTCTGGCTCTCCACTGGCATTTGTGGTAAGGCAAGGGCTGTGTAAGTGACTGCCATAGGAAGGATAAAACAGTGGCACAGGCTGTGTATGTGAATACTTGAGCACATGTATCTGCAGCTTAACACATCACTGCAAGGAAGTAAAGTTATAGAAAGTATAATTGGGGCTTTTCCTTTATACAGACTCACAGAGTGTTAGGTATTAAAAGGGCCTTAAAGCCTATGTAAAAGCTGAGGCTCGGAGAGTTCTAAATGACTTGTCCAAGGCCATACAGCAAGTAAACAGCTGAGACAAATTTAGATGCTATTACTTTGCTATTGCTGCCATAGCAAAGAACCACAGAAGGGGTGCTTTAAACCACAGCTCTGAGGTTCAAAATCCAGGATCAAGCCAGGCATGGTGGCACATGCCTGTAATCCCAGCACTTGGAAAGCTGAGGCAGGAGGATCACTTAAAGTTTGAGGCCAGCCTGGGCTCCACAGTGAATTTGAGGCCAGCCTCAACTACATGGTGAGAACTTGACTCAAAAAAAAAGAAAAAGAAGAAGAAGGGGCAGGGGGGAGTGGGAGGAGGAAGAGGACGAGGAGGAGGACGAGGAGGAGGAGGACGAGGAGGAGGAGGACGAGGAGGAGGAGGACGAGGAGGAGGAGGACGAGGAGGAGGGGGACGAGGAGGAGGAGGAGGAGGAGGAGGAGGAGGAGAAGCAGCAGCAAAGTCCAGAAACAAGATGTTAGCAGCATTGCTAACATCCTGAGGCCTCTCTCCTTGGCTTCTGTTTGAGAACCAAATTGCTTGCAAGTAGAAACATTCCAAAACGGAGATACTTTACTTAAGAAAGAACTTGTCAGCCTTGACAGCTGTGAGAAACCCGTGTTTCCTGACTATATCAGTTAGGTTCTCATCCTCCTGAGACTGTCAAGCTAACTTCACTTGGTTCCTTCCAGTCCAGAGCCTGGAAAGAAACTTCCTTTTCCCAGTATCTGGCAGTTTGTCTAATCCCAGGGTCCTTGGCCAGTTCTCACTTCATTTACCACTGAGCGTTATTCTTTTTTTTTGTTGTTTGTTTTGTTTTGTACCTTACCAGGGATCGAACTTAGGACCTTGCGCCTGTGAGTTAGGCAGCGGAACTACTGAGCTAAATGCCCAGCCCTCCCTCTGAGCTTTGGCTCCAGAAGACCTCCTTCAATCCCGTGTTGTCTCTAAACAACATCTTTGCCATCTCTAAGAAACAAAACAAAATTGTACTGTCTCAAGACTAAAATCCACCTGATCACTGTCTGATGCGAACACAATGGCTTTTATGGGTTGAATTGTACTCCTTCAAGAATCAAATGTTGGGCAAGGGGTGCAGCCTAGTTGGCACAGTGCTTGCCTGGGATGCAGGAGGCCCTTGGCTCAACCCCTAGCTGTCAAGGTTGACAAGTTCTTTCTTAAGTAAAGTACCTCAGTTTTGGAATGTTTCTACTTGTAAGCAATTTGGTTCTCAGAAGCATTTGGCAAAATTTTGTTTCTATTTGCAAATTCTGCATCAGGTGACAGACATGACCATGGCCATGTTTCCCACGCAAACAAGAACATGGCCATCTTTTCCAATATTGAAGAACAAATTCAGTTTGTGAGTCGAGGCACTACTGCTACAGCCAGCATTTCCCTGCTAAACTCAACCCCATCCCTTGCCTCTTGTCCTCAGAGTAGGACAGAAAGATAAGCCCCACCCAATAAGAAGTTCTCTTTCCTTGAAGTTTGAAGAAGGCTTAACAATATCTTAAGGAGGCCGGGGATTTTGCTCAGTGGTTCTGCAGCATGCCTTGCAAGCTCAAGGGCCCAAGTTCAATCCCTGGCACAAAAAACAAAACAAAACAAAAAAAAACCAAAAACAAAAACAAAAACAAAAAACTTAAGGAAAGTTTTTTTTCAAGATGGTCTCTTTATCTCATCTCAAGGTAGGAGTAGGGAAATTAGAGTCAAAATATGGTAGCTGCTTTCACCTTTTTGCCCTCTGTCCTGAGACCTCCAGCCCCCATTCCAGGCCTGGGCCAGCTCTAGAAAATGGACTGAAGCAAGTCAATGTATAATGTGTACAGAAATAGAGGGAAGGGAGAGGTCCTTTATTGTCACAGAAATCATGGGTTCCAGCAGGATTCTGGAGCATGGGATATGATAATGCATGTGCCCAAAAGTGGCCACAACCAGAAAGGAGGGCCCACTTTATTATGGTCTCTGGTGCCTATGTTCTCTTCCACAGAAGTCAAGTTTACATTCTGGAATCTGGAAAGAGCAACTCCAAATGTATCTAGTGGAAACACAGAGAGCCATATTCTGTCAGTATTGAGGGAAGTACTAGTTTGGAATTAGAATTCCTGGATTCCAGTCTCTGTCTGAGCCTCAGTTTCCCTTCCTCCACTATTAAGTGGTTTGATGAGCTTATCACTAAAATCCTTCCAGCTCTGACTCTCTAAGCAAAAGCTGGAGGATGCTGTAGGGCAGGGAGAAGGAATACTCTTTGGAGCAAATCAAATGATGGACTACGTGTCTCTGTGAACTAAACCAGGCACAGAAAACCCTCCATCTTCATTCCAGAGTTGGTGGGGGTTGGGAAGTCGGGGATGGGGGGTTTGCTGTGGTGTCTCCTCATTTGACAACTCAACCTTTTCCACGGGGCCCCTGCAGACATGCCATGGGGAACTGTTTTCCTTAAGGACCCTGCCCCCGAGGGGAGAGAAGCAGAGACAAGATGGGGCAGGAAGATGGGGAAGATGTGTGCATGATGCCAGCAGCCAGGTGAAAACAGTGAAATCAGCCCACTGTCTGTTTAGTTTCAAATATCAGAATAAAGGGATCCAATTTTTGTAGCTTTCATCTGAAGTTAATAGATAATGAGATGCAGGATCAGCCTTATGCAGTGAAGCAGTTTAAAGCCCCTGGGAAGGCTCTGTTTCCCCCTCCCCAATTATCCTGCCACTGAAATGCCTCAAGTTCCACCATTAGAACACATGTTGTTAAGTACATCCCTCTGCAGATTACATCCTTTAAAATGCAAAAGTACCACTGGGATACTTTATCAAACAAGGGTATAGCCAGAGAAGTACTGCTTAGGCGGGGATGCTCGGGGCCATGAGGGGCTCTGAAGATCAATCTCTAGATACTAAGTTTCACAAACCAACCCTTATAGAATAGCTGGACTGTGCTGGAGGAAGCAGGAACTCAAGGACTCCCCTAGAAACCAGAGGCCTGCAATCATGGGTATATTCCTCATCTTGGGAAAGAGGTGGATTCTGATGAGGTTAGTGATCATGCTGAAAAATCACGGGGGTCTTCGATAAACCCGAATTCAGGGAGATGAAAATTCCTACCATATGCTTGCACCTGTGTCAGCCACAGTGGAAGAAGCCAGGGTAGACGTGCCTTGTGGAGCCCCACTCTGTATGCCCAGAGGATATTTCACAGGAAAAAAATCCATGTATTTCCATGATTATCCACAGTCTGTCTAACCTATAAAGTATGATTTGGAAGTGTTAGAACCTAGCTGACAGGACAACACGTGACCAGGGTTTGAACCCAGCCATGTGACCTTGGGCAGATGACTTAACCTTTCTGAGACTCCTCATCGAATTCAGTACAAAGCATCTGGTATATAGTAATCTCCTACCAATGGAAACTATTACAATTATGAGTATTGAGGTGCTGCAGGACACTATGTATAAATTGGGATATAGTTATGGGATAAATTATCACCATGATCAGAACAAATTAGAAGCCCAGACCCTGATAAATTCATAGACAATCTTCTCACCTGGAAGAAGCTAGTTTCTTTCCAACTTATTTTTATTTTTTAAGATCTGGCAATAAAAGAAGCAAAGTTCTGCATCCCTCCAAACAACCTGCAAACCTTAGATTGACCTTAACCACAGACATGATGTGGGTGGGGGCTATCGCCATGATATGATGTAAGGAAAATTATAAACCACCATCATTCAAATCTGTATAATGGCCCCTCTCATATGGGTCTGAAATTCCGTCATTATAGCTACTTCCTCCTTCTGAAGACCCGTGCCAAAAAGCACACAGCTGCCTAGGAGAATGTGTGAGCAACACATCGGTGAAGTTTTCTGAAGCTGGCAATCTGGATGTCACCTCATAAGGACCAGCTAGGTATGGGCTGGGATACAAGATAAGTAAGGTTTAATAGAATTGGAGTTATTAAAAGGCCACAGCACATGTCTCTTCCTTCTAGGAGGCATACGGTATAACGTGTGGGGAGCAGAAAGACAGAACTATAGAAAGAGAAAAAAGCACCAAATAAGAATGGGACCCATCAAGAGGGTCAACTTGGATTTAGGGAGCTAGGATGTGTATTCAGTTTTCACTTGACATTGACTCCCTGACCCTTGTACCTTCCTCCCAGGGGCAAGTGTGTTCTTGGACAGGGAAGTGGGGGCTGATACGACCACCTGGGTAGACTGACCAGCAACACCCAAGGTCTCAATGACTGAGGCCAGGCAGCTGTGTTTCTGACCATGACTGCCACAATAGCAACTACAGTCCTGCTCTCTGGGTTGGGGTCAAGGAAATGAAAGACAAAGAGGACTCTAGGGATTCTTTGAATTGGACCAAAAGTCCACCCAGAATCCATGCGTTTTGATTTTTTTTTTTTTTTTTTTGGTACTGGGGATCGAACTCAGGACTTTGAACTTTCGAGGCAGGTGGCGGAACCACTAAGCTAAATTCCCAGACCCATGTGTTTTAATTATAATATCTAAGATGATATAAATTTATATTTTAAAATGCGAAGAAACTCTTGAATAATACTTGAAATTGAACCCAGAGCCTTCATAAATCCTAGTACCCTCATCCATTTATTTATTTATTTATTTATTTATTTATTATGGTACCATGGATTGAACTTGGGACCTTGCACTTTTGAGGCAGGCAGCTGAACCACGAGCCAAATCCCAGGCCTATTTATTTATTTACTTATTTATTGGCAGGTTCTCACTAAATTGCTAAATTGCCCAGGCAGGACTAGAACTCCAGGCAGGCCTTAGCCTCCCAAAGTGCTGGGATTATAGCCATGTGCTAGACACCTAGCTACTAAGACACACAAATATTTTTTGTTTTGTTTTGTTTTTTGGGATTTTGAGACAGGGTCTCACTATGTGGTTGAGACTGACCTGGAACTCACTATGTAGCCCAGGCTGGTCTTGAACTCATAGCGATCCTCCTGCCTCAGCCTCCTGAGTGCTGGGATTACAGGCATGCGCCACCATACCTGGCTCACAAATATTTTTTAAAATATAGCCACTGCCGTGGTCATTTACTCAGAAAAATGTGTTTGTGTGTGTGCGTGTCCATTTGTGTACACACATAGTGATCTCTTCCTTCCTTCCTTCCTTCCTTCCTTCCTTCCTTCCTTCCTTCCTTCCTTTCTTTTGTCCATCAAAAGAGGCCAATGAGCTCAGTGGAAACTGAGAGTTCCGAGGTCTGACTTGAGCAGCGAGGTTGATGTTACATTTCGGAACTGGCCACACTCCTACACAGGACTCAGACATCTGTGTATTGCAGCAGCATGCACAAGTCTCTAATCCTACATGCCTTAAAAAGAGCAACCAGGAAAGTCAGGGATCACTTCCTCCCACATTATCCTCTATATTGATTGCTACAATGTTAAGGAAATAATATTAATACCTAGGACAACCACAACAAAGTGGATCTCTCTAGGTTTCAAGGACTCCCCCTCCCAACGCTTTCTTCTTTGAACTATAAATAAAATTCCTTAACAAGGATAAAAAAACAAAATGGGAGCTATTTGGGGATAGGGAAGGATATGTTAAGCAGGTGTAAAGCGCAGGAAGGGGTTCTGTAAACGATCTGTCTCAGAGAGGTGACTTTGTGGATAGCAGGAGGAGAAGGAGCTGAAGGGTGGTAATTAGCATCTTATTGTTCCCCCTGGGTGTTGTGAGAATTCCTTAGGAGACGCTTGTAAAAAAAAAAAAAAGCAGAGAGAAGATAGTAAATACACATCTAATGATATGCTAAATAAATTATTATTGTTATTATTATGACTATTATTATAGCAATTGCAACTTGCTCCTGGCATCCAAGTTTGCACTAGAGATAGGAATTGGTCCCCCTACAACCAGGCCTCCACTGCTGCCAATATACCCCCCAGCACTCCCCCACCCTCAGGAATTAGTTGAGTAATTGGGCAATAGAGATCAGTCTTCAGTTAACAGCCCCACTTTGCTGATTTCTGCAGGAGGAGAGCTTATCAGAAGCTCTGCAGACACACACGAGGCCTCTGCCAGGTGCCTGCTCTTGTGGGGAAAAAGGGAAAAGAAGGAGAAAGCTTTGCCAAGAATGGCTGGGGTTATACTTAAAGAAGAACTTCCTGACACCCCACCCCTGCTGCAAGGGGACCAAGAGGGGGGGAAAGGAAAAAAGAAGAATAGAGAGGAGATGGATCACAGAAAGAAAAGGAAACTACAAATTAGGAACATACTCACCCTACACAACACAGGCTTCTAGGACTCCTTATAATCCCTGCAACTGTCAAAGACCCTGTGTGTATGAGTATTTTGCTAGCAAAACAAAACAAAACAAAACAAAAACAATTGTTTTTCTCAGCTTGTCAAAAGGGTCTGGGACCCAGAAACAGCTAAGAACCACTCGAGCCTAGTTAGTGGGACCCAAGATCGATAATAGTGGGCTGTGTTTCTTGGTTTCCTCTCTTTTGGCTGAGGACAAATGATATCTGAGCCCCAAAGATTCTGATGTTCACATCAAAAGATTCCCCTCAAGCCTACTCAGAGGCCTGATACCCTACTGGTCCAGAGTCATTTTTAGGCAAATATATGTAAATGTAGAAACTTTCTTACATATCTTTAGGGAAAAGATAACCACCCCTGGGGAACTGTGCTTTGGTTGAGAGGGCTGGCTGTGAGTTTAGGCAAGGCTGAAGGACTAGGAAATAGGACTCCAAGTATACTTTAGACCCCTTTTTGACCTTTCTCCTTTAACTACCTAAGGGTTTTTTTGTTTTGTTTTTTGTACTGGTAATTGAACTCAGGACTTTGCACTTTCCAGGCAGGCAGGCACAGTACCGCTGAACTAAATCCCCAGCCCTACCAAAGATTTTTAGGGAAAACAAGAAACCAAATCTGGGATCCTCCCCACTCTAAACCTTGATAGGAGAGGACAAGGCTGTTGCGTCCCTGCAGATAGGGATCCTTCTTAGATGGGGACACCCCAGAACTGCCCATTTCGTCCTATTGGCTAACAGTGACCGACCTGGCCCCAAACTCCTGGGAGGAACCAAAGAACAGAAAGTGGTAGCAATAAAAAATAAATACATGAAACAATCGAAATGGAGAAATTTCTGTATCAGAAAATCTGTAAGCTTTTAAATTATAAATTAACATTTTAGATATTAAGCTCGATCTGCTTGATGTCCCCAGATCGGGGCTGAGGCCTAGAGAAAAGCCTTTCCTTGGCCAGAATGTTTGCTTCCTGCTGATTTATTTTTGTTTTATTTGTGTATTTCTTAAGGGATCAAGTGGTAGTTCCTCTTTAGGCCTCTCAGGCAGACAGACAATTCCTTCCCAGGCCAGGTCTCACTCAGGTTTAGTTTTCTTACATCTGGGGGGTCTATGGGCAGAGAAACACTTGGGGGAAGGGCCTGCCTGGGCTCCCTCAATTTCCAGGCTCAGTGCCTCCCTCCCTCCCCCTATCCTGGGCTTGAATCACTCCCCCACGCTAACCAGAGTCCCCACAGCCCGCCACATTATCCCCAGCCTGGTGCCCACTGGCCAGCAGTGGCCACAGTGGTGCTCAGAGGAAGGGTGAGCTTTTGCATTGACTACATTCTGAGCAGTCTCATCCTAGGGATCTGGATCTTGAATCTCAGAAGCAGACTAGCTACCCAGACTGAGTTCAGGCTAAAAAGTCCTTCTCACCATTGAGCATAGATTATCTGTGACTCCCTGGTTAAAAAAGAAACCAACTAACCAACCAAACAAAAATAACCAAACTTGGGGGGGGTGTCTTTTTCCTCTGGAATGGTTGGTTGGTGGCAGGGAAAGAATGTGGAGCCTTGGCCCAGTGGTGCCTGGACAGGGAGTGGCAGGAGAGCTGTCGATTTTCAATTTTTGTGTAAGTCTAGGGACTTAGATCCATGATCCTGCTTATTAAAATCAACCTCCTCCAAGCCAAGGCAGGACTTTTAGGGAGCTAGAGGGACCCCTTATACCTAGAGGAGAAGGAACCTTAATTTGAGGAACAATTCTTGAGACGCAGAATTAGATGACTGAGGCCCAAGCCTGGAAGGGGCGGGTGGTAAGGAAGCCTCTCCCAGGCCCTCAGAGTAGGCTCCATACTCTCAGATTCCCCCCTTAGCCCCCAGAAGGCCCTGTCCCAATCATACATGCCCCCAAAGCACAGATGGCCCAGGTGAGGGCTGCTTTGATTTGGCCTCATCACCCTTTCCTGGCTTTGTGATCCTGGAGCAGCGGTGGTAAAGGGTACTTTCCTTCCTGCCGGGCTGTACCTCTTCACCTCTGAAGCCCTTTTGCTGAGACCCAAAAACTAAGGTTAGGAATGCAAGAGAAACGTTCTAGGAATGGGTGGGGAGAACCACACTCCTCTACCTTTAGTGCAGTAAAAGCTAAACCCAAGCAAAGGGCACCTTCAGGTGAGGCGGTAAGAGTGTCACTGTCTCCCTTCTGTAAGCCCCTAGTTCACATGTGTCTGTGCCAGCCCCTCAACAAAACCACTGAGGCCT
Organism: Fukomys damarensis; assembly: GCF_012274545.1. Lineage (NCBI taxonomy): Eukaryota > Metazoa > Chordata > Mammalia > Rodentia > Bathyergidae > Fukomys > Fukomys damarensis. The sequence goes on from NW_022900927.1 coordinate 20,301,959, forward strand.
TGCGGCCTCCTGCGTGTTTACCCCTTTCCTTCCTCAGTTCTCTATTCCAGGGGATCCCCAATTACCCTCCCTTATCTCCCCTCTGGGATGCTTCCCATGCGCTGTTTACCCTTTTGTAACTCCATCTCTCCCTGAGTAAAGAACTCTGTCAGCTGGTTTCCTGGATGGCCAGATACAGTTTTCAGTGGGCCCTCTTCTGCTATCTCCATGAACAAGTCTCTCCCAGCCTCTACCCATAAATATATCTGTTCAGAAATACACTGGCCTAAATCCCAATGGACACACATCACAAGATAATTACACCTTATATACATACGGATCTCTATAGAGTTATATTCGAAAGTGTCTATAACTCTAGACAGAGATAGCAGCATGTACATATAGGACTATAATTACTTACGTCTATTTTTATAACTATGTGGTTATAAATAGATATGCCTACATATAGTGATAATAATATAGAAATATCTCCATAGTCTTATATGGCTCCAAGTGAATACTCTAACTACTCTATATCACAATCAATAAGTATATATCTCCTGATACATAATTCTAACGGTATACATTTATCTATACAGCTGCTCAGAGATATAAATCTGTCAGAGTATCAAATGTCCATAAAACTGGATGGCTGTAAGAGAGCCATATATTTTCCCATATATAAATCTGCTCCTATAACTATTGTATATGCACAAATACAATGGAAATAATTATATTTTCCTCAAGCATAAATCTGTAAATACAACCACAGAACATTTAGGTATGGTTAGAGATACAGCAATATTTTGTAGGCATCAGTCTGTCAATAGAGCCACCAGTGCCTCCGAACAGAAAGAGTTATAGAAGGAGTTATAAATAAACCCTCCAGATGTGGATGGATCAGTAGAACTAGATGTAAACACGGCTCCCCGCGCGAGCTGTTCTTTCTTCTTCTTTGTGCAGTATTCCTGAGGGAGCCCAGTCACAGAGCACAGGGGGCTAAGGTGCCTGGGTACAGGTATTTTTTTCCCCAAGGAGGGCTGGAGGTCGCTGGACTTTGGGAAGCCAAGCAGGAGTGGGTGGGGGCCAGCCCAGAAGCCCCTTGCGTCAGTGTCCTGGTGGGTGAGAACTGGGCAAGTGGAGAGGCCTATGGGAGAAAAATGAAAAGGCAGAAGCTAGCTTGAGTCACTTTGCCCAGTCTTAGGCCCAAAATCCTTTCACCGGGGAAGCTGGCCCAGACTCCAGCTGAGACAGTGAGCCAGAGGGCCGGCTGGGGAGGTGGATGACCGGGCCCACCCGGTCTCCAGTGTCGGGCGCCCACCACCCAGGGCAGCTGCCTCGCCGGCCCACCGCTGCCTGGACCTCAAGGCCTGGGCCTTCTCCTTGCGCTCAGCGCTTCGCCCTGTTTTATTTTTATTTTATTGCAATTTTGTCCTCCTGGTTATCGCAGTGTAGTGTCCTCCGTGTGGTGGTGTTCTCCTCTCTAATATGAGGTGCACGACGGCGCTCCCTCTGAATCTTTATGTACGGGGTTGGAAAGAGGTGACTCAGTGGGTCCTGTATATCTGCGTTTCTTTTCAGACCAAATGGGTCACCGCTGTAGGAAAAGAATCCAAACCTCTGAAAAGGCTCGTGAATTAAATCTTTTATAAGATCTTGTGCTCTTGGAGATGGTCGCTTTCTTTTCTTTTTCTCTTTTAAAAAGTTGGCTCTGTGTTATTATATTTTCTTTCTTTTGTTTTTTTATTGCGAATTTTTTAAAGGAGAGATTTCGTTAGACCCGAAACGGTGGGGCGGCTTTTTCTCCCGCAAACGACGTATCTCCACACCTCTGCCTCCCACCTCCCCAAATAAATTAATTGATAAAATTATCAGAAAACTGTACCTGGAGAGAAGGAGGCTGACACTGCAGAAACCCGGACCTCGGTCTTCACTTCCTTTACAGATATCCGCTGGGCTCTACTCTCCAGAAGGAAAATCCAAGGCGCCTCAACCTCTCCTTTCTTTTTGAAAAAGACTCCAGGAAGGGAACTTTCACTTGCAGGAGCCCCAGCCTCACTCTCCCGCTCTCCTCTCTCCGGGGCGGGCGGCCATAAATATTTTTCTGCTTCTCCCCGGCCCGCCCGCGGCTCGGCGCATCCTCTCGGGCACTTCCGCGCCCGGCAGCCAGGAGCGAGACTGCGGTCATCGCCCCATCCTTCTTTGCCCCTCTGCCTGACCCGGCACTTTTGGCCTCCTCTTTAAAACAGGGGTTCCCAGAGAGCCCCCAAAGCTGCTACCTATCCCATTTCCTGATCGCCGGAATCAAACGCAGAGAAAAAGCTTCAGAAAAGTGGCCTCCTAGCTTTCCCCTCCTCGGGTGGGCCAAGGACCCAGTCTGGGGAGGGGATTCCCAGCCCCAACCCCTCAAAGGCATTTAAAGAAGCTAACTTCCTCTCTAGTCTTCCCTTTAGATTCTGTGATGGTGACTCCTTCACTGGCTCCTCAAAATGCCTCCCCTGGCATTTTATAGTTAGCCTACTACGAGGGACTGTTAACTGTTTTTATTATTGTTATGTTATTTATTGTTATTATGATTGCTGTTAGAGATTTGTTCACCAGGTTGGGGGACAGCAGCCTGGCCCAGAGGGAGGCCTCCTCGTCGCACGTGCGTGGGGCAGGCAAGACCCTCACACCTAACACAGTGCACACACACCTATATGTCCACAAATGCCTGCTATGTTTAGGCCCTAGCACTGTAACTCAAAGAAAGCAGAAGCGCTCATACCCCAGCACACAAGCCACACGCTGCCCATGCACACCAGCATTCAGGCAGCGTACCACCCCCAGACCAATGCCAAGACCCAGACGCACCGAGCTCCCAAGGCAAGGAAAATACATAAGAATCCCTTCTCTCCCACAATCTGGAGGGGCGATTCAGGCCTCTGTCTCTTTCCCCCAGTCTCTCCCGCTTTCTCTTTTTTCTCCTTGTTTACAGCTTCAGAGAGCTCAAGGCCCATAAATCTTGAGGGGCCTACAGAGCACAGAGCACATTTGTATGCATCGTTAGGACTCGCTAATACCTAAGCCCATTAACGGGCGTGTATGCGCGTGGTTTCCGGTGTGTATTAACTTATAGTTAAATTCTGGAGGAAAGGGCACCGTGAATTAACATATAGCAAATCCTTCACAGGCTTCTGTCATATAAGATTTGTCAGCCATGAGTTTGGGGGACCAACTTGCCCGGGTCGAGGTGTACCCACCCTCCAAACTTTGTGGCATAAACCTAGGGACCGGGAGAGAGGAGCGCTCTCCTTTGCTGCTGCTCTGGCCACCAAGGGGCTGCACACCTGCTGGACAGTGGAGAGGCCGAGCCCGGATTCGAGGTCGCCGGCACTGGGAGGCGGGCGCGGGGAGGCCCCTCTGGCTGCGGGCCTGGGATGAGTTGGGGCTGCTCGGCCGCTGGGCAGTCTGGTTTCCGCCTTCGGAGGGAAACTCAAGGAGAGGCAAGTGGAGTCGCTGAACTTTAATTAAGCAGAAAGGAAGACAGTGGGAGGAGGAAAGCGCAACCGGAGGAGGAGGAGGCGGCGGAGAGGCCGAGGAGAGGAAGGGAGCCCTGACTGGCTCTGCGGAGCCTGGAGATCTCTGCCAGGGGCTGGAAGCTGGGTCGCTGTAAGGTTTTCCTTTCCTAGTCCCGGCTACTCCGCCTCAGTGAGGGGGCTAAACCAAGCCCTCTCTAAAAGAAAAGGTAAAGAAAGAAAATCTAATTAAATGGTGCGATTCAGCCAAGTAATCCTCGTCCCAGTAACTCAGAGCCCATTGGAACCTCAAGGATCTGGATAACAGGGCCTACATAGAAAGAGATGGAGGATGTGGGTTCTAGAGGGAGGATGGAGAGAGTCCATCTCTTGGAGTCTTGTAGAAAATACCGAAGACCAAACAAGCTAAGTTATTGTGTAGGTGTAGATCTATTTGCCTATTTAAATCACAGCAGACTTGAGTCTGGGCAGGACGGAGAAGTTGGCAGGAGCCTTTGCTTCGCGGACCCTCCGAGGGCCTCCCCAGTGCACAGGATGCCGCGAGTCCGGCCGAGTCGGGCTGGCTCGGCCCGGCCGGGCCCGGCCCGGG
>NW_022900927.1:20306083-20329244 GCF_012274545.1 Fukomys damarensis
CCCCTCCCTCCCCGGGCGCTGTGAACTTTAGCTGGGCCGCCGCCTGTCAGCCCCAGAAAGCGTTAAAGGTGCAGCAGCCCGCGCCAGCCTCCGCAGCCGCCTTTGTACGCGTGATTTATGACTTCAATCTTGGTTCACCGAGAGTTCACACGGTTTTCGCTGCTGTTGAAGGTTAAAAGATGGTCTTCGCTTGACAAGTGGGACTATTGAAAATTCCTTCTTCTTCGTTTTTTTTTTTTTTTAAAGAAGCGAAGAGAGAAAAATTTGGGGGGGAAGGGACGGGATTGCAGGTGGAGTAAAATGGTAGGCCAGGAATGTTTGGCCCCTATACTTAGATTTTTGGTAGCTAAGATTTGTATGTGTGTTAGGGAGGGGGATAAAGAACGGGAGGACGCCAAGGAAGAGGTTTAAAGATCTCTCATGTTTGGGGGCCAAAGGAGTAACATTTTTGGGGGGAAAGATCCTTATCCAGATAACTTGAGTTAAAGCCCTACCCCATCCTTCTCTTAGGACCAAAAGGGGGCCAAGTAAAGAGGGAGGTTGGTGAAAGGCAGGGAGTGCTGTTCTTGTAGTTGTAGTTGCCTCCCAAATGTACCTGGCTGAATATCCGCCTTGCCTGGGAAACTAGGGGTCACGTGTGCTACTGCACCCACGGATTTGGACAAGGGTATTTCTGGGTCTCAGTGTTCCAACTCCCTACATCCTGTAGGCTTAGCCTAACAGGTGTGTTTGATGCAAATGAGGAGGACGTCTGTAAGGTTGGGCCAACCCCAAAGCCCTTTGGTCCATGATCCAGTCTCTCTTCCTTGCAACATTTTGGAGAAGATAGTACCACAGCAGATATGGTGGTTTAGCATATTTGGAAGAGCAAGAATCTGTCCTGGTTAGATTCCATGAAGCAGAAAAGGAGATCCCCTGGAGCTATGAGGTGGGAGCTCTTTGGGGTTCCTTTAAGATATTTTTAGCCAGGCAAGGGATTTAGCTCAGTCCTGCCCATAGATAGATAGATAGATAGATAGATAGATAGATAGATAGATAGATAGATAGATATAGATATATAGATATATAGATATATAGATATTTTTGCCAAGTATGGTGCACAAACTATAATCTGAGCACTCTGGGAGGCTGAGGCAGGAGAATAGCAAGTTCCAGCTCACTTTAGGCAACTCAGTAATTTGTGAATACCTTGTCTCACAAAGGGGAGAGGGGAGTCACTCAGTGCAAAGGACCTAGGTTCAGTGCCCAATACCAAAAATAACATGAAGAAATCTTCTGATGTGGGAATTTGATATTATGAAGGTATCGTGAATGCTGCTGGGGGGAGCAGTGGAGAGCTGGGTCTAGTGTGGAGCATGACTCCAACAGTCCTACTTAGGCTTCATTATCAATGTAATCAGATGTCTTTTTTTTTTTTTTTTTTTTTTTTTTTTTTTGAGGTGCTGAGGATCAAGCCCAGGGCCTCAAGTGTGTTGGGCAGATACCGGCAGATACTTTACCACTGAGCTACATCACCATCCTTGTAAATATCTGTATAGGAGGTCAGAGTTAGCCTCTCAAATCCATACCCAGGATCCAAAGGGCACTTTGGCACCAGGAAGGGCGCTTCTTGTCTCTTTTCTCGTGGATTTGGAAAGGTGTTTCACCATAACAGAAGAAATCCCAGGCATCCCCCCAACCATGAGATGGAAAAGAGAGGAAAGAGAGCCAGGAAGAGGCTACATCTCTCCAGTACACCCAGCGCTGGCCCCTCCAGCAGAGGACACATCTATAAATAGCAGAACAGAGAGCAGAGCACAAAGAGGCCCCAGAAATCCAAAGTGCAGGTTCTGAGATCATGTTGGCAAAGACAGCCCCCTGGCCTCAGGAAGAACAGAGAGGCAAATGTGGTGTGTTTAGGGACCTGCGGGTGGGGAGGAGGCATTAGGATGAAAGGCCAAGGAAGCTAATGAATCTCTTCCAGGGTCTGGTTGGGAAGCAGAGGAATGAACTTAATGGCTTCTGGAAGTAATGTCTATACCGATGTCCCTTTTCCACCGCCTCTGTGTTCCTCTCTGGGAAATAATTTCAGTGGGCTTGTGCTTATCTGCAAGTGGGGAATAATTATGAATTATTAATTCATAATTAATAATAATAAATCATAATAATTAAGACTGTTGATTGTGACCATTGCTCTCCAGTGAACATGTGAGGCAGAAGGCAGCTTCAGTTAGCCCCTGCCCTCTGTAACAAGCAAACTGAGGCCTGGCCCCTCTTGAAGGCAGCCTTGAACTCAGTCATATGTGGACTGGTTGCCTCATTATCAGTCAAGTCATGTTACACCTCACAGAGTATTTGTGCTTAATGCAACCACCTCCCACTAACTTCACATTTCAAAGTGCTTTGTAGCTTTGGCTCCCGGAGAGAGAGAGAGAGTAGTGACAGGAGTGAGACTTCAACAGGGGTGGTAGCTTGGCCAAGCTCTATGTGGAGACAGGAATGAAGGCCAGGAGGCAAGACTCCCAGGATCAATACCCAAGCAATGTTGGATCAGGAGTGGACCTTCTAGTTGGTATGGTGGCTCACACCTGTAATCCCAGCACTCGGGAGGCTGAGGCAGGAGGATTGCTGTGAGCTTATGGCCAGCCTGGGCTACATAGTGAGTTCAAGACCAGCCTGAACTACATAGCCAGACCCCATTTTAAAAAAAAAAAAGGAAATGGACATTCTATCTCTCTTACCCACAAGAGATGCTGGCCTCCCTCAACCTTCTAAATACACATTTGGCCCTTTTTTTCTGATCTCCTTTTCCCCCATCTCCTTGCCCCCTCTACTGTAGGCAGGCACAGGCTTTTAGACACTATGCTCTCTAACAACTGAAGGTGGGGAGGTAGTAGTATCTGCCAGTTGTTTCACATCTGCAAAGACCCAGAGAGGAAGAAAATGCTTTTATCCCAAGAGATAATGTCCTTCTAAATCCCTGCCTTCATTTCACCTCCCCCAGCATGAAAGAGTTTACTTCATCCTCTTTCCTTTCCTCTGGAAATACAAAAGGTTGAAGGCAGGAGAGACAGATCCCATAGCTGCACCTCCAGAAAGAGTCAGAAGTAGGAAATGGAGAGAGGGTTTCAAACCTGTGGCTTCCACAAGCTTTATTTCCATTCTTCAAACTCAGATCAACATCCTGGAACCAGGGCTGGAGGAAGCCTGTCTCTCCACTCGCTCCTTCGCAGGAAATGATCTCTTATTCCACCCAGCACTGCTCCAAAATCTTTATCGGAGAACGCTACTGGTTTCTAAGGCACATTCAGGAACCCAACCCCATGCAACTCTCAGTGCCTATCTGACCCAAGGAAGTCAGTGGTCAGGCCTTCATATGGGCTCGTCCATGGAGGTACCTCAGCCTCTATCCCTCTGTCCAGACCTCACCTGCTTTTCCCTCAAGCTACCGCTGCATTCCTTGGTCTGCCTCAAGCCAGGGGACAGTTAGGAAGCCCAATCAGAGGGTCCCCCTGAGCTAGCTGTTTAATGTTCTATTAGATGGTAAATAAGGAGACTTTAGGAAAAAAGGGAAGGAGCAACTGCACCTGGCATCCTCCCCACCTGCCCCTCCTCTGGACATTGGCTTTCTCGATGAAACAGTGCGCTGTTGTTCTTGGACAACCATTCCCCACCATCACTGTTCGAAGGTTTTGAGTTTCACCCTCCGTTCACCCCCATTAATCACCCCAGCAGCTAAACATCACCCAGCCCCCTCTAGCCCTTTCTCTTCTTCTTCCCCTTAGTATTCACGGGGGAGCATTCCTCAGGGTTGCAGGCCTCACAAAGGCCCCTCCTCCAACACAAGGTCCCTCTCCCTGCAGCTACCCCAGGCCGTGGTACTGGTCACTGTTCTGGGTGTTTCCACTGCCAGCTCACACTCCTGGGCCCATTCCCCAGCTTCCTCCACGGCTGCTGCCCCATCCCCCTACACGTCGACACTCACCAGCTTGCCACATCCTCCTTCAGGCGCTGCATCCAGTCCCCACACAGCCTCTTACACCTTTCCTATCCTCCAGCATTCCTTCCTCCATGCCCAAACTGCTCCTAGACCCCATCGGCCTTCCCACACTTCTCCTTGCTTCTCTTTCCCTCCCCGGAAGACCTTCCCTAGATTCTTCAGACGATGGTTTTGAAGTCCATTCCTCCCAGCCTGAAAGGCAATGTAGCAGAGTGGTTAGTTAAAACCACAGGTTTTGTATTCAAATCCCAGCTCTGATACTTGCTAGTTTTACAGCTGTGGGCAAATTACTTAACCTCTCTGAGTCATCCATAAAATGGACATTCCCACTGGCCTCCCAGAGCTGTTATGTAGATCAGTTTAAATTTTATTTACATAGATCCAAGCATTCAGCAGGCGCTTGATAAATTGTACTTATTAATATCAGAAGCTTCTGAAGAAAGAAAAGGATGTTCTTCGGGTTCCGATGAAAGTGAATGAGATGCCAACTGCCACACCCAGGAGAGAGGTATAAAGATGACATCATCTTTCAGATAAGCAAGACCCATGGTCAGGAAGCCATGCACTTCTGTTTGTTCTACAGGGTCTCGACTTTGGCTACACATTGGAACCCCCTACTCCCTGGAGAGTTTTAAAAACTGATGCTCGGACCCACCTCCTGAGATTCTAACTTGGTTTGCCTACAGTAAAGTCTTAGCGACTGGATTAAAAAAGAGAAGGAGAAAAAGAAAGAATGAGACTCCCCAAGCTGCTAATGTGCAGCTTGAGGTTGAGTTGTAGCCCTAGGAAGGGAGACACAAAAGGAATCACTGGTATCACAGGTGTGTCCCTGCCAGGGGAGGGAAAGGAGGGATGTTATCGACATGGGGTACCCACAAGGTAGCCACATTGCTTCAGGGGGAGAGATGAGTCACTCAGGATGAACTTCTCTTGAAATTCCGGGCTCTCCTTGTTGCATTTTTGACAGCTATTATGACTTAGAAAGGGATTGCCCCAAGAAGAGACAGGAGAATAGACAAAATGACCTCTTAGCAGCCCTTCCCTCATCAGAAAATCAGAGAACCTAGACCACCAATGGCAAAGACAAAGGCAGCTACCTTCAGTAGTAGGAAAATTTGTAGTTGTTTAGTAAATGGAGTTTCTACCTGGTTGCTACAATAATAGGCCAACCAATTAGGATACAAGTTTCCAGGATCTTTTCCTATATTTCCAAAAAGATAAATCACCCCCAGGAACAGAATCTACATATTGTAATTAAGTGATAAATATTTCATGCCTGGTTCAAACTTTCTCTTCTTCTATTTAAATGGCCACAAACTTGAGCACGGAGGAACCAGGGGGATGAGGAGAGGGGGGGTTGTGGGAGGGGTTCTACTTCTCAGCTATGGGGGAGGGAAACACTGTCTCAGGGACTTCTCTATTTACTTCCCTCCTGTTCTTTTGGGAAAACATCGCTCACCTACAACAAATCAGGTCACAGGCGGCAGAGGGTGTGACTTCAGCTTGTGGCCTCAGCCCTGACCTCCTCCAGGAGAGGCCAATCCTTGATGACCCTGAGGGGACCAGGGAACAGCAGGCTTTGGAGTCAAGGGCCCAGTGTTTAAAAACAGTGTCTGTTCTTTTAAACAGGATGGCTTCAGGCAATGTATTTTGTTTACCTGAAATTTAGTTTCTTTATCTGTAAAAGAATGGCAAGATTGATCGATTGCAGTACTAGAGATTGAACTCAGGGTCTCCTGTATGCTAGGCAAATGCTCTACCACTGAGCTATATCCCCTGACCAGGCATAGCATTCACCTTGTAGGATATCCTATGCCCTGTAGGCTCTCAGTGCCTGATGACTAACATTTGCAAGAATAACAGTCCTAATTAATTGTATTCCATTGTACCCCTTCTCCCACACAATCCACCCCAGTGGTTAGGACATCTAAACAATTGAGTCCTTACAGTGAGGTGAGTATGGTGAATGCCTTAGCTCATTTAATTAACACAACAAGCCTATGAAAGGAGTATCTTATTATCCCTGTTTATTAACAGTGATTTGCAAACCAGGGAAGAGGGTGCAGAAAGTATAAAGTATGGTGCCCAGGTTCACACGACTAAGTGGTTAAGAGTGCGGGTCCTAGAATCTGTGTGGCTTCGAATCTGTGTTCCATAGCATGGGCTACTTAACCTCTCTACTCAGTTTCTTTTTGTGTAAATTGGGAACATGAATAGCATCTACCTGAAAGGCAGCAGTGAGAGTTAAGTGAGAAATGCATATACAGTATCTACCTCAGTCCTGGCTCATCACAAGTGCCTAATAAATACGAATCCTTTTGATCATCATTCATCACCATCATCATCATCACACCACTGTGCATCCTAGGGCCATGGGGTCCCCGCCGGATCTTTGGTGTTTGGGAAGTGAGTGTGTGTGCGGTTCCTTCAGAGGACACAGAGCTATTCTTCACTACTCACGCATACACACACATACACACTTCTAGGACTTGGGGAGAAGGACGCTAAGCAAATTATGACTCCATTTCAGGAATTAAATCAAAACTAACTTGATTTGGCTTCTGATGAGAGGGAAAGGTTAAAAGGGAATGAGGAGGCGTCTGGGTGTGTAACTGGTCTGGATCAACCTCAGCCCCTCTGCAGGGCCATGCCCAAGGGGAATCCTCTGGGGTGGAGGAGAGGAGGGGCCTTAAAATTCACACACTGGAAGGTGGGCCAGGGGCTGGCAGACTGTCAGGAGTGCTTCCCCAAGGAGGATCTTCCCTCACACCACCCTTACCTAGTCCTGGATTGCAGGTTACCCAAGACTGGATGGAACTGAGGGCCCAGACTAGAGGCAGCAGTCCTGAAGAAATACCAGAGCCCACACTCTTCTCTGTGAGAACATCCAGGCAGGACTGGTGTTACTATCTCTTATTTTCTAATGTATTTATTAACCTAAAGACATTACACATGTATGTGTATAAAAACTGATTCTCAGCCAGCATGGTGGTGTATACTTATAATCCCAGCAGTCTAGGAGGCTGAGGCAGGAGGACTGCAAGTTCAAGCCTAGGGAGACCCTGTCTCAAAACAAAAAATAAATTTTGAGAGATGAACTTCAATGCAAAGGCCCTGGGTTCAATCCCAGTACCTCAATAATAACAGCAATATCAACAGCAAACATTATCCGTGTTACTTAGCTTCATACCTTTAGCTCAGATAGTTTTGAGCACTGCATACTGAAGTAAACAAATCTGCTTGAGGAGAGTGGTAATTTTACCCAGCATTCTCCCTTCTGCTCCCAACTCTCTCCGTCTAGCCTTGTTAAGACCTTTATTTACAGAAGGGAAACCTGAGGTTCCTAGATGAGTAGCTTATTCAGAATCACAGACCCAAGTGTGAATCCAAGTAGGATTTCAAACCAGAAACAGAGGTCTTGGGGGACAGAGGGCAGGGAAAGCCCCCAACTGGGCCCTAACCGAGAGGTCATCGCCCACTCCCCCGAAAAGCCAAGGAAATTAAGAGCGCCTAGGAGGCAGGCGCTGTGGAGGGAGGGAGCAAAGGACTCCTGGGCTTTCCAAACAGCGGGGCCTCGGGGCAAGAGCGTCGCCAGCGCGTCCTCATTCTGCGATTACTGTCAGGGGACCATCCATCAGCGCCGCCCGGGACGCTCGGGCCAGACTGCCCGCCGCCCGCCCGGGTCTCTCCAGATCGCATTAGCGAGGGGCGAGGGCGCAGTAAGGCACCGGCTGCCAGCAAGCGGCGGGCTGGCCTCCCTGGGTGCGGGTGGGGCAGCACAGAGGGGCCACGGGGGCAGGGGAAAGGCTGCTAGGACCCCTCCTCTTCTCCCAACCTCCCCTCTGAGGTCTGATGTTGATGAGGGCACTAGAAGAGGTGGATGTGTTTGCGCAGAACAGAGGCTCCAGAGGGAGCCAGGTAGTGGCAGAAGGAATATCAGAAGGCTGGAGAAACCTGTGCCATATGAAGGGAGAAACTGAGAAGGGGTACAGAAGTGGGAGAGAAGGCAGGGGTGGGGGATGAATCGGAAAAAACGGATGGGAAAGTAGGGGAACAGAAACCCAGATTGTCAGGGGTGGAAACAACTTACATATAATTTACTGCCACCCCCTTATTTTACAGATAAAGAAACTGAGGCCCAAAGGGGAAATCCCTCATCCACACCCACTAGAGCTGCTAGCTGGGCCAGCTGTTTTTTTTTAGGCAGGGTCTCACTATGTAGTCGAGACTGACTGTAACTCACTACATAGCCCAGGATTGTTTTCAGACTCACAGAGATCCTCCTGCCTCAGCCTCCCAAGTGCTGGGATTACAGGTGTGCGCCACCACACCCAGTTTGGCGGGCTCTTGACTGAGGTTGATGTAATCCTTCAAATTGAGGCCACTGGGCTGCCCAGAAGATGCAAGGTAAGTTCCTTCCCAGCAAGGAATGTAGCTCAGTGGCTGCCTGGCAAGGGGAAGGGCCTGAATTCGATGATCCCAGTACCTAATAAGAAGAAGAAGAAGAAGAGAAATAAATTCTTCCCCACTAAAGCTATGGTCTCCACTCAGGGGAAGGGGCTGAGCCTCCAGAGATGCTTCCTTCCCCCAGGCCAGTAGGGTGCCCTGACCCCACCTCTCCAGTTCCCCCAAACCCTCAGGCCAGTCCTCAGGAAGAATACTTTCCCTTCCACAGAGTCCCCAGGAGCTGGCCCAGCTTGCTCCCTCCTATAGCAGAGGCCAGGCCTAAGACCAAAGCCATTTCCTGCTCAGTTTATCCTCCTCAGTGGACCCACTTCACGGGTTCTGTGAGTCCAAACTGAACTGAGGACTGAGGTTGGATGTGAAGAGGTGTTTCCAGGCCCCACAGACTGGAGCCATTTTTGCTGAGGACTTAAAGCAGCTGGCTGTCTCTGAGCACGGAGCCGAGCCATCTCCCATCGGGGTCTCCAGATGGTCACTCAGGAGGCATTGGGTTGAGCAAGTTGGGAGTTCCAGATATCTAGTCCCTCTGTTCATGGGCTTTGCGCTCTGGATATGGACGGCCTGATGTCGCTCTGGCTTTCTCCCCACTCAGTGCTGGCTCTGCAGTGTCATGGAATCCCCAAATCCTCTGCAATTCCCAGATCACCTGCCCTTCCTCTAGGAAGACTGTGTGAATGGTTCCTTATGGCCCTTCACAACCACTCCCCTGAAACCCATTTCCTGATCATCAGGAAGTGCCACCTTATATCTAAACTTCATCCTTCCTCTTCCCATGGCCCAACATTAGCACTTGACTTGGCCTTTTTTCACAAGGGCTCAAGCAGCACACTTTTTTCACAACTGCCTCTCCCTCCCAATGATGCTCACCCAGCCCTTGATGGCTAGGCCAGGACTGGAGGCAGCCTCCCAAGAAGAGCTCAGGACAGCCTCCTTCCCCTCTCTAAAACAACAGCCTACTTTTTATTTATTTATTTATTTTTGCAGTACCAGGGATCGAATTCAGGACTTTGCACTTACAAGGCAGACACAGCACCACTAAGCTAAAGCCCCAGCCCTTCTGCCTGTCTGTTTTTGTTCTTTTGGTACCGGGGATCAGACTCGAACTTGGGTCCTTGCACTTACGAAGCAGGCAGTAGAACCACTGAGCTAAATCCCCAGCCCTTCGCCTGTCTATTCTAAGGAATGGTTGTCTCAAGGGCTCATCTTTCCTCCACGGGCCATCCTAGATTTGTAGGCAAATGTGAGCTTCCAATCCCAGCAGTTTAGCCTCTGTGCCAATCCCCAAAGAGGCATGGGGCTCAAGAAGAGAAATAAGCAGAGCTGGAAAAGGACAACTTCCATTTCCTGTCCCTTTGTTGTTCCAGCCCCAGCTTCTATGGCCAGGGCCCCCCACAGTACAAGCCACAGACAAAAGACCTACAGACAAATTTTAGCATTATTCTTCTTGAAGGCAAACTGATGCCCTTGGGATCTAACCAAATGGAAAAGCTTGGAAATAGGTTATTCTCTCTCTCTCTCTCTCTCTCTCTCTCTCTCTCTCTCTCTCTCTTTGTGCCAGGCATCGAACTCAGGCCCTTGTGCTTGCAAGGCAGGTGGCAGAACCACTGAGCCAAACCCCTGGCCCAGAAATAGGTTATTCTGCAGCCCTCAACACTTCATCCAGAGCAGGATGTCAGCTTCAGCTCAGGAGCAGCACAGGAAGCGCAGAGTTTGGGAATAGACTATGAAGTACATTTTCTCAGTGTGTCCCAGATAAGGAGGGTAGAGCACCCAGTCTAGAAAGGCATCCAAGGAAAGAGGCCTTGGCAATAACTCTCTGAGTCTCAGTACTAACTTCACATACATTGTCTCATGCAATCCTCAGTGCCAAGTTTAGTGCCTGGCACCGATTACAAATGTGTGAATGAAATTCTTCCAGAGGAAGGTCGGGATCTTCAGTTATAGATGAAGAAACAGGCACAGAAAGGTTAAATGTCTTTTCTGGAAAAGTTGCAGTGGAAAGGCCAATAGGATGACTGAGGTGGTAGAGAGGAGGGAGGCAGAAAGGGTGGGAAAGAACTCTCAGATACCACATAGGGGTTCAGAAGAGAGATCCATGAGGGGACAACCACCTGGGAAACATGCCTTTTAAGATTATGTGCCTTTTTAGGGCAGGGGATTTAGCTCATTGGTACCATGCCTGCTTCGCAAACACAAGGTCCTGAGTTTGATCCCTGGTTCCGAAGAAAACAAGACTATATACCTTTTTAAACAACTCATGGAAGGGTGCTTTGTAGCATATGTAAATTCTGCAGGTAACATGGAGAGATCAATGAGCAGACCAGGACAATGAAGACTGAAAGAGAAAGCCAACACCAAGTGTCTAGACTGCCATCCTCCAGACCTTTGCGACATTTTAATACCTTGTGACTCCAGAACAGCCAACAGCCCGTACCCCTCCCAAGCTGGAAAACGGAGATGCCAGGCTTGAGGGAGGGTGCACATGGGCGAGAAGAGCAAGGGCACTGTTCTCAGGGTAACAGCTTCCTTAGATCAGCCTTTGTTGTTATTCTTAGTGCTTTTGTCTGATTTTAATAAGTTGCTTTGAACAGGAAATGTACAAGGCTCAGCATTTAAAAGGTATCAAAAGTTATGCAATGACAAGTGAGTATCCCTTCCATCCTCAGGCCTCCTGGCCACCCACGTCCTCGCCACATTATAACCACAGCAGCCATAGTCTTGCATAACTCTCCAAGTATCTATGCTTCTTCTGTTGCAACCCGGGGTCACCACAAAGCTGTGCTGAGCACTCATGTTTTAGGGAGAGGTGGTAAGGCGGACATACCTAGTTGGGAGTTGGAGTACTAAAAACTCTCCATATCCTTCCCACCCTGGAAAGATGCAGAAATGCTGAGGCAGGAGAGAGAGGGCAAGTGGCTGCATTCTTAAGAATTCAAAAACCTTGGGGAAGGGCGCTCAGGAGCCAGGCAGAAGAGGAACCTTCCCCAGGGATCTGGAACCCACATTCCTCCTGTCCTGGAGCTGCTCAGACCCTCAGGACCCCCCACATCGCTGGCTAAGGCGTGTACCCTCCTGGTTCCTGCTCAGGTTCTCTAGAGAACAAGGCTCTGCGCCAGCCCTGTACCATCTGTTGTACGTGTCTTTCTCGATGTCTAGCTCAAATTCCTTCTTTAGGTGCAGCCAATGGCTTTTTATTCTGCTCTCTATGGAGAAGGAACATCTTCACTGGCTTGGTAGCCTCTAGTGGCTGAGTTTCCTTCTCCCATTTGCATGCAGTTGTCTGTCAGAACCCGTCTTACTGCCTCCATCTTAGAAAAGATGTGCTGCTCTGCTGTTTCTCAACTACACTTCCCACTCTTTGAAGACTACTGAGTTCCCAGCCTAACTCCCATTTCCACCAGCCTCATTCCTACTTGGTATTTCCCTTTGGTATTATCCCAAAGGATGCTTTGGGCGTGAAGATGATGAACCCCACCATAAAACCAAGTCCTCCATCAGATTCAGGGGTAAATGCAACTGAGTCTCTTTGCAGGAGAATCTCCCATTTTGGGGATGCCCTAGCACAACTCTTGAATTTGTGCCCATCACTCTTGAGTGCTAGACCCTCCATCATGGCCTGCTGTGAGGTAAGGCACAAGTTAACCCCAAGGGTGAGATGGCTTCCCTTTGCCCTCCCCTCCAAACCCTGCCCTGGTTAACCGTATTTTTCCATTTACTAATTGAGCACTTATTATCAAGCACTATGCTAGGTTTTTGGAATACCTTGGTGACCAAAATTAGAGAAAGATTCTTGCCATGTAGAGCTTGTATCCTAGCAGGGAGACAGGTAATGAATTAGGTCCTCACTAAATGGGGGAATGACACAACACATTGAAAATGGTAATTGTCACAGAAAAAAATAGGTGAAGGAAAAAGGGATCAGGATAGCGGAAAGTTTGAGATTTTAAATATAGTATTCAAGGAGGTCTCATTGAGAACAGGTAAGTGAGCCCACAGTTAGCTTGCTAAGAATATTCTAAATAGAAAGAATAGCTCATGCAAAGGCCCTGAGGCAACAATATGCTCGGCAAATCTGTGGAATCTGGAATCTAACACAGCTGGAAGAGAGTTCACTAGAAGAGTGAGAAGGGTTGACATCCAGAGGTAATGAGAAAACAGAGGATGTAGGATCATGCAGGCTAATTTAAGGACTTTGCTTTTCACTGGGAGGAAAGGAAAAGGAAAGACCTGATTGGACTTCAGTTTTTAAACGGAGCTTCCTCTTATTGAGAATGGATTGCAGCAGGGTAAGGGAAGGTGCAAAGAGACTTGAAAGTCTAGTAGAGAGCTTGGACCAGAGTGTCTGCAGAGTGGATGTGGTAAGAGGGGCCCAGATTCTGGATTTGGTGACAGTTCCTCCACTTCCTTCCTTTGGCTTTCTAGGTTGTGTTCTCTCTTTCCTTGAAGGCTGAGAGCTCTACTCCTCTGCCTCCACTTCCTTCCTTTGGCTTTCTAGGTTGTGTTCTCTCTTTCCTTGAAGGCTGAGAGCTCTCTGAGGGTGGGGCTCAGCCCCTGGCCCAGGGTCTGCCCCAGCACCCAGGGCAGAACTCCATGCCAGAGGCAACAGACCCGAATGCTGCCCAGGAATGGACTTACAAGCAGCGCAGTCTGCAGCCCTCCCCAGCTGGAGGCACCCTGAGCGGGGAGAGGAGGCTGCTGTCTCTAAAGAGGATGTGATGGACAGTTATTGAAGGCGCTCAGCTGGGGGCTCCACTCAAGTCTTAATCTGAGCCGCCCTCAAGGAAATCATAACCAGCTCTTAAAAACATGTTAAGACCAAAGCTGGTGTGTGTGTTTGAGAAGAGCCTCAGACAGCTACTTAACACTGGAGGCCTCCGGGCCTTTGATTCCTCTGCTCCTCGCCTTGCCCTCTCCCCCATCTGGCTGGTGTTTATCGCCAAGACGTTTAAATCACACTCATTTCCTGTAAACATTTCACTGGAAATGCCATCCTCCGCTTCAGAAATGCATCTATCACTGGCTGGGGTGTACTCACGGAGCTTGGGGGTGATGGCTCCCCATCTCGCTCCCTGGTCCCCTGTCATTCCTCCTCCTCTGGCCCACATTCTCAGGTTTCATGCCTTAAGAACTGCTTCCCCTCAGTAAAACAGGGCACTTAGTGCCAGGATTATTTACAACGCTGAGAAGGTTACAGGCACTGGGGAACAGCCAGCCCATGGACACTTTCTCTTTCGGAACTCAATAAATAGATGTCTCAGCCTCCTCTGTGTTTCCTGCTGGTTCCAGGGGAGCATGGAGGAATGAGGGAACATGGATTTGGTCCAAGACAAGGCTGTCCTCAGAATTTAACATGCTTGCTAACCAGGCCCCAAATAAATTTACCCCCTTGCTGTACCTCTGGTCCTAGTACTTCCCTGCCCCGGGCAAGCACTTCTTGGCAATGAGCTGCTGGTAGGTAGGGCTTGTTTCTCAGGGGCCTCCTGTCTCCCCAGGAAGGCTGGCATCACGCTCCCATCACTGTGGCAGCTCAAGGACTCAAGCTGAAGCCATCTGACCTGGATTGGAATAGGGGTGTGGGAGATTCTGGGGCTCCTTCTGAGGAAAGGTTAAACTGGCTCAACTCCATCTATAGCAAGACAGGAGGGTGGCTAAATTCCCTTCCTGAGGACTGAAAACTTTCTTTCTTTCCTCCCCAGCCATAGCCAATCACTTTCTTCCAAATCTGAAGATTCTGCTGGTATTTGGCACTGGAGGATCCCAACCCACTTTACGGCTCGTCCCCAGTCTCACTGTCTTGACCAGTGCTGCTGTAATGAAAAGCATTGCCGGACTCCTAGTCCTTCCCAAGGGCCTGCCTGACCCAACACTTCCCCAGACACTGAAGGCATTGCTACCTCCTTCCTTCCACACCTATGACACTCCCCACACGGGGGAGCCTCCTGAGTGAGTTCCAGAGAGCCCAGGCAAGAGGCTACCAGAAGGTAGAGAGGCAGCAAAGTTGAGCAAAGGTAGGACAAACCGGGGAGGCAGCCTCACTCTTTGGGAGTCAGGTAATGCTCCTTCACAAGCCAAATGAAGAAAAGAAGTTCTAAGGGGAACCTATGACTCCATAAAATAAAGGCACATAATTGGGAGAGATATCTAATTTATCTATTGAATGCCTCCTACGTACTCTTTTATCACTTAGATGGACAGAATATAATTGGTGTGCTGAACGCCATCAATCTCAAGGCCTGGGTTTCCTGTGCTGGCTACACCTATTACTGTCAGATTATGACACTGTAATACCAAGATCAATGACATTTTAAATGTGCTCCAGTTATGGGCAATTGCTGACAATAAAAACAGTGACAAATTGATGAAACTTGGGCAGCGATGATCTGATGTCAAAAATAAACCATAAATAATCTGCTTTCCAAACTAGGAAAGGTGCCTGGGACACCAGCTTGGGGGGAAAAGGCCCAGGGAGAGGAGACCCTACCCCGCCCCAACACCTTGGCCACTCAAGGAGCGCACCTGCTTTGGAAACCTCCCTCCAGCTGGACCTACAGGGCCCCAGTGGGAAGATGGAGAGGCCATCTTTGGGTCCTTTTAGAGGGAATCTCCGGCACTGAGAATCTGAAGGGTCTGTGTGTGGCTTCCAGGGCGGAGGCCACACAAGTTGATGGAGGTGCTGGTGGGAGGCCTCACAGTGTCCTCCCCGCACTGAGGTGCTAGGGCAGAGTGGCTGAGTCACAGAATCAGCTGTAGCCAACATTAAAGCTGAGAAAGACCTTGACAGTTTCTCTTTGTGCAGGGTCAGCCTGTGTCCTCCAACCTGGCTCAGCAGACGGACCTGGACCCTCCTCACCCTACGGTGTCCTGCTCCAGGCATCCATTCTCCAGGCCAGCCCCTTCCCACCCATTGAAGGCAACTACAGCTACTTTGGGGTAGACTAAGGTAGCTCCTCCCCAGCTCCTTCTCGTTTTAATAATCACGTTAAAAATATGGCACCATTGTTAATATTGCTATCACAAAGATTATTACTATTGGCAAGCATTTGTCGAGTGACTACGACATGCCAGATTCCATCCAGGAGTTTCACTTTTTTTTTGTACCAGGGAATCAAATTCAGGACCTTGCACTTGCCAGGCAGGTGCTAAGCTGCTGAGCTAAATCCCCAGCCCTTCACATATGTTATTGTCAGTCCCCATGTGATTGGGGTTTATTTTTCATATTTAGGAAGCAACAACCCTGAGGCTAAGAGACCCAGCAACTTACCTAAGACAATGTAGCCAGTAAGCAAGAGAACAAGATAGGACCTAGGATGCCGGCTCATCTTTTCTCCTGTTGTCCCTTGCATCCCATTTCATGGATGAGGCTAAGGAGCTCCCTCAAGAACCTGCAATTTAAAAAAAGAAAAGAACCTGTAATTAGGCAGGGGCAAAGCTAGACAAAACCTAGCTTGTTTGATCCTTCCCATGTTACACCCATGCTCTTTCTAGATATAACGCCACAGCCCCCTTTCCCTCCTAGCTACTATTCACACAGCCAGGGGCTCCAGCCTTACCTTCTAAGAGGCAGCAGGAGACTCATTCTTCTGCTTTGGAGCTGAAATTCACAGAGGTGTTTGAATCCTCACGCTACCACTTTACAGCTGTGTGACCATAAGTCAGCTACTTCTCTTTGCTGAGTTTTTAGTGGTTGTGAGAATGTATTTTTGTTTGTTTGTTTGTTTGTTTGAGGCAGGGTCTCACTATGTAGTTGAGGCTGACCTGGAACTCACTTTTTAGCTCAGGCTGGTCTCGAACTCACAGCAATCCTCCTGCCTCAGCCTCCTGAGTGCTGGGATTACAGGCATGTACCACCACACCCGGCTGATTATGAGAATTTAAACTGCATAATATGAATAAAAGTATTTGTCGTGGATCCTGGCACATAGTATATGCTCACTAAATGGTAGTTATTAGAGATCTAACCTGTGACAGTGGCAGGGTACTTTAACAAACTAAAAACTCAGGAAGAAAAGAGAATCATTTAGGGGTCACAATTTGCAGCACCTGTCACATGGTGCAGGTGCCCTAGGGCCACACTGCAGTGGTGGCATGCCCTGTGATGCATAAGAGACCTCTCTCAGAGCCACAGAGAGTGTTGTTTTTTATGTTGGGGTTTTGTTGTTCTTGTTGCTGTGTTGTGTTGTGATGTTTGTTTGTTTATCTTTTGGAGGCAGAGTCTTACTATGTAGCCTAGGCTAGCCTTCATCTCAGGTGATCCTCCTGCCTCAGCTTCCCAAGTGTTAAGATTACAGGCACATATGGCTAGAGCCACAGAGGATTTTTTTATGGCAAATAGTTTAAAGCATCCTTTTTATTTTAGTATGTACAAAACATAATGTAATAAATTGCAAAGTTTTGCATTTCTGAACCTATTTTCTGATTAACAGAAAAAAAATCAATGTTTTTGTTTGGTTGAGTGTGTATGTGTGCGTGTGTGTCTAACAAGGGATCAAACCCAGGGCCTCACATCCCCAACCTAGAAAATCCTAGTTTCATGTAAAATGAATAACAATATGATACATCCTACTCTTTTTTATTAAACATGCCTTATAAAAGAATTAAATTCTTACTTGCAACCTTTCAAGTTAAGATGTGAGACTGCTGGTCCAAGTTCACCCTCCACTCCCTAATCTCATAGAGAATTTATCAGAAAAGGTGGACGGTTCCTATGTCAGGGACAGAGCCTAGACAGGAGCCAAGGTTTCCAACTTCTTCACACTTTAAAAGAACAAAACAAACAACAACATTGTTGCTTCTACCTTCCCACTGTGTTATATTCAAATTTAACATTAAGGATAAAAAGTTTCCAGCTAAAATGTATGATGTCGGTTTCTGGCTCCTTCCTTGTTTAATTTAATAATTACCAGCTAATCTCTAATCATCAACTGAGTGAATAGTCACACTTTATAGAAGGCTGCAAAATTAATTACTTGTATTCTTAAGGAAAAATACAAAAGCTGCTGCCTGTTATTCAGATTCCTTTAAATTAAATTGTATAAGGGGTGAAGGGAGGGCAGGGGTAAGGGGAAAGAATAAGAACCAAGACCTGTCATGTAAAGGTGCAAGATGAATGTAACTGTACTGTATACCTAAAATATACCAATAAGCTCAATGAGAATAAATAAATAAATTGTATAGCCATAGGGGAATTTGACCATCCACACCTTACTCCACCTGGTCTTCTCTTTCCAGTGTCCCTCTAGCCCTGCATCAGTCACCTGTGGGTACCTCTTGTAGTTATTGTTGGGGCTGCCCAGGGCTCAGGGCTGCTTTGTTCTAAGGGCCCTACAGCAGCCCTTGACCCATTAGAATATGTGCAGGACACACTCCTCCCTATGGCTCTGTTACCCAGCTCAGAAGCATCCTCCCACCCTCCAATACTGTGGTCATAACTCTTGCTCTTTGCAGAGTTTTTTTGTTATTTAGTTATTTATTTTCAGCACCAAGTATTGAACCCAGGACCTTGCACATGCTAGGCAAGCACTCTGTCACGGAGCTATACCTGCAGCCTCTCTAGAGTTTTATTTTCTTTGTAATAGCATGTGTAATCTATGTTTGTTGTAAAGAAATTAATAGTCTAGATAAGTTTAGAAAAAAAGGAAGAGGAAAAAAGTCTCTAATATCCTTGCAGAGGAAGGACCCTAGTTAGCTAAGCAAGTCGCATGACTTTGGGGATCCTGTTGAGTGCCTATCTGTTTAAGTGGCAGTTTGCAAAGCCCGATTGTCTGATATCTTAGGGCTCTTCTCAGTGTGGGGGTTCAGGGAGGTGGTATTCTGCAATGTGTCTTGATCAGACAAAAATTAAGAGTGTCCAAGCTTGGCTGGGGATTTAGCTCAGTGGTTCCGCTGCCCGCCTCAAAAGCGCAAGGACCAGAGTTCAATCCCCAGTACCAAAAAAAAAAAAAAAAAAAAAAAAGTGTCCAAACTCAATGTGGGAGGTGAGTGGTTGTAGCCTGATGTGAGGATCATTAGGTTGGTCCTTTGTGACTGTAGGGGTTGCCATAGATCCTGCCACACCTCCAATAAGCAGTTTCATGGAAAGGTGAGTCCAAGATCTCCCTCTCCACCTAGTCCATTGCCTCCCAATATTTAAAGTTCCTTGAATAAAGAACAGGTCTAAATTGCAAGTACTTCTAGGAAAGGGAATCAAATGATTTAGATCCACACCTCCATTTCTTAACTGATGAACTCATCAATGGGCTAATCCACCCTCACAATCTAATCACCTTCCAAACCCATGAGGCTCTGAGGGGACACCTCAGAAATAAACCGTAACACTGAGCTACTGAAAACTCAGATGAGGAGCCAGAAAGAGACAAAAACTCAGAGGGCAGAACTGAGGAGCTAGACTTGGTTCAGGAAATCCGTGCTGGGGGCGATAGGAGGAGAGAGGAGCGGCTTCCAGGAGCGGCTTCCGGGGAGCGGTAGGGAGGGTGGAATGTGTCCTAGAAGAAGCACACCGAGTGGAGTCATAGGCAGGGGATATTTATAGGTGAGTCAGCAGCAGGAGCTTGAAGCGAGGAGGGAGGGCTGCCAGTGACTTCGAGGAGCCTTTTACAGAACGCAGCCTTCCTAGGTGAAGGGCAAGAGCCTTGGGTCTTCACAGTAGAAAAGCGATTTATATCTCACCTCCTTCCCTGAATACAGAGATTAGATTTGGTCAAGAATAAGTCCCTGCACAGCAATTATGAACACCCCTCCTATTTGTCTTGTTGATGAATATGTAGTGGGAGCAAAGTTGGGAGTGTAGGCATCTGACAAGGTCTTTATGACTCTAGAATCACTTATTACACCTTCTTCCTCCTCCTCTGCCTTGGCTAATGGGCTGCGGGTACCCACTGCACAAAGGGCAAGAAAACACTCACTGTAGGCAATGCAGAGGTTGGGCCCTGCCCTCTCGCCCTTCAGAGGGAACTGGTGCTTGTATTCAGTTTGTGTTTCAACTCTCCTTTTACCTCCCCTTTACCTCCAGCAGGACGAAGCCTCCCCTCCCTGCAATCTGTGGGTCCTTTCATATCTTTCATCAATAGCCACCTGCTACGGGGTTTCCAGTCCGGAGAAGTGGGAGTCTGGCCTTCCTCCTAACATCGGTCTCTCCCACGCTCCACAGTCTCCTTGGCCTTGGACCACAAAGATGGTTTCTCAAGTCATCTTTCCTCCCAATGCAGCTCTTCTCCTAGGACGTTCCTCTTGGAGACTGGGGCCATCATTCCGTGAATGACATGGGGCCGGAAATCTGGATACCGTCCTGGACCTCTCAGCCCCTATCAGACTCTCTGTTAACAGATGTTTACTGGGCATCTTCAACATGGTCCCACACCCTGTTCACGGTACTGAAGAGCAGCAGGCACAAAATCCTTGCCTTCACAGGTTCGACCTCAGTGTTTGCAGTATGGACTCTCCCCCTGAGAATCTGTTACCTCATTACCCTCCTGCCTATTGTCCCCATCCTTGTCCTCCCCTGTCTGGAATCCTCTGCTTGGTAACCAACATGATCTCACAAACCCATTTCTACCTTTTTGTTGTTGTTGTTTATTTGTTTGCTTTTGAGATAGGGTCTCACTATGTAAATGAGACTGACCTGGAACTCAGTACGTGACCCAGGCTGGTCTCGAACTCACAGCGATCTTCCTACCTCAGCCTCCTTAGTGCTGGGATTACAGGCGTGCACCACCACACCCAGCTCTCCCATTTCTACCTTTTTGATGCTTTGCCAAAAACCTCAAATAAAGATGTTTTAAAAATATGGAGTGAAAAAAGTGTTGTAAATTATGTCAAAAGTATTGTACAGCTTTAAAAATGCACTGAAGTAATATATTATTCTTGGATCTATGTGAATAGTAACAATATAAAACATGGACTAGAGGAACAAGTCCACATTTGTGATAGTAGCACCTCTGTTTTGCAGGTACAGGAGAGGGGCACAAAAAGGGACATTTGTCTATAATTATTTGTTTGTGTTATTTTGAAACTCATGAGCTAAGTTGGACAACTATTATCAGTAATTTAACAAAGCTTAAGCCTGACAGTGAATACAAGGATATTACATTATTCTATTTCCTATATTATGGGAACCATATCGAATATAAACCTAAAACTCTCCAGGGGTCAATCGCTGTCCCTACCCCCTTAGCCTGGCACGTCAGATGCAGCACAGAAGTGTGCCCACCCTTGCTGCAGGCCCCATCTTTACACCGAGGGATCTCAGCTCCTGGGTCCTCTGGCTCTGTTTTCCTCTCCTAGATGCCCCTTTCTACTTTACCCACTTCCACACTCTGCCCCAGGCAGGTAGGAGCTAGGGGTGGAGGTAGGATGGCTGGTGGTGGGAGCTTTTCCTGCAGAGGACCATTCCTTCTTGTCCTGGTTTGCATCCAGCGGCGGCTAGAGGCGGATCACCTGTTTCTTTTTAAAGTCTGGTTTGTTTCAAAACTGTTATCAGTGAGGGGAGGGTGGAGAAGAGCAAGACCCCCCTCGGTGCCCTCCTCCCTCTGCCCCCAACCTTCCCAAATAGCCCAACCCTGAGGCACAAGCTTCGAAACAGAACAGGGAAAACTGATAAACTCATCCCCTGGTCTGGCTCTGCCAAGATTATTCTCTACCTTCCCTGTGGTGTTGGAAGAGGTGTTTTAGCGCAGGTACCGTCCTGAGACTGGAGGCCAGAACTCAGCTGGGCATGCCTTGGCCACAGGCTCCTGGTGGGATATTGCACAGGCACCTGAGCCCCAGGCCCAGGGCACTGCCTCATGCCATCCACCCTGTCGTCCTGCAGTGTATTGTGTTCAGAGTTCCCTCTCCCAGGGCAGCGTGGCCCTTTTCACAGACTGGTGTCAGTGCGTTATCTGTGGCCCGCTCCCTCTCCCCTCCCACCCCAAAGGCAGCTGTCCTTTCCGCTTGACAGCCACCTCAGTGACTTAAGACTACCTATCAGTGTCCCTGTCCTCTGTGACAGGCAGTGCTCACCAGCAGGGGCAGGAGTCCTGCCCATCCTGTTCACAGCTGCACCTCCAGGGCCTGCAGTTCTGCCTGGCTCATAGCGAGCACCCAGTGTTCTTTTGGCTTTTGGTGAATGAGTAAAATGTGTCCCCACTAGACTGTGGGTGCCTTGTTGATAAGCACCATACCCTGATCACCAGGAGATCTTTAATGCCTTCCACAGCATTTACCACACTGTGGGTGCTCTATAAATCCTGACTGATTTGGATCAGTGAGCCTCAATTTTCCCCCTTACAATGTGTGCAAGAGGAAGAGTCTTTGCCTCTCCATCTCTCGTCCCCTAACCACGTCAAGGTTGAAGCACGTGTCCAAATCTTCTTCTTTTTGGAGAGGGTACCAGGGATTGAACTCAGGACCTTGCACTTCTGAGGCAAGCGGCAGAACCACTGAGTGAAATCCCCAGCCCTAAACCTTCTGAGGGTACCACAGAACAGGGTGGAGTCCCTGAGGCTGGCATCTCTCCCTAGCCCAGGAGCCCAGAGCTGATGATCTAAGGACTCCTCGGGAGAAGAAGGGTTGCTCCAGGGCTGCTCCCCACTCACCTGAAGAGTCCACTGTCCATGCTGAATTCTCCGTTTGCCCACAAGTCTTGTTTAATCTTATCCTATTGTCAGGGAAAATGTTGTAGTCAATGATATCTGTGCCTCATCCTGAGACAAAATATAGGATCTATTCCACCTTAGAACAGATGCTTCTCCATCTGGAACTTCCTATCACCATTCTACTTCTAAATCCAGTCACTTCTCCAGGAATTCTTTCTTGGTTAAGCTAAACATGTTTTAATTCTCAACCCCTTCTCTCCTTACTCTACACCCCAAGAGCGCTTACAGTTTGTACTTCTTCCCTATGCTGTTGAAGTGTATTGTGTCTTCCTAGTCATCATGCATAAGCAGCACTATTTTAAGTAAGTTTGATAGATGATTATTACAAATTGACAAGAAGAAAAAATATACACCAACAAGAAAGTGGAAGAGGTTTTGTTGTTGTTTACTTTACATAGAATTTGTCAGTGCATATGAACTCTGTAGTACAATAAGAGAATTTGTCTTCTATAAAACCTTTCAGGAAGCATAAAGTACCTGTAAATACCCGAGAGTAAAGGCCATATGTTTTATTTGTAATATTTTTCCAATCCCTCTACTCTATAGGGTTTGTCCAGAGGCTTTCCTTTAAATCCTGAGTGTTGATGGGCTGATTTAGCTTTGGGCTATGGTCCACTGAGATCCCCAGATCTTTTTAAGACAAAGAGTTATGTTCTGCCCTGTGCGTGTAGGTAGGGAAAGGACCCCTCCCTGTGACCCATGATCAGATTCTCAGGCCCCAGGCTGAGGCCTGAGGAGGGGTGGGAGGAGGCAGGAGGAAAAAGTACTGCATACTCTGAGCTGGCAGTGGGCGCAGGCTGGGGGCGGGAAGAGGGAAAGAGTCTGGGCCTGGGCGGGAGGCGGCTCCCCAGGGAGTCCTCAGAGCGGGCTGCCGGACGTTGCTCCATCCTTCCCGCCTGACGGATGGGTCTGCCGCTCAGGCCCAAGCTGTCGGACCAGGCCGCTGCCAACGCAGAACAGTGGCGCTTCTGTGAGCTCCTCCGCGCCGGGAGAATGGCTGGCCGGGAAGCCTCCGGTGATGGGGAAAGCAGACGTCCCGGAACAGGAGCCGCGCGGGGCGGGACCGGGCGCCTGGTCACAGGAAGCG
>NW_022900927.1:20330300-20347207 GCF_012274545.1 Fukomys damarensis
CTTTCAGCTGCGGAGTGCTAGGTCCGCCTAGGCGAAGGGGGGCGCCTGGGTCCACACAGGAGTGGCGTTTAACGCCCCTAGCCCCAGCGCTCTTCCCCCTCCCCCTCCCCCTGGTCCGTACTGGTCCATTTGCAGAATCCCCCACCCTAGAACCAAGGCAGCACAGTGGACAGGGATGACAGTATAGACACTGAGTCTGAGCAGAGGAGATCCTTACTAGAGCTGCATGGTGAGGCCTTACGGATTTGCTGTTTTCTTCTGTCTTGTTTTGTTCATTTTCAGTCTTCCATAACAGAAAATTTTAGGTAGCAGCTCTCGCATCTTCCTTTACACCTTCCTCTCATATCAGTACCAGCTACCTGTCCTATCAATACACCTACATTACTGTCCCTTACATTGTGTTGTTATCTATTCAAAGTTTGTAACCGAGCGTGGTGGCGCATGCCTATAATCCCAGCACTCGGGAGGCTGAGGCGTGAGTTTGAGACCAGCCTGGGCTACATAGTGAGTTCCAGATCAGTCTCAACTACATAGCGAGACCCTGTCTCAAAAAACCAAAAATAAATAAATAAATAAAAAAGTTTGTCCTCCTACCAGACTATGATATTTTGAGGCCAGGGATCAAGTCTAATTTCCCTCCTAGCCCTTCCTCCTGGCCCAGTGCCAAGCACAGAACATGTGTTCAGTAAACGGCATTGAGTTGGCTGCTGTCCGGGTCCCTAGAGGTCTCCAGGGTTTCGACATCAGGCTGCAGGCCCATATGGGCTGGTGGGCAGAGCACAGAAGGGAGAATGGACCTGTGACATTGGGCGGGCTCATGTCTGTCTCCCATAATGACTTGCTTTGGAGGGTACCAAGGATGGGGTCGGGGGTGTTGTGCCCTGTGGCTTAGGAATCCTTAGGTTTCTGCCTGGGTCCTTTGGAGTTGTTCCACACTTGATTTGGCTTAGTCTCCCAGTCAGACCAGACTCCGCCCCTGCTCCGTCTCTGTCTCTGTCTCTGTCTCTGTCTCTGTCAGTCTGTATGTGTATGACGTTATTTGAAGACATGGCCATGCCGATCAATGCCCTGCTGGCCCCTATCCCATCCACTGGGCCTTTCCTGATCACTCTCATGCCCAGACTTCTGGAATACTTGCCTGACACTTCCAGAGATGCATTCTCAAAGAGGAAAGGGCTGTTCTGACTTAGGCCTGAGGCCGCAATTGAAATGATGAACTCTGTGTCACAAAGATGAGACCAGGCCCTTCCACCTCTGCATTTCCAACCAAGGACTCCTGGTAGAACCACAAAACTTCAGAGCTGAATGGAGCCAAAAGAACCTTGGGTCCAGCCCCTCTTAGTATCTATGGGGCAGTTGTGGTCTAGAAATGGTCTGCAATGAGCCCAAGTCACAAAACCATTTGTGACAGAGCTAGTGTTAGAATCCTAGCAAGTTCATGGCAAAGTTGGAATTAAAGTCCCAACCTCCTAATCCATTTTAATACACACAATTGGTATTCTAAGTGCCTTCCACAGACATCTCATTTAAGCCTCACACACTCTAAAGACAGTACCAGAGTTACCCATCTATAGATCAGGAAAGTATGGCACAGAGTCTAGTGATTTTTCCAGTGTCACATACTAGAGCCAGGATTTGAATTCCAGTTTAACTGCTTCCAATCCCAATACCCTCTTCATACCTTTCTCTCTCTCTCTCTCTCTTTTTTTTTTTTTTTTTTTTTTTTTGGTACTGGGGATCGAACTCAGGTCCTTGCGCTAGCGAAGCAGCCACCAGAACCACTGAGCTAAATCCCCAGCCCTTCATACCTTTCTCAATAGTCTCCCAGGCTGTTTTAGAGGTCTGCGTCCTCCTCAGCTGTCCTCCTCCCACCCAGGGCACTGCTCTTTGCCCCATGTGTGCATGTGTGTGTGTGTGTGTGTGTGTGTGTGTGTGTGTGTGTGTGGTGAGGGCATAATCCCAGCTGTGATCCTAGACCCAGACCTCTACGGACTGAAGCCACACAGAGCCTAATCTCCCAGCCATGCAGTCTGTCTCGTCCGGTGACATGTAGTGCTACTCCTGTTCATGGCCACCAAGGCCTCGGCCATAAATTCCCAGGTCTCAGCTCATAACCATTAGCAAGCGATTGGGCTCATCAGGACGACTTTATGAGACTCAGGTCAGATAAATGGATTGCCGGAGGTCAGGCATAAAGGATCTCCTGGCTTGCCTCGCATCAGAGGTGTCCCCACCAGATATGAACAGATTCCATTTGACTCACAGCAGTAGGTGGAGGCGGGGTGCCATCACAGCCATGTAAAGTTGGAGCCCTGGTAATCCACACCCAGGGGAGGGAAGGAGCGGCCTCAGCCAGCCCATGGTCTAGGACTGCAGACATGTGCATACTGACATGCATACTCTCGGACCCCACCTCTGATTCAAATCCAACCTCTTCAGCAACCCCGGTGGTGCCCACCTCAAGTCTCCTGATGCCCACCCTCTCTTGTTCTACCCTTGAGGTGGTACAGATCAATGCTTGCCAGAGATCTGGCGTGGCGTCTGATATTCTGTTTTCTAACCAGCTCCCAGGTGAGACCAGTGCTTCTTCACCAACGATTTTAGACAATGAGTTAGAGGGGCAGGAGTGTTCAGAATGGGGAAGAGATAAAGTATGGAGTATGGAAAGGCTCCTCCCCTCCCTTTCCCACTCCCCCAAATTCTCTTCTGCATACTCAGGTGACTGATCCACTTCTAGAATCCTGCTACCCCATCCTGCACTTGGCTCCTTCTCACCCTTAAAATCTTAGCCCAAACATTACTATCTCAGAGATTTCTCTGGCCATCCTATTTACATTTATTTGGTACCGGGGATCGAACTCAGGTCCTTGTGCTTGCAAGGCAGGCGGCGGAACCACTGAGCTAACTCCCCAGCCCCTATGGCCATCCTATTTATAAGTCCCCGCTCCACCCTGTCTGTGATCACCTTAGCACTCTTTATAACAGGTTTCAAGATTTCATCTTAGGTATTTTCTTGTTTGCACACCATTTTTTAAAAATCTATCTTGTCCTATGACGTACAGAGCCCATAAGTTCAAGGATCATGCCTGTCCCATTTATTCATGCATTCTCAGCACCCAGCATATCATCGATACTCAATAAATAGTGCTGAGTGAATGAATAAAGCTCTTCTGTGCTGACAAATGATGGGGGAAGTGTCAGTCAGGGGCTGAGACCGTAGATGATCTGAGAAAGCTTCTTGGGGGATGGGAAGAACATTGTGTGGAGGGCTGGAGAGAGGTGATCTGAGGGAAGGAGGAGACAAGTATTTCTGGTAAGAGATCTCCATTGGCCCAGGCAGACATGACAGGGTGGAGAAGGGGTTCTGGAGGGAGGGGTAGGTGTACAGAGGCTTGCAAACGATGGCAGGCATTGGGAAGACACCTGGCTTACTCCCTGACCTCCCGGACAGGACCTTCATTGATTTATTGTTTCCTACAGGTGGCAACTTCTTACTGATCCTCTATCATGAGCCAAGCACTGCACCGTGCGCAGAATACTCAGGGATGAACACAATGGGTCTCATCCTGCCCTTGTGGAGTTTACAGTCTCTTAGAAGAAACTGACATTTAACTAATCTGGTACCGTTGGGCTAAATCTACGAAGGAGAAGCCTGTGACGACCATTAGCAAGTGATTGGGCTCATCGGAATGACCTTAGGAGACTCACTCAGTTAAGTGCCTTGCCAGAAGTCAGGAATAAAAGATCTCCTGCCTTTCCTCCTTTCAGAGGTGTCCCCATCACCCGGATACAGGCATCCAATTTAATGATGACAGAGAGGCCTCCCTGGGAACGACAGTCACCCAGAGTCCTGGTGGGCAGGGCTCTTCCTCCCCAGCCCCCAGAACCCTCCACCATCCTCCTGGACCTTCCTGTGCTCCTCTGCACTGCCCCTTTAAGAGGAGCGCCTCTTCCCTGAGTGAAGGAGGTTCCGGGCATGCAGCCTGAGCTTGCCAAGGTTGTGGGCCATAAATCAATGCTGGCACTCCCTTGGCAGCGGGCTCTCCTCTGAGCTGCCCAGATGGCAGGCAGGCCTGGGGCTCTAGGGGCAGCCAGGCTCTCGGGATGGGGGAGGTGGGCAAGGTGGGGACACAGCTGGGCCCTGGGCCCTGTGAGGCAGCTGCCCACCTCTAAAATCGCTGGGCCATGGGAAATGTCAAAGTCCTTCCCTTCCAGTCTCAGGGACCCTCAGACTTGAGTCACAGGCTAGCACGGCCTTTTGAGGTCATTGCCCCCACCTTTTACAGTGACCTAGGCATCCCTCACATGCACTCTCTGAGCCCATGGGCGGCCAGTCTGCTGGAGTCTCCAACCTGGAAGTTCTAGCTATGGCCTGACCTTCCTCCCTCTTGCTGTAGTTCAGGTATGCTTTTCATGCTCTGTGAAGGACAGTAGCTCCCCATGTGGTTAGGGCTTGGGACTCTGGTGACATAATGCTCTCCTTCACTCAAAGCCTCCAAGAGAAGCAGGCCAAAAAGATTCTCAAGGTCAGCTGGCGAGGGTAGAACTCTGCCTTCTTGGGGGTTGCCATCCCTCAGCTGCCCTCACAGGTGTTGCGACGGAGGGAACATATGTCATTTCCACCCAGGGGACAATGACAAGATCTCAGCAGCCATCACCCCACAGAGCTGGGCTCAGCAGGTCTTGATGGAACTGGAAAGGAACCCTCCCTCTAGGCTGGGGCCTGGAAGCAAAGCCCCAAGGCCCCTCCCACAGAGGATCAGGGGCCTTGACTGCTCTCCCCCACCCACTCCCAAGCCACCAAAGAGTAGGAACTTCTGCTACAGAGAACAAGAGAGACTTCCCATGTGGCCTTGTGCTTGGATTTTCCCATGAAACCCCAGACCTCACAGGTTCTCAGAGACCCTTTCTCATACACTCATTATACAGATGAGGAAACCGAGACTTTAACCTAGGTCTTTGAGCAGTCAAGCTATTTCCTCTCACAAATTTACCTCCTGAACAGAAATCCCTGAGCCACCACCAAGCAGGATGGATTATGCTCTAACTGTAATAGGGTAAATGGAGGTTACTGGAAAGAAAGTAAATCAAGGATTGAGTTCTCCAAAACAGCAGAATGGGGGTGGGGAGGGATAGAGTCAGGAATCAGATTGGAATTCAGCAGAAAGGAAATGCAGAGAACGCAGTAGTAACTGATATGGAGCCCAGAGCAAAGCAGGTGGGGTGTGGGGCTCCTGGGGTTCCTCACTTTGGACCCCCCAACTTTCACCTGTCCCAGAGTTCTGAGCATTTATAGTAGTTCAAATTCAAGCCTTATCTCTGCTGATTCTCTGGGCTTATTTCTTACTCTCTCAGGATGGCTTATCTGGCTGCCAGAGTCATTTGCTGTCTCTAATTTGTGTTTCAATTAAAGTTCCCACAAACAGGGGCTTAATGTGCTGTTACCAAGAGCTCCTGAGCCCCCTGCAGCTCCGGGAAGCTGAGGGGCCAGAAGGAAGAGGCAGTTTTGCATGCACCACCGCCATCAAGAGGATCCCATTGGCTGCAGGGGCTGAGGGGGCTCAACCAGGTGTCTCTGTCCTTGGTCTCTGTCCAAACCGGTAAGGCCTACAGGCAGAGAGGGACAAGCATGTTCACAAGGATCGAGAGCTCCCCGTGGTTGTTTGAATGTTTTCAGGACCTGGGGAAGAAGGCAGAGGAGGTGCACAAAAAGCAGAGGGCGGGGTAGTAAATGAGAGGGCTCAGGAGGCTCCGTTTTTTAAAGCACTTACCAATGCTAGGTTCCAGCATAATTCCTGAGCACCTCATACCTACGAACTCACTCAGCATTCACCACTATCCTATCAGGTAGGTATTATCACCAGCTGCATTTTAGAGCTAGGGAAACTAAGGCACAGGGAGGTGAAGTAACACGCCCAAGATGACATAACCACTAAGAAGTGGATGCAGGATTCAGGGTTGCGGGATTCAGGCAGGATGCAGGATTATAGCCCCAGAAACTTCTTTCTGTAATAAGCTCAGCCACAGCAGTCTGACTCCAGGTTCCAGAACTATGCCAAGGATGACACTTGAGGCAGGATTTGTCTGTTGCCCTTCCCAGTCCCTGATCGCAAGGTGGGGCTTCTCTTTGCCAGAGCACCTGAGACAGACAGTGGGGCTCCTGTCCTGCTCCCCAGAATCTTTACCTCTGTGTCAGATCTTCTCACTGTAAAATGAGGATAAGGTACTTGAAGGCACTGAGGAGCAGGGAAGTTCCCAGTAGGACTTGGGACAGCTTATCAGAGTGACCATTCCAGGCAGGTCCTGAACAGCTGTGTTGCCTTCCCTGTGGCTTAATCATGAGGCTCCCTAGTGCTTCTCTTGTCTCTGCTTTCAAGAGAGCAGGTGCATCCCTTAGTGGAAACCCTCAGAAAAGAGCCGGACACATTCATCAGTCCAAGTCCTCGCCCTGTCTCTGGGGAAGCCTGGAAAATTGGGTAGTAAAGCTGCAAACTACCCTGTGCCCACTCTGCCCCCAACAAGCCAGTCAGGGTTCCAACAGGAAAGAAAGGACACATTCGAAGGGCTTCGCTGAAGGCTTGAATGACATGATGATCTTTAAAGATGTGGACAGAGTTAAGGAAGCTAGCAGGAGCAGAGCCGTAAGGGGAAGCCCCAGAGAGATGGAAATGGTGCTCCCAAGCCTGCTGTGAGCTGGGGTCATGGGAGAGGGGCAAAGCTGCAGCCACTGAGGACTTCAGGCAGGCAACGAGGTGACGGGGATAGAGAAACAGCACCCTAACTCTCCTCTCTCCCTTCCGTGCCGGGTCCTCCGCTGGCCAAACCCATGAGAAGCAAGAAGAGGCCAGAGAGCCCAGGTGGCAGTCTTCGTGTGTCAGCCTCCCAGGACACAGAGCAGTGCAAAGAACACGGGGTGCGGGGCGGGGGATAACCACCCCACCCAACGATTCCTGCTCTGACACCAGATGCTTATTCTGCTCTTTTATCGTCATCTCTGCAGCTGCCTGCAGTCAACTAGTGATTAACATGGGAAGGAAGCCGGGCCTGGTGGCGCTTGCCTATAATCCCAGCACTCGGGAGGCTGAGGCAGGAGGATCACTGTGAGTTTGAGACCAGCCTGGGCTACATAGTGAGTTCCAGGTCAGTCTCAACTACATAGTGAGACCCTGTTTCAAAAAACCAAAACCAAACAAACAAAAACCAAAACCAAAAAAGCAAAAACAAACAAATAAAAGACATGGGAAGGAGACTGAAGATTCCTTCTTTGCCACAAATGTCCCGGCTCAGAGGGAGGTGGGATACAGGCAGAAAGCAGGGTGAGAGGAGAGGCCACGGCTGTGTTTGAGTACACCTGGGCCTGGGACCGCTCAGTCCCAGCTTGGAGAGAAAAAGAAAAGAACTACTGGTGGCTGGGATGTCAAACAGCAGCAATAGTCAATGACTCTCCTTCCCTGGTATGTGATACAAATCATTGTGAAGCTTCCCTCTGACTTTCCTCTCTAGAACGGGAGTCCCCGTGGGGCAGGGATTTTGTCTTTTTCATCCCAGACACCTAGCCTCATGCCTCTTAGGGGCATAATCAGAATTTATGGAATACGTAAGTAAAGAGATGGGAAAATGACTGAACAAGGCCTTTGCAGCTCATGCGCACAGCCCCGGGCCCACGTCAGGGAGCACTGCGGGATGAATGGCTGACAGCACTCTCACTGGAGTTTCATTTCAATCACCTGCCACCTTGGATTTCCCTGGCCGCCGTCCAGTCACTGGCCACATCAGCCCACGCTTGTCTCTGAGCTGGCCAGAGGCTGTGCTCCGAGGGCACTGTTCAGACGCAGTGACTTCATTGGGCTCCTCTGGATGGGGGAACAGGAGACAGCAGCAAGTTACTTCATTTCTCACAGCAGCCTTCCCGAGAGCTCTTTCTCTGGGGAAACCTTGATCCATGGCGAATGTCTGTGGCGTTCCCAGCTGGAGCCCTTGGCAAGAGATGGAAGGAGAAGATGACAGTGCCAAGGAGCAGCTGAAGAATTGTCACCCTGGGAGCCACAGCTCCAACTTGCTTTTTCCAATGGGCCGGAAAGAGTGAGGGAGGCGGGGGAAGAGGAGGGGCACCCAGACAGACAGACTAGCGACCCCAAGGGGAGCTGCCATGCCAGGACCCCTGGTGAAGTGGTTTCATACACTCTGGGGCCAGGCGGCTTCGTAACCCT
Organism: Fukomys damarensis; assembly: GCF_012274545.1. Taxonomy (NCBI): domain Eukaryota; kingdom Metazoa; phylum Chordata; class Mammalia; order Rodentia; family Bathyergidae; genus Fukomys; species Fukomys damarensis. The sequence continues at coordinate 20,338,511 of NW_022900927.1, forward strand.
TGCTCCACCACTTGCTGGCTCTGTGACCTCAGGCAAGAAACTTGAGTACTATGCCTCAGTTTCCTCATCTTGCAAAAGTGGCTAATACTAATACCTACTTCATATGGTTGTGGAAAAGGTAATAGTACTGAATATTTAGCTGGGGTGTAGGGTGCATAGGAAGCCTCACATCCTCACATAAATTTCATTATGTGAAATTGAGCCAGACCTTGGGTTATAGTCCCACAAACTTCTACACTAAGCTCAGCCTCAGATACTGCTCATGTTTGCTATGAGAAGGAAGTAATAGGTATGGAAATTACAGATTAAAAGTGTCATCAAGATTGCACAGGAAGCTGGGTCTAGCAGGGGGTGAAAAGATTCTAAAGGGCCTTGGGTCATCAACCTCTGATTATCTGCCAGGTCGAGGTCTCCTTCTTGTCAGCATCATCAGCTTGGCTTTTCAAGGCTTTTATTGACAAGAGCCGGGCCTCTCATGGTTCCTCCCACATACAATGGGACAGCTCAGCCTAGGGCTCCAAGAAAAGCCTTTGAAAGCAAAATTGGTCTTTCCGTGGGTGCCCAGAAGGCAGGTGAGCCACCTAACAGCAAGCTGTGAGAGAGGAGCCTCGCACCTCCACAGCCCACTCTGGTTGGGCAGGACAGAGTGAGAGAGTGACCAGCTAGTTACTCAACTTCCCTGAGTCTCAACTTTTCTCCTATTCAAAATGGGAATAATTACGCCTAATTCAAAAGGTGAAAGGCAATGTGTATAAACTCACTGGTAAATGGCTGATCCAATGAATGGCTGGTATAGATAGGGCTGATCCAATGAATGGCAGCTAGGATTCCCTAACATTTTGTATTTTCTACACACCCACCTCTCCCAGGGATAGAGAAGTGATGCTAACTTGCAGACTAGTAAGGGGGGGAGGTAACACAAAGTGATTTGTGGCTATGATTTTTTTTCATGTTTTATTTCCAGACTACAAAGTAAGTACTGATACATCCAAACTTCATTCATTCATTCATTCATTCAACAGATGTTTACCAAGTTTACATGGCTTGCTGTTAGTTCATTCAAACTTGTGTTTGTCTTGCTCTCACCACCAGGACTCAAGGGTCAAGAGGGCAGGGATATTGTCTGTTGCCAGGCATGGAATGCAGCTCAAAGTGTGTCTGAAGATGATGAGGGTCTAGGCAGGGAGGTAGGGGCAGGCTGCTTGGATTCTGGTCAGTTACACCTCCAAAAACCTAACTTTCCCTTGTTTTTTGAGCCTTTGAAGACCCTCTTTCAACTGTGAGACAATGCCAGGTCACTCGAAACCAGACCTAGAGAAATAGTTCCCTTTCACCCACTGTCTCTGAAGACCCAGGAGAAGGGTCCAAGTCCCCTAGTCTGAGGAGTAGAGCAAGTGGACAAAATACCAGCAACAGCAAAGAAAAGAGGGATTAGCCCCATATCAGTAAATTAACAGAAGAAGAAAATAGGAGACATGTTCAAGGCACTTTTATGGACACTGCTTGCCCCCACAGGTATGACACACCTGCTTTTGTTTTGTTTTTGATTTTTGTTTGCTTTGTTTTTTGAGACAGGGTCTCGCTATGTAGCTCAGGCCAGTCTTGAACTCACTGTTTAGCCCAGGCTGGCCTGGAATTTGTAGCGATCATCCTGCCTCAGTCTCCTGAGTGCTGGGATTACAGGCATGGGCCACCAGGCCCAGCTCTTGTTTTGTTTTGTTTGAGACAGGGTATTGCTACGTAGTTCAGGATGGCCTCATCATAATCCTCCTACTTCGGCCTCTTGAATGCCATGTACAGGTGTGTGCCACCATACCTGGCAAGACACACCTGTTCTTAACCACAGCCCTCATTCTATATGATGCAGGCTGACTAGAGACATGTGAGAAAAGAGGAAGTCATGTCAAAAAGGTGGAAACAACCCAAGGTCTACCAGCTGATGAACAGATAAACAAAATGTGGTACATCCATACCATGGATGTGATTCAGCCAAGAGGAGGAATGAGGTACTCATACGTGTTTCCACATGGATAAGCCTTGAAATGGGTGATACGAAGCAACAGAAGCTATCCCAGAAAGCCCCTCATTGTATGATTCATTCTCCTGAAAGGCCACAGTAGGAAAACAATAGAGAAAATACCAGGCTGGATGGAATAGAAAGGAATAAGGAGAAGAGAGTTAAAGGTATGAGGTTTCTGAGATAATAAAAAAAATTCTAAAATTGACTATCGTGAGGATTACACATATTTGTCAGCACACTAAAACTATTGAGTTGTACATTTCAAATGGAATTGTATGATATGTGAATTATATCCCAAGAAAGTTGCTTTAAAAAGGAGAAAGGGCAGTTGAGAAGAAGCAGGAAGTCCATGACTAGAAACAAAGCCCAGGCACTGTCCGTCCTGGCTGCCCCCCAACTCAGAGTCTGCATCCCATACGGGCAATGTTATGGTAGCCCCCAAGCCATGACGCAGGAAGATAAATTGACCCCAGAAGGTATGGGGCTGGGTCCCGTCTCCTCTGACAGCTCCCTTTCTGTGTGTTTTCTGGCACAAGAAACATGCTGTCTTCTTGTATAAATAGGGGAAATTTATGACACTTTTTCCCCTGCTCCTCCCTGGTGGGCTACTAGGAAGGGCCTAGCGGGAGGAGAGCCTCAGATTGCAAGTATAAACGTGGAAAGACTAGAGGGAATCCAAGAGATCTCTTTGCCTGCTTGGGCTCTGGCCCCAGCTCTCCTTTCCCCCGTCAAGAAGAGGTGCCGCCACCCCTTCTCCAGGCTCAGGGGAACAGGTTCCCCAGGCAGGTATCCAACAGGAGGGGAGTGCAAACGTGGTTTCATTGGCCCAAGATCTCCTGGAGGAGATGGACTCTTCTGAACAGACGTGGTTCTTTTGGTACCTCCTTGTTTGTTGATGTGATGGGTAAAGAACTCATCTTAGATTCAGAAAACCTGTCAGGACAACTAAGTGTGTGACCTTAACCAAGTCATATCCCAGCTCTGGACTTCACCTGTGAAAGAAAAATAAAAAGAGAGACAGAGAGATTGCATTTTACAGGATTTTTCAATACCAGTTTTAGCTAAAGAAAGGCCCGGACCTTTCTTTAAATAAAATTTTATGTAGTAACCCAGCACAGACCATGGTGGCTGGAAATGGGGTGGAAATGGGAGTTGCCCAGGCCCCTGTGGTTACAAGAACTGGCCTAGCATGGGAAGATCTCCAAAGTCCCCTCCGGCTGTGTTCGCGGGAGAAGGTTTGGCCCATGGCAATGATATCACCCCACTCTGCCATTATGTGTCCATTGGCACCTTACTTAGCTACTTTAGGCCTAAGTTTCCTCATTTGTAAATTGGAATAATAGTAACATATCTTAGAGGAGTGTCATGGGGTAATATTAAATAGTGTAGTTAGAGACCTTGGCATAGTATCTAGCTCAGTAAATTTTATTAGTATAGTTATTTCCTGATCTGATGGAATCCTTTTGGTGAATGTGAATTAACAGATTTGATGTAAGATGTATTAGGAAAGGTAATGGCGACATTGTCATAACAAAAAGGCCCCCAAACACACTAGCATATAGAAAGTAGTTTATTTCTCACAGGACATTCTAGAAGGAAGCAACCTTGGATATAATCAACTCTGCTTTACGTCATCAACTGTGAACTTAGGTTCCTTTCATGCTGTTGCTTTGATTTCTCCTTAAACACTTGGCCAAACAGCCCAGGCCCATCTGGGCAGCACATGAAAAGGACAATACAAAGAATTTACCAATGTCCTCAGGCTCTCATTCCCTGCTACCCACACCTGGTAGCAAGGGATGACTGGGAAGTAGGTGTCCAGCTGGGTCACTCTCTGCCCTCCTACAACAAAGAGAGGAAGGATTTTAGTGGACAACTGGCCATCTTAATCTAGGGCTCAAACCCACACCTGAGCCATCTTCTTTCCAGAGAAAGAGAACTAAAGGCCACTGCTTAGTGTGACCCCAGTCTGGTCTCTTCCATTCACCCCAAGATTAGCAGTCCTGAAAAAAATGATTTGGAAGCCTCCCTCCAAAAAGAATTTCCTCCTATCCTTTTTACATGGCTGTGAGGAAAGTTTATGCCCTCACTTCTTGCCTGCCATTCCGTCTCTTGGTCTCACCTTACTTCCTAACCCGCTTTTCCCCACCACTGTGTGAATACAAATGTGGAAGTACAGGAATGACCTGAACCAGAAATGGAAGGAGAGACCTAGGCACAGAGGCCACACTCAACAGGCAGCCTAGGCATGAGTTCTGGTACCAGGAAAACCCATCTACCAACTATGTGACCATGCCGGGCATGACAGCACACACCTGTAATTCCAGCATTTGGGAGGTTGAGGCAGGAAGATTGCCATGAGCTCGAGGCCAGCCTCGGCTACATAGTGAGTTCAAGACCAGCCTGAACTACAGAGCAAGACCTTGACCAAAAAACAAACAAAAAAAACCCCAAAAAACCTACATAGACATTAAATATTCTGAACTTCAAAGTGGGCATTAAAGATTGTGAACTTCAACTGAGCCTTTGGAAATAGGATTTAGAAAACTATTTGTCAGAATTGTTGTAAGCATTAAATGAGATAATGTATGTAGCTGGCACATAGTATACCCTCAGTAAATGCTAATTTTACTTGGTACTAGAGAGGCAAATCTGATTCATATCCTCTGCTGTCACCTACTTTGTATGGGTCCTTTCTCCCTCCCCTTTCTTAGCAATGCATGACTCCCTCCTATTCCTATAATACTTTACAGTACCAAAGATTAAACCCAGGGCCTTGTGCATGCTAGTCAAGTGCTCTACCACTGAACTACATATCCAGCCTTTTTTTTGCTTTTGCTTTTGAAATAAGATCTCACTAAATTGCCCAGGTTGGCTTTGAACATGTAATCTTCCCGCCTTAGCCTCCTGAGTAGCTGGGATTTTAGCCATAGGCTAGTTCACCTAGTTCCCTCTTGCTTCTTTACTTGCTATCTTCATTCCTTTTCTATCTGAACCTGACCATAATCTCTTTCTCCAGGAAGTCTTCCATGGCTGAAAAATTCCCAATGTTTCTTCCCCTTCTCCAGCTTGCAAGCTGCTCCAGGATCCCAGCCTGGTCCTTGCCCCAAGTTCATATGTGCCCCACCCATTTCTCCCTTCAGAAAGTCTCAATTCCTCCTTTAAAAAGTGTGCAGCATGGAAAAGATGAAGATTTGCTATCACAAGTCAAACAGTCCTATGCCACAGCATGTAATAAATTTTGTATATTCTTTTTCCTGTGTAATAATAATTTTTTAAAAGATGAGAGCTCTTACTCCAGTGTTGCTACCTTCTAGTTTTATGACATGGTCAGGTAACTCCTCTGTGGATCTGTTCCTCCCATCCTTGGGTGGGTAGGGCTGGAACACAAGCACACAGTATTTAGTACATCACATGGTGTTTCAGTACCTGCCAGCCTTCCTCAGCCCACACTATGCCCCAAAGGGAGATATTAGACCAAGAAAATAAGCCCCTTATCACCAGCCTCCACCCCCCAAGGGAAGGAGAAGGGACTTACTTCCCCCTGAAGATCTATGGCTATTCAGAGAGTGCTACCGACAAAGAAAGAACCAGAGCCCAGGCCTGGAAAAGAGCTGGGACACCCCAGCCCCAGGGGTCAGAGACACTGAATGCAGCCCTAGTTCAGAACTAGACCCAACCAGGAAGGGTGACAGGTGAGCAGATCACAGTCACAGAGCCCATGTGAATGAAGTCACATTTACTAGCAGTATTCACATACCCAGCACTGTGGGAAACACATTACATGTACCTCATCTAATCCCGAAGGAGCCCCTCAGGTGGAATCTATTACTACTATCCTTTATTTTATAGGCCAAGAAACTAAGGCAGACAGAAAAGCTGAGCAATTTGTTTAATGTCAGAGGCTACTTAGTTTCAGAACCCCTAGCTGTTGGCCCCAAGCTCTTCCTTCTCCAGGTGGGCCTTGAACTACCAGCACCTCTCTTCACAAATCTGTTTTACCCCAGGGCCCACAATCCTTGTTCCCCAAAACTACTGTTCACCTGTGTCCTTTTCCCTAGTCCCCTCCCTCCCTCCACCTCCACACTTTCCTGACCCTCCTGAAATTCAAATGATTTTCAACAGACTAAGGCCTTCAGACTTTTCCCAATCAGGCCCCCACTGTGCTTGATCTCTGGCCCTCCAGGGTGGAGGGAGGCCCTGAGGTGGTGAAGCTGGAAAGCCTGGGATACAATCCTCCTCTGCTCCCCCGCCCCTCTTCCCATCACTCATCTGGGAATCCAGGGCGAAGAAAGGAGCTAAAGTGCAGTGTTCATTTAATATTAACAAATTGAAATGAATTCTTTTAATGCCAATTAACTTGGAGCGGCCCCTTATTAATAGTAATTTAGATTCATACTTGGGAGAAGCAGAGACAGGGGCTGGGCCAAATGTGCCCAGAATGTCAATATGACGGTGGAGGGGGGGTAGGGAGGAGGGGAGGAAGGGGAGGAGCCGCAGTTTTACTTCTGCCCACTTGGGTTCTGTTTCCCTGAGAAAAACAAAGTCACCAGAGGCAGATCTACTTCCAGGAGACATGAATCACTCTTGTAATTTTAGTTTATAGTTGCAAAGGATCTTAATAGGTTGAAAATATATCACACAATTTTAATAGTTTACCTTCGTAGTAATGCTAAGGGAATTCCCTCAGACAGAGGATTTACCCCCAAACTTCACCAAGTCAATCCTCACTGGCGAGAAATAAGAGTCCCCTGCCCAGCTCTCTACTCTTTGTTCAAAGCCAGAGTCAGAACCAAAAAGGGGTCCTAGAGCCCTGTCACTCCCAGGAAGCAACATTATTTGTCCCTTCTGGGAATTCTCCCCCAGGAAGTAAAAGACCCAATGGGCTGATCCCACACACATCCACCAGCAGCAACTTATATTGAAGGGAGAAATAAAATCTGCGCTCATTTTTCTTAGAATTTAGGGAAAAGGCAAGAATTAAAAATTCAACTTTGTATACCAGACAGTTACCCAGAATAAGACCCAGTGGAAAGTCCAAAGAACTTAGTGCTGAACTAAAAAGTTGAGAGCAATGCTGTTCTCACTGTTTTGTCCCTGGAAAGGTAGGACTGGAAGAATACAGAACTTAGGAGTGCAGCCTCTGCCCCCCATCAAGGACATGTGCTTGTTCCCAGTTTTCCCCCTCCCCCTGGTTGAAAGGAGAGAGGCTGAGAATTAGGGAAGGTCGGGGTGGGGGTTCTGAAATAGAGTAGGCTGGAGGGGGAAAAGGGCTGGAGAAAAGGAAGGAGATGTACAAAACAGTGGTGTTTGTAAGATAACTTGAGAAACAGTTTAACATACAAAAGATTAAATAGAAGTCCAGTTTTTAAAAGGAGGTAAAATACGCCAAAATTGAGACAATTAAAAACAAGGAAGTGTATAACATTTCAAGCAAAATTTTCTTCATGGGGGAAGGAGGCTGGAACTAATCAAAAGACAGCTTGTTCACACCCCTACCGAGTTTCCCAAACAATAAATTCATTCACAAAACAAAAAGAGAAACCAACACAAAACTAAACACCAGTCCACACACAGGGGAAAAAATCTGCAAAAATTCTGTAACCACTGAAAAACTAGTTAGGAAAGAGGAAAAAATGAATAAACTCAGAATTTGGGAAGTGATTGTTTGTAAATACTGACACTGGAAATGGGACAGAGAAAGGAGGTGAATTTGACATCATTAGAAGCGTTAAAACTTGCAAAACCATAAGGTCTAATTCATCCCTCACGAAGAGTAAACTTTCCACAAGTAGAAAGTGTTTCCCCCAAGAGAAGGGATTATAAAATTATGAAAAAGCACCACTCACCCTGGCACAAAAATGTATATTAATCTGAATTTCATTTCTACCAACTCAAGTTGGATTATGCAAAAGAATTCAAGTGGGTTATTTCTATTCCAACTAAGAGAAAAATCTGCATTTCAATTGTCCATGGGACGAGAAAGGGGGCATCCTTTGCAGGTGCCAGAAATAAGCGGGTGGGGCTTGAGGAGTAGGGAGCAGCTTACCTTGCTCTGGGGCGGTGGCGACCAGAGTGGGCGAAGGACGCTGCTGGTGACTGCACGTTAGGGGAAAGGAGCACCAGGGGATCCGAGCGCCCCTTGACAAATGAGGGTAGGACTGGGGGTGCCCACCTCCTCCCGCCTCTCCCCCGCGGTACTCAGGCCTAGAGAGCCACTGAAAGTTACAAATTGCTTCCATTATTAGCTCATCCCGGGCGGCCTGGTCATTGGCCAGCCCCTGAGCACGTGGTCTTTGGCACCAATCGATCGAATTTCTAGTTGCAATTCTCTGTCTGTCCCTTGGCTCTGGGGAGGGAAAGGGGGAGCTGGGGCGACGGGGGCTGGGAGGGGCAAAGGGGCGACCTTCACTCTTCCTTTTCGCTAAGTGGGGGTCCTGAGCTCCGCCGAAGGAATTGAGGGAATGCGGTAGGCTGAGGCACACCCAGGAGCCCAGGAGCTGGAGAAAGAAACAACGCCAGGGACCCAGGGTCCTCTCTTTCCAGTTCCCCGGCCGGCCAGGTCGTGTTCGCCACTCGCTCTTTAGCACAGGCTCGGTCCCTGGCCGTCCCGGGGCCTGGCAGCCTGCCCCTCTGCCCTAGGCACTCGCTTGCTCGCTCTCGCTCTCGCTCTCGCT
>NW_022900927.1:20347282-20388737 GCF_012274545.1 Fukomys damarensis
TCTCTCTCTCTCTCTCTCTCTCTCTCTCTCTCTCTGGAGCACTGCTTCAGCCCCTACTTTGGGGATGGTGCATCTCCTGCTCTCCCCAAGAGCTCCTGATCAGGTGTCTGCACCCTCAAAGACACCCCATCCGCACCCCTCTCCAGGGGCCGAGTGTGCGCCCCTCCTGGAAATGGCGCGTGAGAAGGACAAACTTTTAAATGGATGAAAATCAAGAGGAGCCAGTCCGGGAGCAGGTGAGTTTGGCCGGGAGAGGTGCGCTTTACTCTACAAACGATCTGTCTCTTCTCCGCGTTCTTATTCTCATTTCCCCTGTGGGGTAGACACGAATCTACCTACCCCGGCAGGAATTTGGGCGAGGCTTGGGTGTCCGTCAGGTGCTCAGGGTCAGCAGCGCTTCATCTCCTGAGTCTGGGCACTAAGGTGGCAGCTGGCAAGGGAGGAGGGGAGGGTTGCTTCTGAAAGTGGGGAGGAAAGGAGGAATTGGGGCAGAAGGATCCTAAGAGAAGGCAAGGGACTTTTCCCAAATGCAACTTGCCGGAACTGCAGAAAAGTTTTCTGGAGGGAGATGGAGAAGGGAACAGAGTTGGAGTTTTGAGGTTTGTAAGTGGAAGCGAGGGGACCCGGCCTCCCACACCGATGGAAGGATTTGTGTTTGCTTGTTTCCAAGTCGCGACTAATTACACAGGAAGAGCCAGGAAGGTCCCAGGCCGGCAAGCGCATAGAGACGCTTGGAGATCCCTGAGGAGGTCTGCGAAAGGGACGAAGTACTAGCGGAGAGCAGCAGCTCCCCCTCTGCCCCCGCCCAACGGGGCTGGTTGGGGCGCGAGCCTCAGTCCCCGGCCGCCTTGGCCCCTGCAGTCCTGGGAACTTTGGCTGATTTTAAATTACAAGTGACTCAGGGAACAGCTCCCAAATATCCCACTCCTCCTCTAGTTTGACTCAGAAACTCCTTACCTTAAAATGGAGCCAAGGGTGTAGTCCCACCTTCTCCTCCCAGGATAACGTTCCTACTTTCTCCAAAGCCCAAAGGGAGGGCAGGAAAAGAGGCCCCGCCCCTCTCTCAGGACCGAGATTGCCCCTCCCAAGAGATGCAGGAGGAAGGGGTAGCAAGGCTCTTCAGAGGGGAGCACAGGGTGATCAGAGGGCACAGCTAAACTTGGGGCCCAGAGACAAGGGGGAGTGGGCAGCCCTGGGTCGAGTGTGGAGAGGGCAGCAGGTGCACTTGGGCCCCTGGCCGCAGAGGCCCAGCTGGAGCCCAGGCCTTGAGGAGGGGCTCTGCACCTGGGGTGTCCTGGTCAGGGTCAGGCCCCTCTAGGGTCTGGAGGAATCAGGCCGACGGCCAGACTGCATTTCCACCGACCGATGTTTGAATCCCAGGAGAGAAGATTTGCAAGTCAAGTGCTTGATGTCTGCGGTCACCATTGGCCCTTGCCTGCAGAGGTTGCTTAACCAAGCCAGTCGCCCTCCTGCGTCTTTGTTTTCTGGCTCCTGAAAATTTTCTGCAATGCTCCCGTGGCTGTCCTGGCACCTGCTCACCAATTGGGACTGACCGGTTTAAGAGGGCCTGAGCTGGAACTGCCCAGAGCAAGTTTGTGGTGGCCCCCGAAAATTGGACCTTTGAGAAGGACCTGCCTAGAGGGCAGACATTAAAGTCACTGATATTCAAAGCAAATCTAAGCCCTTTTCTTTCCTCCCATCTCCTGGCTTTTCACATTTTTGCAGCTATTTGGATGCCAGGGCCTCACCCCTCCCAATCCCCAAGCCAACCTGGCATCCAGCTTGAGCTTCTCTTCCAAGGCTGAAGGCTGCCAGCACTCTGGTCCAAGGCTTTGCCCCATCTCTTTCTGATAAAACCGGTTCTTTTTGTTCCTGCCTCCTCAATCTGTTCCTCACTCCATGCCATAGATCTGTGGGATTGTCTGTCTTACTTCTTTGGGTTGACGGAGTGACAAGTGTGGCAAGACTTTCCTAAGCCCGTAGTGAGAAACTGGTTTTAAGCGGGGGGGGGGCTCCTCTCTAGGCCCTTGAGATGAAGTCCCAAACTGAGGAGAGTTGAGAAAGGATGTCATGAAGGAGCTGGGCTGGCCCAGGACAGAACCTTCCTTTGAGGGACAGTTTTATACCACATGCCTATTGCAGAGAGACCAGCAACAAAGGAAGACAGAGAAGATCTATGAAAACAGCACAAAGAACTGGAAAAATCCAGAACAACAGAGAAGAGACTGGGATAGGAAAAGACATGAGAAAGTGCTGGAGCCAGAGGAAGGGGTGGGGAGGAAGATGGGCAGGAAAGGAACATGGAGAGAAGGGCAAAAGGAAGGGGCGGGACTTTTTTTTCTAAGCGAAGGATAAAAACAGGAAGAAGAAAGACAAAATGTAAGAAAAGGGAGCTAGAGAAGAAAAAGAAAGGGCAGAAGTGTGGGGAAACGGCAGGAAGAGAAAGAAAGGTAGAAAAGGAAAGACAACATAGAGGAAAGATAGGAAAGGGGGAAGACGGAAAGGTAAAGGAAGGGAAGAATATGAAGAGAAAAAGTGAAGGCAGGGCAGAAAGAATGCCCAAAAAGAAGGATAAAAGAAAGTTACAGAGAATAAAAAGGAAGGAAGAGGAAGGCAAAAGAAAGGGAGAAGGGAGGAGAGAGAGAGGGAAAAAAATGGGGCTCTGATTCAGGCTGACAGACTGGCTTCGCAGAAGCTGACCTCCACCTCCACTCTGCCAGCCCAGGTGGCTGACAGACACCCTGACAACTGGCCTGTGTGACTGGCTTGCAACCAGCTGACCAACCAGCCAGCCGGCTGATCGGGAGGTGGCAGCCCAGGCCATCACCTGAGGACCAGCTTTGTGAATCGCCTGAGTGAGCTGGAGAAAGATTTCCTCCCACTGCAGGTACCTGCTACCTGCGCTGTCCACCTTAAGACTCCATGATAATCAGGTTACAACCTGGGCTTGAAGAGAGGCCATGAGGGATGGGCTTGGTGCGTGTTCTCTTCCTGGCTCAGACCCCTCACTGGCAGCCTTGAGGCTTCCACTCTGGCCGTGCTGGCAGAGGCTGCCTGGAGACTGGGCAGCCTCGCTCGAGTTCTGCAGTGCTCTGGCTCTGTGACCTGGTGCCTTGGTTTGAGCATCTGTGCACTGGAGGATTGTTCTGTGATTTCAGTTGGCCTTCCAGTTAGCCTTTCTCAATATTTGAGGGTAAGAGATAGAAGAAGATAAGGCCTGATCACTTTGGGTGTGGGAGGATCTTATTTTCTTTCTATGGTGAGAAGAGAAACCTTTTAGCCTTAGCCAGATCTTTGCTACCCTCTCCATCTTTGCTCCGGAAAAATACCTTCCAGGTCAAGAAGTTTTTCCGTGCCAGAAGAGGTTGGATTCATCTGGAAAGAACGTAGGCCTGAGTTTGCAAATCTAGGAAGAGCCAGAGGGGGGAAAAAGTGAAAAAAAAAAAAAAGCGGACAATTCCTACTAGAGCATGCAGACTTTTGGTTTGCAGTATATTTTACAGAACTCACACAAAGAGATGAACTAGCAAAATGATTTTAGATACAGCCTGTAGAGAGGATTAACTTGGGTCCTTGAGTAACTGCTGCCTGCCAGGCCTCACTCACTCCCATGTCCCGTTCCTAGGCCCCAATGGCAACAGCCCAATTTGATTCAGGCTTCTTAAATCTAATCAAATAATCCTGTACCTCCCCAGAGTGAGATGGGGAGGGTCACCGAGGTCAGCCAGGTATCGAAAAATGGTGTAACCCTTGAAAATGGGTGGGGACCGTTAAACTGACAGCTGCAGAGGCATACAGGGCCATATTTTTAGTAACACTTGCAATGCCCTCTCTGGGAGGCCTCTGCCTGGCCCTTCCTAACATTTTATGTTTTTCTTCCTCTCTTTCTTCCTCTCTTTTCTCTGGCTTCTTCATTTCTGTTTTCTTTCTCTCATGCGTGCTCTCTCTCTCTCTCTCTCTCTCTGTCTCTCTCCCCCTCTTTCATTTAGCAAGGATTTTTGTGCTATCATTGTATCCCACAAGGTTTTGCCTCAAGACCTTCAGGCTAAGCACCCTGCCCTCAAGAGTTCACTGCACAGTATGTAAATATGAGGGATTCAAAAATTAGGGGTTAAATGGGAGAGTAAGCTTTGCTACCCAGGCACACAATGAACTAACTTGTCTTTTTTATCGATCATGATTACGACCTTCACATTACCTTGACTGGCTGCAGACAATTCTTCCCCAGCCCATCCTGTCCTTGCTTCTGGGAGCAGCTGCCAGTGACCCCGAGGCTGTTGCTTTTAGAGCGAGTGAGGTCAGTGATGCTAGGTCGGAGACTCAAATTCTTTTTTTTTAAATTTAATTTATTGGTACATTCTAGGTAGACAGTACAGTTACATTCATTACTGGGATCTTGTACCTTTACATTCTTAAGCAAAGCATATTTTCCTATTCCCAGTGCATGTTGGGGTCTTCTTCCCCTTGGATGGAGAGACTGATTGATTGTGGTCCCTGAACATCTGTCCATGGATCACCCCTGATTAAACAATCTCCTTGCTCCAACCTGGCCCTGCAGGGAAGGAGCGATCCCAACTCACTTCTTCGCAGAATCCGGAATCTCTGCAGGCCGAGCTGATAACACTGCTGCATCCTGGAGCCTGCTGCAGAGAACAGCTTCTGCCTTTGGGCTCTCCTTGCCCTGTTGGCCTCAGCTCTGTTCAGTTTGCTATTGTTTTTCTCCCCTATTCTGGCATTGTTGGAGACAAGGAAATCAGGATGTTTCTCCCCATGCCCCTAATCCCTCTCTGTGTCCCGCCAACCTCAAAGCTGCCGATAGTAATGAACTGCAGCTCCCAGAACTGCCCGTCATCAAAGCAGACTTAAATTTTTTTTCTGGGAAGGAGAAGGGCAGATGCTCCCTCCTCAATCCCTCCTTGCTTATTGATCCATTCTGAGGGCACTTAGAGGTTAAAAGCAAGACCAGATTGCTTTAATTGGTACAGAATTAGCATTTCTTATCACACCAAAGGCCCAGAACTCTCACCCCAAGGAACAGGAGGCCTTTGCCCAGGCTCACACCTGTTCTCTGGCCGCTCAAGCCAGTGACGATACAAACTATAAAGCTTTGTGGAGGTGGAGGACTAGAAGAGAAAATGGGCACTTGGTTCTATGTAGCAGTCAGTAGTTTATCTGCTCATTCTGCTAATATTTATTTAGTATATGCCATGTGCAAAGCTTTGCCTGTACCTGAGTTTGCCATGATTAGCAGAAGATTCTTGCCAGTGTGAGGCCTCAATGTGTTGGGGACAAATATACAAATAAACTGATAGAAAAGCATTTGGCTTGGACTCACCTGATTTTCATTGCAGCCTTCAACATGCTGGATCGGAGAGCCCCTATCTCCCCAGCTCCAGCCTCACAGCCCCAGACAGATGAAGCAGGATGACGTCAAGCACCAGTTCCTCCCACTGGAAAACTACTAAACTAGAAGCAAGAGACATGCCCTGGGGTTGATTCACACAAGGCTTGAAATAAAGGTTTGGGATGGTCAGCAAAAGGGCCCTCCAAAAATACCTCCCATCTTTGTTGTGGGCATTGCTTGGTGAGGACGTGTGTGTGTGTGTGTGTGTGTGTGTGTGTGTGTGTGTGTGTGTGTTCTCCAGGTCACTGAGGAAGTCTGTGAGTTTGTGTTGGTAATCACATGCCTGGAGGTGACACTGAGGCTGTGCATATACAAGTGAGCTGAAGGAGGGTGGACAAGTGAGCCTGCATCACCAGGCTCTCGCCCGCTGGGCCCAGGAGCCTGCACGGGTACAGATGCAGGTATGAGTGTGGAGGGGAATGTGGGTGCATGCAGACCCACACATATCTCTGCATACATGACCTTCTGTGTATGTGAGAGTGTGTATACTTGCTGAATTATTATAAAATTACACTGACCCTTGCAGAAAATCCATACCAGCTTCAGCCTCCCTCAACGACCTCTCGACCTCTGGGGGGCCTGAGGAAAGAACTGACCGGGTCACTGCCTCCCCCTAGTCAATGAGTCTTTCTCCATTAGCATAAAACATGAATCTGCTGGCAGCTTGACAAATTGTAACTAGCAGCCAGAGTTTTGCCAACTGGCTGGCTTGGGCGCTGTCTATTTATCATTGAAAATGGTAAATCATAAGAATCCAGATGACTTAATTATTCAAATCCACCCAGGACCCAGAGAAGCTGCAGTCCCGTCAATCTCAGCCCTGGGCTCAGGGAGAAGGGCAGGGGAAATGCCATTAGCTTGTGAGCTGGGAGAGGCAGTTCCACTGCCACCCGCTCCTCCACACAGCAACCCCTTCCCTCTCTGCCTGCCTGCCCGCCACTTTAGGCAGAGGCCAGCCAATGGCACTGGCTGTGGCCCTCCCGAGGTTCTCCCTCACCTGCCTCCTGCTGCCCACCACCCTTCTCCACTCCGGTGTTTCTCAGCCTCTCTTTGTGTGCACCTTCATCAGCCCTTGTTCTCTCTGTTTCTGGGCCTTTGTTTTCACTTCTTCCCTATCTCCTATTCCTTTCCCAGTTTCTCTTCCTTCCCCTGTCCCTACAGAGAGACACTGTCCCCACCCATGGCCTCCCCACTAGCTTTGCTGTCTGTCTTTGCCCTCTGTTCTCCCCGTGCCTGTAGTGTCTCAGGACCTCCATGCGTACACACAGCACTACCTTTAGCTCAGCACTTCTAGTTCTGAAGGTCTGAGTCCACTTCTCTGCCATGGGTGACATGGAAACACAGTGGGTGATAAGGGGCTCCCTCCCCAATCTTTCTGAACCTTTCTTTGGGTTTCTCATGACTTAGGAGGCAGCAGACTGGCTGTCAGAGAAGAGCCCCAATACCCCCACTATCCCAAAAGGCCTGCCCTGGGCTGTCCCCTCACTCCCAGCATGGCATCACCTCAGGTCCCAGCAGAGAGATTGCTCCATATATGCTTTCCCCCAGAAAAAGCTGTTTACAGAACAAATCCTACATCCAGAAGTCTGCATGCTGGGCTTCTGCAGGGTGCTTTGATCTTTGGATTCTTTTATCTTTGCATCCCTCACAATCCAGGAGAAATATGTACTAGTATTTCTTAGAGTCCTGGACCTCAAGGTAAGCCGATCTCCTCACAGAGCCACAGTAATCACCAACACTCATGCTGCTCTGACATACTAGGATACCCTAGGGGACAAGAAGGCCACTGGAGCCCCTCTCTAAACATCCTGGTATACTCTTTGGAAGAACCTGCTTTATCTCCGCGGGCCTTGGAAGCTGCTCAGCCCACTTCTGTGCCTGCAGATGCTCCTCAGTTTGGTTCCCAGTATGCTTTGGTTGGGGTGTGTGTGGCACACCCTCCGGCAAGTAAGTGGGAGTTTGGACATAATGAGGGGTCATGCCCAGAGGCATGCATGCCTCCACATGTATGTGTGTAGGTTTGCACACGCATGAGCACAGGCTTCCAGGAAGAGCCCCTGTGCTGAACAACAAGTGACAATGTCCCCACCCACAGGACACCTGAGGAAACAACCCTCTCACTCAATTCCACTTTAAGGCCTCTGAGCCATGTTGCTCGCAATAAAATCTTAGACTTGCATTTCCACAAAGTTCTAAAGAAGGTGCTACCTGTTTGTGCTGCTGAAAGGAAATTCTTCAGAGAACCTAGCCTTGTCTTCCTTTCAGAGTGGAGCATGGGGGTGGCCAGGAAGCTTGGGAGGGGTCTCCCCACTCCAGGAGCACATATATGACATACAGGGCCCTTCCACACCTGAGCCCATCCCCACTGTGAAAACACTGCCCTCTTCCCTTCGTCTGCCTTCCCAAGCCACACTGATGTTTGACAAGGGTGGTGGTGAGGGGTGAAGTCTGGGTGGAGAGGATCAAGATTCAAAAGCAGCCCAAACGGCTAGAAGGCAGGAGATCAATAAGGGGAGACAGATCAGAGACAGGTTTCTCTCACTTTTTTTCCACTGGCTCAGTACCCTTAACCCGGCTCGGCTCCTGAAAGCAGGTGGGAGACAGAGCCCAGCCCTGGCCTCTCTGTACCCTTCTAACTCAAACAGGTTCCTAATCCTTGGGTGGAGGGTAAACAGCTTCCAAGCACGGCCAGGATTAACCGCAGAAATGCCACTGATGTATTTGGAGGCATGTTCCTTGCCCCTGCCCCCACCCCACCCGTGTTACTAATTAGCCTACCAGCTTGGGAGGAGCGGCTGAGAATGCCTTTGTGCAGCCCTGCAGGCTGGCTCTGAGCACTGTTCTGAGCTCTGGATAGTGTCTCTGGTGCCAGACAAGGGAGCAGAGGGTGCAGAGGGATTCCCGCCCCCTCCCCACTCACTGACTCCTAAATCAGCTCAAAGGCAGATGAGTGTTTTTCCTGCTCTCCGTCCCTGAATCTCCTATCTCCCCTTGGCTGTTCACAGCTGGGAGGCAGGTGGGAGACAACAGGGAGAGTGGAATCGGCTCCAGAAATCAAACGACCCAATAAAAAATTAATTGTCTAATTAAAACCATGAGGAAGCCCCTAGCCAGAGTTTGGCTCTGAGTCGTCAGGGCTATAAAGGGTGGGAAAATGAGTCTCAGCTCCTAATAAATCCCTGATTTGCAGCTTGGGCTATCAGAACACTGTGTGTTCTGCATGGCTGGGCCTCCTAGAGGTCATTGTACCACTCCCTCGATCCTAGCCCCAGTCATCACACCTGCCACTCCACACACACACACACACACACACACACACACACACACACACCCCGGCTCAAGCCCAGAGGCAGAGTGCCCAAGAGGGACAAAGAAGCCACACCCAAAGCAAGCAAATGCTCCTATGACTCAATCTCCCAGAGGCTTAGCCATTTCTTCTTGGGCTTTCTTCAGGAGAAAGAAGTTCCAGAAACTTCCTCACAGGAGTTATTCATTCAGGTTAACTAATAATTGTTGTGAGTTACTGTGTAGGTTCATTGTGACCTCAGCCCCTCCACTTCTGTGAGCAGTACATTCTAATAAAATTCACAGATTCCCCTCTTAGACCTTCGTGTCAATTTTCGCAGGTAAATGACAGAGAACCAAGCGAAGAAATTAATCTCCTAACTTAAAATAAAGTCTGTTCACACTCTCCCCTACTGACCAAATCCTCTGGAAGAGTGAGCACAGAGCAAGTCCAGGTAGGAGTATCATGAGAAATATCAAGTGTAAGTCCAGGCCCCAGCCTTCTCCTTGGATGACTCTATCACCTTGGGCCTGCTGCATGGATACAGCCTCCAGGCCTCTGGTCCCTCCCTGCCTGTGAGCAGGCAAATTTGTGGTGCCTTGTCAGAGCTTTCCATTCGCTGTATCAGGAAGAGTGAGTGGCTCCCCACTACATTCGTTATACAGAATGTGTGATGGGGCTGGGGATTTAGCTCAGCGGTGGCGCTACCTGCCTTGCAAGCGTAAGGACCCGTTTGATCCCTGGTCCAAAAAAGACAGAGAAAGGGAAAGAGAGAGAGACAGAGAGACAGAGGGGGGGGGAGGGAAAGGAAGGAAGGAAGGAAGGAAGGAAAGAAGAAAGAAAGAAAGAAAGAAAGAAAGAAAGAAAGAAAGAAAGAAAGAAAGAAAGAAAGAAAGAAAGAGAAACCCTAGAACATGTGATTCTTTTTACCCCCGATCGAACTCGGACCCTTGCACTTTTGAGGCAGGGGGTGGAACCACTGAGCCAAATCCCCAGCCCTGTGATTAGCTTCTTTAAATAAACAGCAAAACAAATAAGAGTTGTCCTTCAAAACAATCCCGCTGGGAGGACATATATACACTTATTCTATGTGTTCCTGTAGTGATTAAAATATTTCTGCAAGGTGTCCTTTAAAACTTTACTTTACAGCCAGAGCCAGGTATGGTGGTACACGCCTATAATCCCAACTACTCAGGAGGCTGAGGCAGGAGAATGGCAAGTTCAAGGCCAGACTGTGCAATTTAGGGAGACCCTGTCTCCAAATTTAAGAAGAATAAGGAGAAGGAGACAGAGAAGAAAAAAAAGAAGCAGGAGGAGGAGGAGGAAGAAGAGAAAGAAAGGCTGGGATAGCTCTGTGGTAGAGTGCTTGCCCAGTGTGAGTGAGACTCTGGGTTCAATTTGCAGTACTACACACACATGATTTTTGTTTTGTTTTTATTTGTTACTTTAGAGACAATTTACAGAATATTCAAGACAACCAAAATTAGCTATGGGTTGTTTTGTTTTGTTTTGTTTTTGTACCGGGGATTGAACTCGGGTCCTTGCATTTGCAAGGCAGGCCACCGAACCACTGAGCTAAATCTCCGGCCTTAGCTATGGGGTTTTAAGGTCTGATTTTTTTAAAAAATCAAAGGATACCAATGAAGATAATAAAACAAGGCATCATATACTCTGAAGACAATTCCTAAAGAGGAGCTGCAGAACCTTGTGTCCCTGCAGCCTTGCTGGATTGAGAAGAGCTCCCTGCATGGTGACTACTCAGCGGCAGTGGTGCCTCTCAGATGCAGCTTCCTCTGGCCACATCTGGAGCGTATTATTTATCATTTCTGATGATTCTCCTTTCGCTCATCTGGTTGTTATTTTTCATCCTAAACAATGAACTGAGCTTTCCTAAGAAGAACAAAAAGAGAAGGAAAGAAATTCCCGACCCTCATCTGGGTCAGGATCCCATTTCTGATTTCAGCAAATTTCCTTGCATAAATGTAACTGGCATAGTGAGGCCATTCTGCTTCAAAGAACCCCAAACCTGAAGACTCCAAGGTAGACTGATTCTGATTCACCTGAAATTAGTGAGTACTACCACCACATCCTAACCTATGCATTATCCTTTTTTCTCCTTAGATGAACTTTTCACTTCCGTTTCCCACTAACCTAGTCTGTCTGCACAGTGCTCCCCAGACCAATTACACATTTCAGGGTCGGCTCCCATTTCCTGGTGCTCAGTTCTCATGTGGACTTAACTTTGGAGATCATTCTGTCCATCTCTTCATCTTGTCCTCTGTTGCCTGTTCTCAGATTGATCAGTTTGGGCTTATAAACAGAACCCTGATCTCCAAAGTCTGTGAGAGCAGCAGGCTGTCTTAACATCTTGGGGAGAGAGGAAGCATCTTGCATATAGAATTCTATGAGGAGGACACCACCTAGAGTTGTGGCCCAGGAGTGCAGTGACTGGTGTCAATCAGTCAGCCTCAGGCAGCTTCCGAAGATGAAAAGTCAAGTTTTGACAACTAAGGTGTCAACACCTCAGCCCCTAGAAAAAGGTTCAAAGTGGAGATCCTCCCCTTCTCCCTGACAGCTAAGAGATCTAGGCTCAGCACACAGCCTACCAATCTTTTCTCCATCTACTTCAAAGGCAGCTCCAGCCCCAGGGCGGACCCCCAGGGTATGGAGCAAAGCTGGTTTGACCCAAGCACGGTGTTGGGTGATATTGCTGGGGCCCAGGTTTGGGCTGGGTCTAGAAATCAGAGAGAAACTTCAGACCCCATCTGGTCTAGAGTGCGTATGGGGGTGTGATGGACAGTGAACATAATCCTAAGTGTTTACAGTCGCCCAGGACCCTGATGTGTGGCCTGCCAGCCTCACACTCGGGTTTCTCATCCAAGGCAAAGTTATATCACCTCCTTGCAAACCTCCACATCTAACCACTGGGTGCTCTTCCAACATTGCCTCTCCTCTCAACTCTCATCCTTGTGTTTCCCAAAGACTGAATAAAATTCACTGGCCTATGTTTTCTCCAAAATGCCCCCTAACGCACTCATTCTCTCAGCTTGCAGAGCTATCCAGGACCTTACATCCTTAGCTTCTCAGGACAGCTCCTTTTCTACCCAAGTCAAGACATTTCTGCTGAGTGTGGAGGTGCATGCCTGACATCTCAGACCTCTGGGAGGCTAAGGAAAGAGGATCACAAGTTTCAGCCCAGCACGGGCAACTTAACAACTTAACAAGACAATAGCTCAAAAAATAATCTTCTAAAGGCTGGGGATAGCTCAGTGCAAAGGCCCTGGGTTCTACTCTCAGTACCAACAACAAGAAAGGAAGAAAGGAGGAAAGAAAGAAAGAAAAGAGAGACAGAGAGAGAGAGAAAGAGAGAGAGAGAGAGAGAAAGAAAGGAGGGCCTGGAGCTGCTAGCACTCAGACAGGGTTAGCCTAGTCCACAGCCAACAGACCTTGACAGAGCTCTTCCCTCCTTCTGGGCACCACATAACGAGTAGGGACAGTCTGACCCCAACAATCATGGTCTCATGTGACCAAGAACAGACATTTGCACTCCAAATCTCGAAATAATCATAATAAACCCAACCATAAAGGTGAGCCTTATGAAAAGTAAGTTTCAGAGGCAGGAGAAAATACTATCAACCCAGGTCCTCACCCAAAACTCCAAGAGGAGATGAGATGGACCGTCCTCTGTTTCTCCAGAACATCAATCTGGGAGAATGGGCTCCAGCTGCAGCAAGGGCATCGCTGAGCACCTATACTCTGCCAGGCATTGTGCTGGCACTAGGGGCACAGGGAAGGACAATGCCCTCAAGGCTGTGACAGTTCAGATGGGGAAAGAAACCATTATGAAATAGATCCTTATAAGGCAGCGTGAAGAGATTGACCAATACTGGTCACCTGGGGGGCACCAGGTACACACCTAAGGCTCTCTGGATCAGAGACAGCTTCCTAAAGAGAATAGGGTATGTAAACTGTTAAACAAAAAGATGTGCTCTTTTTCTCTCTTGCCCTGATCAACTGAAGGTCATCTTCCATCCCAAAATAAACCACTGGCTTCTTACACCAAGGTCACAGTGAGGTGCCGCAATCTAGCCCACTGTCACTCATGGTCCGGCTGACAATCCAAATCTGAACTGCAATTCCAGCAGGACCTGAGGTACCTCCGTGGCCCGCCTGCGCCACCATCCACCATCCACCCCCCACCACCTGGATGATGCCCAGGTGTCCGCTGACTTCTGAGACTGGACAAAGCCCAGGGAGCAGGCAGGGACGAGCTTCCAGTCTCCCAGAACTCACATACTCTGCAGCTTTCCTTTGTGCCTCTGGGGAAGATGGTCCTGATTTCCCCCAGTTCTCTGCCCCTGATCCATCTCCCAACCTCCCCCTGCTGCAGCTGTTCCGTCCTCCCCCACCTTGAAAAAAATGCACCTTCCCCTCCAGCTCTCCCTCCACAGGGTGTAGAGTAGGAGGGAAGCAACATATGGCCCAATTTTCCTTGGCCTGGGTAGCCTATTTTGGAAATGAGAAACCCCCTTGCCCTTTCCTCCCCTCTGGGGAGCACCCTCCCCTCTGCACATTCCCCAGAAGTTCTCAGGCCGAGATCCGCCCTACGTGCAGTTATGTGGTGAAATCACCGCTTTCCTTCTCCCCGGAGGCACCAGAGCTGGGAAGGGAGCGTACTTAAACCTTTGATGTAGGCACGTTTTAAAAGGGCCCACCTGTCCCCTTGCTCCCCAGCCCCCTCCCCGCCTGAACTGCTGGAGCCCCTGATCACAGCTTTAAGTCCCAGGCTACCCCCACACCAGCTCGGCCAAAATCAGGTCACACATATCCTCTCCCGCTGCGGGTAATCAAACCCAACCACGCTCACTTGGGACATCTGTCTCCTGTGACTAAGGAGAGATCCCAAACTCAGGGGGTTCTGTGACACTTAAAAGCTTCAAGCAGGAAGATCTGCAATTTCTCTTGGACCAGGGCCTGTTGGGAGGGTCGCTGGGAAACCCTCGTTTGATGTGCTTTCATGGCTGTGGTTTGATCCAGATGTTCCCCAGTTGTGGGATTTTCTCCTCAGGAGGGAGGGGTCCTTGGCTGTGCAGACAGTTCCATCATGTGCACATTTGGATCTGGGCTGGTTGGGTGGGGGTGCTCTCCCAGCTCTCACCAACTCCACCCCTTCCCCTGTGATCACATCCAGAGAAGAGAAGAGGATCCCGATGGGGGCTTCCTCAGCTTGTGGCTGCTTTGCTGTGTGGCTGTCCAGAAATGGCTCTACATTTCTGTTCTGGCACCCTAAGATGGGGCTGAAGTTAGTTTCCAAAAAGATTCCAGATCTGGGAATAGGAGAAAGAGTTTAAGAGCCAGATTTTCTAACCAAAACATGAACAATTATCCAAAATATTGTCGAAAAAATTCCACTGAACATAGAAGAGTCAGTGCAATTAAAAAAGGGGGGGTCGGAGATTTAGCTCAGTGGTTCTGCTGCCTGCCTTGCAAGTGCAAGGACCCGAGTTCGATCCCCACTACCAAAAAAAAAGTGAATAGTCTGAGGCAGGAGGATTGCAAGTTCAAGACCAGCCCAGGAAACTTAGTAGGATGCTATCTCAAAACGATGGGGGCAAAGCCAGGTTTGGTGTAGCATTGCTGCAATCCCAGCACTCAGGAGGCTGAGGCAAGAGGATAGCTATGAGTTCCACGGGATTCAAGGCCAGCCTGAACTACATAGCAATACCTGTTTAAAGGGGCGCGGGGCTGGGAATGTAGCTTAGTGGCGCTGTGCCTGCCTAGCAAGCACAAGGCCCTAAGTTGGATTCCCAATTCTGGAAGAAAAAAAAACAACCACAAGCACCACCACCACCACCCTGGAAAAAAAAAAAAAAACCAAGGTGGGGTTGGTAGTACTAGGAATGCAGCTCAGTAACAGAGCTCACCTAGAATTGATCCCTAGTACAAGAAAGAGCGCAGGAGCAGAAGCTTTCCCTCTTCTGGGTCAGTCTTGCAAGGATGGCAGTGAATCCTTCCAGACACAAGACTTTCAGTTCCCTCAGAGCTTGAAAAGTTCAAGATCACCCTGCCACCCTCCTCAAGGGCTTCACTGAAACCCTGGAAATCTTTCCTTTAAGAGACTTTGGTTCTTCCTGCTGTCCAGCCTCAGTCACCACTTGCTGTAGTACGAGATGCTGTCCCCAGGGGAAGGTGCCTCAGTCCCCCCAGTATCCTCAACACTTCTGCCTCCTGGAGACTGAAGAGGAGCTGTTAGTGACTGGAAATGTCAGGCTGCTCCTGGATCTGTACCGTTGACCACAGATACACTTGGATCCCCACCTGGGGCGGGGAGCTAAATTGGCCTTGTGAACACTGAGCACTAGAGGACAGAAAGGAGTCTGGGCCCTGGGGACTGAAGCACCATCCCAGGAATGGATGGGGAAGGACTTTCACCAGAGGCAAGGTAGGGTATGTGCACTTTTTCAGGGGTTAGTGCTTGCATGGGGAGAGAAGTGGCCCGGGATGCTTCTCTCAGGAAGAGGAATTTCAGAGGAAACAGATTGGGGGAGCCACTGCATGGCCCAAGGAGCTGGGGAGAGCCATGATCCACAGGGCAAGTAGGAGAACAGAGCACTGTTCCTCCCTTAGACCAGACAGGAGGAAGGGGAGAGAGGTGGGCACAGGGTCGAAAAGAGGAAGATGGGGAAAGCTCCATGTGGTTGTCCCACCTGGAAATTTTAAGCAGCTGTCCCTACCTCCCCCTGATCTGTGCAATGTTGAGAAAATGCACGTTTTGAGGATCAGCTTTTCCTCTAGGGACCCCGAGGCATACTCAGGCCTCCCCCTCCCCATGGACTTTAATCCAGTCAGCACAGATGGATCAGGTCATGATGGTGATGGGGGT
This sequence comes from Fukomys damarensis, assembly GCF_012274545.1. Taxonomy (NCBI): domain Eukaryota; kingdom Metazoa; phylum Chordata; class Mammalia; order Rodentia; family Bathyergidae; genus Fukomys; species Fukomys damarensis. Next base: position 20,362,856 of record NW_022900927.1, read on the forward strand.
GGATGGCATTGGGTCTCCCTGGTTTGAATTTTTTCTTATTCCCCATGTCCTCTTTCTTAGGCAATAATTTCTCATTTTGCCTGGTCTTATATACCCCATATGTCTCTAGCTCAGAGAGCTAAAAAACACTCCATCATTCTTAAGCTGGGCCTTGCCACCTGCAGGCCCCTGCCTCCCACACATATGTTCACACAACTGGGGCAAGCGGTTGGCTTCCCTGTGGCCTCTCCAGCCCCTCTCCCTCCAACCCACCCTTCTCATCTATCTGGTCAGAATGAGAGCCTCCTCTCCCTATAGGGAGGAGGAGGGGCACATAAGGGATCCTCACAGCTGGGTAGCATCTGGAAGAGTCCACCTATCTTGTGCACTCAGTGACTCCCTGAAGGGAACCAAGAGCAAGGGGAGAAGCTGTGGGAGCGGGGAGAACTCCTGCAGTGGGATTCTCTACCTAGCCTGTTCTGGGGTCAGGACTGGTGCTCCCAACAGGTCTTGGGTATCCAAGAAGCAATGGTGAGTGTGAGGCTTAGCCGTCCATAAGCATCTGAAAGCTCCTGACCCCATCTCCCTCTCCTCCCTCTCCCACTTGACATTACTATAAAATCCAGGTAAGAACATACCTATTACAGGTACTGCCCTCATCCCTTCCTATCACTCTATGCCATCACCATGCCAACTTCTCCCCTGCAGGGTACTGGAGTCCAACCAAGTATCCCCTCCAGAGAGAGACCAGAAGACCTGCTCCTGTCTCCTCTCCTGAGGTCCTGGCGGACACAGACTCACCACTTCCAAGCCGAGATGAAGAACCTGAGAGCTGAAGCCTGGGAGGCGTGAGGCTGGGGCTGGGGCTGGGGCAGTGATGCCCTCAGATGCCCTCCTTACTCTGCACTTAAATACAAAGACCTCCCCCAAGTAAGAGTTATTCTTCGGAACCACAGGAGGCTCCACCACTGCTCATCTTCCTCCTCCTCCTCCTCAGTGGAGGAGTCATCAAGTTGTTTGGGCGAGCTCTACCCACAAGCCTGGGTTAAGAAGTCAGTGGGGACTGTAGATAGCTCAGCGGCAGAGAACCGGAGGCCCTCGGGTCCATCTCCAGGATGGGGGTGGGGTGGGGGAAGAAGAAAAGCAGAGGAGGAGGAAGAGGAAAAGAAAGAGAAAGGAAAGGAGAGTTTGGGTGAGAGAACTAAAAGGAAAGATGCTTCCCTTAATGTTTCCTGCAAACACAGCCCAGCTATAAGTAAGTGCAAGACCTGGCCTTCCTGAGATTTGTATCAGACCCACTGGATCACTGCTTCCACCAGTACTTCCCCACACATATGTCAGATATATCTGCATTCACTGGAGCCAACAACACGATCAGGGCCAGAAAGCAATCGATACAGAGCACCTACCGTGTGCTTGGCTGTGCTTTGCTGCAGAGGAAGGATCACTTCACCGGGCTCGCACCCCACATGCCCCATTGACCCATAGGGACGCATATTACAAGCCCTGCAGACTCAGGCTTGAAAAGAACCCCATAATCTTGTTCTCATTCCAATTCAGATATATATATCTATATCTATATCTATATCTATATATATATATATATAGATATAGATATAGATATATATATATATATGTATCTCAAGCACACAAGCAAGGCAAAAGAAAGAACTTCCCTAGGGGGTCAACACTGTACAGTAAAATAATCAGACTCAAACAAATCATCGTTCTCTATTTGGAAGGCAACAAAGCAGGAGAGACCCATTTTGTTGAGCCAGGGGTAAAGTAAGGCTCTGGTCTGAAGGCGGGGGATACCTCAGATGACCCTTCAAGATCCCACCCAGGACAAGAGAAGAGAAGGTTCCAATTCACAGACATGAAGAGGAGGGGACAGAAGGGACAGCTGGGTGGATGGAGGGGTTGGAGGTCCGGGGGAGCTAGGCTGGAGAAATGGTCTTGACAGGACTGATGGACGAGGCCAGGATGGATGGACGGCGACTGAGGTTTGTTTACTGGCAGCCCCCAGCCCACCATCACCCTGGGAGAGGAATGGCGGCTGGCACATCAGAGGGCTCTTAGAGAATCTCATGGAGATGATTTAGACGGGAATGAATCAGCTCCATATGGATTAAGTGTCCCTGCAAATCCCAGGATCTTACTGATGAGGGGACGGGGCAAGGGCAATGAAGGGAGGGGGCAGTGTGGAGCCTGCCTGGTGAAGGGAAACACAGGCATGGAGTCAGGGAAGGGTGCCTCAGAGGGCACTGGTGGGGCAGCCTGGCATGGGTGAAGCCCTCCCAGGGCCTAACACACCTACGGTTCCTCTGCTTGGTAGCAGGCTTTAGAAAAGCTCCCCCTCCACACTGAACCCTGCTCCCCTTTGCCTCAGTCTAAGTCTTCTCATGTCTTTCCTTCTTCATTGCTCTGTTCTCTCACTATCTGGCCTTCTTCCTCCCCTTTTTCCACACAGCGGCCCCCACCCTTGCCCCCTTCTCTCAGTGGCTCTGTCCTTTTCACCAAATCCATGAAGACGCTGGCCAGTTTCACTAACCTCTGCCCTTGGCTCTGCCTTCCTCCTGCTGCGGGCCCAGTGCTGTTCTCTCACAGGGTCATCAGGTTCAGGGGTGGTTGAGGTACAGGGAAGGCGGCCTGAAGAATGACTTCTGGCGACAGGTAGTTCTTTCTCTCCCTCTCTACACTCTCTCTCAAGTTGTCCCTGTGCTGGTGCCAGAGGCTTGGAGGGGCACTGACACTCTTCGGCCGAGGGCGAGTTGAGTAGCCACTCATTTTTCCCAGGCTGTGGAGGCACTGGGTCATCTTCTGGCTGAGGCTGTGGAGCCTCCCTTTCCATGCCCTGTGCAGAGGGCCTGAGCCGACTCATCATGAAGCCGGCTGCCGTGTGGACAACCTGGAGTCAGAGCATGGGGTAGTCACATATGACAATGGGTTGAAATATCACAGCTGCTCTCCCCTCACCCCCACTGGTGATCTATGGGCTGCGTGCCCTGTAAAAATTATTTATCGGGGCCTCAGAGTGTCCTGATTTAGTGCTGCTGCCTCTGGGTCCGAGAGGCCTGCCTGTCCGCTGGAGTCTAAGCGTTAAACGACGCTAAAAAGTTAAATGGCCAACGTTGGGGGCTCACTTGAGGAGGTACCATAAAGCTGTCGGAGCTGCTTAAATCAGGAGCAAGGATTCCCCTGAACGTCTTCTCTCCATATGCCACAAGCCAAGAAGGCTCTCCTTGCCCCTGTGCCGTTCACCCACGCTCGGCAGCCCACACAGAGAAGAGGGCTCGTGGGCACCTGGGACAGAACCCAAAGAAGGTCAAGGATGACCTGTCCTCAGGGGTTCCTCCAGCATTACTAGGGGCCAGGGCCCAAAACTGTAGGAGATCAGGTTGTCCAGCCCTCAGTCTCTGGGCAGGAGCCTCCTTGCTCAGATCCAGGTGCTTTTGTTTTTGATTTTTGCTGAGTTAGGGATTGAACCCAGGGCTTCATATGTGCTAGACAAGCCCCCAGATGCAGTTTTTAAGGACTTCCAGCTAAGGGAAGCACCATAGTCCCTTCCAGGGAACTGTGAAAGAGTTCCTTCCCAAGTTTGTCTGATATTCGACTAGCACACAGGGTCCTCTACGCTGGTTTAGAGGGTGTTTCATCCCCACTGATATGTGTCCTCCGGCCTTCTGTGCCCACCCCCTCCACTCGCAAGGCTTTCTGAGGAACAGAACCCCACCTCTTGAGCCCCAGCCTTCACCCGGGCACCGCTGGGTGCCAGCGTGACACTCAGGCTTCTCACGCAGAGTTTTTCTCAGCCGAACCCCAGTCCATGCTGCCACCGCCCGGCCGCTGAACGTGAGGGAAGGTGAGTCTCCACAGGCTGTCCATCACACTTTCTTTCAGCAGCAATAAAACTCGCCTCTTAAAACCTCCGCTTGGGTCCCTAATATTTGCCTGGCTATATATCTCCGGTGATATATGGACAGAAATTGCTCATAAATGGCTATAAAACCTCTTAGTGGAGCTGGGCAGGAGCTGCACATGAGGGTGGGCATGGCCCAGGCTGCAGGAGGAGCAGGAGCTGAGCCACTTCAATGATCACCCAAAGTTGACCCCAGATCCCCACAGGTTGTGTGTCTCCAGTGAGGATGGAGGAAGGAGACCCTGAGGAAGAGAACTTCAAGCCCCTGAGGTGGGATTATGGGGCTGTCTCACCTAGCTGCTTCAATGACATGCTGTGCGGCCTTGGACAAGTCACTCAGCCACTCTGTGCCATGCTTTCCATCACTAATAATGACACCTACCCAGGCTCCTTATGTGTCATGAGTGTCAGATGAGGACACACACAAAGAATTCATTCATAGTAGAGGGACCGTATATACTAGGTGCTGCCCCAGATGGACACAGTGTAGTTGGAAGGCCTACTGCATGCTGGATGCTTCCAATTATCTCCAGTCCTGCAACACCCTGCAGTGTAGATATTGCTGTCATTGTTTGCAGAGGCAAACCCTGAGGTTCAGAGAGGTAAGCACAGGCAGCCAGAGCCAGAGATGGGATTCACACCAGGTCTCATTCCAGAGCTGATGCCCTTCCCACACTTCAGAATGAAATCCTGGCCCCTGAGGGGACTCCCAAACAGGGCTGATGGCAGAAGGAGGTCTTCTCTCTAGGGCCTCCCCCCTCCACAGTGCAGACCTGTCTTCGTCTCTGACACTTCTGTTCCAGGCCTTCAAGGGCCTGAGAACACAGGGTTCCCTTTGGCATATCCCCACTCACTATCCTCCACCACCAAGACAAACAGCTCTCAAAAAAGGTGAAGACTTGGGGTTTTGTGGAAAGCCAGAGCCCTCTGCCCAGGCCAGGAAATCAGGAGACAGAAGTCCTGGTGGGCTGGGGGGTAGGGGGAGCAGAGAGGCCTCTGTGGGATCAGGTACAGAATATGATGTCACAGTCCCAGAGACCTTGGTCTACTGCTCCCTCAAACCCAGCCCCTGGCTATTCCTTCTGGTCCCCTGCCCTCTCTGCTAGCCTCTGATGGCCTCTTCTGTCCTTGACTCCCAGCCCTTCTCTGCCTCATGCCCCTCACGCCCCCTCCCTCTCTCCCACAGCATCCCGAGAGTCCCTGTCTGTCCACTCTGGTTATTCCAAGCTCTGTCCCCCTTACCCCTATCGGCCCTTCTCTCCACCATGACCCCGACTCTTCTTTTCTCTCTCCAAGTCCCTTCCACCCCAGCTGCATCCCATGCTTGTCCATCCTTTCTCTCCTAGGAGCCCCCAGGCCCAGCCCTTCCCCTAGTGTCCCTCTAGTCTCTTCTCACCTGTGTCCAGGCCCTCCAGCCCCTGCCCTGCCTTTGTCCCCTCCTGTAACAACCAGGACAAACAGTAGGAAGGCCATCTTTCTGCCCCACATCTCCCCTTCCCTGGTGGCTCCCACCCCCAACCCCACTTTTCTTTAAGTTTCCAAATCAACCTTCCTCCAATAATAATGATAAAGCAGGAAGCCGGGCCGGAGGACAGTGCAGATTTTTCTTCTTGACACGGAGTTTCCGATTAAAGGCAAAGGGACATAAATCCTCCCTTGTAATTGCTGCGCTCCAGCTCAGAGCCACTTGGGAGGGAGGCTCCTACCCCCTCTGCCCCTGCCCCTGGGGGCCCCACCCCCATCCTGAGCAGGGCCTGGTCCCCAGAGCCTGAGGGTGGCTAAGAAGCGGGAAGGGAATGCTGCCTTCAGGGACAAGTCTGTGGGAAGGGGGAAATACTGGAGCAGCCCCCTCACCTCCCCATCAGGGATCCAAGCTAAAGACAGCGAGGCCCAGGGAGGCCCAGGGACCATCTCAAAGCTGCTTCCCTTCCCTTCCCTGCACAGTGAAATCCGGCTGCAACTTCGACATAGCTTCTTGGGGTTTATCATCGTATCTGATACTTATAAGGACCTTGGAAAGTATAAATATATCAGGTGGGGGAGGAGCCCTGCAAAGTCAACCTGGGCAACTCCCCTTGTTTTGTGGGGAAACTGAGGCCGATTGAATGCATCTGTTTGTGGCCGTGCTGGAACTGGAATGTTGTCCTAGCCCCATGGGTCTCTGACCTGTCATATACAAGGAGGGCCTGACAGTGTTTGGATCTATATAATCAAGGGCCCAAGTAGCCTCCTGCCAAATGATTTGCTCACCTGCCAAGAAGTAAAAATCAGGAATGCTTGATGCTTTTATCCTCTCTTTACAGACCAGGGAAAGATGACACCAGAAGCATGTGTGGATTTCGGCCCTTTGACTCCTGAGTCCAGGTTTGCTCTTCTCCCTCCTGCTCAGAGTTCACACCCACCTCTGAATAAATTTGACCCTGCCAATAATTCCTGTGTGAGCTCCTTGGACACTGTGATAAGGTGGCAGACAACTGGACCCTCTACAGACCCAATTGTAGGCCTCCGCGTCCCACCAACCCCCTTCTGCCACCATGGCCAGGCTCAGTGGACAGCAAGGGCCAGGGAGGCCGTGGAGCCTCAGAGAAGAATATCCTGGTTTCATCAGGAAAGAAAACATGGGCCAGGGCAGCGAGAAGAGAGGGCAGAAGTCTGAGATGCTCCTGTGGAGGCCTGTATTGGGGCTCCTGGGTCATATTTGAGGTGGTGCTGTAGCACTGCCTAGGCCTGAGAGTTCTGGGTGTTACTATGGGGGTTTGGGGGATCATTTGGGGCTCTGGATGCCACTGTCGAGTTTTGGGTATAACTGTGGCATTGCCCTGAGATAGTGGGGGGATCTAAGCTACACATTAGAGGTGCTCTAGGGTTTCTAGAGGATTATTCCAAAAGGCCACAGTTTGTGCTTCTGCCTGTGCCCAGGGGAAGCAAGGGAGCCATGGCAGTAAAAGAAAACTAGAAGCCGTGAGGGGAAGGAAGTACAGAGGTGCCCGAGGATCCCACAGGCAGGGGTGATGTGAGATACCAAGGCAATGAGGCTCCTGGCACCCACCTTGGTGTTCACATCCCAAGCCCTGGCCAACAGCCTCATTGTTGGTAGTGGGGGGCTGGGAGTGGAGAAAGACTTCTGCTTCCCAGAATGATTCAGGCAGGAGGGGACGCACGCTCCTGGCCTTCTGAGGGGAGGGAGCAGCCGGCAGAGGGGGCCAAGCAGCAGGACAGTCTTCCCAGTGGTCCTCCTGGGCAGACGACGCCCCTAACAGCAACTAAGCTCTGAGCTCCCACCTCATTCTGAGAGAACTACCCTAAGTGTTACTGAAGCAGGACAGAATCCAGGGGGGTAGATACAGGTAAGATTCTTCTTCCCAGAGGATGCTAACTTTTCAGGAATGACAGACCTTCATCTTGGATCCAGGCAAGCACATGTTTGCTTGCTTTCCTTTTTTTTCCCTTGACACACAGTCTCTCTATATATGGTTCAGGCTGTCCTTTAACTCACTAGGTACACCAGGGTGGCAGAGAACTGGTGGTGATCCTCCTGCCTCAGCCCCCCATAGTGATACAGGTGTGCATCACTCTTCCCAGTGAAGATTTCTTCCTGCATCTTAATCATAGAAAACTTCTTGGGAAATGGAAGTATGAAGCAAGAATTAGGCAGAGATGTGGGCAGGGAGGGAGGAAGTTCCAAGCAGAAGCAGGATGGAGGCCATTTCAGAGGTGAGCAAGATGACAGTGAGTTCTAGCCCCCAGAGACTTGGGGTAGAATCATTTACCTTTATATCCTTTATTCACTCAGCAAACACTGTAAGGGCAGCCATGAATCAGTCATGGAAAACACAGAGATGAATTAGAGCAGCAGGGACAGAACCTACAGAGGCTCCCAGAAACTCAGGTGCTCCTCCAAAATACTAGCCTCATAATGAAAAGATGGAAATAAAGTGTTTGTAGATGGGGAGGGGAAGAGGGGGTGAAGGGAGGGCAGGGACAAGGGGAAAAAATGAGAACCAAGACCTGTCATGTAAAGGTACAAGATCCCAACAATGAATGTAACTGTACTGTATCCCTAAAATGTACCAATAAACTCAATTAAAGCTGAAAAAAAATAAAAAACAAAATACTAGCCTCAGCTTTCAAGGCTCTCTGGATCCATTCTAGATAAACTTCTACCTCCCTGCCTCTCTAATGCAAAAGAAATATGTTTTTCCTAATCCTTGCTTCCTTCTTCCCCAAGGACACAACCCTGCCCCATATTTGGGACCTTCATATATGCCTGCTCTTCTCTCCAGGCAAACCTGGGAGAATCTACTCAGGGGCCAACGCTACAGCAGGAGGACCTGGGGCTAGACACTGGGAGCACCTCCTGGCAGCTGGGATGAACCATGCTGCGGAGCTGAGCAGGAGGCCAGGGAAGGGATGTGGAGCTTTTGAGTCCAAGTCCGAGATCCTCAGCCCGACTTTGCGTCTTGCTGGAAGTGGCATCGTTCATCTGCGCAGGGGTGGAGACGGCCGGGGGAGGGGAATGAAAAACACCCACAGCCCATTAACCTACTTCTGCAACTTCATTAAAACAGAGACTCTGACTTGTCACCATAAATTGTCTTCTGAAGAGGAAGCAGATCCAACATCAAGTTCTAGCAGAAAAACCTCTGAGAAGAGGCCAGCGTTAGCAGGTTGCAAGGGACACTATAATGTGTGGTGTTGGGGGAGCGGTGTCCCTATTTTGCAGTCTGGGCAAGGCAGGCTAGGTGAGGCTGATTAGTGGAGGGTCTCCTGGCCACTGGGTGAGACCCAGGGAGGGCTTTTTATATAACACTGTATACTGCTGCTCTAAATGGGAACGTTCAGAGCTTCCTGGGGTCCCTCATAAGAAAGCTAAAAGCTCTTCTCAGCCTTTTGAGGCCTCCTTCCAGAAGCACTGTTCTATCTAAAGCCTTTTTCTGCAAGGTACATGCTCAAGGTTGCGCTTCACAACCCAGCTCAGCAGCCCCCAGAGGGACCAAGGCCAGCACTACCCTGGCTGGGTAGGCCCATAGGTGAGTAGGGCTGGGCTTTTAATCCCTGGTGGATGACCTGGTCCAGACCTCACATGAGCAGTGACGGAGTGAGTGCCCAGCCTCTGGAGATGGATGCCAGGGCTCAAATACTACCATTGCCACTGAAGGACCTCAACCAAGTCATTTAATCTCTCTGTGCCTTAAGTATCCTTATAGGAACAAAGATATCTCATAAAATTGCTGAGTTTTAAGTGGGACAACCAAAAAAATGCATAGCACTTAGGATATGTATGGCCCATCCTAGGAGTCTATTGTTGTTATGTATTTATTTAGCAGGGCCAGGGCTGAGGGGCCGGAGCCTGAACTGTCTATCCCAGCAGCAACCCCAGAGGCCTGTCAGAGACACCCTGGGGGGATTCGGGCCTCAGGCCCAGCCCCTGAGCAGGGTGGTCATGAGGCTCCCACCACTGGCACTCAAAGAGGCCCCAGAAGAAGCAGGGAGGGAAGAAAGGCCTCATGGGGTAGAGCGGCCGTACCACACTACACAGACAAGGTGTAGAGGAGGGTGGATGCAGGGAATGGAGCAGAGGGCCTCTGGGTCCAGCAGCCTGTTCTGCCTGTTCAGGTGTCCCGCCACTGACGTGCCTCCACCCTCTCCTTGCTTCCCATTTCTGAGCCACCCATACTCCAGCCATTGCTGCAGCCCAAGAAAACATGGCTATAAAATAGACAACTGTTTGAATTTGCACTTGAAGGGACAAGTTAGCACAGGCCATTTACAAGCTGTTGGGAGTTCTTTAGGAGGCTCTATCCTGTTTTTCCAAAGTGCTCCCCCAACCCAAGCAGATTCTGGGGTCAAAGTTCACATGTAACTAGGAAGAATAGGGGTTGGAGGGAGCATGGAAGACTACCAACAGGAGAGAATACATTTGCTTTTTAAGTCACATCAAGAGTGTCTGGGAAAATGACAGCAAGAAAAAAGCCAGGACAGCCCCTGGTCCCAGGCAAATGCTGTGTGACTTTGCCCAATCCTTTTCCCTTTCTGGGCCTCCTGCAAGCAAGGGCCTGTCCCATCATCAAAAAGAAACTTATGACCCAGACCCAGATCCAGCCTCTAGGGTCCTCACACCTACTCATCATGACTCAGATGCTCAGTGTCTCAGACACTCAGCTTCAGTGAGTTCAGACTTTGGCATTTTCTGCTCTGGGATCTCTCTAGCTCTCACGCCCAGCAACTTCAGGCATCAGCAAACTGCTGACCTTTCTCTGCCCTCAATTTCCCCTTCTTGATTCCTCCACTTGTCTTCAAGATTTTCCTAGGTCCTCCCATCTGCTCTGAGGAGGGGAAAAGTCACCACCCTCACCTCCTTTCAAGGCTCGGCTTGACTGCCTTTCCTCAATTTTCCCACAGTCCTTTACCTCTTCTCCCAGGGCCGAGCTGTGAGGTGACCGCAGGAATAAACCCCCCATACCATACACTGAACAGCTGCTCCAAGGCTGGATGTATCCAAGGTCCTTGGAGAGCAGAGAGGGTAGGGGCTGGAGAGCAGAGGGGCAGAACTCCAGGGTGCCCTGAACATGCATGCATGAGCTCTCTGCAAAGAGCTTCCTGCCTCTGAAGGCTTGTGGGGCTCAGGAGTTTGGGGATGCAATTTGGGCCTCCATCCAACCCTCTCCCAGGGGTGATATGGGAAAAATGAGGGTGAGTGAATGGCTCTCATGCAAGATGAGATCTCCCCTCACTCAGGGTCCCTCCCCCATCCTTATATTTTAGAGGAATTTTTCTCTTCTTTTAAAATTCCTGCCTCAGTATTCCCAGGGAAGGGGGACGAGGCAAGGGGGACAGTTCTCAGGCTAAGAGAGATCATGGAGGTCAGGGCCAGGAATGGAAGGCAGGGCATCTTGGAAACAAGAGAAGCAGGAAATCTGGGAACCTGGACTGGGGTTGGGGGTGTGGTGGGATCCCTGCCCTAGCAGCAGCATTTAGAGGAGACTCCACCAGGGGCACTGTCTGGACCCTGACTAAGGCACTCAGCAGCTTTCTCACTGCTGGAACGAATTACCCTACCCCACAACTTAAAGGAGGAGCGTTTATTTGGCTCACCAACTTAGAGGATTCGGTCTACCGTAAGTTAGCTCCAAAGCAGGACTATGATGGCGGAAGGGCATGATGAGGCAACAAAGCTGCTTTGGTCATAGTGGCCGGGAAGCAAAGCAGGGGAACTGAGCCACAGAAGAAGGGGCCAGGGACCATATATAGCACCCAAAGTCGCACCTCCAGGACCCACCCAGACACACCCATACAATCAACCATGAGGTGCTAGGTGCTTCTTATCCAGTCAAGCTGATGTATCGCAATAAACAGTCGCAGACCTGATGCTAAGTCATTACTGCAACTTATCCGAAAGGAGGTGAATACGGGTTCCCCCAGAAATTATCAAGAGGAAAAACAACAGACTAGAGGCACCCAAAAGAGGGGAATGAGAAGGGAGGGGAATAAGACGTAACTTCCCAAATAACTGAATCCTTACATGTACCATGTGTGTCAATTAAACTTCTACCTATGTAACCTTCTCTAAAGTCCCAAAGAAGCCTGTAACATTAATCTCATTGCTTTGTGTAAATAAACTAAGGGTACAAGAGGTAAAGGAAGTAGCCCAGGGTCACATGGATCAGCCTAGACCTGACACTAACCTTTCTCTCAGGGTAAGGAATTCTCCAAATGTAAGTTCAACGCCATTGATCTGGTTAGCACCCCCAGCTCCCTACCCTCTGTATTGAAAGAGATTATCTGTGCGTCTACACAGCTGAGCTTTTGTCTCCATCCTCGCTGCCACAGACACACAGCATCTCAGAGTAGGGAGGTCCAATTAGGAAATGCATCCTCAGAGAGGGGAAGCTGCCGGCTCAGGGTCACAGAGCCAAAAAAGGAGCAGGGACTTGGTACAATTCAGGAGGATGCTCTTGCCTGGGGCCAGGTTCTCAGCCACTTATGTACAGGTGGCAGGCACCTGTTCCGCATCAGGGCCTGCCTCAAGAAGCCCCAGAAGCAGAGAGACAGGCCTTCCTGCCCCAATCTGCAAAACAACTGGATTTTCAAATGCCACAAACCACCTGCTAAGGAAGAAGTTGCTATAAGCAGGAGCAATTAAAAAGACCTCCTGGGGGAGCTGGGTCTACACCAACAGAGATGTTAGTGGGGGAGGCTGCTGTGGCCATCTAGGTAGGAGGAAACATACATGCATGTGACTAGTCTCCTTGGGAAGAGACTCCTATCGGAGTAGTATGGAAGACAAGGCTGGAATGCAGAATGAGACCAGATCAAATAAGGCACTGAATGCAAGCTGGAAGTCTGAGCTTCATCTAAGGGCTCTGGGGAGCCAAAGGTTTTTGTGTAGAGTAAGAGGCGATGCCATGCAAGCTGGGTATGGTGACACACACCTGTAATCCCAGCATTTAGAAAGCTGAGGCTGGAGGATTGCCATGAGTTTGAGGCCTGGGCTATGTAGTGAGATCAAGCCTGAACTACAGAGAGCCTGTCTCAAAAAAGGGGGGGTGCCATGCAAAGGGGTTTATTAGGAAATTTATCCTAGTAGCAGCTCCCAGGGCAGACTTCCTAGGAGAAAATCTGAGGCACAAGCATGTAAGTATGAGTGTTGTCTCTAGGCGTGTGTGTGTGTGTGTGTGTGTGTGTGTGTGCGCACACACACAAACTATCATGGTGCTAAGCCCAGGAAATCTAGTCTCAGAAAACTACCCCATTCTGCTCTTGTGGGAAGATGATGGATGGCCAGCTCTCCACCCCTTCTATCTCCTTCCCATAACCCTGAATGGGCAAGAGTGTCACCCCAGCATGCACAAGAGCAACTCTGCCAAGCGGCAGAGACACAAACACACAACTGGGAACACAGTGAGCATCTCCCTATCTGACACTGCTCCCCCAAACCTCACACCAATAGTGATACCAGAACCAGGGTGGGGGCTGACCATCCTCCAGCCCTGTGTACTCAGAAGGGCAGCAAGGACTTGGGTGGTGGGGCAGTGCTGTCTGGTCAGCCCATTTGGGCCCATGTAAACATGGGGAAAGGGACAACTGGGGAAAATGCCATGGAAAGATGAAAGTGAAAGGACACACTCAGAGGAAGGCTCACCAGGGGCATAAGGAGCCCACCTGCCCCTTGTCTTCCTGCTCACTACCCTCCTCACTATAGGCACTGACTTAGATCATGGGGAGACCCCCCCTTATCTGCGTGGCTGTTTTATTTTATCCTCCTGTGAGCCCCTGGGTGGCATGGCACCTCAGGCCATCCTTCTCCATTCTTCCTTCACTCAAAAAAAACCCCAAAGATGGGGGCTGTGACTAGTGAATCCTGGTGGGGTTGTCATTACTGTGACCTGCAGTATCAACTAACAGTGATTAGTAACTATCACAGCTGGGACATCATAGGTACTGCCACCCAGAGGAAAGGACCTGCTACTCATCAGCTCTCTACTCATCCTTCCCCAGCTTCCCTCCTCAAAGCCTGCAGAGAATCCTAATGTGGGGTCTCATAGATCTCAGAATCAGAGCAAACCTACAAGGTCTGCCCACCTCCAGCCCAGGGTAACTCCACCCACCAGGCACTATGCTGGGAATTTGTTGAATAGACGTGTCCATCCCCTAAGGCTTGGGTGCACCTTTGGAGACTGAAGTTCTGGTATCTTTCCAGTGCCAAGGTCTTCACCTCCCTCTGCAAGCCAACGCTGACACACAGCCTCCCACACCAATATGTGACAAGTTCCTCAAACAGCCAGTGTCCCTAACCCTCCAAGAAATTACTCCAAGTTCTTAAGCCCTCCTCTAGCTCCTGTCTGCTTCAGCAGCCCTGCTCTTTGAGTCCCCCAGTCAGCAGGGAAGGGTGGCCCAAGGTGAGTCACTAAGAAGCCTTCCAAACCTCTAGCCCACAGTTCTGCCTATCATATCACTCCAGTATATCTCCTCTCTGAATGCCAGGCACTTCTCCTTTATATTTAACCTGAGTCTTGCCCTCTGTAGGGAACACTTAGAGAAAGGTCATTTATTTAAAGTCCCAGCATTGCAGGTCACTGCTGTTGTGGCTGTGATGTGCTTTAATTCCCTCCACTAGACTTCCAAAAGCACTTCCCCCACTCCATGCCCCGTGCCAGTGCCCTCATGCCCCCATCAGCCAGGGACTGCCTGCCCCCAGGCCTGGCTGTAGCTCAGGATGTCAGCCTGGCCCCAGAGAGGAAGGGGCTGCATGCAGCCCAGCCCCCAGCCTTCGCTCTAGAAAAGGTAATTAGGAGCTCTGCAGTCCCTGTCCCCCAACAGGTACAGCTGAGCAGCGGCATCCATCATCGAGGGCAGCTGCCAGAGCAGGGAGGGTCACGTGGCTCAGCAGGACCAACAGCAGGATGAGGGGAGGTCTCAGGGCTGAGGATTGGCTGGTCTTCGGCAGGAGAGTCAGGGCTGCTGCGGATAACCTGAGAATGACCTTGTGAGGACTTTAGCACCCTTGGCTCTGCTTCTCCCTAGACATCCACCTGCTCCTAGTCCCTAACACGAGGCCTGGCATTTTCTCTTCCCCTTCCACGTCATTTTCTGGGTGTAAGGACCCCTGTTACTCTTCTTCTTTTAAAGGAAAATGGCTTCTTGTGTGGCTAAGAGGTTTAATTGAGAGGGTAGCTTCCTGGACCGAATAAGGACAACTCTACTACGGGGGATGGGGAGGGTGGAGGGAGGAAGTGTTGGTGCAGGTGCAGTTTTCTCTAATTGCTTGTGCCTGTGCCAGGACGTGAGTGTGGAAGAGATGTGCTGGCAGCAGAGCACACTGCACTGGCCTGGGTGCCGCCTGGGACGTGTTTTGCATACTTGCATTGATGGGGGTGCACGTTACTGGGGCAGAGCTGGGCATGTTGACCTTGTGCTGTTTCTGTGCATGTGCACAGGCTCACGTTCACTCGTGCACATGTTGCTGGGTCTGTCCGTGCACAGTGGTACAATGGGTTTTCACCTTGACTGTTGCTGACCCAGAGAGGAAAGCACTGCATTTGGAACCCCTCAGTACATCTCCCAACTGGGGATCACCTCCCACCCCCCAGAGCCACAGGTCAGGGTGGCAGCTGGCAGGAGAGAAGAAAGGGGAAAGAGGAGGGGTGGCTTCACCAACACCTGTGAAGGTTCTTCGTTACATATGCAAATATCCTCATTAGAGATGCAGAGCACTTCCCAGAGCTAATCGCCTCTGCAGCCATTTCTGTGTGGATGTGCTGAGCAGAAAGAAACTGCATTCAGGCTGGGGAGGGAGGAGACGGCACAGCACTCCTCTGGCCGGGCAGTGCCAGGGCTCCCAGTCCCCAAGACCTGTCCTGGACAGTCCTGGGGAGCGGGCTGGTGAGAAGCTGTGGGAGGGGCAGCACAACCAGGACTTGGGCTCCACGCCACACCAGGACTTCAAGGGACACCTGGGAAGAGTACTGTGACCAACCGTGCATCCCTACCAAGCCCCAAAGCCAGGGCTTTCTGTAGGACACCAGGAGACTCATATCACTCCTACTGACTTGGCCTGCTTCCTCGGGCGTCATTTCTTCCTCTGTCACCTCTGCCATGGAGCAGCCAGAAAAATACTATCACAGTAGTCTTTTCCTGTCACCCCAACCCTAGAGAAAGCAGCCAGACTCTCATCAAGCCCATTCTGCCCCCGGCCTCTCACTGAACCATTTCTTGGTGCCACCAACATGGCATCATCAGAGACAAACACAAATAGCCACATACAGGCAACTCACACTGCCCTCAGAAACATGCAAACCGCTTGCCTCATCACAGGGGCACATGGTCCTGTTTGCATTAACCGGTACTTAAACACACACCCACACTGACACAGTCCCACTGGATTCTGTTGTCCTTGTACACACATCACCTCATTTGGGGGGTAGAGTCCAGAGAGACCTCCCCCGTCCTACCCTCCCCCTCCTTTCTTTGCTTCTCCCTCCCCATCCTGCCCTCCTCCCTGAGCACCGGTTTGCCAGGGTTATTTATAGAAGCAAGCGATAAATTCAGTGTGTTTCTCGGCGCGCAAAGCTATAAATAATGGCACAGATCATTAAACCCCGAGAGCAGGCCCAGCCGCCCCGCAAACAAGATGAAGTACAAACCACCACGTGAGAGGGAAAGAGGGAGGCAGAAGGCAGAGCCTAACTCACGGCCAGTGGACTCCAGCCTGCCCCTATATGCCCAGGCGCAGTGAACTTACCCTGCAAGGGCCTGCCTGGGCCTAGAGGAGGAAGAAAGAGCAGAGAAACCGGGTTTGCAGGAGGGTGAACAGAGCTCACCACCCCACCCCATTCTACACCTTTCCTTCCTCTTGGACCCTCTTTCCCATCTCCCCACCTTAGCTTCTCTCACTACCTCCCTTATTGCTCCTTTTCCTATGGTTCTTTGTAATTCCCCTTTCCACCTCTCCCTTTTTCTCTCCAAATTCCCCTTACCTTCTGCCCTATATCTCCTCCTCGGCACCTGTTCTTCCCAGACCTTGCTTTCCCCTACCCAAAACCTCCAGCCCCAGGAGGGGCCCTGATCCCACGAAGGAGCCCTCGGAGGCAGAAAGTCCTCTGTCAGCAGAATGCTGGAGCTGGCTGCTGATTCAGTGTCTGTAATCTCCCAGGCGGAGGCAGCCCAGGCGGAGGGGGGCGGCAGGGAAGATGGATGTGGAGCACAAGACAAAATGGCATAGACATCAGGGACAGGCCCTAAGCTGAGGGAGGTTCTGGGAGCAGAACCGAGCCCCAAGCTCCAACCCAATATTCAGCCAAGTGGAAACGTCCTTTCTAGGGATGGAAAGAAAACACTGTGGGAAAGAACAAGACAAATAGAAAGGAGCAGAGGGGACAGGCCAGGGGTGGCAGGGAGAAGCCATTAGAGTTGGAAGGAGGCACCAGGAGGAAGCCAGAGGAGCAAGGGGCCTCGATAGGATGACGACCCCACCCCATCCCACCTCATTCTCAGATCCAATGTGCCCCCCATACTGTGTTTCTGAGTCTGGGCCTCAAAATGGAAGGTTTGGGGGTTCCAACTATGACCACTCTAACCCCCTCTTCCTTCACTTTTAAGAAGAACCTCTACTCTCTGAGGTTCATCTACTCTACTCTGGCCTACTTTGCCTCAGCCCCCACTGTATTCTAGAGTCTTCCATCCCTTCTCACTGAAAAGTTTTTAGCACTTCCTGCTTCAGCATGAGCCCTCTTGGGAAGGCAGAGGCCATCTCTGTCCAACATGAGCAGAAAGGCTAGCAAGGCTCAACTTGGAAACAGGAGCAAACCAA
Organism: Fukomys damarensis; assembly: GCF_012274545.1. Classification (NCBI taxonomy): domain Eukaryota; kingdom Metazoa; phylum Chordata; class Mammalia; order Rodentia; family Bathyergidae; genus Fukomys; species Fukomys damarensis. The sequence continues at coordinate 20,380,063 of NW_022900927.1, forward strand.
GGATGGGCACCACTTCTTTTCTTCTCTGGCTATTCAGGAAAGTAGAATCCAAATGGAGAAGCAGTGCCAAACTCCACATCAAGCAGGACCGACTTGCAGTGCTGAGGCATAGGAGACTCTGAGGGTGGACAGCAAGCCCCATGGGCCTGCACAAGGCATAGCCTGGCTTTGTGGCTGGGGCAAAGGCCTTGGCGCCTTCCCCACCTGCCCACCTCCCCAGGACATGGCCAAAGCAGCCATCTGCTCCTGCTCACTCCCATCAGCAGCTTTGATGCAGAGCTCAGTTATTTGCCCAGGGATTTATAGTAGGAGCCAGGACAGCAGCTAAATCCCCCAGCCACAGAGTTAAATCAGCTGCCGTGATGGGCTGGAACGACGGAGCTGTCGGGCTAGGAGGCTGCACAGCAGGACTGGAGAAAAAAAAACACTTGTCCCCACTCTCTGGGGGCAGCCACCCATAAATCCCCTTGGCACCGATTAGGCTGGCAGCCGGACCAGACCTCAGAGTTGGCAGTGCTGGTGGCAAAGATGATCACTTAGTCAGAGTGCCCACAGAAGCAGACTGTGCCAAGGACTTGAAGGTGGACTGGGATCATCTGGGCCAGTAACAGAGGGTGGTTGTTTCCCAAGAATTGTCTGAAGCAGCATCTCCACTGGGAGGGCAGGTTTCTGAGAGCCAAGATGCCTGGGCTCAAATCCTGATCCTGCCACTTATCAACTGTGTGATGACAGGGAAGCTCCAAGACTTCCCTGTGCCTGAGTCTCATCACCTGTAGGTGAGGATGTGAGCAGCAGCTGCCTCCCAAAGTCACTGTGACAGTGCAATGAGATCACGACACCAAGTGCGTAGGTCCATGCCTGGCATTACCCTGACAGTGGTGCTGTCCTATAGAATAAGGTCTTGAGGCCGCGCTTGTCTAGAGTTATGCAGAGGGACTGAATAACCTTTGGAGGAACTTGGGGGTGCTGAGATGATGTTTAGAGAAAGAAGAAGGGCTTTGTGAGCTCACAGAGAGAGGGAGAAGCCAGCTTTTCCCAAGGCTGTGGTAAAGAGCCCTGCACTTGTATCTATCTCAGTGCTGATTCATTCATTGTGAGGCCTTCTGCAAGTTACTTAACTTCTTTCTGTGCCTCACTCTTCTCATCTGTAAGATGGAATTATTGCACAAACTGCGTGAAATCAGACCCCAAATAAGTGTTTAGTGATGCTTGTCCAGTAGGTACTCACTAAATTTTAGTCTTATCATTACTATGATTTCATCCAAAGAGCTTCTGAAAGAAAAGACCCTGAGGGCCGGGGATTTAGCTCAGTGGTTCCACTGCCTGCCTCCCAAGAGCAAGGATTCGAGTTTGATCCCCAGTACCAAAAAAAACAAAGAACAGACCCTGAATCAGAGCACTAAGTCCTCTGAATCCAAGCAGTTCAGCTATAGAGGACAGTGCTACTTATCGCCAAAGGCAAGAGGCAAAAGAAGGACAAAAGGTGAAGGTTATACGGTAATGCAGAGGGAGTCAATAAGGAGAAAGAGAGCCAGAAAATGTAAGAGGAAGACAGAAGCCATCAGGAAGAGAAAGAGATTTGTAGTCCAAAAGAGAGAGAAAGGGGGATAGCACAGAAGAGAGTGAAGGGAGAGTGAGGGAGGGATCCAAAAGGGACCCTACTGGGGCAGAGATGGATGGGGGAACAAAAGGGAAAATAAAGAGAGCCAGAAGCGGGAATCAGAATCAGAGAAGTGGAGTGGGGAGAAGTGAATAGAGGGGCTTTGGGGTATTGAGAGCCAAAGGCAATGTGGGAAAGTGGCCAGGGAGAAAAGAGAAGAGCAGAGCAGAGTCTGGGAGACAAAGGAGCAAAGACCAAGCCAGAGCCTTACAGCTTGTGATGCGAACATGACTCCAGGCACTGCTCTGCTGTCCCTTCCCCAGCTTCATTTTCAGCTCGGCTTCCTCCAGCCCCCCTCCTGTGCCCCTCCTGCTAGCCTCCACCTCCTCTCTGCTGTTGCCCACCAGCCCAAAGGCATGGGAGGCAGCAGGGAGAGCCAGGGGCTTGGATTCAGTTCATCAGGGTCTGAGAAAGAGAGGCAGGAAACTGTCCCCAAAGCAGAAGAGAACCCAGGGGTCCACACCTCCTCCTGTAGCTCCCCCTTCCTTCATCAGCACGGAGACAGAACAGTGGCTGACTAGACTTTTCCAACTGCAAGAGTAGAATAATAACAGCTGCTAAAACATTAGCCTTTTGCAGTCTACCAAGTGCTTCATAAGCCCCAGTCTCATAACCATAGTGAAACTGACAGTATTACTCTTACTTGTATTTGTATCGGTTATATGATGTTCACCACCTACTAAGCACTTCACATTATTAACTCTCTTATTCCTGACAACAGCCCTATCATCCCCATTTTACAGATGGCAAGCTGAAGCCTAGAGCAGAGTAAGTTCGCTAGATGCTATGCCTCTCCCTCTTTGCCTCTTTTCTCATTTCTCCTCCAGAGTTACCTTGATTCTCTTTTTCTTCTTGAACATTCTTGAGTCCTCCTTTATTTCTCCTCTGACAGTCACGGTGCTTCACCAAACCTCAAGTTAGACCTCTGTTCACTTTCCAGGCATTCCTAGCATGACTGGCGTGATTGCTTATGACCAGGAGCCCCTTCATGCAGAGCCAGTTGGCAGGTGACAACTCAAAAGAAATCATAGAGTGGCTGAACTGAATATAACAATACTGCAGAGCTGCTGCCCCCAGTCCCCCAAAAAACCAGAGATGACCAACTGTGTAATACCCATGAAAGAACAAGAACAGACAGAGAAGTGAAATGAGGGAATGTCCTTGGAAAACAAACCTAAGAATGGACAGTTACCCAATGAGGAATCCAAACTCAACCCTCAGCTTCCTAACACTAAAAGTAAATGAAAGCAAGTAGCAACCAAAGAGCCTCCTCACCTACACCAGACCAACTGGGTCTGTGCCAGCTGGCTACAGAAAAATCAGCTACCTGTCATACATCAAAGATGTGACCAACACCAGTCACTCTGCAAGTTCAAGGAGATTTTGCCTGAGATGTGGGGGGCACATGAGCTGCAGAACTGCAAGGACTTTAGGCTGAAAAAGCTTGATGCAATAAGGAACATAAAGCAGAGGCCATGGGACATGGGAGAGGAAGGGTCCCCACCAAGTTCTGCCAGCACTAGGTGTCCCCCAGAGCCAAGAAATCCAGCCCCCAAGGTGTCAGTGATAGCCCTTGGATCAGCTTCCTGCCCCTAAGCCCTTTCAGCCCCCTCCCGCTCCCGAATGGCCTTTCTGGGGCTCAGCCCCTGCCAGGAGTCAGTCTATCCACTTTCATGCAATGCTGATGAGGGCTGCTCCTGGCTTCTTCTGCTCATTAGCACATCAGCATGGGGTTCATCAGCAACCCAAATAAATCAAAAGAAAATAATATCCCACGCCTTCCTGCAGAAACAAAATCTGCCCTCCCTGTCGGCAAAATCTGAGGCCTGCAGGAGGAATGACTACCAGTAAGGAAGTGATCTCAGCACAGAAGACAGGGGAGGAAGCAAATGGATCCTTGTCAGGGAAAACTCTAGACCTGCCAGCTGGGATCCCTCCCACAAGTAATCACAAAAATGCTACCTTTGGTTTGGGGGTGTAGCTCAGTGGTAGAGTGCTTGCCTAGCATATTCAAGGTGCCAGGTTCAATTCCAGCACACACACACACACACACACACACACACAAAAACACCTTGTACCTTACCAGCAGCCAGCTATAAAAGGATTTATACCCATACATACCTGTGTGAAATACACAGGTATTGAACTTCAAGTAGTTCTTAGGAAGGCTGACACCTGGTATGGACAGTGCTGCAGGTATCTAAGCAGGAAAAGCCCCCGAGTATCTGGCAATGGTGACATGTAGGGTACCCATGCCAAGATCTCGAAACACTGATGTTGGTGGAGGGAAGCGAGTGGTTGGTGAGCCTGGAATAAAGCACAGTCCCAAGCAGGCAAGGCCACATGCTCACAGACACAGGCCAGTGATGCTGTTATGCGCTCATCCACTACAAAAAGGAGACCTCCTCATTTCCCTCCCCTCCCTCATCTGAAACACAGTTCTCACTAGGAGGTAAAGCAAAAGAAACTGAAGTTAAGGTGGAAGCTTCTAAAACTTTCCACAGAGTGAAATTATCCTAGCTCTTTCCCACATGGAGAATGAAAAGCAAAAAAACCCAGCCCTAGCTCATCTCCACCTGAGGACCACACTTTCACTTTCACAGCCTGGCTGGGCCCCCAGTGAATAGACAGAGAAGGGTTCCACATGACAGGCCAAGTAAACCGATAGCTGCAAAGCCTTCCCCAGAAGCACCCTTAGCAGATAGGTATACATATTTCCTCACGGATTCCCTTCCACAGCTCCCTAGACCACACACAAGCCTACATTCCAACCAAAGTACTGATTCCTCACTTCAAGCACTCCTTACTGCCAACCCACACCCAGCTCCTACAGCCTCAATCCCCCCGCATCACCCCCTCTCCCCAGCGGGGTCCCTTTCTGGTGCAAAGCGCATGCCCAGAACCATCCAGCTTTGACCCTTCCTGCCTACAGCGTCCTCACCACCACTTTCCAGTGCCCTGTATGCTCATCAGTGTTCTCTCCATTGTCCTCCAAGGCCAAATTTCAGTCCCCACTTCTTTTGCTGGAGCAAGATTTCTCCTTCCCCACTGGACAGGCCTCCTGCCTCCTATCTACCTATTTGCCTGGTGCTGAGAAGTCATCTGGGTAATATTTGCAGATATGAATGAAAACGCAAAGCCTGACCTCTGCCAAGATTCCTCTTCTGTGATCCACGGTGTTCCCAGAAATAAGGAGGTTAACTAAGGACAGAAACTGCGGAGTCCCACCTCCCTACATCAAACACAGCAAGCCTGCTGTACTGCTGCAGGTACTTCTAGGCTTCCTAGAGTGGATGAGCTGGGGGCTTCTTGAGGACTTGGAGGCCTTCAAGCCAGTGGCTTTAGACTTCTCATCTCCCTTTGTTTCTCTCTCCCACCGTCTCTCAGTCTCCCTCAATCTTCAGCCATCTCTCTATTTTAGGCTGAGGGTGCCTTCTGCCTAAGAGACACCTTGTTTTCAATCCTTGCTTCTCAAAATATGATCTGAGAGCCAGCAGCCTTAGCATCCCTGGACACATGCTGGAAATGTAAACTCTTAGACCCACTCCAGTCCTGTTCAACCCAATTTTCCAGCTTTAAAAGATTCCTTGATGACTTGGTTCCACATTAAAATTCAAAGCAGTAGCCTAAAGAGTCAAAAAGGCTAGATGAGGGGTCCAAGAAGAAAGCTGCATACCTAAGATATTCATCTGTTGGGTGTGGTGGCTTACATCTATAATCCCTGGATTCAAGAGGCTGATTCAGGAGGACTACCATAAGTTTGAGGCCAGCCTGAACTACCTAGTGAGACTTAATAAATACCTATTGGGTGTAAAATGCCATGCTAGGCATTGGGGACAAAATGGTGAATGAATCAAACCAAGTGCTCAGGACAGAGAGGATGAGATAAATATTCCCACTTGGTTTTCCATGCCCAGCTCCCCAGAGTGGGAAGGAGCTTGGCTCAGGAACAGGGGTACCTTTGACTGGAGAATCTCTCAGGGCCCTAGGCTGGTGAGGGATCCCTTCTATCTCCCAATCAAAAGACAGAGAATCAATGAGACAGAACGGAAGGAGCAATGAGAGCAAGGGAGAATGCAGAGTAGAAACAAAGAAATGAGTGGGTCTGGAAAGAAGCAAGCCCCCAAATGCTCCCCAGGCATTTCAGAGGTGCACTCCACCTTACTTCCTGATCTCTCCATGACACCTCCCTCCTGGATGCCACCCAGCTCCCAGATGGCCCCCCCAAGACAGGTCCTCATCCTCTATGAATAGAAGCCATCCCAGGACCCTCCACACCTTCCACCGCTGGAGTTGAGAGGGGAGAAGATGAGGAAAGTTGCCCCCACGCCAGAGGCACAGGCTCAAAGGACACAAGAATGATAAAAAAAAAAGAAAAGGACACAGACACAGGAGATGGTACTGGGGTGGCTAGTGATTGCTGTGTGGGCAGCAAACTGTCAGATGGATCAGTTGGAACCATCGTGGTTGGCAGCATAGGTGAGAGAAATGCGCCATGGCTAGAATGGCACAAAGGAGTTGTGGATATGGTCAGAGCTGGGAAATGTTTTGAGCCAAGAGGCTCAGGCCCTGAGCCCAAGATGCACCTGATGGCTTAGACAACCCACAGGAACAGAGGAGCAATTGTGGAAGAATGGATCAGAATAAGGTTTGAAAGGAAAGATCCAGAGCATGGAGTAGGGAGGAGGAGAGTCCAAGGAGGGAAGTCAGAAGGAATGGAAGCAAAGAGAACTGCATCCTGTGACCCACTGGATGCCTCAGAGTACTCCTCCTGCCATCCTGCATGCCACGGGCACAGTCAGGTGCTCAGAGAAGACACGCTGCCCGTGGAAAAATGACACAAAAGGCAGTGTGGGTGGTAAAATATAGGGCCTGTTTGAGGAGCCCTGGCCACCTGCTGACAGAAGGACACTGTTCCTTAGGGCCTCAGTTTCCCCACTGGCAAAGCAGTCCAGGGGACCTAAGACATCCAGGCTTTTTCTAGCTCCAGTTCTTTTCCATGGCTCTAAGCCAGACTGCTGAGCTTCAGAAGTCCTTGTAGCCCTTGAGCAATGGGGCGTGAAGTGGTCAGTCTGGCTGTCATGTGGAGCTCAGAGGGGAGTGAAGCAGAGGCCCAGGGAGTGGACTGGGACCATCTAGATATGGGCCAGTGAGGTCCTGCTGACCAGGTGGCTGGAATGAACAAAGATTAAACCAAGAGCTCCTCATATCTCTTCCCCAAATCCTCAGTAATTGTTTTTGCAGCCTAGAAACTTAAATATTGAAGTACCTAGAACTTTCTTGGATGTCCTTTATTTTCTCCTTAGAAGGTATCATGCAGTATCCCTGACAACTCCCAGATATCTATCTCCAGCCTGGACTTCACATCTCCTACTAGTCCCTTCTCCTTGGATGCTTAGCAGCACCTCAAGCCTAATGTGTCCAAAGCATTTCCCACAAACCATCTCCTCCTATAGTATTCTTCCATATCAGCTAATGGCAAGTCCACAGTCTGGTCACTTAAGCCAAAAAAAAGTTTAGTCTTTCCCAAACCCTTCCTTTCTTTCTTTCACGCTGACCCTCAGATCCATGGCAGAAGCCCTGGCTGTCTCCGTAAAGTATATCCAGAATTTGACCACTCCTTCCCACCTCCACTGTCTTCTCGCTGGCCCACCATCTCCTACCTACCACAGAAACAGGCTCTTAGCTCTTTTCCCTGCCTCTGCCCTTGTTTTCTCAATCTATTCTCAATACAGCAACAAGAATTTTCTGTGAAAACACAAGTCAGATCTCATCACTGCCCTGCTCTGCCCCTCCAGTGACTTCCCGTTTTTCTCAGAGTGCAACGCAAAGCTCCACTGTGATTATCAGTCCCTAAGTGACCCAGTTCCCTGTGACCTCAGATTTCATCACTTCCTCTCTTCCCTGACTTTTTTTGCTCCAGTCACGTTGGCCTCACTGCTGTTCCCCAACACACCAGACATGCTCACTAGAGGGCCTTTGCCCATGCTGTTCTCTCTGCCGGGAAAGCCATTCCTGTAAATCTGCATGGCCATGAAGCATCTGGTAAATAGCAGGCTCCATATGTTGGGGGGCCTGAGCAGGGATGTGAAAGGGAGTGAAAAGCAAGAGACAATGGAGTCAGGTCCCACATAAGACACAGAATGGCTCATCTTGCTTTTGCTTTCTATCTTCCTCAGGCACTGGTTTCAGGTGCTCCCAGGGTCGCCTTATGGGGGAATTGGCCCACCCTGGTTCTTCAGAAAATGCACACGCTCTGTTCTAATCCCAGAAGAACCTCAAGTCCTGATGGATCACATCTCTCCAGCACTCTTGGGGACCTCTAGACAGCACCAGCTCTGCCCCTTGATACTGGGTGGACAGTCCTCTCTGTTCTGCTCCTGAAGAATGCAGGGGAGAAGGGATCGCCTCCATCTTTCACTCTGGCTGTATTTATTCCTACCACCTTCCCCAGAGGACTGTGCCACCTGCATCAGTCCACCCCTCCAGCCCTCTTCTAGCCCAAGCCGCCGGCCTCCAGACTGGCCGACGGGGCACACGGGAGGAAGTCAGCAGTGAACGCCAGGGGCAAGACTGGCACGCTGAGGCCTCACCGAGGCGGGAGACACAGGAAGCTGCAGCAAAGAGGGGCTGTGATGAAATGGTGATCCAGGGAGAAGCTGATAGCATCAGCCGAAAAGAGAGGTCAAAGTCAGAAACAGGAACAACAGAGAGACCCAGAAGCTGACAGATGGCAGGAGCGCAGGAGAGACAGGCAGCGCAAGAGAGTCAGACACCCTGAGAGAGAGGGAGGCAGGCAGACAGATGGACAGTCAGACGGAGAGGACGAGAGGACGAGGCAGGGAGACCTCGGAGCAGCTTCCAGGGGAGGGGCGGGGACAAAAATGGACCCAGAGAGTTGAAGAGACTGGGACCCAGAGGCAGAGACACGCGCAAGGCAGACCAGAAGGCTGCGGAGAAGGTGAGGGAGAGAAAGTGTGGAGGCGGGGAGCGGCGGCGAGCGGGGCGGGCGCAG
>NW_022900927.1:20388819-20393713 GCF_012274545.1 Fukomys damarensis
GCCGCCCGCGCGGGCCGCCGCCGCGCCCGCTGCAATCTCCAGCCTCATCGCAGCGCGGGCTGGTTATGCATTTAAATGTTATTTAATTGGATTGCGGAGGAGCTGGGGGCCAGAGCGGCCCCCGCCCCCGCCCCGCACGCTCCTCACGTCTGTTTTCCAAGTCACAGATTGCGGCACACCCCCTCCCAACACATCCCTCACCCGACGGCTCCCCTTTGAGTCTGGGCTCCTCTCCCCCCTCCCAAACAGAGCCAGAGGACACTCGAAAAGACACAAGCCCCCTACAGATGCCCGAAAACTCAAAGGCTACACAAAAATGCCACAGACATACAAGACACAACAGCAGCAAAAATGGGCTATGCTCAATTACACGAGTGTCCATCTGGAAGGTTAAAAAATCCAGAGACAAAAATGTCCCATGGCCCAAGAAGTACACAAACCCGTGTGAAACATTGGAGACTCACTCACCCTGCAAGGGGACACAACCCCCCTTTCCAAACAGTACTTAGAAAGTGATATCATCAAACAAGGGGACAAGAGGAGGTGAACTCAGTGACCTCACAGGGTCGCACACAGCAAAGTAAGGAACAAAACACACGTTCACTCTCACACTCAGAGCAAAGGCATCACCTCCCCTCACCGCACTCTGGCCCACCAGGGCTGGAAGGCAAAAACCTGTGCAGCAACAGTTCTCTCCACACAGCAGAAAATGTCATCACATCAAGTTCTGAGAGGCAACTTCGTTTATAGCCAACTAAAACCCAAAAACAAAGAAACAAACAAAATCGAGACCACGTTACAACAGGCTTGAGAGTAGACTCAAGGAAGGCCCGAGAACACAAGAGGTAAGGCCAAGAGGAAAGGCCGGGCATTTGTATGAGGCCAGGCTTTTTCCCAGTCACCTGCAATCAGAGGCTCATTTTTGCAGCACAGATGAGGAGTTGGCACCGTCAAGGTAGATGAAAGGACAGAATGACCTGCAGAGGCGTGTCCTCCACACACTCCCAGCTAGCAGACAGGAAATTGCTGGCCTGAGATGATCAGGGTCAAGCTACTTCAATTAATGAAAATGGAAATGGCCACAATGGAGGACCGTTCTGGGCTCTCCGCCATCCCCTCCACAAGCCGGGCCTAGAGACTGACATCAAGCAGGTGACCTTTGAGAAAAATGGAGAGGCAAAAGAATGTAAAGAAAATGTGCAGGAAAAGTCTATTGCAGCTGTTTGTTTGCTTTGTTTTTTGGGAGAGTGAGGGCCAAAACAAAGAGGGAGAGAAAATGTCCCCAAATGCTTAATAATTCAGCCTTGACTGTAACCATAGCTGTAGGCCAGGCCTCTTTAAAAAAAAAAAAAAAGCAATTCAGCTTACCCCAAAGCAATTTATTTCTGCATTACCTGATGGTCATAGGTGGGAAGTTTACTTCTTTAGGACATTATGAAAAAGTAAACTGCTAACTTAACCTATATACTCCTAAATAAGGATATTCAGAGTCAAGACTTAGTTTAGGATAGATTACAAGCTTTTATACCACTAGCTTCTTGGCCACAGTTATGACCAGGCTGTGTTTCCAGCATTTTGTGGGCTTTTATGTTTTTGCTTTTTTCTGGTACCAGGAATAGAACTCAGGACTTTTCGCTTGACAGGCAGGTGTAGCAATGCTGAGCTACAACCCCAGCCCCCTACCCTTTTTTACCTTTGTGTGGTCCTGTGGCAGCGGGTAGGAGTGGTACTGAGAATCAAACTCACAACTCTGTGCTTCTCAGCAAGTGCTCTACTACTGAGCTACCCCCTCCAGCCTATTTTCAGTAATTTTTGATCTAGTACCTGGACACTCCCTAACACAAACTGCTGTGGTTTTCCATCCTGGAAGTTCACAGAATAAGTTCCTTCCTCTTTCCCCAGAGCTATGCCCAATCCTTGGCTCCCACCTACCTCCAGACCTGAGTTTCTCCCCTCATCCTGTTTTCTAACTCCTTGCAGTTGGGGCTGAACAATTCTTGGACATGTCTGACATAGTGGTCCCCTTTTTTGGAACATCTACTCCAGGGAAATGGTAAGATTTAGGAAATGATAAATCTCCAGTGGCCACCCTCTCCCACTGGCACACACACCTCTGTATGCACTGAGGGTAACTGCTTCTACATTCAATGTGTCCAGAGCACTGGGCTGCTAACTTGGTTCACAACATGCTTTCAGTTTGATTTATACTATAATCTCATATCACTAGACAGTAACCAACGTGAAGGCAGAGCATTGTCTGATTGACCTGCTACTAAAATACAGTGCCTAGCATGGGGAATGACACATTGCACACATTGACAAAGGTTTGCTGAATTGAGAAAGGCAAGTGAGAGACCACACAGTGGTCAAAGTCAAGACTCAGTCTTCCTTTAAGCCACCCTGTATCAGTAAGGGGACAAGATGATAAGGCTTGGTGTGGTGGCCCACGCCTGTAATCCCAGCCTGTAATCTTCAGCAGGAAGCTGAAGAAGGATCACTCCAAATTCAAGGCCAGTCTGGGCTACATGGTGAGTCCAAGACCAGTCTGATCTACATAAAGAAAGCTTGTCTCCAAATAAATAAGTGTAGCACAAAGAGATTCTGTAAAAGACATACCCAGATGCATGTTCAACCTCTCAAATCAAAATGTCTTGATGAGGAGCTGAGACACCTGTTTTTCTAAACCTCCACAGGTCAATTCTGATTCGCAGGCAGAATTGTAAACTATTGACCTCTAGATCAACACTGTCCAATTGAACTTTCTTCAGAATGGAAATGTTCTGTATCTGTGCCATTCCCTCAGTCGCCATTAGCCATGTATGGCTACTGAGCACTAGACATGTAGTAGTAAACCGGAGAACTGAATTTAATTAATCTCAATTAATTTAAAATAGCCACACATGGCTAATGGCTACTGTATTGGATTCTAAGTGACCTCCAAGTATATCAATTGGACTTTAGACCTTTTACAATACTGTTTTTAGCAGTAGAAGTCTCTAACCCCTTGGCTCAGGAGGAAACAGCAAGTGTCCTTCCCCTAAGGACACTCTCATTTGCACTTAAGAATTGAGGAGAAAGAGTCTGTTTGGTGGAGTTGTCCGCTCAGCTAGCTAAGATGCTAGGTCAGCTTCCTACCCTGCAGACTGGAAAAAGGGCACTCCAGACTACCCTATCCTATTTGAAATTAACACTGATAAGGGAGAGAAAAAGCAGTGACAAGACTTGGAGTGCTTGTTATAAATTACATCCCTACAAAATTCATACACTGAAGCCCTGACTATACTCAGAGATAGTACCTTTAAAGAGATAAATAAGGCTAAAAAAGGTTTTAAGAGAGGGCCCTTAATCCAGTGTGACATGTGTCCATCTAAGAAGGGAGGAGGAGCCCAGGGAAGTGCACATGGCGAAAAGGCCATGTGAGGGCACAGGGCGAACGCAGCTGTCTGTAAGCCAAGAAACGAGGCCCCCAGGGAAACCTAACCTGCCGACACCTGATCTCAAGCCTTCCAGTCTCCACAACTGTGACAAAATAAATATCTGTTGTTTAAACTGCTCAGCCTGTGGTATTTTTGTCATGGCCATGCCAATATACTACTATACCCTTGGGAAAAGGATACCCAACAGCCTCTCCCTAACAAATCACACCCAGGAACTGAGGCCAGCAGCCCCACTAGAAGCCACAGCAGGCAGTGACCTGCCAAACCCGTGCCTTCAAGTCTCCACTGTGCAAGGGCACCCATGCACTACCCAGCACTACCTGCACCGTCTCATGATTCTCACCCCATTGTAGGCTTTCCCTTCAACCCTGCTGTGCCCTGGGATGTCCTCCCTACATGCTGATTTCATCCCAATCCCTTGCCCATGGCACCCACACTGCCTCCTCTGTGGTGTGCCCCTCTGCTATGGTTTGGATCTTGAATATCCCCCCAAGGCCCACCTGTTGAAGGGTTGGTCCCGGTTTATGGTGCTACTGGGAGGTGGTAGAATCTTTAAGAAGTGGAACAGAATGGGAGGAAGTCAGGTCAATGGATTGGGCCCTTGATGGGATATTGGGACTCCAGCCCCTTCTCTGTTGGCTTCCCTGCTGCCACGAGGAGAGCAGGCCTCCTCTGCCATAAGCTCCTGCCACGGGCCCAAATCAATAGGGCCAAGTGATCATGGACTGTAATTTCTGAAATAAGCCCTTCTGTCCAGCAAAGCAGCTCAGTGGTAATGCACTTGCCTAACATGACAAAGGCCCTTAGTTCAATTCCCAGTACCTAAATAAGTAAATGAATCAGCCAACCAACCTTTTTATTAGATTGATTACCTTAGGCGGTTTCTCAGTGATGGAAACCTAGTATGACGCATCCTTTTTTTTTGTACTGGGGATCAAATTCAGGACCTTGTGCTTGTTGAGGCAGGTGGCAGCACTAGCAAACTGATGTTTTTTGGGGGGTTTTGTTTTGCTTGCAGTACTAGATATTGAACTCGGGACCTTGCCCTTGCAAGGCAGGCATGGTGCCACTGAGCTAAGTCCCCGGCCCTCATCCTTCCATTTTCATCTGTGGGATTTCCATCTCTGGTTGGGCATTTTCAGTATGTGTCTTATACACCTGTCTTCCCCTCCCTGGGCTCTAATTCTAAAAGATTACTCTAGCACTCATGTCCCTTCACAAACTGGCCCCAATTCATCCCTCCATTTTCTCCCAATAGGTCCAGGCCAGCTACTTTCCACTCATCCAATATAATGATGTTCTCAATAGGTGTGGTGGCGCACACCTATAATCCCAGCGCTCGGGAGGCTGAGGGAGGAGGATCGCTCCAAGTTTGAGACCAGCCTAGGCGCCACAGTGAGTTCAAGTCCACCCCAGACTGCATAGCAAGACCCTGTCTAAAAAAAAAAAAAAAGATT
>NW_022900927.1:20393824-20400783 GCF_012274545.1 Fukomys damarensis
TAAAAAAAAAAAAAAAGGTTCTCTCAAACTTCCCAGTCTCTAAAGCCACCTGAAATGTCACACCAGAGTCCTTTCTCTGGCTACCTTAGTTAAATATATAAGGAACAACAGCTTCTCTCTCTCCAATTAGTCCACAGAGCCTGAGCCAGGGCTTTGTGCTCACCGCTTAACACTGACAGAAGAAAAGGGGTAAGAGCCTAAGGCGTGTGGTGATACAGTACTATATTGCATGCAATTCTGATGGTAATGACCTGGATTTGTGTATACACTGCAGGTTTAAGGGCATGATCTCCAACATGCCTTCCCTCACTTCAGATTCCAGTGGCATCTCTGGGGGTCCCCATGTCACTGCACTTCTGACCAACTGGCTATAATTTCAAGGATTCCTGCAACCCTCTGGTTGAATAATTTGCTAGAGATACCGAGAACTCAGAAGAAAACTATACTTATTAGTCTTATTACAGAGAATATAAATCAGGAACTGGGAATGTGCTCAGCGCTAGAGTGTGTGTTCAGCATGCATAAGCCCCAAAGTTTGATCTCCAGCACTGGAAGAAAAAAAACAGGTCCAGGCAAACAAAAAGAAAGCAAATTCCGCAAAGGTTCAAAACAGAGATCTATGCACTTTGCCCATGGAAGCAGGACATATCACCTTCCCAGCATGTTCTTGTGTTGCTCAGGAAGCAGGGTTTCATCACTTAGCCACAACTGATTGAAATCAAGGGCTGCAAGGTTGAATTGAATGTCTATTCCCACCCCCAGGAGATCACCCAGGTAAAAGTTCCAACCCTCTAAACTGGTCTTTCTAGCATTGTCAACCTCCATTCTGAATCAATCCTAGCATAAACGTGGGTGTGGTCTGAGATCAAATCTCAATATAATTTTTTTTTTTTTTTTGGTTTTTTTGAGACAGGGTCTCACTATGTAGTTCAGACTGACCTGGAACTCACGTGTAGCCCAGGCTGGTCTCGAATTCACAGTGATCCTCCTGCCTCAGCCTCCTGAGTGCTGGGATCAGCCACCAGGCCCAGCCTCAATATAAATTTAAGTGTGGTCTAAGATCAAATTTCAACATAAATTCAGGTGTGGTTTGAGGGACCTACCATGAATAACAAACCTTCTGTTGCTTGGGAAACTCCACGGATTTAAGGGTCTCCTCTCTCAGTAACTGAGGACAAAGGCAGATCAAACTCTTTTACAATGAGGTCAGGAAGGTTTTTACTAAAAATTATATTAATTTTTTGAGACAGTTGGAAATGATCTATGTTCCAGGAAACACAGAGTGCTCCTTATGATGATAGTCTCAAGAGCTACTCTGTTCCCAACTTGATTCTCTTTCCCAGCCCTTACCAAAGGGCCATCCAACCAGCCATTCAGCAAGCAAACAAGGGAGACACTATGGGTTTTCATAGTCATGTTTCCATCTCTGGCAGGGCAAGAATTTGCCCCTTTACCCAGGCCATAGGTAGAGGCCCAGACTTCCCCCAGCAAAGTCTTCCAAGCAGAAAGGGACTTCTCTTGTAGTGCAGTGACTCCCATCCAGGTTCCCATCCACCCTGCTGCCTGTTCTGCATGGTGCCCAAGTGTCAGATAAACCAATAGGCAGGTCCGTACCAGAGACTCTGTGGCTTTGGTAAGGAAATTAGTGTTACATCCCTCTTCCAGATGTCCAAAAGAACCTCTTCACATCATGAAGAGGTACCAGCAGGAAATACCTAAAAAGTCATGTCCCATCCATGATGTTCAGCAGGGGGCAAAAAAGTACTGACACAAGAGAGTTTAGGAGCTTTTAATGCTTAGAATGAAATATTACAGGTTGGATTTTTCATAGTTATTGGTCCATCTCACACAGACCACAAGTGGAGGCCCAAACTCCACCCAGAAAAGTGTTCAGAGTGGAGAGGGGCTTTCTTTGTAGTGCAGTGACTTTTCACCCCAGAGGCCAGAAAGCAAGAAGAGTATGTAGTGAGCACCAAGTGCTGGGCTTCTGCAAGATCCTCTAAAGTGTGAACTCAGTTCATTCTCACACAAACTCCATGAGAGAGGCATCCTCATCTTACAGATGAAGATCCTGAGACTTAGACTAATCAATTTGTCTATCAAAGAGTTCACAAGTCTCATAAAAAATATATATATACATAGACATACATAGATATACATACACATACACACATACATATATATGTATGTATGTATGTATGTATATATATATATATATAGAGAGAGAGAGAGAGAGAGATAGATATGTACAACAAAGTCCACAAGTCTCAAGCTAAGAAGAAAATGAAAATTCAGGTCTTCTGATTTTTTCCTACTCTGCCACACTGAATTTGATCCAACCTCAGCCTCCCATACGAAGATCACGATTAAGCTTATATCCCAGGCTGTGCCCTGGTCCCTGTTAGGAGAAGGATCAGCTGAAGGAAGCTATTCTGCAAGACTGAGGAGAGATCCTAGGGATCTTTCCTCTGGTTGGGAATAGGGAAGGGTGGCAGAGAGTGGAAACAAAGGAGGCTGGTAAGTGCACACTGTATGTGTGTGTGGAAATACCACACTGAACCCCATTCATGTGTACACTTAATAAAGGTTAATAAAAATGTAAGATAAAAAAATCTTCCCTCTGAAACAGCAAACATGACCTCAGAAGTGTCCGTCCAGGACATTCTCAGCTGCACAGAGCCTCACAAGGAAACAACGAGGCAGAGCAGTCTGCAGAAAGCCCACCTGTGCTGATTCTCTGTGGAGTCAAGACACTGTAACACAAAAGGGCCGATGCCCAAAGAAGGTGCAGGAAGCAGGAGGGCAAACAAGAACAGTGTCAACTATTTACCCAGGCAATCAGACACTGCCTTGGGAGATCAGGTCAGAAGACACAAACAAAAGAATGTGTTCGCTGGCATCAGAGAGCCCAGGAAGACCTTGCTGGTCAAGTGCAGATGTGCAGTCATTTGCTTGTGCAAGGGTGACCTGGGGTCCTTGAATGAGCCCTGTGCCAGACCCCAGGCCTTTCATTTTGTCAGCAGAGGCAGCAACCCCAACTCACCGAGTCTTTCCTTGGCCACCGCCTCCCATCCCTTGTTGGCCTGTGGGTTTCGGGGAGAGGGATGCAAGAGCCCCTCCACCTGGACCTCTGGGGTCAGGCCGGCCAGAGCCCTTCTCGCTCGCTTCTCCGCCAGTCGCCCCACCCCCACCACTAGCCGCACCCCCAGCAGCTGCACCTGCCGGCAGAGGGCTGCATCGCAGATCCCCAGAAGCTGTTCTCGCTGCTTAGCAGGCAGCTCAGCAGGGGTCAGATTGCGGCCGCTGGGAGCCAGGAAGAGCAGAGGACAAAGATTGTGGACAAAGCAGTGCTGGAAGAAGACCTCCGGCTGTCCACAGAGGTTCCGGAAAAAGCCCCAGAATCGGGCACCGCTCACCTCTGACTGCGGGCACTCTAGTCCCAGCACCGGTCGCTTAGGGTGCTCTTGGGCAGGGGTCAGCACAGGCCCCCCAATGCCCAGCCAGTCTCGGACCGCGCTCACTTCCCCAAAGGGCACCTGTGGGGAAGGAGAGAGACAAGGACTAACCCCCTTCCTCCTTCCCTGAGGGTGCAGGGTGGCCGTCCCCAGCCCCATCCTACTCAAAGGTCTGAGAGAGTCCACACCGTGGCCTATGGTCCAGAAGAATCTATTTGTTGGCCTCTACCCTCACTAGGTTTGGGACCAGGTACAGGGAGTATATTGGGACATCTGACCCTACAGAATGCCTGATGGTTAGTAATGGGGACCCAGGTGGCCTGAGATAGAATGACAGCCAGGATTAAAGGAAGCACGAGGACAGGCTGACCACTGCTCTCTGGGTGCCCTCTCAGCCCCAAGCCTCAGGTTGTCATTTCCATTGATCATCATTGATCACCTTTCATCACCCAGTTGGGGTCAATAAAAGCGATTGAACCTCCTGCCCTGAGGCCTCTTTCCCTCCCCCACCTGCCAAGCACCCCCATGAGGGGCAGTCACTCATCCTGAGCTCCAAAAGGAAAGCAGGCAGGCCCTGGAGCCTGGCTCTGCCCGGAACCTCTCTTCAGCTGAGAAACAGAACCCAGGTTACCAGAATGCCCTGTAACTCTTATTACCCACCCCACTGCTGGTCTTCCCTGAGGACACAGTAGTCGCTGTCCCTCTCCTGACCCAAGCCATACAG
This sequence comes from Fukomys damarensis, assembly GCF_012274545.1. Lineage (NCBI taxonomy): Eukaryota > Metazoa > Chordata > Mammalia > Rodentia > Bathyergidae > Fukomys > Fukomys damarensis. The sequence goes on from NW_022900927.1 coordinate 20,398,004, forward strand.
CAGGGACATGGGAGAGCCGGATGGGGGGACTGCGGAAGGAAGGGCTCTCAGAGGCAATTAGCACAAAGCCCACAGGGGAAACGAAACTACCATTAATGTGCTCGGTTAACAATGTGCAGAGAGGCCCAGAGTGTCTGAGACCACAGGAGCCAGTGTGGGGATTGAGGGAGGGCACACAGGTCCACAGCCACACACATGCTCCTCCTCCCCACACACCTAGCCCCTCCCACTCCACCCACCAGGGGAAGCCAGGCCCTTTACCCCAGTCTGGGCCATGCCAAAAGGTCCTGGGTTCATGCCTAGGAAAAGCACTTCCTTAGGGCCCTGGCAGTAGCGGGTCACGTAGCTTCGATGTGGCTCCCACGCATAGTCCACAGGATTGTAGACAAGGCCCACAGGGTCTGAAAACTGCAGTTGACTCAGCTCCACATTGAGCCGAAGCTCCTCCTCCAGGAAGCCTTCAGCCAAATTTCGAGCACAGGGCTGGGCCTCCATCAGGGCACCTTCAGGGTCAAGAAGGGGGCCCACTGGAAAAGCTTGAGGCACAGCCATGCCCCTATCACCTGGAAAAGAGGAAGACAGAGGTCCATCAGCCCTCAGCCCATAGTGGGAGGGATTCATACTGGCTTGAGCCTCTACTAGCATTTCACGGGCTCAGAATAAAAACCCTACAAGACCATTTAAGTCATCCACCAACTGCCAAGTATTACTGAGCTCAAATTCAGTTCTTGGCGGTGAAACCCCCCCACCCCACTTCTAATATCCTTCCTCTTCACGTAGCACCTGATGAGAGAGAATAAGCCAAAACTAACTGGCCACTCCTTACTCCTTTCCGTCAGGCACAGGTCTCAGTCGTGAGTTCCCAGACCATACTGAGCACATAGTAAGTTTTCATGGTACATTTGCTGGTGGCATCCTCTCTGCACGTAATCCTTAATAAAACAAGCCCAACCAAGATGGGCTGTGTCCTGGAAACCACTGTGCTGATGAATGAGATGAAGGTGCACAGGCACAGCCCAGAGACCTGGGAGGGCTAATTACAATAGCTTCCAGGTGGTGAGCAATTGCTCTACACCAGGTACACCTCATTGATCTTATAACAACCCCATGAGGCGGGCATTACTGCTCCCATGTTAGAAGTGAGGAGACTGAGGCTTAGCAAGATCAACTTGGGCCGGGGATGTAGCTCAGTGGTTCCGCCACCTGCCTCGCCAAGTGCAAGGACCCGAGTTCCATCCCCAGTACCAAAATAAATAAAAGATCAAGCAACTTGCCCAGGGTCAGGCAGTTAGCAAGTAATGAAGTGGAATTTGAACCCACACTATCTTACTGAAGGCTATGTTCTTAACCACCCACATCATCTTGCCTTAGATGTTTTGCTCAACCACCCCACTAATTCAACAACCCCTAGCCCCAGCCCAACTTCTTTCCCACATTCAAGAATCCTCAGTGGTAAGCAGAATGACTACCTGATTCAGAATCGAACTCCTGCAAGCTATGCAATCATGGCCAAAGCCCCGGTTTCTTCACCCAAATACTAAGAATAATAATTCCCACTACATAGTATTGATATAAGGATAGAAATGAGATGTTATGCATAGAAGAGGGGAGGAAGGAAAGAAAAGAGGAGAGGACAGGAAGAGGAGGGAGACTGACAGCAAGCTTTGTAATACACTGCAAAGGCAACCCCTTCTCAGCCCTACCAAGGAAACCCAGAGTTCCAACCTGATACTTTCAAAATGCTCATCCCACCTCAACTCGTAAAACTTTGCACCTGTCTCTACAAATGCAAGCAAAAGTACTTCTTTTTTGGGGTTGGGTATGGGGATCGAACTCAGATCCTTGCATTTACAAGGCAGGCGCCAGAACCACTGAGCTAAATCCCCAGCCCAAAAGTACTTCTTGAGAAAGGGAGGATATCATATCACCCAGTAGACACCCAGTCAACCAGGACAGTGAATCCCCCACATCTCTACACATCCAAATCATACCCTTTCTTCAGGATGCAATTTAAACCACTCTTCTGTTAAAGCTTTCCCTGCTGAGAATGCTGAAGCATTTGCTATAAATTCCCAACCCCCACATGACTGGCAGGGAGGCCGGGATATCTGTATTTTAAACATGGTGATTATGGTGTCTAACAAATGCTGAGAGCCACTGCACATCACCATGGTTAGTGGCCTCATCATGAATTTACATCTTGCCTCTCCCAAATAGGGTAGATCAGGGGGCCAGTGCCATTTCATTTCTGTCTACAACTCCAAGGTTCTAGCTTTTACTAGGTATTCAATAAACACCAGCTCAATTCTAGCCATCCATACTTTAACAGTAAATCTTATCTACTTTCTACCAAGGAACCATTCTTTCTGTTTCAGTGCTGGGTAGCTTTGAGCATACTAGGCCAATGCTCTACCCTGAGATAAACTCCCAGCCCCAGGGAACTATTCCTGACAGACTCCTCTCCACTTCTACATCCTGAGTTCACTCAAGGATCAGCTGCTTGCTTTGCAGGACTTGCCAGACTCTACGTGAGTTTCCATCATATCTGGGCCTCATAGGGCAAGGACCATTGTTCTCAACCTCAGCCTAGGTTAAGAGTGACTGCTTGCCCCAAATGAGATTGCTGTGCCTAGATTGACACAACAGATACCAGGAGCACCTGCCTGTAAATCCAGTTTCTTAAAAGGCTGAGGCAATAAGATCACAAGTTCAAGACCAGCCTTAGCAAATGTGACTCAAAATTAAAAAAAAAAAAAAAAAAAAAAAAAAACCTAAAAAAA
>NW_022900927.1:20400829-20427057 GCF_012274545.1 Fukomys damarensis
AAAAAAAAAAAAAAAAAAGATTGACACAACAGTTTTGGAAGCCTATTCTATGATCCTAGATTACAGGAAGTAAAAGAAAAGAATAAACAGAGGTTGAACTTAAGAAGTCCTTCTAATGTTAGAAAACTTTTATCTGTCCAGGTGGCCACCCAGGACCAACTGAGCTTATACAAAAGCAGTGAACCCAAACATTTCAGGGGTCCTTCCTTTGCATCTCCCTCTGCTCCACTCTAGGTGCTAAGATGGGTCTACTACTTATTGCATTTAGAGACCAGAGCTAGAAAAGGCAAGAATAGAGTACACAAAAGTGACAAGATTGTCAGGTGTGGTGACACATGCCTGTTATCCCAGCACTCAGGAGGCTGAGGCAGGAGGATTGCTGTGAGTTCAAGACCAGCCTGGGCTACATAGTGAGTTCTAGGTCAGTCTCAACTACATAGTGAGACCCTGTCTCAAAAAAACAAACAAACAAACAAAAAAAGTGACAAGATCTTATTTTCAGTATTCCAAAGTTCCAAAGCCTAATCTGATAGTAAGAACCATGGGCTGGAAGTGAACTCACTTGAACTCTAGTCCTGGTTTTAGCTCTAAGAAGGTTCTCTGTTTGTTGTTTGTTTTGTTTTGTTTTGAGACAGGGTCTTGCCAAATTGTAACCCTTCTGCCTCAGCCTCTGGAGTAGCTAGGATTACCAAGTTATACCACTGTGCTCAGCAAGTCATTCAACTCTCTACTCTGGGAAAGTTCCATATGCTATCGATCCACCACCAGCTGTTAACTTGTTTTATTTATTTTTCAATATTTGTGAAAGAACTGTGGAGTCTCTTTGTGGGGAAGTTAATTCAAAGTGAAAAAAAAATGTAGGTCAGGCTTTCATAAGTCATAAACTACTGTGAGAGAACAGTTAGGCAAGTAACTGTAATTCAGTATAACCTGAGTTTTAATATCTTGAACAACACTACAGGCACCTAAAAGAGGAACTGGGAAGTTCTACTTAAAATTCACCAGAAGCCTAAAAAAATGTAGATGCTTTAGAAAATACAGTGTCACGGGTCTCACTTTAACTTGGTCTTCAACACCCAGAAGAAAATAATAACCAAAAGAGGTATAAAATAATGCCATAGTAATAAAGCCAGGTATAAAAAGGGTCTCTAGTCACTGAGCCCTTCTGGCAGTTTCCAGCTCTACCAGTAGCTGACCATGGTTATGTATCATTAGGAAAAAACTATGGTAAAATCTATAAAAGCTCAGCTAGAGTTTTATATTTCTTAGCGAAATCTGTTCTTCAAATTGTCTCTTATCTTACAGCTAAAACTAGAGAGACTTAAAGTATCAGACTTATACATAACTTCTATCAATGAAAGAATCTAAGCCCAGCAGGTTCAATCACTACTTGAATTTCTAAGTGTGACTTTCTAACCAACATGCCTTTCATTCTAGTGTGCTAATGCTTAGATTATGCATACTCTGATTTCTTAAAAGTTTTGTCTATTCTTGTCTAGAGGCTGCCAGACTCCAAGAAGTCATACAAATGGAACCAGTGACAAATGTGCTAGACTTCTTTTACTGAGATGCACCAGATCGACCTTGTAAATAGCTCATAACTGCTAAACTATACAATATGACTTCTATGCTGGATTCTGAATTCCACTGGACCTTCTCCTTATCCTCTTTGTGGGCTATATTTATAGCAATACTGCTGACCTTATAATTTGGCCCATGCATTCTGAACTGTTTCTTTGGCTTTGTCTCCTCCAGACTGGAAAGCTACGAAGCTAACGCCTGGCATCTACCGAAGGCCTTTAGACAAACCCTCTGTATGTACAGAGTAACTCTAACTGCTGATCACAACTACAATCCTCTTCAGCTGGAAGTAGCCAGAGCTGTCTTCGCCCTTTGCCCCTCACAGCAGTTAGAGGTACTTCTTCAGAGGGGGGAATACTGCAGATAGGTAAGTTAATTAGATATCTTGTACGCAGTTAGACAGTTCATTAGGGACCCACGACACTGTCCACTCCCGTCTCTGGGAAGCACTTCAGGCACCTACATGCACAATAAGCAAATCTTTAAACAAAACAAAAGCAGAGCACAGACTAAAAAAGGTTATTCCGCCCTTCCTCTGATTCTGAGGGGCCAAAGCCAAGCACCCCACAAAACTCCGTTTGCGCACGCGGGCTCAGCCCGACCGAAGGCTTTGATTCACAAGCCTCCCAGACGGCCGGCTTGGCTCTCCCTTGCCCTGGGTCTAGCTCCAGACTGGGCGTGGTCCCCAAAACACCGGCTCTCGGAGCACCCTCTCAGCTGTCTGGAGGACCCTGGGACCCCCCAGCTGGCCTCAGCACCCCACACTCTCAGCCTCCTGCTCCCTCACCTGGTCCAGCTCCCCATCCAGTTTCCAGTTCCTTTCCCCACGCCGGCGCGAAGGACAATGGGAGTCGTAGTCTACAATATTTTGGAAAGGAGATTGGCGTAGAGACTGCCACTTCCGCCGGAAATGCTCACGTCCCCGGAAATTGCGCTAGTGAGCCCTAAAAAGACTTTGGGAGTTGTAGTTTACTTTTATAGTCGGTGCTACATCTAACTGGGCGTGGTGGTGTACAGCCCTCAGGAGGCTGAAAAAGAAATCTAGAAGTCTTGAGAGGTGAGAATACCTAACCCTAAAGTTTATTCCCAACCATCAGGAAGCTCCAACCACCCCAAATCTCTCACCCACCTGAGGATTTTGAAAATGGTTAAAATCCATTTGTACCCATCTGGCTACCCCAGGTATAAGAGATTATGCCTTTGCAACCTGAAAGGCACATTACTGTATGCAGAACATCAACGGAGGCATTTCTAGCATCTCCTAAGGACTCTTCAGCAGCCAGTCCCACCCCTATTACTGGCCAGCCCCTTTACAGCTTCACCATTTTGACTTTTCGCCCTCTTCTGCCTTGCTATCTGCCCAGCCTCATAACCTATATTAGTCAGGGTTCTCCAGGAAAACAGAACCAATTGGATATATATTTATCTTCCCCTCTGAGGAGCTTTATCGTGTGACTGGCCCACAAAATAAGAGAGAGGCCAAAGAAATTCCATGATCTGCTGATCGTTGGTAAGCTAGAGAACCAGGAAAATTCAGGGTGTAATTCAGTCTGAGTCTGAAGGAGGGTTGCAGGGAAGCTTGCTGATATAAGTCCCCGCGTGCTTGAAGACCTGAGAACCAAGGCCCTCAGACAGATCTCCACTGAAGTTCAAGGGTAGGAGAAGATAAATGTTCTGGCTCATAAAGAGAGAGAATTTACCTGTCCTATGCTTTTTTTGTCCTATTGAGTCTTCAAGGGATTGGGCAATCTTGACTCATTCTACCAATTCAAAATGTCTTCCAGAAACACTCACACAGACACACCTATAAGCAAAAACCAACTACAATATCTGGGTGGCCTTTAATCCACATAAGTGGACATGTAAAATTAACTATCACACCCCCCACTCTTCCAAATCCTCCCTCTCAAACACCCTTCACAAGAAGCCTTTGACCAATCCTAATTCCACGACTGCACCTAACAGCCCACACAGAACCAATATCCAAAACTGTTCAATTCCTGGGTTGGATCTTTTTCTGTGTTCTGACTATAGGACTTTCAATAGATCGGACATCCCCTAAGCTAGTTATTTCCTGGGTTCCTCCCACTCCCACCCCTGCACTCAGCCTGAACACAGCCAGGGCTCTGATCACCAACTAAGGTCTCCCTATAGGTGGTAGGTAAGGAGACCAATGAACCCAAAAGCAGAAAGAAGAGAGAGAACAAGGATGTTTCATTTTTCCCAAACCTCCTCTGGTCTTCTATTAACAGACAAACTTAATAGGTATAGCAGGAACTTCAGGGAGCTGTAAGCAGTGACCCCTCTGACACCAAAGTGAGAAGCCACTCCCACCCTTGCAAGACTTCAGAAACAGAATGAATCATCCACCTCATGAAACCTATTATTTCCTGAGCTTTAATTTGTACCAGATTCTCCCCCTCTCCATGTCTTTGTCTCTCCCCACATATGTAAATTTATATCATCTCTTCTATAGCTTTCTCTCCATATATTTGTGTCTGTCTCCTTCTGCATGTATCTGTCTTTGCTTCTTTCTCTGGTATGACTGAAATAAGAGTTAGCCTCTAGAGCAGGCTCCTCTATCTCCATGACTCCTGGCACTGTATGCCTCTAAACAAAAACAAGCGGGAGGGACCTCACTGTGGTGTTATCTCATTGTTGAAGAATCTTCCTATCTGGCCAGGAATGGTAGCATATGCCTGTGATCCTAGCACTTGAAGAGGGTGAGGCAGAAAGATCATGAATTCATCAAGACCAGCCTGAGGGACATGCAAGATCCTGTCTCAAAACAAAGTTTTTTCTAAGATCTCAACCATCCAATAGACACTTTTCTACTCACACAACCCCTCTGCCACTTGCTTGTCTTCTAGTTTTTTTTGTGTGTGTGTGTGTGTGTGTGTGTGTGTGTGTGTGGTTTTTGTTGTTGGTGGTGGTGGTTTGTTTTTTGGTTTTGTTTTGTTTTGGGGTTTTTTGTTTTGTTTTGTTTTGTTTTTTGTTACTGGGGATTGAACTCAGGACCTTGCACTTGCAAGGCAGGTAGCAGAACCACTGAGCTAAATCCCCAGCCCTCTTGTCTTCTAGTTTATCATCTTGGCAGCCCCTCCACACTGCCAACTCTACCTCTGGCAGGACAATAATAAGTAAAATGAGTGACAAGCAAGCACTCTTTTAATTTTAACTTTCTGAGAGAACCAGATAAGTCTTTCTGTCCCTATAAGCCTGTCCTCCCCAGCAAGCTCAGAGTCAGGGAGTCCAGATAAAGAGCAAAACTGAGGCTTGAGCATCCCACAGTGACTTGTTACAGCTGACCCTACAGGAGTCTCAGGCCTTTTCTGTCTCTAGCCCATGCTCCTCCTTTCCTCCTTGTGCATCTCTCAGGGAAAATGGTGCTGAGAAATACAGACACATACAGCGGCATTCAAGAGCTAGAGGTGAGGCCTTAGGTGAGCCTTAGGTGAGGCCTTGTCCATTTCTTAGTCTCCTGGCCCTCTCAGAAATCTTCAAGGGGCTGGAAATAGTGATTTATGGATAGAGCCTTGGGGATGATACCAGAAGCAGGTCGATACCAGAAGGCTATGGCCTGGGTAAGGAGCTAAAGAGTTGGATCACCTGGGCTGAGGAGGGGCCCGATGTCCACCAGCCTGTATCTCAGGCCTGAGCCTAGTGGGGAAGGGGTTAACCTGGCTTACTTGTTTTCCATAGGTTTCCTTGGGCTATTGAGGCTGTGTTGGGCCATGAGCGCCATCTATCGGCCTCTGGAGCTCCTAGCTCTGACTCTCCGCTCACTTTCCTAGGCTGCTCATTCCACGCTTCTACAGTAGAGAAGACCTGAGTAGTGCAGGGCCTCCAGTTGCAGAAAACAAAGACGGGTATTGGAAAAAATAAAGCCATGTTTCCCCCTCGCTAGGTACCAAGTGTCACTTGGTCGACTCCTTGAAAAACCCTAAGGAATAAGGTGTAGACATCTTCCCCAACTCCACTACACTGGACCCCTCTGTCAGCCCAAGAAACATTCAAAGAACATTGGAAGCTGAGTGTGATGGTGCACACCTGTGATCCCTGCATTGCAAGCTTGGGCCCAGCAACTTAGTGAGACTCTCAAAATTAAATATATATATGCACATATATGGAATGTAGCTCAGTGCAAAAGCCATGGCTTCAGTCCCCAGGACAGAGAGAGAAAGGTTGAGGATGAATGGATATGAATTGGAAGAGAAAGAGTGCAGGCTCTAAAATGAGGCTACCTAGATTTGTATTCTAGCTCTGTCACTTACTTACGTACTAGTGGTGGCCTTGGGCAGATTACTTCATTTTTGTGGGCCTCAGTTATCTGAGATGTAAAATGGGATAATCTTTGTAACCTATGTTTTCTTTTGTGATAATTAAATGACTTAATCACATAAGGTGCTTGACACCATACCCAGCTCAGCATTTGTGCCCCATGCAGGTCAGTTGCTGCTGCTATGACTACAGCCAGGGTCTCGGGCAGATGCTGGACTGAACACTCGAGATTGAGGCCATAGAACCGCACCTGACACAAGCACAGAGGATGGGGCTGAGCAGCTCATCCCTGGAGAGCACAACGGAGACAAACAGGCAAGGGCTGGGTCTAAGAGTAGAAGTTCAGGGTTGTAAGGAAAATACCTTCCATGTCCAAGATCAGTGAGAGATGGGATGGAAGGGGTGTGGAAGAGTGTGTCCTTTTGCTTGTTCATTTGTTTGTTTTGTTTGGGTTTGGTTTCGATGTGTAGTTCAGCCTGGCCTTGCACTCACTATGCAGCCGAGACTGGCCTCCCACTTGCAGTCATCCTCCTGCCTCAGCCTCCCACTTGTGTCACCACACCCAGCTCAGAGTGTGTCCTTTCTGTTATTTATTTTGTTTTTGCAGTACTGGATATTGAACCCAGAGCCTTTCCACTAAACTATATCCCCAACCCCAACTCAAAAGAAAAAATTCTTTTGAGATAGAGTCTTGCTGAATTGCCCAGGCTGGACTCAAACTTGTGGTCCTTCTGCCTCAGCCTCTCAGAGTGCTAGGATTATAGGTGTGTGCCACCACACCTGGCTCTGAGTGTTCTCAGTATGCATGAAGCCCTCAGTTCAGTCCACACATGGGTGTACACACACACACACACACACACACACACAAGATATTGGAAAGAAAGGCATTAAGGAAGAGGGATTCATTAACAGACCCTAAAAAGTGCCCTGCTAATAGAGAAAGGAAGAAAGGTCTTTCCTGTGTAAGCTAAGCCAGGGCACTGTATCCCAAGACCACGTCTCAAGGTTTCATCAGCCTGTGAAAGCCTTCAGTCATGAACGACAGCTGCATTCCAGCCCCGTAGGACTCACCCTCCATGCCCTTCCCTACTTGGTGGGGAGAGCCCCCACAAGTGGAGGGAACTGTCTGCAGTTCCCACCGGTCTCTTTCCACCTCCTCCCCAGGACAGCTAGGCTACAGGTTCACCCAATTTCTGCTAACACATTCAGTAATCTCCGTGTCTGTGTCCTCCATATGCCTTCTTCTACTTGACAGAGAAATGGGTACATGGGATTCTTCCCCAAGGGGTGGGAAGACAGAAATGCAGACCCAGAGGGCTCTGGCTCAGCCTGTACCCCACCACTCCCACCTCAGCCCCAGGACAGCACAGTCCAACTTTATGGACTGATGCCCACTTCGATGGTATCAGGCAACAGCTTCCAAGCCGCCTCAGTCCCCTTTTCTGGGGCTGGACTCCTGGGTCCCCCCGCAGAGAAGCAAGGACAAGCTGGATGGGCTGATTTGCATCACTTACTTGGGAAGCAATTATCGGAGGAGCTGTCAGCTGAGCGCAGCTCTCTCCTCGCTAATCGGATTTCGCCAGAGCCCAGGGGTGGGGGGAGGCTGAGTAATTTGGCTTGATGCAGTGGTGGGAGATGTCGGGGCCAGGAGGCCGGACAATCTGTCTGAATGGTGTTAGAGTTGTCTAGAACAATTATCCTGAGGGGACCACACAGACATCAGACAGACAGCAGAGGGGCTCGACTGATCCCCAGGTCCTGCAGCAGAAAAAGGTGGAAGTTAGACTTCGGTAGAATGAGAAGAGCATCTCCCACCAGTTGAATAGAATTAAGCAACTAGGAAGAGGGGACAAGCTGAGTCTGGGAGACAGCCAAAAAGCCAAATGGGAAGGAAAGCCAGGAGTCCTAACATCTCTCCAGGACCTGCCCCTGCCTGCACTCCTAGAGAACCAGCCACAGAGCGGAGACCTGAACCAAGGAGGGTGTTCCAAGCCCTGGTGCCACCCTGAGGGGCTCCCAGGCCATACTTCCCCTGCCTATCTGTGACTCCTTCACAGGCCTTCTCCTGCCTTTTGCTTGTCTCACAGGCCCCTTGAACTTTCCTCTCTGTCCCACCCACACTGGCCCCCTCCACCTCTCCCAGAGGCTTGCAGGGGACTGACAGCCACCCCCCAGCCTCTGCCCTCCTCCATGCCACACCTGCGGAACAGTGCCGATGATGACCGCAGCCATCACTGACCTCTACTTAGTTAACTACACTGCACGCCACCCAAGTACTTTATGTAGATTCTTGCACTGAACCTTCAGTCAAAGGAAACTACTCCTATATCCCCAGTTTACTCACTGAGTATTGCTGCTAAGTGAACTTTCTGAGGAAGGGGACCACATCCCTGTCTCTGCATCCTGAGCTACCAGAAGCCCTGTTCTGTCTGTTGACTAAACAGTAATTCAGTGAGTGACTGACCTTATTGTCTGCTCCCACCCAGCCTCTAGGTAACATCCATGTCCTGGCCCTCAGGCCCTGACCCACCTTTTACCGTCTCCCTTGACTTCCCTCACCTCTATACCCCAGCACTAACACACCAGGAAGCCCGGCTTACTCATCCTCTCCTGCCTCTGCAGTGGCCCCCATCGTTCCTGGTTTAGAACATTTTTCCCACTCCTCTGCCACTGAATACATTCTACCCAGGCCTCATGGCCCAGGTCAAGTCCCACCCCCAGTTGGGTACGGTGCTGTACACCTGTAATCCCAGCCACTCAAGAGGCTGAGGTAAGAGGATCAGAAGTTCAAGGCCAACCAGGCACTGTGGCACATGCCTACAATCCTAGAGGCTGATGCAGGAGGATGGTTGCGAGTTTGAGGCCGGCCTGGGCTACATAGTCACAAAAAACAGAAAAGGAAGGAAGTTAATTTGAGTTCAACCTGGGCAACTTAGCAAGACCGTGTCTCAAAATTTAAAGAAACTAAAATAAAAATTTTATAAAGGCTAAGAATGTAGCTCACCAATAGACTACTTGCCTAGCAGTACCAATATAGAAGAAAAAAAGAAAAGAAAAAGAAAGAGCCACCTCTCTTTAAGGCATTCCCTGGTCCCCCTTCCCTCTGTACTGTACCTCTCTGGTGACCACTGTCACCAACTGTTATGTGTAGGAAAGTGGATGCACCTTGAGACCATAATATTATGTGAAAGAGATCAGACACACAATCTTAAATATCATATGCTTTATCTTATATGAGGAACCCAAAATATAAACAAAGAGCAGAATAAAAGATTTTTTAAAAAAAGAAAGAAATGTTGATGGATCTGCTGGACAGTGTTCCTGAAGTCAGCACTCGGGCTTCTCTCTCCTCAGCATGGCCCCCTCCTTGTACCTCCTGGGTGCTCAATAAATCCTGGGCAGCGCAGAGAATGCGGCTCAGTGGCTCAGAGCTTGCCTGTCAGATCCCCAGCGCAAGACTAGGGGAGTGAAGGAAGCGCTACTCTTGTTTTACCCCACTCGTGGATGTGCTTACAACAGAGTGAAGACCACTTGAAGTGGTGGTCCAGCACTGACGGCGGTGTGAGCCCAGGAAGATCGCTGCCTCTCTGGAGCTCAGCCACAGCCTGTCTTCCCTGGAAGAGCTGGGACAGGCTCCATTCCGCAGGACACTGTCAGATGACCTGTCTCTCCATCCTTCTGCCTCCGTGCTGAGCCATTTCTTTCCTAACCCCCAGCAATTCCACCTCCCACTGTCACTCAGGCCTGTCACTGTTCCGATGTCACCACTCCAGGGCAGGCGTGGCCTCACCCTTTCCCAGCCCCGCCCCTGTCGCCCCACCCCTTAACAAGGGAGACCTTGCCTTCTCCCTCTGAAAATATTCACAGTGAAGCACGGAAGGTACTGGGCATAGAACAGGCTGCAAATTGGCGAAGAGAATGCCTGCGCAGTGGACCCAGAGACTCCTGTGCTCGTTTGCATGTCATTTGCATTATATTTACATGTGATCAATTTCATGTTCAAAGGCACAGTCCTCCCTCCCCGGTTTTTCTTCCCCAGGGTCCCCTCAGCCTCTGCTCCCCATCATTCCCCCCAGCCCCTGCCCCCTCCTAGCCCCTGTCTACCCTCCTCGCCCTCGTTTTTCCCATCAGGGTCCCCAGCCCCCACCTTGCTCTACCGCCAAGGACCCACTTGCCCAACATCCAGAATAGCATCCTGGGGTCTTACCCCTTAGTTCAGGAGGGGCGTCCCTGCTTGCCCCCTCCCGCCCTTAGCCGGGCAGGCGCAGCAGACAGCAAGCGCGCCTCTCAGCAGATCCCAGCCCCATTCAGCCTGGTGATTAATGGCGCTGCCCTCCCCATGAACCTGCCTTTAATACTGAGGAAGTTATGAAACCGCTATACATCAGCAGCTCCGGCCCCACTGCCCCCGCCCGCCGCCTCCTCTTCTCCACCCCCACCTTCCAGCTCCCTCTTCAAAATCTCATTTGGGCTCCTGCCTCCCGGGCCCACCCCTCCTCTGGCCTTTGCTGGGGGGCGGGTGTCTGCCCCTGCAGCGTCCCAGTCCCCGGTGAGGACCCACACCTCATTTTCCCTTCCTCTCTCCCCCTGCCCCACCCTTTCTTCCTCCCCACCCCCACGCCGCATCTCCGGGCCCATTTAGAATTGCTGACATTTTATCTGCGTTACATACATCACTCGTCCCCAGCAGCCATCTCTCATGGATTGGCGGGGGCGGGGGCGGAGTGGTCCTGAGCTTGGGAAGATGGCGCGGAGGCCGATAGAGGTGGGGAGAGGGACAGCACTTCCTCCACACCCCTTCCCTGGGGTCCCCTCCCCAGCCAGCCACCGAGGGGTTGTACAGGTGAGAGCCTTGGACAGAGCCAGGGCCACAAGGGTCCTACTCTAGTCTCCTGGTTCCAGTCCCTCCTGGCTCATAACACCAAAGGAGTTTTTCTTAGCGCGGACTGAGGAAGGTCACGTTGCTCATCCTGTGGTCATGAAGATTAGGAAGGTGGCTATTTAACCTCTTTTAGTTGACCTCTAATATTTCCCACACCTCTCTGGGGAAGTCCCTCTGGATGTCTGGCCACTGTGCTTCATGCTGCAGTCATTCTTTTCTTCTTGCTTTGTCCCTAGAAGGTGAAAGGCCCCTTGGATGCATTAAACCCTGTCACGATGGCCGAGCAATCATAAATACTGTTATCTACTCACACACCAGAGTTTTACAAACATGATAGAGGGCAGAAGGAGGAGCCACTCCAGAAAAATGGAGACCCAAAGTCAGGAGGAGGAAAGACAAGAACCTGTCTAAGAGCGGGAGGCAAGGCCCCGGGGCCCAGGATCCCAGCAGGCAGTTTCTCTCCGTGGAGAGATGGACAAGCAGAGGGCAGTGACAAACAGCAAGGTCTGGACCAACAGTCAGCAGAGGAGAAAGAAATGGGGAACCAGGAGGGAGACAGGCAAACAAAGAGACAAACCAACAAAGAGCTAGACAGACAAAGGGACCAGTGACCAGGGACAGGCAGACAGGGAGAGGAAGCCTGCAGGCCCTGGAAGGCATCACAGGCCAGACACCGGAGAAGAGCCCTCTCCGTCTGCCTCTGTCACTCATGGTCTACGCTGGAATGTGTCTCTCAGGGTCTCTGGGGTGCCCTGTGCTCACTGGCTTCGAATGTATCCATTTTCCTGAAAATCTTTCTCCTGGGGCCTCTCCCTAGCCCTTTGGTCTCCCTGCTCTGTGACGAGCAACCCCCTCCCAGAAAAAGCCACAGGGTCAGAGCCTGGCTTGGGGAGCTCCTGGGCCTGGAGAAGTTGAGACGGTTCAGGACGGTGTCCCAGAGTCTGCCCGGATGCCACCGAGGTAGCAGGAGAGCCCTGGGAGGGAAGGCCAAGGGCACAGAACCACTGCTCCCACTCATGACTCAACCCCAGACAAAACGGACCTCAGGCAAGGGGGTGCAGGGGTGGGGCTGCCTTATATGCTATTTGCAACTCATTTGCATGTTCCTGGTCTCCAGTCCCTGTGATTGCAGGCTCTCTGTAGCTCAGTCCTACTCCACTGCCTGGGGACAGGAAGATGGTAGGGAGGAGGCTCACAGGGTGCCCTGTGGCCTCCCCTGCCCCTCCTCACAGCCCAAGTCACTCCTGCCCCACCAGGCAGCACCCCCTTCTGCTTTCAAACCAGCCTTCCCGCTCCAAGACCAGCCAGACACGCAGTCCTCAGGCAACTTTCAAGTTCTGCCCATGACCTTCGTCTCCATGGTGTTCCCAGCCTTCCCCGCCCTATCTTTAGCTCCATATTAGACCTCCTTGTCCATGAAGCCTGCCCTGGCCACACCAGCCCAGAGTGACCTTACTGCAGCTCTTGATGCTGAAGGGAGACTAGAGAAATGACACAGTGTGCAGCACCCTCTCTCTTTCTAATTTTTTGCAGTGCCGGGCACTGAACCCAGAGCCTTCATCATGTTGAGCTGCAGCCCCAGAGGTAGATGATAGATGATAGATTGATAGATTGATAGATGATAAATGATAGATGTCTTTCTTTGAGTCAGGGTCTCAGTCAATAAGCAGCCCAGACTGGGCTTGAATTTGTAATCCTCCTGCCTCAGCCTCCCAAAGTGGTGGGATCACAGGTGTGTGCCGCTGTTTTTGGCTCACCCTTCCCATTTTTAAATGAGAACACTGAGAACCGGAATCAGCTATGTAAGTTCCCCAGGGCAGGGTAGCAGCCAGTAGGGAGCATATGAGGGCAGACACTCTCTTCCACACTCCCGGCTCCTCCACTTGTCCCTCACTGAGCAGGGATCAAGGACTCACTGCTCATTTCCAGATTGGGAGTTTAGTCTCCCAGCAGCCCCCTGGGCTCCAGCCCCACAGAGCAACTGCTCATTCCCTGACTTCTCCTCACCCCTTCTTAGCATCATTCTTTGCCCTTTGTGGTCCCTGTGACCACACTGCATTTCTCCCACCCCTTTAGGAACCCGGTGAACTCCAGCTCACTCCTCAAAACCCATTTCAATGAACACCTCCTCTGGAAAGCCGCACGTGTGCGCGCGCGCATGCGCGCGCTTGGGTTTGAGGATTAAACCCAGAGCATGATGCCACTGAGCTGTAGCCCAAGCTGCTTCCCCCTCCTCTGTGTTCTTCCTCACTCCAACCCTGCATTTAAGCTTTCTGCAGACAAAAGTCCTCCAAGTGCAGGAAGCAGCTCAGCCCCAGGTCACACACAGGTACACGTCCCTTACCTGAACCAGACTTCCTGATCGCTTTCTTTGCCCTTCCTGGGCCCTGGAGACAGAAGCCGCAGGCTAGGGGAGGCCAGGAAAAGACTATGAGACTGGAGATGGGGAGTTAGTCAAGAGAGGGCTCGAGAGACACCCAGGGCACAGGATACACATTTCCTAATATTCTAAATAACCCCTTTGGCCTAACTTGATAAGTGAATGGATGAGTGAAGGGAGGGAGGTGAAGGCACAGAGCAGATAAGAAATGGGGCTGAGAAGGAAGGAAGGAAAGGGGAACAAAAGAGAAAGACAGAAAAGAGGTAGGGTGAGAGGCAGAAGGAAGAAGTCAAAAAAGGGCCTTCCCTCAAAGTAGACGGCAAAGAGCGGGCAGACGAGGGGAAAAGGGAGCCCTGGCTTCAGGGCGTGCAGGCAGAGATCCTGGCCTTCAGCCTTACCATCGTTCCTGCCTCTGTGTTTCTATCTGGGAAATGGACACATCACCCCTTCTGCAGGGACAACAGAGGCTGGGTAGAGGGCAGGGACAGAAACTCAGCCACACTCTCGCATGTACCATCTCCCAAAGCTTGTGGGACCCTGAAGGGCGGGCTGTCAGTCCCCCCTCCCAAGAGTGGGGACAGAGGCGGAGATGGCGTTTGCGTCTATGAGGTGGGCTCAGCTCCCAATCTCTGCTCTTCCCAACTCTAGGGCCTCCCAGCACTGAAGACAGACAGGATAGAGGCAGGTGACATTTCACGTCCCGCTCAACTCTGAGACAGTTGAAGTACAGCAGACAAAGGGGCCTGGTCCCATCCACACTTAGGGGCAAGTGAAGTTGTCACTCACCTGCTGGCTTTGCCTTGCAGGCTGGTGGTGCTAGATCCAATGGTCTGCAGACCTTGGAAACCACTCTGTCCTCTCCTCTTTCCCTCCACCAGCAGTCACCAGACAGCAAGGGACAGAGCAGTTCAAAGGTTTCCCTTGTCCATCCCCCTTTTGGGAGACACTAGGGATTGAACTCCAGCTCTCTCACATGCATTCTGCCACTGAGTTATAACCCCAGCCCTTTTTATTTCATTTGGAGACAGGTTCTTACTAATCTGCCCAGGGCAGCCTTGAACTTGTCATCCTCCTGCCTCAGCTTCCTGTAGTGCTGCGATTATCAGTGTGTGCGACTGCACAGCTCCTTTTCACCCCCTTTGGAAGACCCCACAGAATGGATCTCCTCCAAATCACTGAAGCCCCAGACCCCAAAGGTCTGACGATATCCGTGGTTCTCTGTGGTGAACAATGGCACCCAGCTGCTCCTGCCCGGCCCCTGCACCCAGATCTGCACGCCAGAGGAACCGGGGATTTTCCCAGCCTCCTTCAGTTACCCACTGGCAGTGGCTCCTGCGCCCGGCTAGGAGGAAGTCCTTCCTGGTGTCTAACTTACACCTTTCCTGCTGCTGTCTAACTGTCCAGTTCTCAGCGGTGATGGGAGAGCAGAATCCGCGATCTAATGAATGGCCAGGAGACTGGGAGGATAACAAGCGCTTCACTTCAAGACTTGGCCCGGGAAGAGGTAATGAAAAAAAGTGTGGCTCCATCCGCCCTAGCCCGCCCCCAGTGGTAGCGGATGTGAAGGGTAGACAACAGGGAGGACTTCCTGACCGAGAGAAAGGAAGGCCTCCGGGGTAGGATTATTAAGAGCCAAATCTGTGGCCTCTCTGGCTGCCTCCTGGGCTCCAGGAACTTTCAGACGCGATGAGCAGGGGTTGCCAAAAAGCTGTCTGCAGGGATCCCTGGGAACTCTTGCAGCAGTGGCGGCAGCCGCGGCGGCAGAAGGGAGAAAAACCCGTTCCCAGAGCCCCCTTGTGGCCGCGCAGGGGCAGAACAGGCAGCTCCCCTCTGACCCCCCACCCAGCCCCAGCCCTTGGCCTGGGGACCAGGACTGGGGCCCCTGCGCACCTGCTATGAGCACACGGGTGCGGAGGGTAAGG
Organism: Fukomys damarensis; assembly: GCF_012274545.1. Classification (NCBI taxonomy): domain Eukaryota; kingdom Metazoa; phylum Chordata; class Mammalia; order Rodentia; family Bathyergidae; genus Fukomys; species Fukomys damarensis. The sequence continues at coordinate 20,415,876 of NW_022900927.1, forward strand.
AGGCGGGCTGCAGGAAGGAGCAGCAAGAAAGGACACAGGCTTGCCCTGCTCGATTCTTAACCTGTCACTGCCCAGCTGCATGACTCTGGGCTCGTGTCCCTGCTGGGACTCAGTTTCTTCCTGTTAGAAGGGACCAAAACTCCCGAGTCACCCCTACCTCACAAGAGTGTGGTAACGACTCCATGTAGGTTTAAGTTCTTCACATGTGTGGACAGCAGGTTCAAGAACCGCCCCGGGGAAGGTTTCTAGGCTCATCACAGAGGGTACCATGGGGAACCGTGAGTTCCACCCAGCCAGGTCTCCCAGGGGGCACTAAAGCCCTCAGAAGGAAGAGCAGAAGGGCCCCCAACAGATACCCCCAGCCCTCACCAGTGCCTTTCAGAGGGTGGCACTGCTCAGCACAGAGGGTGCAGCAGTGATAATCACAGCCTGGAATCCTCTGGGTCCACCTCGTAGTGTCTGTGGCCCTCCCAGCAAAGCCACCACACTCCCCAGCTGACCTCAGGGTCAGGGGACGGAGACCAGGTGGCCTTCTGGAGCTCGGGGACAAGAGCTGAGGCAAAACTACGCTGGGCCTCTGGGACAGAAATGCCCCCCACACCACATGGACGTTTGCAGCTCCCTGCACACAACTCTTCTGAACTCCCAGGGAGGGAGGGAGTGCTCAGGAAGGGTGCAGCCCCAGAACAGGAACAAAGGGCAGGCAGGGGAAGGGGTCCTGAGGAGTCACAGCCTCTTCCACTCTGCCAGCACTTATGAGGAGATCCTGCAGTGGATGCAAAGGCTCCCAACAGGTTTAGGGTGTGTAGGAAGGAGACACTAGGGAGAAAAAGAAAGATTTTTGTTTTTGTTTTTGAGACAGTGTCTTGCTATGTAGTTCAAGTTGGCCTAGAATTCACTGTGTAGCCCAGGCTGGCCTCCAACTTGCAGCGATTCTCCTGCCTCAGCTTCCTGAGGGCTGAATTACAGACGTGTGCCACCACGCCCAGCAGAAAGAGAGATTTACAAACCTTTACAGAAACCAGACTTTCTACCAGATCCATAGCCTCTTTCAAGACCATTCTTTGGCCTTTCAGAAGTTCTTCCAAGTACCTAACCTCATTTCTTCCTGCTCGAATCAGAGATCAGGGTGGCTTTTTAATCACTGTTGTGAACAAACAATTCTGACCCCTAAAGAGGAAAGAGGGGCAAAAATTGATCATGGTGGAGAGGGAGTCCAGCAGACTCCTGTGACTCTGCCTCCTCTGCAGGGAAGGGCCAGGGACTTGGAGGAGGGACCGGGGCCAGATGGCAGGGAGGCCTCCCAGAAACGGGCAGATGAGGACAATCTGAGAGTGGCGTTGGAGGGGCTGGAGACGACAGAGGAGGGAAGAGGGCAGGAGGTGGGGAAAGGAAGTCTTCTCCGTCCCCGGAGGACAGGCCAACACAGAGTGGAGAAAAAGCCACAGACCAGGAGGGGGTCTGCTTCTCCTCGACTGGAAAAGGCCTGGGGCTGCCCCACTCCTCCCCACATCAGAGTGACGCGATGTGATGGTGTCTGTGGGACCCAAATGAATGTCACCCCACGTCAAGTACTGGCTTCCACCAAACCGCACACAGAGAGTGAATCGGAAAAGAGAGGCCCTGAAATCTACTGCACGGCACCCTGGAGGACCAGGGGCGGACCCTGAGCTCCCAGATCACAGAGGCCTGGAATCAGAATTTGTGGGCCTGCCACGCAAACACACACACACACACACACACACACACACACACACACACACACACACACTGATCACCTCCCGTGAACTGCTGACATGGTCTCGGGCTGCTGTTTTCAGGGAGGAAGTAAGGCCAGGACAGGTGGAGCAGCCTGTCCACGTCGCCCTCTGCAGAGGGCAGGGAGGGTGCCTCAAGCTCCTCCGGGCCATCTGCCCCAGCTTCGGGAAGCTTCTGGCCTTGCCACTTCATTCTGATCTTGGGGCCCTCCTGCCCACTCTCTAGCTCATTCCAGACCTCTCCTCTTCCAGTGTCCAAGACCTGAATCAAAGCCAAGTCTGACGCCATCCCAGCTCCTAGCACACAGGAAGTGCCCAACAGGCACAAGAGGATGAATGACTGCCAGTCCCTCCTGGCCCTCCTTCCGGGGGAGCAGGAGCTCCGAGAGCCCAGGAAGGCCAGGAGGAAGGAGAGCTGCTCGCTCCTGACCTTTCCTGAGTCCCATGGGAAGCTGGCACCCAGGATACCTGACTCCCAGTACTTCCTCAGCCACAGGACATGGCTCTGCAGGCCAGCTCCGTGGTGTGTCTGCCTGGGTGAGCAGCTGGCCTACTCGTCCCCCAGGTAAATGTCTGGGCCAGGCTGTGGCAGTGGCATGGGAAGACCAAGGGCCATGGGCACTCCACTGCACCTCCAGCTAAGACAGGGACAGAGGTCGGCACCCACGCAGCCCGGCGTGCACAGATGTTCTGTGGCCCCCTTCCTGTCTGGCTCCAGCAGGAACTCTGTCCTACCAGCCCGAATGGGACCCACCCTCCTGCTCTGGGCCCTCTCACAGAGAGTCTGCCCTGAAGGTCTCCTGCAGCAGAGAGGCAGGCCATTCAGAAGCACACCTGGCAGATGGAAGATAGGTGGCCAAGAACAGGGGTGGAGTGAGATGCCAGGACTTAGGGAGATGGCAAGAAGCAGAGAAGATTCGGGAGGAGGAGGGAGAAAGCAAGACAGTCAGAATGGGGCAACTTGAGGAGGGCAACCTGCTTCCAGGTGCCTCAACGCGGTGACTCATTGCCCAGCCTCACAAGTTCTCCCTTTGCCCAGCAACTCGGCCATAGGTTTGTTTTTTTGTTTGTTTGTTTGTTTGTTGAGACAGGGCCTCACTATGTAGTTGAGACTGACCTGGAACTCACTATGTAGTCCAGTCTGGTCTCGAACTCACAGTGATCCTCCTGCCTCAGCCTCCCGAGTGCTGGGATCACAGGCGTGCATCACCACACCCAGCTTGTGCCATAGGTTCTTAGAGCATCCAGGACCTCTCAGGGGCACAGAGCACCTGGTGCAGAGCCAGAAATCTGGGTTCTAGTTCTGTATCTACTACAATGTGCTGTGTGACTTTGAAAAAGGACCTACACCCACCAGTACCTTGGTTTTTCTCAGCTATTATTAAAAATTGCGAGAATAGACAGACCTGGCATCTGTAGTTCAGCTACTCAGGAGGCTGAAGCAGGAGGATCACTTAAATCCTCAAGTAGGGGTCAGAATGGACAACATAGTGAAACCTAGTCTCAGGGAAAAAACTGTTTTTAAATTGGAGAAGAGTAGTCCTTTAAGATCATTTCCACCCCTCTGCTCTAAAAGACTGATCCCCAGTGCCTTTACACATCTAAAGCTGGAGGCAGAGCAGATGAAAAGAGGTGAAACTGACAGTCTGAACTCCTGTGACCGCTAACTTCATGGAGGCAGATGCTGAGGCCCAGGAAAGCCCGCTGCGTGGAGACTGGTAGGTGCTGTAGGAGCTTCGTCCTCAGTATGTGGCCCATGCACCAAGTAGCTTACGGAAATTCAGCATCTCAAGATTACGGGGACCTGCTGGGGGAGAACCTGTGCAGTAACAGGCCCCCGAGGGACATGAAGCTCTAGAGCAACACACAGGGAAGGCCAAGCACAGGGCTTTAACACAGAGCCATGCAGAGCTCGGGAACCTCTGCACACTAAGGGAGGTGGAGGTATCCACCCACTCATCGGCAAAGTAGGCGCAACACAGGCTGTCCTGTGGATGAGAGCTGACATCAGACGGAAGTGTTTGGCCCTAGTGAGCATCCCATCAGCAGGCAGAGATGGGTATCGGGACTAAGGCAGGCACCGCTGTGTGCCACACACTGTGCCTGGTCGGGACAGCCTGCTTACCTGCCACTGGATGATCTCAGTGAGACCCTTGGCCTTTCTGTCCACCCATCTCTCATGTGTGGCACGGGAGCAGTCAGAATGCCTCCCCTGTAGGGTAGTTGAAGGATTGGGTAATTAAATGATCTGATGCATGTGGCAATAATCAATGCACAAATGCTGGCCGTGATTATAGCGATGAGACTATAATATGATATTACAAGAGCTCCGGGCCAGACACTCGATTATAGAGGAAAAGGTACCTAGCCCCATCTGTGGGATCACGCCGTGGCCAGGGAAGGACAGGGGAGCCAGCGAAGGGAGGATAGCAGGGCCACCTCTCGGAGGCAGCCCCAGTGGTAGGGAGCCCTGCAGGCCCTTGTTCGGAGGCCTGCATCTGAATGGACAGCCGCACACTGCACCCAGTGCTGGGCAGTGCAGTGGGATTTTGAGAGCTCCACCAAACACCCACACCATGCAAGCCCATCCCCTGGGCCTCATCTTCCTTATCTGAAGATAAGGGGGTTGGACAGTAGACAACCTCCAAGCTGTCAGGCCACAAGATGCTGATTTGGTGGTTTGGTTCATTCGAAAACACGACTGCCTGGTACATGTCACAGCATGGGTAATGACAGGACAGGACACACCCTTTCACCTCTCCTTGCCACACACAGAGGCACGGGGGTTAGGCAGGGCGCCTGGGGATTAACCTGGCCCTGCAACAGACACTCAAGCGGGGGCGGGCTCTACTTGCTGCCTTGGCCTGTTACCCTGAGGGCCAGGTGAGTGCGTGTCTGCCCGTCCATTTCAGGCCAGGCATCTGCTGCCCCCTGCTGGCCAAAGGAAGAATTGATGCCTAGCCTACGGAGGACCAGGCCAGGAGGGAGGTGGGGTGTGGGAATGTCCGGACCACAGTCACCCGCCTCAACTGCCTTCCTTCAGCGATCCCAGTGAAGGCCATAAAAGAGAATGAGTAGAAGAAAGCCCATCAACTAACCTAGGTCCCTCTGCAGGCAAGAAATCAGAAGCACACTAATATTTATTACTAAATACGAGCCAGGCAGTGTGAGCCAAGAGCTCTGCAGGCATCAATTCAGCCCATACTCTGCGGTGGGCTCTAGCCTGAGTCCCCATTCGCAGACGAGGAGAGCAAGGCAGAGAGGTCCCAAAGGTGCAGACAAGAGCTCAAGTGGGGGCTGCGCCAGCCCTTTGGGAAGGAACTGAGAGAGACCAAGTTGAGAGACACACAGCTATGGCAGCGTAATAGAAGTCTATAGAACATGGGAAGGGACCGCAGGAGAAGTGGGAGGGGGAGGGAAGGAGACCGGAGGGAGCAGCAGGACGGCGGGGTAGAGGGAGGGATGGGAGGCGGGCTCCCCTTTGACCCCAGGCCCCAAAGATGCTATCAGGCCAGACCCGCGGAAAAATCCTTCCTGGACCCCTCCACATTCCAGCCTCTGCCGGGCTGGTTTTACAGCCTCGTGGTGCAGCCGGGACACTGTTTATGGCAGCCCCATTCTCCAGCCCTTGTCTCCAGGCCCCAAAGGCATCTGGCCAGGCTGAGGGAGGCTTGTGGGGGCAGGGGTCCCCCCGCCCAGCTTCCCAGCCACTCCTTTGAACCCTGCTGGGCGCCGGAAGGAGGGGGCTGGGTACCCCACAAGGGGGCCCTTCCAGACTCCTCGGTGTGCCTGGGGGGGAGGAGGCAGACCCCCCAGGCAGGGGCCACTTTGCAAGACCTCTGAGTGCCACCTCTGCTGTTCCTGCTGTGTGACCTTGGGCACATGGCTTAACATGAATTAACCTTCCTCAGCTTTAGCATGTCTTGCCCTAAAATGAAACTAATGGTTCCTCATGGTTATTTTGAGAATTTGACAGATTAAAGTCTCAAATTGTAGTTGTTGTGCTTAGCGATTATAGTTTGTAAACAAAGCAAAGAACTAGAGAATCCCACCCCATTTAGTGGTCTAGAAATGTACTTCTGCCGCCAAGACAGTCCCCAAGCCAAGCTTCCTCTGTCCCATCTCTCAGCAGGGATTCCCCCCACCCCCAACCCAACAAGCCCCTCGCTCTCCACACCCTCCGGTCTGGGTTTGTTGTGTGTTGCCCTCTGCTGGCAATTGGTAGAATTACCTGCTCCTCTGCCCTGTGGGGCTGGAAATCCCAGGCTTAAGAAGGGTAGAAAAGAGGCCCTCGACACTCTGCCAAGGGTCTGATAAAACCACTAGGGAATCCGGAATCCATAAAAGAGCCATAAACAGTAAGACCCAGAGAGATTTGAAAGTAGTAATCAGGGACTGGAACGCGTTCTATGGAAAAGCTTCAGCAGATGAAAGGAAGTGGAACCCGGGTGTGCTAGCACCCACCTGTAATCCTAGCATGCTGGGAAGCTGAGGCAGGAGGATTCCAAGTTCAAACCCTGCCTTGGCACTTTAGCAATTTAGTGAGACCCTGTCTCTAAAAAAAAAGAAAGAAAGAAAAACAAAAAGGAGCTGGATAAACCTCAGTACCATCAAAGGAAAAAAAAAAAAAAAAGTAGTGGGCCAGGGCCAGGGATTTAGCTTAGGTCCTAAGTTCACTCCCCAGTACTGGAAAAATAATTGAGTGTGTGAGAGATGAGGGGAGCTTGAGGAGGGGGGGCAGGGATGGGTTCAAGGTCACCTTACTCAAGGAAGGGAGGCAGAGGAAATAGAGGACAGTGCTTTTCCAGGGACACCCCAGACTGAGAGGGCTGGGAGGAGGAGGACGGACATGGCGACGAAGGGATGTCTGTGAGACCCTAGAGACAAACACTTAGGAAGGGAGGCACAGGAGAGGAGGGCGTCCCGCTGGAGCAGGGGCCGCCCAGCGTCTGGCTGCCTGCAGCATCTCCAGACGACGCTGGGAACCTGGGGAACATGAGGTCTCCAGCAGGAACCCCCCAGAGGCACCTGAGAGCCTGGGCCCCTCCACCAGCCACCGCCCCCTTACCCCAGTCCCTGGAAAGGCGGGTGGGCCTTGGAAGCAGCGCTGGTCCCCAGGCTGAGAGCACACTGTGCTGTCCCAAGGCAAAGAGACTGCAGCCCTTCCAGCCTCCGCACTTTTCACCTGTGCCCAGCAGGTGCCCACTCCACTTGGGAGGCACTGGGGACTTCGCAAGAGTGTGGGGACTTCCCATGCTAGGCCCTCCTCCAGAGCCATCAGACACAAATCCTTGAGCACTGTCAAGGGCTGCAGGGCTGCACCCCCTCTCCCTGCACCCCCAGACCCTCCATTAGGGCTATTCCTCCCTCCTCTGTTTCCTTTCCCACCAACTGCCCCACTGCCCCTCCCCAAATCACCGCCATCCCTAGACCACAAGAATTCCAAACAAGAGGCCGGTTCCAGGCCCCGTGTTTATCTCATGACAGGCTCTGTCATGTCAGAAGCTGCCCCTGCTTCTGACCCCCTGCCCTGCCCCAGAGCTCTGCTGAGCAGATACACTGAACAGGGCGCCTGGTGGACAGGCCCTCCAGGCTGGGCTCTTGGCTCTGGAACTTTCCTATTCTCGTGGTCGCGCGAGCCCCAGCAGGTGGGCTGAGCACACACAGCCTCTTCCCTGGCCGACTTCTGAAAGCCCTTCTCAGCACCCAGGGGTGCCCTTCTCCCTTCCTCTACCCAGGTAACCGTAGGCCCAAGAGTCAGGGCTGCCCAGAGCTCTCAACCACTCTTCAGCCCAAACTTCTGCGGCTGCAGAGCCAGGTGTCAGCCCCAAGCCCTCGTCCCCTCCCCAATTCCCTGAGAGTGGAGTCCTCGGGAAGGGCCTGCAAAGAGGAGAGGAATAAACAGTGCATGGGAGAGGCACAAGAGATCTAAAAAGGAAACTGACCTCAAGCAGGTCATAAACAAAGCAGGACCTGCTGTAAATGGAATGGGGTTTACCATAAACAGAGAGTAAAGTGGGCTCTGAGCAGGAGGGTCCAGGTGGTGAAGAGCAGTCACGGCCTCTTCCCATGTGAGCAGGGGCTCAGGAGCACTGGCCCAAGGAAAGGGAGGCCTGGGGACAAGCACCCCGAGGGACAAGAGCTTGCTATGTCTGACTTCCCACCCCCAGGGGTCTGAGTTGATGGACTCGACAACAGCAGTGGGAATGGTGGTCAGACTTGAAGAAGGACTTCCTGTGCCAAGATCCGTGTATCCCGACATCACTTCACCACCTCTTTCTTATCCTCAAGCGCCCACCCTAAGTCTAACCAGGCAGTGGGCAGCATCCAGGAAATCACCCAAGGGAAAGAATCAGAAGCTGGAGTCCATTCTGGGTCCGGAAGGGGCGGCAGTGTGGCAAAAAGGCCACAGCTGGGCATCACCAGCCAGCTCAGTGAGACGAACAGGGGACCCAGAGCTGGCAGGTGGAGATTCCCAAGGAGAAGGGCCATTCCATCCTCAACTCTTCTCAGTCTACTTCCGTCTGTCCTCTGCCTCGGCTATTTTTCCTTGCCTCTGGTGGCATCTACCCTTTCCCAAAGCATCAGGTTCAAAGACAAAAATGTGAGTCAATCCAGAATTGCTCGCATACATCAAGTGACCAGTCAAACAGAGGTCGTGGAGGCATCTGGTACGCATAGGATGTCCCCACTGGGTCCCTCTCCGGTCCTGCCCTGGCACACACAGACACTCCCGAGGCCAAGTCCTCTCCTCGCCCTCTCACCCTGGCTGTGTCCTCGCCTCCACGTCCTCCATCCCATCCGTCTGCACTCTGGAAGTCAGGGTGGGAGTGGATGCCGGATGCCCTTGCCAAGGGGTCCAGGACCCTGTTCTCCTAATCTCCCAGTGTGGGTATGAGGGTGAGGGGAGAGCAGGGGCTCATAAATCTTCCCAAATCTTCCATGGACCAGGAGAAGGTGCAGATACTGGCAGACCTTTGGAGCCATGACCCGCCTCCCCCACCTCGTAATTACTATTCATGGTGCACAGCTGGGTGATTAATGACCTGATTAATAATTACTCAGGCTAATAAAATAATTAATTAATTTGGCAAGCCATTACTTATCTGCTCATCCTCTGCCTGAAACTTAGCAACTAGGAGTTTGGGGATCTTCCCTCCAGGCTCTTCCAGAAACGTGATCATTAAAGCGGGGAGGGGAGGGTGGGGTGGGGCGCCTCCACCCTGAGACCCTGCCGGGGCAGGAGAGAAAGGTCCTGAGGGCCGTCTGAGGAAGCAGAGGGACAAGCATCCCGGCAACCTGGAGGCCAGGAAGAGAGCTGGCCAGGGAGGCTGGCGGGGTGGGGGAGCAGAACCGCGAGGGTGCAGGCCGATGTATCTGAGCACCCAGGCTCGGGGAATTCTCGGATGTGTTCTCTCCAGAAAATGATTGATGACACCATTTTCAACACACGATCTTTATCTCACCTCTTGTCTCCCAAATTTATGATTTTGCCCCCAAGCCGCAGGCTAGACAAGTGAGGAACGGGTGAATCCTGGAGTAGGGTGGGCTCAACTGGGGTAGGACCCCAGAATCAGTGGGAGCCCTTCCGGACTCGGCAGTGGGAAGCAGCTTCCTGCTTCTGGGCTCTGTGTTGGACGGCGATTTGACTTCCCAGAACCAGCCAAGGCATCCAGAGCACCCTCTTCTCGGCTGCTCCCCAGAAAGGATAGGGAGGCAGAGGCCCACCCAGGAGCCAGTGAGATGAACAGCCCGTCCAGTCAGGCATCTCTGTCACATTTTAGGCCGAAGGACAGACAGTAACCACGACTTCTCCATGTGTGGGGCCAAGGTCCCCATCAGTGCTTCAAAGAGGGGACCTATGTGGGACTCCCCGTAAGGACCAGAATGGATAAGCCTAGAGAAGCTAAGCTCTAAGGGGAAAGCACACTGGAAAATAGGTAATGCCCAGGATAAATGCCATAAAAAATACATGTGTAGGGCTGGGGATTTTTTTAGCTCAGTGGTGATGCCGCCTACTTCACAAGCACAAGGTCCCAAGTTTGATCCCTGGTACCAAAAAAAAAAAGATGCTTACAGAAGTCCCCAACTTACGAACATTTGAGTTGTGAACAAATCTCAGGAGTAGCTCACGTGTCTGCCAGACTCTATCACAGCTGTGCTGCTGTGTGTTCACTGTACAGTGCGATCGTGTACCGTAGTGCAGGGCTCAACCTGAGCCCAGGATGTCTGGAAGCAAGAGGAAAAGCGGTGGTGATGTGGGGGGGACTGCTAGGAAGTGCAAAGCAATATGTACATCGCCTATTTGTGTCAAAAGTGTATAAGACATGCTTTGTCAGACTTGGGAACGAATTTGACTTCCAAACATTCTCCCAGAACGGAACTCCTCTGTAGGTCAGAGACTTACTATATAAAGTCCATAGGGATACAGAATCTTCATCCCGGAACGACTCCTCTGTAGGTCAGAGACTTACTATATAAAGTCCATAGGGATACAGAATCTTCATCCCGGAAGTGGCTGAAAGAGAAAATCCCCAGAGAGAGGGCATTTGAAATGGGCCTTGAATAGCTGGTGTGGTGGCACACACCTGTAATCCCAGAACTTGGCAGGCTGAGGCAGGAGGATCACCTCCAGTTCGAGGCCAGCCTGGGTTGAGAGCTGGCCTGAATTAGAAAGTGAGACCCTGCCTCAAAAATAAATAAATGAATAAAATGGGCCTTGAGGAATGAGTAGGAATTTGCCAAGTAAAGACTAAAACCATTTGCAAAGAGCTGGAAGAGCCGGCCAGGCCTAGAAAACTGTGATAGGAGGCAACAGCCAAAGCATAGAAGATCCAGAGGGCCTGGGTTGCGGTCTGTATCCTTTCTTGTAGACAATAGGGAGCCACTGCAGGTTAAAGGAGGAGAGAGAGCTGCACTGGTGTATGTGTTTGAAAGTCAGTTCTGGTGAGTGGAGAGGAGGGATCCAATTAGAAGGCTGAAATATCCCAGGCTGAGTCTGAAAGGTTAGCAGGCTGGGACCAGGCAGTGGTGAGGGAACCGGGAGCATACAGATTGGACTTCAAGGCTCCGTGAGTGGATATGGAGAACCTCAGCGTGGGGCTGCTGGGATTCTCCTCACCCCCACAGCCCAGTGCCGGTGCAGAGGTGGACAGGAAACGTGGTACTCTGATCCACACCCACTTCGAGGGGGGACAGGACTTCTACGGAGCTGAGGGGTGGGGGGGCACTTAGAGCCAGGCCTGGCTGAGGGGGTCGCATGTCTAGGTTCCGTCGAACTTCAGCCTGAGGGCCACCGGCAGATGAACCTGGATAAGTAGAAACCCGCCCTTTGGTGCCCACAGAGGAGGGGCTGCGCGGTTGTGCCCCCTGAGGCCAGGAGAGGGCGCGCGCGAGACGGGCCGCAGCCCGGGACCGCAGCCGCG
>NW_022900927.1:20427195-20427731 GCF_012274545.1 Fukomys damarensis
CCCGGAGCAGGCTGTGGTCCCGCCCTGGAGAATAGGATCCTGCGCCTGGGGCAGGCCGCTGCGGGGATCCCACGCGGCTCACAGAGGTCCGCCGTCCAGCATCCCTGGCAGTCGGCTCTCCAGGGACGCGGACCCAGGCCTCCAAGAACCTCCGCGTGCGTGGCCCGGACTCCCGCGCTCACATTCGCGCCCGGCAAAACGCCGTCCTTTCCACGTCTCCACGCGGGCCTTCCCGGCCCAGTGAAACGGACAGGGGAGAAGGGTCTCCCGCTGCACAGACGGACAGGGGGAGGCTTCGTCAGGTCCGTGCAAGACTGACACCCAGACCTCCACCCGAAGTGGCATTTTCTGTCCCCACTGTGTGCTAATCCGAGCGGGGCCCTGCTCACCAGGTCACCCAGGAGCACCAGCCGGAGGAGAGACGGGACCCGCGCGGCTTCTCGCTGGGCTGCGAGAAGGGGTCTCGGAGGCCAGCGGTCAGGGTTGGGACGTGGGGGGTCCCTGCGGAGGTCCGCGCCGCCCGGGGCGCTCCCCAG
>NW_022900927.1:20427794-20429606 GCF_012274545.1 Fukomys damarensis
CTGGTCTCTCGCGCCCGCCCCGGGCGACGGCGACTTCCGTGAGGGCAGGGCAGCGACCCCACCTGAGCGTCTACCCCGCCCCCGCCTCCCGAGAAGGGCTCCGGGCGAGAGGTTTCGGGTTACTGGTCCTCAGCCGTTAGCCCCTCAGCCCGTGCTCCACCCTCGTCCCACCCCTGGAGGAAGTCCTTCTTGCTGTCTAACCGCCTTTCCTCTTGTTGCAGCCTCAGTTTACACCTAACAGGTTCTGTCCTCACAGGGGACGTGAGCACTTCAACTTTTCCGTTTCCACGCTCCACGCCCACGTCTCGTGTCTCCTTCGCCACCGGCTTCCCTTTAAGGTCCGATCTTTCCTTCTTACTCCTTCTGCCCGAGGGACGACCCGAGGCTGCTCTCTTGGTTGTCCCTCCCTTCTAATTTCCCCAGTCACTTCACACCTTCCCGGGCTGTATCCTTTCCATTCCCCTCGCCCTGGGGTCACAGACAGCCTCAGTTTCCCTGGTAAGGCATTGGAGTTGAACCGCATTCCGTGGGCCTCTCCTGCTCTCAGGGTCCGGCTGCACCTCGTCCAGGTCACTTCTTCCCCTCGCTCCGGACAGGACACCCTCCCATTCTGTTTTGTTCTATTCTGTTGTTTTGAGACAGGGTCTCTCGCTATGTAATTCAGGCTGGCCTTGAACTGACTGTGTAGCCCAGGCTGACCTCAAACTCGTGGAGATTCTCCTGCCTCAGCCTTCCAAGGGCTGGGATTACAGGCGTGCGCCATCACGCCAGCCTTACCTCACATCTTTTGAATCATCTCAGAAACATACATGAGTGCCTACTGTATCCATCCCGGGGTTCCCGCCCCGCGTCCAGCCCTCCTGGCCGTCTAGGCTGAAGGATCGGCGGGTCCGGGCATCTTCGAGGTGAGAGCGGAAGACAGCCGCGGCGGGGCGGGGTCGCCGAGCACCTGCGGAGCTGAGCGCTTGGCGACGGTGGAGAGGGCACTGCACCAGGGCCCGCGCCTTTGCACAGGGCTCCCCATTCCTAACGCAAGGAAGACCCCTTGTGGCCATTCTGGGCAGAGCAGGCAGGGAAGGAGGGTCCAGCCCAGACTCAGTTCTTGCTGAAAGTGGGGACGTATTTACTCCCTGGGGGGCTTAGGAGTTAGCTGGGCTCAGGAATCCTTCACCATATTCCCACAGCCTCAATACCTAACATCTGAGATTTCTAGAAGTCTAGCTAAACCACGAGGAAAAATTAAACAGCAAGTGCGATTGTGGTTAGACTGCGGAAGAACTTCTCAAGAATCGGCAGAGGACAGATGGCAGTGAAGGGATCAGAAGAGACGGCTTCAGACCCACTCTTTCTCTGGCTTTGGGGAGAGGGCATGCTCTGAGACTGGGGAGTGTGTGGGTTTGTCCTGACCGCCCCTGTCGCACCTTCCTGCTCCCGGGAAGGAAGGGGGCTAAACTAGCAGCGAAGGGTCAGCGAAGGGTCTTCTCTGCCCGCACCTTACTCAGGGCGAGGTCCGCAGGTCACCGGGGACAGGGAGGGCACCTGTGTTGCCCCCAAGATAGTCACGGTCCTGACGCAAGACTTCCAGGCAGGGAAGACTCGGTTCCCCTACCCCACCACTCCCAAACCCAGCCCGAACTCCACCCCCAACCCGGTCTGAACTTTAGGGAGCCTGTGAGCGCTAGGGATGCTGTGCCCTTCCCCCCACCCTGTGCTCGCGCCTGGCCCGAGGGGGGTACATTTGCATACATTAGCATACCCAGCAGCGCACAGCTGCATTCGGCTTTGGGCCATAAATTCGTGGCGGGCGGCTGG
>NW_022900927.1:20429780-20431082 GCF_012274545.1 Fukomys damarensis
CCGGCTCGCGCCACCTTCTGGGCTTGTCTGCCTGCAGAGCCGAAGGTCGAGCCCGAAACCGCAAGGTCCCGCTTCCTCCGTCTCTCTAGGACTCAACCTGCTCAAGGTCGTCTGAGTGCGTTCATCTTTACCTGATCCATTGGGCCAGAGGCTTCTGGTCGGGTTTTCCTTCCAGGATTAGCTCATGGACTCCCAGGTAGAAGTCAGGTGGGAGTCACACCTCCTGGGTTACCTTGCTAAAGGGGCGGGGGGGGGGCTGATCAAGTTCTTAAAATTCTGTCCCCTGCCTCGGCTTGCAGAATAAAGCTCATAGTGTTCACCCTCAATCAGACTAGCATCCTACTAGCACCCCCTTTTCTAGTCTTAGCTCCTGCATCCAGGCCAGCCTCGGCGCAGAAGAGCCTCCAGTTAACACAACAGCTACCAACTTCCTAAACTCCTGAGCTGTTTCCCTCCGCCTGGCCTCCACCTGCACCTTGCTTCCACCAGGACCAAGCTTCTGCCCTCTGTCTGCTTCACAAGCATCCCTTGAAAATGAGTACTTGGCCACTTTTTATCGCTGGGCAGACCTCCCTTATTCCCATCCCTCTGGCGATTGATTGTAATCTGTTAGTTCCCACTTGATCAACAGATTATGAGCTCTCTTAATTAAGACAGGGACCGTGTCTGTTCTTTGTTATATCCCACTTCTAGGAATGGAGTCTAGAGCTCAGAAGACACAGAAATACTGAACAAAGCTAGGCTTGATGGCGCATGCCTGTAATCTCAGCATCTGGGAGGCTGAGGCGGGAGGATCACCACAAATTCGAAGTCATTCTGGGCTACATAGCAAGACACTATCTCAAAAAACAAAACAAAACACTGAATGAGTCATGGGACATGATGGTACCTATCTGTCTATACTCCCAACACTGTGAGAGGCTGAAGCAGAAAGAGCTTAAATTTGAGCCCAGCTTGAGAAAGTTAATGATTTGGTGAGACCTAGCCTCAAAATTTTTGAATTTTTTTCAAAGGGCTGGGAATGCCAGGCATAGTGGTGCACACTTGTAGTCCCAACACTCAGGAGGTTGAGGCAGGAGAATCGCCTTGAGTTTGAGGCTGTCCTGGGCTACATAGTGAGTTCAAGGCCAGCCTGAACTATATAGAGACCCTGTCTAAAAGATAACAAAAGAAGAAGAAAATAAAATAAAATTTAAAAAGAAAAACAAATCAAAGGGCTGGGGGTGGGGCAGGGATTGTAGCCTGTCTCACAAGCCCAAGGTCCCAAATTTGATCCCTGGTAAAAAAAAAAAAAAAAAAAAA
>NW_022900927.1:20431230-20477496 GCF_012274545.1 Fukomys damarensis
ACACACACACACACACAAAACCAAGGACTGGGGATTTAGCTCAGTCCTGGCTTAAATACCCAAAAGAAGAAGGAGAAAGAGAAGGAGCAGGTAGAGAGAAAAGGAGGAAAAGAAGAAAAGAAAAGAGAAATTTCTGAATGAGTGGATGAATGAGGGAAGCCCCAGTTCTTTCAGGCACCCAGAATCTGACGCCTACAGAGATACTCAGGGCCCCCTTAGCCCCAAGCAGCATTTACCTGAAATCTTCAGTCCCACAGTAAAGTCCCTCCCCAGCCCCTCCTGGGTCCTCACGAATCTCTCCGAGCACCCCCAGGACTGAGGGGTGCACAGCTTGAGGACCTGGCAGGGGAAGATTGTGCTGCGGAAGAGCCCCGGACCCAGAGTCAAGAAGACTTGGTTCAAAACCTGGCGCTGCAAGAACTAGGGCAAGAAACTTTCTCCAAAGCTGTTTCTTCAACTGTTAACATGGGGAGAATACTGACTACCTAACAGGGACCTTGTAAGGACTGTGTGAAAAAGTACATGAAACGCTTACTACATTGCCGAAAGTGCTGGATTCCTTGAGGTTCCAGGCAGGGTCCCTGAGCTTCTCCAGAGAGGAGGTCCCTGCACTAACAACTCCCGCAAGGGGCTCAGGGAATCCAACTCACCAGGACGCCCGGTGCCGTCCTGCATGCTGTTTCCACGTTGGCTACCAGGGGGCAGCACAAATCCCCGAATCACCTCAGTCCACCTAGCAGGGCTGGAGGCGAGGACCTTTAGGCGCCTTCCTCTGAGGATTGAACCCAGCAGTGCGTCCCGCTCCCGGGCCTCCGGTCTCCTCCTGAGCTTTTTGCTCCTGGGCGGATTCTCAGCGGCACCCTAACCGCACAGCACGTCTTCCCAGTGACCGCAGGCGCCCAGAGCGGGCATTAGAGGATTCCCAGGGGCACAGTCACAACCCGCGGGAACAGAAACACCGAGGTGCTAAGGGAAACAGATGTGGGTCCAGGCCTGGCTCCAACAAGTGGCTGTGGCACCCTGGGCAGGTCCCAGCCTCCTTCCCGCCAGGCCAGGCCACGTCCTCTGAGCGTGAGGTGCAAATGCTTGCACTGCGCTGCGCCTTGGGCTTGTCTGCTTCAGCACTGTTTCCTCTGGTTCCACCCGGGCACTTTGCAAGCCCTGCTCAGCCAAGAGCCTCCAGTGCCCACAGTGGAGGGAATAGAAAGGGCCCTGCTCCCCAAAAAGCCCTACCCGGTATCTTTTTTAGTTGGGACAACAGGCGGTTACCGTGTGTGCCCGCGTGTGCGTACAGGCACGTGTGTGTGTGACCATGACATCCCAGATACTGAGCACCATTGGAATCCCCAGCCCCTCACCCACATCCCACAAACAGTAGGCCCAGGTGAAGGTGCCCCTGTGGAGACTACTTTTGTTCCATGGTGCTGTGCCTGAGAAATACCTGGATGCAGTCCAGGCAGCCTTCCTCCCTACGGTGCCTCATCCCTCTCTCCCTACCTCATCCTACCTCACCCTTCTCACTTTTTCTTTCATCCCACCCCCCAAAAACACTTTCAGTGGATCAAACTCAGGACCTCGAGTTTGCCAGGCTGGCAGAGTGCCACAGAGCTACATCCCCAGTCCCTGTTATTGTTTTTTGAGATAGGATCTCAAAATATAGTTCAGGCTGGCCTCTAGTTCACAGCGATCCTCCTGCCTCGGCCTCTCAATTGCTGGGATTATAGGTAGGCACCACCACGCCCAGCTTTACATAGTTTCTTTTCCTCTCCTTTTCTACACCAACCTTTTCTACTTCCATTTCCTCTCCTTTTTCTTCTGGTCTTTATTGGTCTTGTCCTTTCTCATCTTGTTCACTTTCTCACACTCCTCACCCTCTAGCAATCCAGTTCTCTCTCCATCCCAAATGCTTCCTCCTGGAATGACCACCACCTGCTCTCCATCCTGTCTCCCTTCTCCCTGTCCTCTGTCTCCAACCCCCAGGCCTGAAGCACCACAAGAACCCAAGTGATTTATGAGCCATGTGCTTTGAGAGACCCCAAACTCAGAAGCCAACACCTCTTGGTGCTTCAAGAAGCAAATCTGATGCCTTATTACTGGGATTAGCCTCACTGATAAGACAAGACCAAGACAGAGCCACCCAGAAATCAGGGGGCAAGCCTGGAGTGTTTGAGGCAGGAGGATTGTAGTTTCAAGCCCAGCCTAGACAACTTAGTAACTTAGTGAGATCCCTTCTCAAATGAAAGCATGTAAAAAGGGCTGGGATGTAGCTCAGTGTGAAGGCCTGGGCTCAATCCCAAGTATTGAAAAAATAAATAAATAAAAAGAAAAGAGGCAGGGCATGGTGGTGTACCCCTGTAATCCCAGCACTCAAGAGGCTGAGGCAGGAGGATCACTGTGAATTCAAGGGCCAGCCTGGGCTACATAGTGAGTTCCTGTCTCAAAAAAACAAAAGAAAGGAAGGAAGGAAGGAAGGAAGAAAGGAAGGAAGGAAGGAAGGAAGGAAGGAAGGAAGGAAGAAGGAAAGGATGAAGGGGCAAATAGATACTGTATATAAAAAATGTTCAACCCAGGCATTAGGGAAATGCACATTAAGCCACAATGAAATCTCACCTCACTCCTGTCAGAGTAGCTATGATGAAAAAATGAAAGATAACAAGTGCTCACAAAGATATGGAGAAAATAGATCCCCTGTACACTGTGGGTAGGAATGTAAATTAATATAGCTAGTATAAAAAATTGAATAGCAGTACCTTAAAAAACTAAAATAAAAGTTGGGCATGCATTCTGACTTTTTTTTTTGTACCAGGGAGCAAACTTGGGACCTTGTGTTTGCAAAGCATGTAGCAGAACTGCTGAATTAAATGCCCAGTCCTGGGAATACATTCTTGGAGGTTGGGGTGGAAAGACTGGAAGTTTGAGCCCAGCCTAGGCAATTTAGTGAGATCCTGTCTCAAAAAAAAAAAAAAAAAGGTTGGCCTCGAACTTATGGCAATCCTCCTGCCTCATCCTCCTGACTTCTGGGATTACAGGCATGTGCCAATATGCCCTGTGGGTCAAATTTTAAAATTTACGAGCCGGGGATTTAGCTCAGTGACACAGTGCCTACATGACAAGCTCAAGATCCCGAGGTCGATCCCCGGTAAAAACATTTTTTTAAAATTTTATAAAGGTGTAGGGATGTATAAAGGACTCAGCATGGAGGTCCTGGTTCACTCCCCAGTAGTGAGGGAACAAAAGAGGATTCCTTTTGACCATCTCATTTCTGGGTATTAGTCCATTGATCGGGTTAGACCCCTCCTGACCCAGCACTCTCTATGGGCCCCACCTGGAACACTGATGCATCAGAGATGAAGTATGTGAGTCTCTGGAAAACACTTCATATTCAAGCCATAACATAGCCAAAGAATGTGAAATAAGTATGTCACAGACTTACTGACATATCAGCATTTTCATATTTGTTGCAGCATTATTTACAGGTATCAGGGAAAAAGGAAAGAAAAAAAAATGTGGGAGGGCCCCATATGATAGCACACACCTGAATCTCAGGACTTGGAAGGCTCAGGCAGGAGTATCACTGAGTTCAAGGTCACCTTGACCTACATAGCAAGGCTCTCTCAAAAAATTGAAGGGCTGGAGATTTAGCTCAGTGGTTCGGTGGCCTGCCTCGCAAGCACAAGGACCCGAGTTCAATCCCTGGTACCAAACAAACAAACAAAAAAAATGAAAAAAGCTGGGTGTGGTGGCACATGCCTGTAATCCCAGCACTTGGGAGGCTGAGGCAGGAGGATTGCTGTGAGTTTGAGACCAGCCTGGATCGCTGTGAGTTCGAGACCAGCCTGGGCTACACAGTGCGTTCCAGATCAGTCTCAACTACATAGTGATTCCCTGTCTCAAAAAAAAAAAAAAAAGATCACATGTCATCATTTATATGGAAAATATAAAACAACTGAACTCAGAGAAGCAGAGTAGCAATGGGGGGATGGGGAGATGGCAGTCAAAGGGTCCAAGGTTCTAATTAGAAAGAATAAGCGATAAGTATCTGAGGTGATGATTCGTTAATTTGTTCAGTTTAACCATTTCATATCGTATATATAACAACACTTTGTACCTCATAAATATATATAGCTGTAATTTGTCAATAAAACCTTTTGAAAGAATACATAGTGCAGGGCTGGGGATTTAGCTCAGCGGTGCCATCGCCTGCCTCACAAGCACAAGGACCCAAGTTCAATCCCTGGTACAAAAAAAAAAAAAAACAATACATTGTGTTATAGAGTTGTTTTGAATGCTAAGTGAATAAAACCAGAACAGTAAACACATTATGTCAAAATGGAATTTGTCCTCATCTGGATAAACTCTGGTCAAATGTACTGATGTAGAAATATATACTCTATTAGTGTGATAAGCTTATGGCTTTTGCAGTTTTTCCTTTCACCAGTTTTGTGTTCTGATTGTGATAAAATGATAAAATAAAAAACAAAACAAATACAAATGTGAAATTTTGTGAAAGCATATTAAACATTTGAGCTGAATTCCCTCAGAAAACTGATAGCCAGACAGGGAATTGATTTAGCTAAGATTACACAGCCTGTGGGATGACAAAGTCAAGTGTGTGTGTGTGTGTGTGTGTGTGTGTGTGTGTGTGTGAGATACTGGGGATCGAATCCAAGGCCTTTTCACTGAGCTACAACCTCAGTCTTTTTTTCTTTTTCTTCTTCTTTTTTCTTTTCTTTTTTGAGACAAGATTTCATTAAATTGCTGAATTACTCAGGCAGAGCTTGAATCTTCAATCATCCTGCCTCAGCCCCCCAGACTGCTGGGATTACATGTATGTTCCGTTCCACCATACCTGTCTTGTTTTTATTTATTTATTTATTTATTTTTTTGGGAGGGTTTTGGCTTTGTTTTGTTTTGTTGACAGAGTCTTGCTGTGTAGTTCAGGTAAGTGCTGAACTTGCAAATCCTCCTGACTCAACCCAAGTAGCTGAGAGGCACACACATCTGCACCCAGTACTGGGCTTTTGTTTTGCTTTTTTAAATTATTATTGTTGGTGAAAAATCAGGCCCTAGGACCTCAGCATGTGCTGTACCTCAGTTCAGATCTGAATTTTAAAAATTTTTTTGTATTGGGGATCGAACTTGGGACCTTGTGCTTGTGAGGCAGATGGCAGAACCATTGAGCTAAAACCCCAGCCCCCAGATCTGAATTTTTACCTAATGCTTTTGTCCTGTGCTTGGCCTGCTCTGGGCCAGTGTCCTGGCTACACTGCGGTGAGGTCACTTGCACGCTTATGTTGTTTCCTAAACTCTCAATCCCCTCCTCATCCAGCCATCCTCTGTGCCACTGCCCTCCTGAGTGCTCATTGCTATTCTAGTAGTGTGCTGTCCCTCAGGCCCTCCCTAGCCTCCTGCCTTTCCACCCCAAGAGACACACTGCCTGCAGCTTTATGCTTCTGAATGGTGTGGCTGCCCTCAAGCAGATCTAAGAGCAGCTTTTCCTTGGATTCCATTAATGATGTCTTGGCCTAGAGCAGCCGAGAAGCTCACAGGCACTTTCTGAAGCACCAATCCGAGTGCCTTTCACCCATATTCATAAATGATTTGGGGGTTACTTGCTGTCTCAAATTATCTAAACAATTGCTTCCCTTCCATAAAGTGACTCACAGAATGTGTGGTGCATGCTACAACCCCAGCACTTGGGAGGCTGAGACAGGAGGATCAGTATGAGTTCAAGATTAGCCTGGACTACATAGTGCGTTCAAGGCCAGCCTGGACTACATAGTGAGACTGTTCCCGCTTCAGCACCACACCCCCAAAATGATTTAACATGAACTCAGTGGGATTTAGATGGGGGAGGGGTAACAGGGGATTGAACTCAGGACCTTGGGCTTGCAAGGCAGGTGACGGCACTAGTGAGCTAAATCCCCAGCCTAGAATTTAATGTATTAACTACATTAAAAGCAAAACCAAGGCCAAGGATTTAGCTCAGCATCTCAGTGCTTGCCTCCCAAGTGCAAGGTCCTGGGTTCGCTTCCCAGTACCAAAAAAGGCACAAATATATATTGAGATTAATATATATCCAATGCTTACACATGCAGACTTGCCATTTCCTTGAGGGGTGAAGGGAACAGTCTGCCCCATCTCTTTTTTGGAAACAGCCACATTTACTCAGCTCTGAGGTCGCAATTACTTCTAGTGAGGAGGCAGCCTTACCTGCAGCCACCTGTACTGTCAACTGAACCTCCTTCCCTTTACACAGTCCTCTCATTCCCTTCCCAGGAAGAAAGACTGGGGAAAACATTAGGGGCCCAGGCCCTCTGACACTGCCCCTACTAGGGCGGAAATTGAAGTCATTCAGGATGCAGAAGGGCTTCCTTAAATAATGGAAATATTCTTCAGATTTCCAGAGAGGTGAGTGAGTCCAGAGCAAAGACTATCCCAACTCAAAACACTTGAGGGTAGATGCTAGGTTGATTCATTGCTCTTCAGAAGAGAGGTCCCAGCTGGGCGTGGTGGCGCATGCCTGAGGTCCCAGCATTCAGGAGGCTGAGGTGGGAGGATCAGTGATTTCCAATCTTATGGCCCTCAGATGGCTCCTATCATCCCACATGGGGAGGGTCTCGCTATGTAGTTCAGGCTGGACTTGAACTCACTGTGTATCCCAGGCTGTCTTCAAACTTGCGGCAATGCTCTTGCCTCACCCTCTCGAGTACTGAGATTATAGGTATGCACCACTATTCCTGAAAATTTCTTTTTTCTGGTGTAAGGGATGGAGCCCAGGGTCCTATGCATGTTAAGCACATGCTGTCCCATTGAGCTCCATCCCTGGTCCTGAAACTATCTTTTTGAGGTTAGGAATCCCTGTTAGCTGGGCAGGGTGGTTGGTGCATGTCTGTAATCCCAAATATGGTGAGGGGCTGATGGAGGACAGCAAGTTCAAGTCCCAGATGGACAAATAGGCAAGGCCAAGTCTCAAAAAAACAAAAACAAAAACAAAAGGGGTGGAGATGTAGCTAAGTGCAAAAGTCCTAGGTTCAACCCCAGCATCATGGGGGGAAAAAGAACCTGTTTTATTATTTTTTTTAATTTATGCATTTCATGTGGTACTGGGAATTAAATCCAGGGCCTTCCCACTGAGCTACATTCCCAGCCCTATTTATTTATTTATTTAGAGGGTCTTGCTATGTAGTCCAGCTTGGCCCTGAACTCATGGAGCCTAGGCTGGTCTTGAACTGCCTCAGCCTCCTGAGTTATGGGTTTACAGATGTGCATCCCCATGCCTGGATTTTTTTTTTTTTTTTTTTTTTTTTTTTGATGCGGAGGCTGGGCTGGAATTTATGATTTTCCTGCCTCAGTTTCCTAGAGTGTGTGTATTACAAGTGTGTGCCATTGTGCCCCGGAAGAACCCTGTTTTACACACCTCTGCTGATCAGGAGGCTAAGGGTGAAGAGCTCCTCCGGTTCCCACAGAAGTACGGCCATTTCCCCTTCCTTACCGCTCCAAAGGGAGGAACACACTCTCTACTTCCCTTTCCCTCTGTCCCTTCCTCAATCCCTCTTACCAACACAAAAGTAAAAACCAGGAGAAGAAAAAGATAAAAGAGTAACCAGGCAAGTACAATGCAACAGAGAAAAGCTGGGGGAGGGAAGGGAAGGGCAGAGAAAGCGCGAGGAAAGCAAGAGGAAAAAGCAGGGTAGCTCAGCTCTGGCGCCCTGCACCTGGAACAGCAGGGGCCTCAGCCGGCTCTTCTCAGGGGCTCACAGGGAAGTCCAGCCTCTGCACCTCCCAGCTCCCTGCGCAGACCCAAAGAGAGGTAAGGCAGGGACTACAGCAAAGGGGTATGTGACAGAGGACGCAGGGTCCCTGGGCACTGGGCTCCCCTCGCTGCTGCCAGGAAGGGCTAAGACACCAAGAATAAAGGCTGATAGATGTGTGCAGCCCTCCCGACCTACATGGTTCATCCCCTCCCCCTGCAGTGGATCTCACCTGCTCTCTCCCCACCTCTGCAGATGGAGACGCAGGCTCATAAGCTGCAGCAGCTGTGGCCAATACCTCAGCTCCCTTCTCCAGAGGGCAGCAGCAGGAAGGGGGAAACAAAAGGAAAGTGTACGATAATAACCCTAAACCTTTTCATCCCAGCAGCCCCCAAATTTAAATTTATCATTTGCTCGATTCTCAGCATCTCTTCTTCCATCCCTGGCTCATAAGCAAATGATCAAACAGGGCTTTGCCGAGAGGAAGCACGGAGCCATTGAGCCGGCATCTTCTCCCAGACTGAATGGGGGCAGCACATTCTGCACGGAAAGGATGCACCTGTTTCGAGAGGCGGCATGGGGTAGAAAGTGCTCATAAAGAGTCCCAGATTGCTGCAAGAAAGATAATAATTTGAAGGGGTTGAAATTAAATGTCCAGATTGAGGTTGCTTATGGAATTCAAAGGGGATGCAAAGAACATGGAGTGGGGAGACCAGAAATGAGGGGGGGGGGAGACAAAAGAACAAGAAAAATAGACCCAATGTAGTAGACAAAGGGGAGATACCATAAAAAATATAGCAGCCCCAATAAGAGAAACACAGAGAAGGGAGCTAGCACCTGGAAAGCAAGATGTTACAGCTGCAGAGGGTTAGGAAAAACAGGAGAGCGAGAGGGAGCAGAGGGAAAGGCTGTGAACCCCAGAGCTGAGAAGCAGACCTCGCCTTCATCTGTCTTCAGCCTGTCTGTGACTATGCAGGGTTTGCTCACACTGTTATTACTCCCCCAGCTCTGCCAGAAGATTCCCAGGGTCTGTGTGGCACACCCCATGCACCAGGTGACCCTCACATTCATCCGTCTCTCCCTCTCCAAAACAGACATGAAGGCCATCCTCAAGGTCTTGCTAACCTCTGTGGGTTGTGATGCACGCAATCCTCTCCTGCAGCCCAGAATAATGGGGCTCTTAGGCCCAGTTCACGCTTCCTTCCAAAGGCCAGAGGCTGCCTGGGGGCTGCTGACTCTTGACAGCGATTTAGAGCTGTGTGCTCAGCAATTCAACAAAGCACAGACCCCTACACTGTGATCCTCCATTTTCCCCAGCCTGCCAGCGCGGCATCGATTTCACCAGCTCTGTGGCCATTTAGTGAAAACAAAAGGAAGCAAAACAGCCCAGTTCTGGACTTCTCCAGCAGACTGAGGCAGGTATCCTGGAGGAAGATTTCTGAGTGACGATGAGCTCATCTCATGAGTGCCATGCCAGGAACAGACTCCCACACGGGAGGGAGATAAACACCAAGACACAATCATTTAGGGGTGGGAGTGTGTGTGTCAAAACCTTGAGCTGTGCTTTCCGAGCCTGAGGCACAGACAAAGTGGCGTGCCAGTGAGAGAACTGGAAAGAGATGGAAAGGGAAGGGGCAAGCAGTCCCAGGATTCAGCGGCAGGAAATAAATAATGTCCAGAGGGTCTGGCTCTGAAGTAGACCAAATGGCTCTCCTGTCCCATGTTTATGGGGTCATGGGCCATTAAGCCAGCCAACCTACAGATGTCTTCATAAGACTTTACGAGATTAGACTGAGGAGACCCCATAACTCAGCAGCAAGAAAGGAGAATGGGGGAATTGCAGATAAGAGCTGGTACAAACAAGGACTGCTCTGGGAGCCACATTTCAGGGGGAGGTGTCTGGGTTCTGGGGTTCTTCTCTCCCTCATGGCCCACTCTTCTGGAGATTGACCATCTCCAGGGGTCTCAGGCCTGCACTGAATTTGTGATATCCAAAACATTCTGGATTCTTCAACACACTTTCCCCCTCCTAATCCACTTTGCAATTGGATTCTTGCCATTTTCTAGCCCAAGTTTGATTCCTAGAATCACACTTGCCAGGCAGGTGCGCTGCTGAGTTACTTCCCTGGCATCTCAGAGAAGTTTCTTTAGCACTTGGGAAATAACTCAAAGACAAAACACTTATGTTTACAAATGCACATGCAATCAGATTTTTAAACCTGATCTAGACTGCTTGATGTGATGTTTTTAAAAGTCCAATGATTCTGAGGTTTTGTTTTCCCCCAGCACTGGGGACTGAGCCCAGGGCCTTCACACTGAGCTACATCCTCAATCATTTTTTACATTTTGAGATAGGGTGTTGCTGAGTCACTGAATTGCCCAAGATGGGCTTGAACTTGATTCTCCTGCCTCAGCCAGTGCTGAGATTACAGGCCTGCGCCACCAGTGGGCTGACATGCACTGTAAGGGTGCATGAGCTCCTGAAACCTCGATTGTTCTGTGAACTGTCTAGGACGAGAGCATGGGAATCAGGAAAGCACACAAATAACCATTTTAGGAATAGGGTAGGAAAAAGGATGTTTTTTTTTTCTTCTTCTTCTTTGGTACTAGGGATCGAACTTGGGTCCTTGCACTTGTAAGGAAGGCAGCAGAACCACTGAGCTAAATCCCAGGCCCAGGGCATGTTATTTCCCCCAGCTTGAGCTAACCTGTAGCTATGTGTAAAAAGTCTGAGACTGGGTGTCCAAAAAAGAAAAGACCCTTTGACACCAATGACCCTCAGAAAAAAGCCCAAGTGTTGCGCCTCTTTTAGGAAAGAGGACAGGACATGAGATTAAAGCTAACAATCCAGGACCCAAATTAAAACGGGACATAAGGCCAGGGATGTAGCTCAGTGGTACCATGCCTGCCTGGCAAGTATAAGGTCTGGAGTTCAATCCCCGGTACTTGGTGTCTACGTGTGTGTGTGTGTGTGTGTGTGTGTGTGTGTGTGTGTGTGCGCGCGCGTGTGAGATCTAAGACTGAGCTCTTCAAACCACCACTAGAGATCCGTATTTGAAAAGCAACCATTTATTAGAACCAATACAAGAGTATGAAAAGGGGGAAGAGAAGGGTGGAAGAGGGGGAGAGAATGAGGTCTGAATCAGATGTCAGTTGTAGAAACACATAAATGCCTACTTTTAAACATTTACATTTAAAAAGTGAACAAACATACAGATCACTTATCCTTTAAAAAAACAAACAAAAGCAGACATGTTTGGCTGAAATAAAACCAAGAAACATAACCGAAACTCCCCCACAAACCAAAAAGTCTGTAGAGAATTCAATGTCTCGTTTCCATTTAGAAATCTGGCTACAGAGTGTGACTTGTTTTGCCTCAGGATGGTGCAGTGCCAGAAGAAACCCGGCCTCGAGTCTGTCAGGGCCCATCCGGTGGGAAGTGGCGGCAAGGCCAGCAGGCCACAGTGAGTCAACTCCTAGCTACTTGGCAGGATGTCAGACCGTGCTCTCCATCCTCTAGGACTCCACAGAACCATCCAGTACCGCTGGTGCTGAGGAACAGTGGGAGCGCAGTCCACAAAACACAGAGAACTGGAATGTGACCGCTAGTCGCCAGAATCTTGTGCTTTTTCAGGGGTTATGGATCTAGGGCCAAGGAGGGGAAAGAAGAAAGAGCCCTACTGGGAAGAGCAGCAGATTGAGCCCCTCAACTGAGATGGAAATAAGGCTCTTGCGCCCACACCTGGGCAGATAGAAGCAATGTCCAAAGTTTTCTCAAACCAAAGGGCAAAAAGGTCAAGGTCAGGTTCAATCTGTGGACACCAAGAAGAGATGACAGATACTAAATAGAGTGACTCATATAAAGCCTTAAGGATCAATACCCAATTCTGAGTGTTAAGAGTATTTCAGGGAAAAAAAATACTAATGTAGCTCTTTTGGTGGGGAACGAAGAGGTGGTTGTTCATTGAACCACCGGGCTTCTATGAGGGCTTAGAAGCATGAAAGGGTGCAGTAACCTAGCTGCCTGGGAACAGTTTTGATACAAATCAAAACCAAGGGTTGCTTTGCTTCTGAGACAGTCTGAGTTACTGACTCCAAATTGTGGGCAATGGGCTTCCCTGCCCCATGATTCCCTAGCCCAACGCTCTTGGGTTTGAAATAGCCTCTTTTTGTGAATGTAAGACACGGAAAATACTAGTGCCTTCCTCCATAACATCCTAAGTTAAGTCTGCACCACTAAGACTCCAAAATTCACAAAAACACTGTCACCTGAACTAGCAGCTTTGATGAGGGGTGGGAGCAGAGTTTGCCGAAGTCACTAAGTAGTTCCAAACCTGGTGACAACTCAGTGAGTATTAAAACCTGTGTCAGGCTTAAATTTCGGCTCCAGGTGTCCTCCAGAGAGGACCGTAAAGTATTCTTCAACTTTGACTTACAATGCCTCACAACACCCCTGTGAGGTAGGTCAATATTATTACCCCCATTTGACAGATGGGGAACTGAGGCATCGAAGGAATGACTTGCCCAAGGTCAGGCGTTATGATCAGCTGAGGAGGTTGGCACACACAGCAAGCATCCACCCAATTCTGCTGCTTCCCAGAGCATTTTACTTCTCAGAGTAGACTTCAGAGCAAAAGGAAGTTGGCAGGTACACTCTACTCTGCAAACCAGATGAATTCAATCAACCTATAAGGATTAACTGAGGACCTATCACTTCTCTAGCTTACAGTGAAGAACACTGGAAAAACCATCAGCTTCTGAAAACAATGTTAGTGGGTATTATGAAAATAAAATTACATTTTAAACATTAAGCACATGGATTCTTTTGTAAACCAAAATTTTTTTTCACTTCAGAGATAAAGGGCTAAGTCACACCAATTTCTCAAAGTTTTGTACTGAGTAACCCAAATTCCTAAAATAGAGAAGCAAACAAGACCCCTCTTACACAGGAAGTTAAGAACTACTGCCCAGTGGTGGGCTTCGGGAACCCTAGCACTCCACATGCCTTCCTGCTGTGTGACACCCCTCCTTACCCCAGGAGCTGCAGCATCTCCATAAACAGCTCAAGATTACAGACATAAATGGTAATCTCTACAACTAGCCATACAGGCTCTTACAATATTCTTTCCTCCTGCCAGAGGCATAACAAGTTAACACCAGAGGGGGCAAAACAAAAACAAAAAAATACCCAACAGTAACAAACCAAACCCAAAATACCTTCTCCACCCACTTTGGTTTGACTTTGGATTCTGGTAGAAATTGTAATTTGTCCCTTGTCCTAAAACTACAGGGATGAGGAGAGTTCCAAAGCCACAGCCAGCCCTGGTTTAGAATGAAATCCTAAAGCTACTGGAATCTGGAAAACACTGCTTTAAGCCTTAAGAGCACTGAGACACAGTGCTCAATGAGACACTCAGCTGTGCTCGGAGAATTTCTAGGCAAAACACCCCTTCCTCATATCAGCCAGTGTAGCGGGACTCTACGAGCAACAGAAGCTCAAAGAATGACTTATCAACACACAGTACAAGGTTCACCAGGGACATCTTGTTTCAGGACTCATTCCAAGACCTGTAAGCTTTTTCTTTTTTTTTTCACTGATGGGTAATCACACTGGACAAATTCAGGTGACGAGAAAGTTCAAGACTGATTTTTTGCCAATGACACTTCAGGTTGTCTGTTTGGAATTCCTCCCCTCTAAAAAAATCTCCTTAAAAATGTGATGAATTGGCCACTTGGGCTTGGATCAACTGTTAGGGTCATACCTGTCAATGCCAGGGGACATCACACACAAAAAAATAGAGAATGACAAGATAAAAAGTTCATTGCATTCAATTTGGCCTAATTTCTTGATAATAGTTTCCTATTAGATTTTCCGATTAATACTGATGGCTCTTACCTAGGCTGTGATAATTAGGTTTTGATCTATAGTGACATTAATGACCACAATCAGTTGACTTTGAAATTGTCTAAATTAATGGCTCTTTCCTTGTCAGCTTTTGCCTCCAGTGCAGGATCCATTCCCTCCCCCACCACCTTGTTTTAACTCCTTCTTTTACTAACTTAAAGACGACAAATAGTAATAAAGGATCACTTCTTCCCAAAAAAAACAGATTTTAAACTATTTTAAAACATTTCTCGGGCTGGGGATTTAGCTCAGTGGTTCTGGCACCTGCTTCACAAGCACAACGCCCTGAGTTCAACCCCCAGTACCAAAAACAACAACAACAACAACAACATATCTCTGACAGAGAAGCAATGTGAGATGTTAAGGTGAAATGAGGACCGGGACAAAAGGCAAGAGAATGAACTATCAATGAGCAGGAAAAATTTCATCTAGAAAACAACCATAGTCAAGCACAATGTTCAAGGGGCAATGACAGGCAGAAGTAACTCGAGAAAGACAAGATGAGGTAGATTAAAATCCAAGAAATTCAGCACAAGCAAAAAGAAACTAGAATTGTTTTTATGAAGCTATCTAAAGAACTTCATACTTTAACTTCCACAACAGTGGGCTGAATTCTTGGGAATTCTGACTTCCAAAGCTAGCCAACACAATTATCCAGGCAGAACTAAATTCTCTTTTTCTTGCGATCACATGGGTCAAAATAAAGAACACTGTTGAGATCAGATTGCTTTGTTTTTGTGGTATTGGGGAGTAAAACCAGGGAACGCTGAGCTATAACCCCACCTTTTTAATTTTGATACAGGTCTCATTAAATTATCCAGCTGACCATGAACTTACAATCCTCCTGCTTCACAGGTATGTGCTACCATGCCATATAAAATTAGACTATTTTCTTAACGGGGATAGGCTTCACCCTACACTCACCTAGACTTACTAAGTCTGAGTCTCCAGGGTAGGTGTATATCTGGGAAAGGTTTCCATGTAACTGGTACAAGTCCCTGCTGAGAAGATACTTTCTTTTGTGGTATTGGAGACTAAACCCAGAGTCTTCACACCCGGCTATATCCCCAACCCTGTAAAAATTTTATGAGACAAGATCTTGCTGAAGTTGCTTAGGCTGGGCTCAAACTCGCAATCCTCCTACCTTACCCTCCTAGAGGCGTGCTGAGATTACAGGCATGCGCCACTGCACCCAGCGAGACATTACCCTCTTGCAGTGCCGGAATGAAACTGTATTACTCAGAGATAAATACTCAGATATTAACAGATGTGCCAAGCCTTCTTATTAACAAAGCATTTGTTATTAGACTGCAATGATAGGAGAAAAAAATATGGCTCTCTCCAGGTTTAAAATGGGCACCTCCATCCAGGCTGACCTTCCCAGAAGTTGATCTTAATACATCTGCTCAGGATTAGAAGACTTACTAAATTGTCCTTGGAACTCTCTGGGGAAAGCACTGCTAAACTGTGTAGAAAGGGTTATCATTTGTTGCTCATTACTAGAAGAAATTCACCATTAGAAAGATGTTTTAAAAGAGAATTAAGCACAGGAAAAAAATGTGACCACCTGAGACCTAGATGTTTAAAAGTGCTTTGCCCATGGCTACTACCTCTTCAGAGGGGAGAAACTTTGTAAGTTTTGTTTGAGGCTACAAATTTCTAAGGGAAAGGACAGCTACTCAGCACTAACAAATGTAGAGGAACAGGCAGGTGTCCGGTTTCCTTTGTGCTGAGGACCACTCCTATAAAACCAGCTCCCATTAGCTAGGAGAGAACACAGGTTGTTTTGGTGACAATCAGTGAAAAACCAGGATTCCATAAATTGGAAAAAAGGACAGAAAAAGATATAAGCGAAGATTATTAAAGGAGTGATGAGTAGTAGATGATACTGTGGTTATTTGGGTAAGAGAAAATCAGATTTTGATTACTGCCTTGAACATTACCTATAACCACAGTTAACCATATGCTTCTGATTTCTCAAGATCAATCTTAGTATCAAATATTGCTATTTACTTCATCCACACACTAGGTGTTTGGTTTTAAACACATGGTCACTACAGTTTATATGGCCACTACTACTGGAATACACAAGCTACTGGGACTATCATTTTCTCCAGCTGCAAACTAAGAGGCTCACATCACCTCCTCAGGAGCCCTGGCTTACTTTCCTATTCTAGTCTGCCCTATTGATATCCTTGGTTACTCATATGATAAATTTGTTTTCTGACCATTCTTCTTTGTGGTGTCCACCAGAGTAAATATAAACAACTGTCAATTATCCAGCACTTGATCTAGTCTTTAATTCCCACAGAGAACAAAGGAATATGGAGATAAAACTCCCACACATACGAGGTATGGGTTATGAGCTCTCACCCGATCACATTACCATTCTGAAGGATTTTCTTTGGGCTGACTTAAACCAAAAGCTTTATTGTTCCAGTCTGTCATGTCACTGCAGCAACAGCTGTCTCTTCAACTGTGCAGTATAATTTTTGACATAATTTATAAAAGCTCACAGAATTCAATCAGCAGCTGAGCAGGAAGTGATTTTAACAAACACTACAGATGAGTACATGATTTGCATATTATTTGGCTCATCTGTGGACTGGATCAATCCATCCATGGCCCTCATTACTACGAATAACCTAGAAATGGTTGAATGCTTCTGGCCAAACAGCTGTATGTTTTAAAACTCAAAAGCAAAAACAAAACAAAAAAAAACACCTCAGTGGCTGGTGAATTCCAGAATTAAGGCTGCTTCAAGCATTTTTCTCATTCCCTCAGCACTGGGACTGAGACAAAGATGCCCAAAACCCTGCCGTTTCCTTCCTTTCAGTCCTGATTCAGGAGATCCCTCAACTACAAAAAAGGATGAAGAGAAGCAAGGAATTTCTTAGGGAACAAAGATGGAGAAGGATATGACTGAAAAAAAAAATCAATACAATAGCAAAGCAGAGGAAATCAAAAGGGAAAGATTTTTAAGTAGATTTTTTAAGTAGCAAAAAGTTGTATCGACATGCTAATGCCAGGACCTGCCACTTTCTCAGGTGATGATCTTCCATGGAAATTCATTTTTCAAATATAAGATACAACTAAAATTTCAAGAGTGGAAAAAGGGAAGGGGACTCCTGGTGGCAAATCCAAGAGTAAAGCAAGCAGAAAACTTATAACTGCTATGAGTATTTAAAAGTGACACCGTGGCCAATGGCTCCCCTCCAAGAATTCCCCATTGAAAATAATGATATAGAAGGGAAACTTGGATCCACTGAGAAGTAAGATCAGGTTTGAAGCCTCTTTGGTAACAAAGAATGCTTTGGGAGGCCACAAAACTTGGCAGGGTTGGAGGGTGCCTAGCACCTTGGCACAAGCAAGCACCAGGCAATCACATCTACATAAATATATAATCTAAATATGAGAGACAGAAGGAGAGAATACATACATTCTATATGTGAAATGAAAACAACTGTATCTGCCCCTACCCCATCATCCTGTACTATAGCTTGGGCTCTCCACAGTTAATAATCTTGTCATTTCATGACAAACTGACACCATCTTACAGAAGCATAATCAGTGATTGCTAAGAACAAGGCCAAAAAGTCCTGGGCTAAAAGGAGTGCCCTGACAAATTTTAATGTAAAATTTCAAGTCCTCAAAAGGACAGAGTTATTCTGGGAAATTGGGTGAAGATGAACAACAGAAGGTGGACAAAAAGACCACACCAGGACCCTGTACTCTCCTGGGGAGAGGTGAACAAGGTGGGGAAAGCCCAACATGTAGACAGTTGCAACTGACTTTTTAAAAGATGGGTAACATCCTTTCCAATCCAACATGTTAAAAACAAAGGCCAGTTAGTCATCAACATGTTCTAAGAAACAAAGCAAGAAACCAAAATTCACCATCTTTGCTACAACATCCCCCAATCTAAAAGCAACTGATCCCGAAAGATCAAGACTCTAAGGTGATTAAAAATTAAAACTTATCTTTAGGTCATAGGGGAGCAGAAGGAAGAGATTAGGGCAAAGGAAAACTCTGTAGGAATTACATACAGTATATAAATGCCTGGTCTTCACAGAGAGACACTTATCATGAATCAGACCATCAGTTATGTTACAAGAGAACCAATACCAATATTTCTCCTGTGGAGCACAGTGATAAGCACATTTTTATGGATGTGTTTAGGATGGAGGGTAGAAGGGAGAGGAGGCAGAGAGGTGAATGTATTATGTACAAAGAGAAATGACAGAGACCCCCCCCCTTTAGCTCTTTGCAGTTTCTTTCTCTTTGTTTTCCGCATCCTCAGGATATGCATGCCACGTCAGTCTCTCTTCATAAAATGCTATCACAATTTGTGGACATTTCACATTAGCTTCTTTTGCAAGAACCAGGTCGGCCTCATCTGTGTCTTTCCTGGAGAGAAAAAATATGACACTTAAAAGGGAAAGAAATAGGGCCGGGGATTTAGCTCAGTGGTTCCACTGCCTGCCTTGCAAGTGTAAGGTCCTGAGTTTGATCCCTGGTACCAAAAAAAAAAAAAAAAGTGGTGTGGGGGGGAAATAAGAGTGAAAAAAATTGGGGGCTGGGGATTTAGAAAAGTGGCACCGCTCCTGCTTCACAAGCACAAGGTCCTACGTTCGACCCCCAGTACCAAAAGAAAATAATGTCTAAATATAGGTTTGTATCATTATATTAGTTGACTTGATTTCCTCACCTTGATTTCAAAATGAAAAGAACTCTAATGGAGACTGGAGGTAGTTGCACACACGTGTAACCCGAGCACTTGGGAGGACTGCTGTGAGTTCGAGGCCAGCCTAAACTACATACTGAGTTCAAAACCAGCAAGATCTGTCTCAAAAAAAGCAAAAAACTGGCTGGGCGTGGTGGCTCACGCCTGTAATCCCAGCACTTGAGAGGCTGAGGCAGGAGGACCGCTATGAGTTCTAGACCAGCCTGGACTACATAGTGAGTTCCAGGTCAGTCTCAACTACATAGTGAGACCCTGTTTCAAAAACCAAACCAAAACAAAACAAAAAAACCTAATGGGGCTGGGGGTATAACTCAGTGGTAATACACATGCTTAAAATGTGTGAGGCCCTAGAGGCCCTAGATTAGATTCTAACCTCCCCACCACCCCACCAGAAAAAAGAAAAGCCAGAAGTGTATAATGTCAGCACTCTGGAAGGCTAAGGCAGGAAGATTCCAAGATGGAGCCCAACCTGGGCAACTTAATAAAACTGGGTCTCAAATCTGAAAGAAAGAGAGAGAGGAGAGAGGGAAAGAGGGAGAGAAGAAGGAAAAGGGAGAGAAGAAGGAGGGAGTTTGTTTGTATGAGTGTGTGAGTGAACACAAATGTACACTCAATTGTATTGAGTATGTAGATACTGACATGTATAAGTTTCTGGATCTTCTAAGTGATGGCCTCTTACTTCTTTATTTATTGCAGTACTAGGAATTGAACCCAGAACCTTTGCACTGAGCTATATCCCCACCTTTTTTGTCTTGCCAATATCCCGCCCCCAACACCAGGGATTAAACTCAGGATCTTGCACTTCCTAGGCAGGTGGTAGAACCACTGAGCTAAAGCCCTGGCCCTCCCCACCCTTTTTGTATCTTTATTTATTTTTTATACTGGGGATTGAACTCAGGACCTTGCAATTGCGAGGCTGGAGGTGGAACCACTGAGCTAACTCCCTGGCCCCCCTTTTTGTAGTATTAAATTTTGAGACAGGGTCTTTCAAAGTCACTTAAATTGCCAAGATGGGGGCTCAAACTCATCACCCTCCTGCCTCAACCACCCCCAGAGTGCTGGAATTACAGTCATGCACCACCAGGCCCACTTCTTATGGCCTTTTAAATATTCATTACCCCTTTGGTCACAACTGTGAATGAGAACAATGAAACAAACTTAAGCCAGGTTTGGTGGTGCATGCCTGTAATCCCTGCACTGTGAGAGGCTGAGGTAGGAGGACCACAAATTCAAGACCAACCTGGGCAAATTAGCAAGACTGTCTTAAAAATAAAAGGACTGAGGATCTAGATTAGTGCAAAGGGCCACCCCACAAACACACACACACACACACACACACACACACACACACACACACACACGGCTGGGATGTGGTGAAGCACTCCTGTAACCCCAGCACTCTGGGAGACAGGTAGGAGGAATGCTGCAAGTCTGAGGATTGGTTAAGGATCTCTGATATTCAAAATCTCTTAGTTTGGGAATTGTTAAGTTTTGCCACCTATATTCCATATAAATTCAAGCCACTGACAAAGAAACAATTGAAAAGTACAGACAAATCTTCTCACCATTTCATCAGGAACATTAAATCACCACAGGAATCTGTTGCTCCAATAATCTTTTCTGGTTCCAGCCCTCTCTCAAAGCCCCGAGCAATATCGTTGCTCTGCTATAAATAGAAGACAAAGGTTACAATTTGGAGAAAACAATCTGTTTTAGCTCAACAAAGCACCACCTGCACTAATATCATTCCATTACTGTCACCAATTCAGAAAATTCTTAGAACTCAAGAAATACTAACCAGGTGTCATAGCACTACTGAGAGTATGCTTGTGATCCCAGCACTCTGGAAGGCTGAAGAAGGAGGTATGCAAGTTTGTGCATAGCATAGGCTACCTAGTAAGACCTTGTCTCAAAATAAAAGATAAAAAGGGATGGGGATGTAGCCAGTACAAAAAAATAAAGGGAGAAAAGGAAGGAAAGGAAAGGAAAGGAAAAGAAAGGTCAGATAGGTAATAGTATGTTAGCCAGTGACAGTGATGCTAAGAGGTTTTTTTGAGATAAGGTCTCATTATGTAGTTCAGGCTGGCCTTGAACTTGTGGTGATCCTCCTACCTTAGCCTCCGGATTGCTAGGATTATAGGTGTGAGCCACTGTGCCTGGCCCCAAAAGATGTTTTTGCAAGAAGATACAGTTGACATTTCTGGTATTCCCTTCAACAGATTAAGAGTGATGCCTAACCAAAAAAAAAAGGGGGGGTGTGAGGCCGGGCATAGTGGTGCACACCTGTAATCCCAGCACTTGGGAGGCTGAGGCAGGAGGATTGCTGTGAGTTCGAGACCAGCCTGGGCTACATAGTGAGTTCTAGGTCAGT
Source organism: Fukomys damarensis (assembly GCF_012274545.1). NCBI lineage: Eukaryota > Metazoa > Chordata > Mammalia > Rodentia > Bathyergidae > Fukomys > Fukomys damarensis. The sequence goes on from NW_022900927.1 coordinate 20,452,005, forward strand.
CTCAACTACATAGTGAGACCCTGTCTCAAAAAACCAAAAAGAGTGATGCCTAAAAGTCTTTAATATCCCAAGAGATATTCTAGAATCATCTAGGAATTCCTCTAATCTACTCACTCTGAATCTCCTTAATATTCTAAATTGACTACCCCTGTGCTGCAGCATCTACGATGATAAACACATCCAAAATTACTCCAACAAAACTTTTCATTTTATAAACTTCAAATACACTACCTCTCTCAAACTTTATTTTTTTAGACTTTGAATTTGCCTTAACACAGACGAATAATTTTAATTCTTTTCATAGTCATCTATATTATGAAAGAAAAGGCAAGGGTGATGCAAGGCCAATACTGTAAGATGGCAAATTTCAAAGATCAAAAATATCAATACCTATATACATACTTGGCTGGAGGAGAAACTGTAGTCTGCCTATCCCTTCTCAATATGGATGAGGTGTTAACATCAGAAGGCAGAACTGAACTGAACTAACCAGCTGATAACTCATGAGAAGACTGTTCAAACTTGCTCTGAATGCAATCAATGCAATCTACAGGGAACACAAGGTCTGATCCAGGTGCAATGACACTGGTAAGAGCAAAAAAGTAAATTTTTATGCAAACCTAACAATTTAAAAATAAAATTAATGGAGGATAATACTATTTTACCTAGTAAGAGCGCAGAAAAAAATTTAGGATAACTACTCAAATGAACAAACTCTCTGGTATCTGATTATCATAAGATCTCTTTGTTGTTGTTGTTCTTTTTTTTTGGTACCAGGGATCGAACCTGGGCCCTTGCATTTACAAGGCAGACAGCAGGACCACTGAGCCAAATCCCTGGTCCTCGTAAGATCTCTTTGATCTGTGATTTACCTTACTTTCCTCTGAGAGATGCAAAAGTATGGAGGGTCCAGGTTGCACCCAAATATAGGAAGGAAATTCCATGCATGGATCAAGGGGAGATACTGACTTATAAAAAACAGCCTCTTTGGGGGCCCTTAAAGAGAAAAGGTTCCCAGATGTGCACACAGCTGCTCACAGCTGGAATGCTGGCGCATAGACTAAGTAGTAAATCATGGCTGGCAGCTGAAAACAGTTTGCCACATAGGGAGGGAAGGAGGGGGGAATGGAAGAAAAATGTCAAGCTGTTGAAAAGGAGCCGAGGCGAGGAAAATGCTAAAATCATCACACAAGGCAGTAATCTTAAATCAGGCACAATGCCGACTAACAAATTTCTTCTGCGGTGGTCTAAAGAAAGAAACACAATCCCCTCCTGTACCTTTAAAACATACAGTCACCTATCTTCCCAGCTGCCTACCTGACAGCCACCAGTACTGCTGAGAATGCTATCAGGGGCCCTAGATGAACAGTGTGATATAAGGGACACGTGGGAGTTTTTTCAAGGTCAGCATCTTCAGAACCTGGCCTAGGAATGAAACTCTCTATACTGACCAATGGCATTAAGCCAGGTAATTCAGAATGCTCCCTTTTGAAAAACAGAAATGCTAGGTTAGAGATATACATACTATCTGTCATAAATGCCTAGTTAGAAATCTTATGCTGTGTTGGCTTTGCTTTTAGCTACAAAATGAATCAAATGACAAAAGCCTGAACACAAAAGACTAATAAAAAATAAAAAAGGTGTGGGAGGATCATGTCCTAGCTCCTTAGAAAGCTTTCTCAAACCCTTTATCAGTACAATGCATCATAGCGATACAGACTTCACCAGAACAGGACAGTTTTTAAATAAGGTTGTAAACAAAAACAGAATTAATCAAGGAAAGAAGGAGACAGGCACGAATTGAGGGTCCACTTTCTCTTCTATCCTCCACAGTCATTTCAGTTCATTTTGTTAAGCTGGTTTCCCATTTCTTTCTCTCTCTTTTTTTTTTTTTTGGTAGCAGGGATCAATTCCCATTTCTTTCTCTATAGAAACCAGGAGTCACCTGTGTAAGTCTTTTTTTTTTTTTTTTGTACCGGGGCTTGAACTCAGGTCCTTGCACTTACAAGGCAGGCGGCGAAACCCCCCTGAGCTAAATCTCCAGCCCAACTGTGTATGCCTTTATAAAAACCCGATGCCTGGGTCCAGCCTACAGAAATTTCTACTTAACTGGTCACAGGGACATCTGGGGTACTGGAGATTGTTTAAAGGAACGCCCCATGATTCTAATGTGCTGCCACAATTGAGAATTAATTCTTGAGCAAGATAACTATCCAAGTAGAATGAAGACAAATGGTTCCTGTGGCAGTGATGCTAGAGATACACTTTTATTTTATTAAGCTTTAAGTGTTCACCATGAAAGTCTTCCTAACCTTGAAATAAATGGAGTGAAAGCCAGGAGCAAAGAGAGACAGTGTGTGTGTTTATGCACACAGATAGAAAATAGATGAGAAAGAGAGGTAATAATAGTACCTATACTAGTTACTTCAGAGCGAAGATGAAAAGGATTAAAACAACTGAATCAGACCAAAACTTCACAAATATACTTGAAGACTATATAATAAAAAGATTCAAAAGGAAAATGAAAATTACTTTCTTATTTGGAGTATGTGGACATAAAAGCAAGAGACAATATAAATATTACTGAACTGCACACTTTAAAATGGTTAATTTTAGGGCCAGGGATTTAGCTCAGTGGAACAGCACCTGCCTGGCAAATGTGAGGTGCTGAGTTCAATCCCAGGTACAAAAAAAAAAAAAGTTAAATTTAGCTGGGTATGGTGGTGCATACCTATAATCCCAGCACTCACTAGGAGGATCCCTGTGAGTTCAAGGCCAGCCTGGGATATGCAGAGAGACTTTATCTCAAAAAGTAATAAAATAAAATAAAGGTTAATTTTAACCAGGCATAGTAGAGGATGTCTGTAATCTCAGCATTCTGGAAGGTTGAGTCAGGAAGATCACAAGTTCAAGTTCACTGTGGACAACTAAATGAGACCTTGTCCCAAAAAAATAAAGCAAAATGAACTTTTTTAAATGAAAAAAAAATTAAAAATCAGCCAGGTGTGGTGGTACATGCCTCTAATCCCAGCATTCTGGAGGCTGAGGTAGGACTGATGCCAGTTCAAGGCCAGCCTGAGCTACACAGTGAATTGAAGATCAGGCTGGATGGGACAGTGAGACCCTATCCTAAAAAAAAAAAAAAAAAAAAAAAAAAAAAAAATCAACCAAGGAGTAGCTCAGCTTGAAGCCCCTGTACCTCAAAAAACAAACAAAAATAATGCTGGTTATCGTGGTGCACACTGTAATCCCAGCACTCAGGAGGCTGAGGCAGGACTGCCATGAGTTCAAGGCTAGCCAGGGCTACACAGTAAGACTGTCTCAATAAACCAAACAAACAAAATTTAAATTTACATTTGAATTTTACCTTAACTAAAAATACATACATACATACATGAACCAAATTAAACCTCTCCTCCTTTAAAAAAACATACATAAAAGATGGAACAAATAAAAAAGAAGTGGTGAAGATTTCAAAACTTATTTCCTGCTGGGCAGAGTGGCATATACTTGTAATCTCAGCACTCAGGAGACTGAAGAAGGAGTATCACTGTGAGTTCAAGGTCAGCTTGGGCTACATAATTCTCACTTTTTTTTTTGTACTGGGCATTGAACTCAGGACCTTGCTTGGGCTACATAGTTCAAGGTTAGCCTGAATTACATAGTGAAACCCCATCTCAAAAAACAAAATAAAACTAATTTCCATCCTTAAAAAAAAAAAAATCATCAAAGGGCTGGGGATTTAGCCCAGTGGTGCTGCCGGCTGCCTCATAAGGGCAAAGTCCTGAATTCAATCCCTGGTACAAAAAATCACCAAAGATAATCCCTCAATAAAACAACTATTTACAGGGATTGGGGATTTAGCTCAGTGGTGCTGCTGCCTGCCTCAAAAGCGCAAGGACCAGAGTTCGATCCCTGGCACCAAAAAAAAAAAAAAAAAAAAAACCAAAACAAAACACACATAAAGATTTGTACATGATAATTTATAGGAACATTTCAATAGGCAAAACCAGAAAACAAATTCAAGCATCCATCAACCTGTGAATGAATGAAAAAACAAAATTTATATTATGGTGGACCCTCAAGTTATGACCCAATGCGACCCGCCTGCCTTACGAACAACTTGGGTTACAACCAGACTTTTTGTTTTAACTTAAGAACAAAGTCTTGAGTTACACCAGAAGTCCGGCCGCTTATGCTTCCCAATAGTCAAAGATACAGATTTAACTCTTAAAAGAGTTCTGGAAGGAACATTACAACATCCTTTCCTGTGTGGAGTTAACTGAGAAATCCTGGGCCAATTTCTCTCTAAGGACACTGAGAACCACCTGTACACAGGAGAGAGACTTTGAAGGAATCCTAAGCCTTCAATTGACTGACTTGAGTTACAACCAACCCTCATGAATGAAGTGAACTCCTAAGTCGAGGGTCCACTGTATTTATGGAGAAGGCAGAGTGGTTTAATGTTTTACAGATTTTCTAAAAAATGTTTTACAGATTTAATTTTGCCATTTTAATACAAATTCAAATACCACAAATTACACTTCTCACTTAACCAGAGGGGGCGCCTCCATGTGCCTCCTTGGAAGGTCCTCTGTCAGGTAACTCACTTACCTCTAGGTCCATCCTTAGGAGAGAACTAAGATATGCCCTTCTGTGGGTGGGAGGTGGCAAATGAACAGCTTATAGGGAAAAGGGAAGGAAGCTTACCTCTCTCTTTTTTTTTGACTTGATATCATCAGCACTGTTCGAGAAATTGGATTTCCTCTTATTACTTTCTGACTTCTCCCTGGGTTTGTTATTTTCACCCTCCTTCATCTTCTTATACTTTTTCATAAACTCAGAAATTAGTTCAGGGCAATCCAAGTTTTTCTCTGGTTCCCAAGTATTATGCTCCCTGAGCAAGAAGAAGAAAGAAAAAGGTAAACAATGAGAGGGGGAAAAATCGATCATCTTTTTCTTTTGGTACTGGGAATTGCACTCAGGACCTTGCACTTGCCAGGCATGCATGACACCACTGAGCTACACCCTGGCTCCTCCAATGTCTTATTTTAAATAGTACATGAAAACCGGGCATGGTGGCGCAGATCTGTAGAAGGAAGGAGGCTGAGGTAGGAAGATTTCTGGAAGTTCGAGGCCAGCCTGGGCTACATAAGAGTTCAAGGCCAGCCTGAACTGCATAGCGAAACCTGTCTAAAGCTGCCTATAGCTGTCTGCCTTGCAAGCCCAACGTCCTGAATTTGATACCTAATACAAAAAAAACACAACATATGTAGACAAAAATGGAGAGAAACCCTACATATAAAGGATATAAGGAGATGGAGATAGACAGTGTGACAGAGTACCTGCCTGGCATGTATAAGAACCTGGATTTGATCCCCAGTGCAGCAATCAAAACAATCAATAAATTAAAGCTGTAACAAATTTCATCTTAAACTTCTACTGAAGAGAAATGAAAAAACATCTACATAAACATTTGTACGCAATAATTTACAGGAACATTTCAATAGGCAAAACCAGAAAACAAATTCAAGCGGCCACCAACCTGTGAATGAATAAAAAAACAATATATGGTACAGCCATACAATGGGAATACTATTCAAGCACAGAAAAGGAACAAAATACTAAAAACAGTACAATTTGAAAGAACCTCAGAAACATTATACTAAGTGAATGAAAGCAGAAGGGACTACATACTGTTTGATTCCATTTATGTAAAATGCCTAGGCAAAACAAACTTTATGGCTTTTTTCTTTCGGTACCATGGATCAAACTGATAACTTGCACTTGTGAGGCCAGTGCGGTGCCACTGAGCTATATCCCCAGCCCCAAGACAAACTTTAGACACACAGCAGATTAGTGGTCATGTGAAGCTGAAGGAGACCAAAGCTGAAAGTAAACTGGGCTTAACCACAGCTTTAGTGGAATGGGTATGGGGGTGTGTGTGTATACAAATTTTCTGAATATGAAGTATGGTGATAGTTGTACAACTCTGTAAATGTATAAAAAATCATGGAAATACACAATTTCAGTGGGTGAATTTTATTTTTTGGTTTTTTTTTTAGATGGTCTCACTATGTAGTTGAGACTGATCTGGAACTTACTGTGTAGCCCAGGCTGGTCTCAACTCACAGCGATCCTCCTGCCTCAGCCTCCCAAGTGCTGGGATTACAGGTGTGCACCACCCCGTCCAGCTATAGTATATACTTTAATAAAGCTTTTTTTATTTTTAAACTGCAGATCAAACTCAGGACTTTGTGCTTGCAAAGCAGGCATGTTGCCACTGAGCTAAATAGACGGATCTGACTTACTGTGTAGCCCAGGCTGGTCTCAACTCACAGCGATCCTCCTGCCTCAGCCTCCCAAGTGCTGGGATTACAGGTGTGCACCACCCCGTCCAGCTATAGTATATACTTTAATAAAGCTTTTTTTATTTTTAAACTGCAGATCAAACTCAGGACTTTGTGCTTGCAAAGCAGGCATGTTGCCACTGAGCTAAATCCCCAATAAAGCTATTTTAATAACCAACTTTGGTTGTGTGGTAGAGTATACCTCTAACCCCAGCACTGAGGAGGCTAAGGTAGGTGGATCATCACGAGTTCAAGCCAGCCTGGGCTACATAGTGAGTTGAGGGCCACCCTGAACTACATAGCAATACTGGAGAGAAAGAGAGAGAGAGAGAGAAAGAGAGAGGGGCAGAGACAGAGAGAAAGTACTTTTCCTTTTCCCTATCTCTATGAAAAAAAATTACCCAGTAACTTTCCCCCAAACCCATAGATCAGAACAAATTATGGCGTCAAAATCAAGAGGACTTGTCATGGTTGTATACACCTGTAATTCAAGTACTTGGGAAGCTGACAGCTGAGGATCTCTAGTTTGAGGCTCACCTAGACTACATACACAAGGGGACTCTGTCTCAAAAAATGATCAAGAGGGCCGAGTTTTTAGCTCAGTGGTTCCATCCACCACCTGCCTGGCAAGCGCAAGGTCCTGAGTTCGATCTCTGGTACCACCCCCAAACTCTAGTACCCCCACAAAAACAACAACAATAGCAGAAAAACGATCAAGAGGAGGATGGACACTAACATAAGAAGTAGATCTGAGGATGGGATACAGTCTGCTGATTATAAGAAAGTCAGTCCTATGATAGAATTAATCTTTTTCTCCCATGTTGGTACTGCTGTCTCAACTTCAACCAATTTTTACTCCATGAACAGCATGACATAATTTAAAAAGAGCCTGGGTTTTGGGGATCAAAGAAATCTGACACTGGATCTTGTTCTACAGCCTGTAAGTTACGCAAAAAAAAATTTTTTTGTACCAGGGATCAAACTCAGGACCTTGTGCTTTCGAGGCAGGCAAGGTGTAAGTTATGCAATCTTTAGGAAATAGCTTTACTAATTTCCTCTGGAAACTGAAAGTATTTTTAGAGGCTTTTATGAGGATTACAGAGAACATGAGGTAGAATATGATCACGGCCTAGCACATATAGTAGCTCCCTCTTACCCATGCTTTCACATTCTGTGATCAGTTGCAGTGCAGAAGTATTAACTGGAAAACTTCAGAAATAAGCAATTCATTTTACATAGCACACTGTTCTGAGTAATGAGATAAAAATCTTACACTTACTCTGTTCTGTCTAGAATGTGAATCATCTTTTTGTCCGGAATATCCGCACACTACGAACCATTTAGTCACTTAGTAGTTGTCTGTTAACACATTGAAGGGCATGGGGACCACAGTGGTGCGTTCCAGTAACACTTTCACACTATAACATGATGCCTACATCATTCACCTTACTTCATCTGACAGGACAGGCACTGCATCATCTCCTATCACCAAAAGGGTGAGTAGAATATAAAAGACATTTTAAAAGCAAGACCACATTCACATAACTTATATAGTATATTGTTATAATTGTTCTTTTTTGAGCTGGGCATGGTGGTGCAGGTCTGTAATATCCACACTTGGGAGGACTCAGGCAAAGGATCTTAAGTTCAAGCACAGCCAGCAGTACACACCAAAAGTGTCTCAGAATCTAAAAAGAGGTTCTGTTTATCATTTGTTACTGTTTTTATTTTGCTACTGGTTTTTCCCCCCTTATTCATTTCTTTTGCAGTACTAGAAATTGAACCCAGATGCTTCACACTGAGCTATATCCCCAGTCCTTTTTTCATTTTTTATCTTGAGACAAGATCTTGCTAAATTGCCCAGGTAGAACCCTGGCCTCGGCCTCCCAGTGCTGAGATTATAGACATGAACCATCATGCCTGGCTGGGTTCAATGCTATGTATGGTTTCTGGTGTCCACTGAGGGCATCCATCAAACTTAGGTACTTTGATACAGACGATGCTAGGTAGGTAGGGTTCAGCAGCTAAATTTATTAGTCTTTTATGAAATCCTAGGTATTTATAACAATGACAAATGATTTAACTGTATCTCAGATTTTATCATTTTTCTTTTCTCCCTATAGTACTGAGGATTGAACCCAAAACTTTCACACTGAGCTACATTTCCAGCCTTTTTTTTTTTGAGACAGGGTCTAGTTGAGACTGACCTCGAACTCACTACGTAGCCCAGGCTGGTCTCGAACTCACAGCAATCCTCCTGCCTCAGCCTCCCAAGTGCTGGGATTACAGGCATGCGCCACTACACCTGGCTATTTTTTTCTTCTGTGACAGGGTCTTGTTAAGTCACTTAATTGGCCAGGCTGCTTGAAATTTCAATCCTCCTGCCTTAGCCTCCCAGAGTGCTGGGATTACTGGTGTGTGCCACCACACCCAGCTGTCTTTCCCTTTTTTATCTATAGTAAGGTGCCAATAGCTGAAAAACAGATAGTCTTAAAGACCCTTTAAACACAGGAGTATTTCTAGTGGTGACTCCATAGACCCAATGCCCTCAAAATCTGTGGATACTATTTTAATTCCTATCTCATGGAATTCTTGGGTCTCTCTAACTCAATGGTTCTCTTATCTAGTAAAAGCTGTGTGTGACACTACTCTTAAATGATACAGAGAGCAGCCAGGAGTGGTGGCACTTGCCTATAATCTCAGCATTTGGGAGGCTGAGGCAGGAGGATAACTTGGAGTTTAAGGCCAACCTAGGCCACATAGTGAGTTCAAGGACAGTCTGAACTAAATACTAAGACCATGTCTCAAAAACAAAACAAAAAAATATAGAAGGTATTTTCTGATATTGTACTACCCACATTTAGTACTATAGGTGCTAGAAATGCTGAATACCTACAATAAATAAACCATCTCCTCTGAAATGCTCAGAGTACTCTCCTGACTTTACCCAAAATAATGGCAAAACATTTAAATTTTTATGCTAGGCACATGCCTATCATCTCAGTACTTGGGAGGCTGAGGCAGGAGGATCATATGAGTTCCATGCCAGCCTGGGCTACATAGTGAGTTTAAGCCTGAACTATATAATGAGACTCTGACACACACACACACACACACACACACACACACACACACACACACACAAAACACAAAAATTTAAATTTTTCAGTATATTTAGGTCTAACATTTTATTTATTTTTTGTGGTTCTGAGTATTAAACTCAAGGCCTCAAACATATTAGGCCAAACATTCTAACATTCTAACATCTCCAGCGCAGGCTGTACACTTTAAAAGATGTGATATCCTGCCAGGCATGGTGGCACACACCTGTAATCCTAGAATTTGGAAGGCTAAGGCAAGAGGATCATTGTGAGTTCAAGGCCAGCCTGGACTACAAAGTTAGACCCTAATTAAAAAACACAAAAACAAAAAATAAATGCATAAATTAAGCCCAGCATAGTGGTACATGCCTGTAATCCCAGCACTCAGGAGGCTAAGGCAGGAGGATTGCCTGAGTTTGAGGCCAGCCTAGGCTACATAGTAAGGCCAGCCTGAGTTAGAGACCCAGAAAGAAAGAGAAAGAGCAAGGGTAAAAGGGAAAGGGAAGAAGGGAGGGAGAATGCCCAATAGTACACATCTGTAACCCCACATTTGGAACACTGAGGCAGGCTGATCTAAGGCCCTGGGTTCAATATTCACTACTGCCAAAAAAAGAAAAAGAGGGTCATCCATGACAGTGCATGCCTGTAATCCCAGCACACTGACAGCTAAGACATGAGAATCACCATGAGTTTGAGGCCAGCCTGGGGTACACAATGAGCTCAAGGCCAGCCTGAACCACATGGTGAGACCTTGTTTAAAAAAAGAGAGAGAGAGAGAACTACAAGCAGCAATAATAGCAAACAAACAAAAAACCCAGGTGCTCACCACTAATTTTTTTCACTTTTTATAGTGATCCTGGTGATGGAACCTAGGAATCACTGAGCTACAACAATCTCAGCCCTAATTATTTTTTAAATTTTGTGACTGGTCTTGTTAAGTTGTCCAGGCTGACCTTAAAAATTCCAATATCCAATTTTGGAGAACCATGGATTATAGAATTGACCATTCTGACCTTTGTTTTGTACTGGGCACTAAACTCAAGGCCTTCACAATGAGCTATGTTCCTAACCCCCCAACATTTTTTTTGAGATAGGGTCTCACTACGTAGTCCAGGCTGGCTTCAAACTCATAGAGATCCTCGTACATCAGCCTTCCAAGTGCTGGGATTATAGGTGTGTACTACCAATCCTGGCTTCCAACGCTTTCTTAAAAATTATTTTGAGTGCCGGGTTTGATGGCTCAGTGAGTAGTCCCCTAAAAATTATTTTGAGTGCCGGGTTTGGTGGCTCAGTGAGTAGTCCCTGAGGCAGGAGGATTATAGTGAGTTCAAGGCCAGCCTGAACTACACAGCAGGACCTTGTCTTAAAAAAACCAAAACAGGGACTGGGGATTTGGCTCAGTGATTCCGCCGTCTGACTCGAAAACCCAAGGGTCCAAGTTCGATTCCCAGTACAAAAAACCCCAAAAACCAAAAACCCTACTTATTTGTAGAGAGAAGATTAAAAATATATATATTTTGAGATAAGGTCTCACTAAATCACTAAATTGCTCAGGCTAGACTTGAACTCATGCTTCTCCTGTCTCAGCCTCCCAAGTACTGGCATTGCAAGTGTGCAGCACTATGCTCTGCTCCTTACTTAAATGTATACATTTTATCTAAATTGTATCTAAGAGTATTAGCAAGAGTTTATATTTATGCTGTGCTGTGTCAGGCTCTGTACATCTACCCAACAACTTTGTTTAAATACTATTTATCTGGGGCCAGGGATTTAGCTTAGGGGTTTGGTGGCCTGCCTTGCAAGTGCAAGGACTGAGTTCAATCCCTGGTACCAAAAAAAGAAAGAAACAAACAAAAACAAAAAATAAATACTATTTATCTGTATTTTATTGAGAAAGATGTGAAGGAGACTAGCCAAGCTCATCCAGCTCGTACTATAAGCGGTAGGGCAGTAACCTGGACCGAGGCACTCTGGCTCCCAATGTTGTGCACCTAACCACATCATTACAGTGCCTCTCAAATGCCAAGCCACTAGAAAGGACCTGTGTAGTTTGTTGAAGAGGGGAGAAAAGACAAAGATGGGTGGCTCACGAGTAAGTAAACTAAACATTTCTATCTTCATAGTCTTCAGGCCTGAAAAAAGCACTTACTCAGAAAAGCCTTTCCACTTTAGCAGATACTCCACTTGCCCCTTCACCACACGCCTGTCTAACACTTTCTCCACGACATACTCCTCCTCATCCTCTGAAGAAGAACTGTCAGCTGTCCTCTTGGTTTTCTTTCCCATGTCGCACACTTTCCACCTGAAGGACTAAGGCCACCGGGTTCCTGCAAAGGCGAAGGACAAAATGGTCACAATCCAAGTCAGGATTAAAGTCTGTCTTTTTTGATGCAGTGGAGGAGGGTACAACACAAAGTTGCCAGATGCCCTTTTCCTGCCTCTCTAATCCTTGTAGAGACAATCCCCATGAATTTAATTTTAAAAAATTAGTCAATCCTCACTTCTCCAGCTACAATTTTCTTTACATTTAAAGAGACCAAAACTACTAGATGGCACAGCTGTGGAATTCCTCTATTTTCATATTCCAAAAGATAAATACTATAGTATATGTCCTGGCTACTTGTGTTTGTAAACCAGAAACTCAGACAGAAATGCGGTAAACCTCTACGAAAATTTACAAAGGCAGAAGGAAAACTTTTCCCTCCGATGTGAAGGAGGTTTTATAAAAAGAAAAAAGAAAAGTCACCAAAATGTAACTTTACTCTGAGCCGTGACTCATCTCTTCACAGGGTCAAAAAAAAAAATCCTGCTAAGGGATCTTTCTCCACATTTTCAGTGACTCGGTACATTTCCCTCACACAAACTGAGTTTGTCCCCTTTACAGCATCCATCAGCTCACAAAAGTAAAACTGACACCTCAAACACACTGAGTCTCCTTTTAGCAAGTTCATTTGAGGATGGGAGGGAAGCAAGGGAGGAAAAAGAAATTTTAGTCCTGAAATTCAAAATCAATCACTGGATTATTCAGTTATTCCCAGGGTTCAACTAACTCAAATAGTTAAGGAGGTGCCTATTCTCTTAAGTGAAGTTGACTCTGGGCCAAAGGAAGAGAAGGAGGAAAAAAAAGTCTGGCTCCAGACTCAGCATCAACATGAAGCCTCCTCAAAGCACAGAGGAACCATTCATAGGCCCAAGGAAGCTGAAGGAAGGCAACACAAATGGAAATTGAGTTAAACTCAGAAATATGCACATCAGGGGGTGCGAAACAGAGAATTTAGTTTTTGTTTTTTTAAATTTCCACAGTTGTTCCCATAGTCATTTTTTAAAATTTGTCCTTCACCATGTTAAATGGTGCCTACAGTCTGGATTATGGAGTACCAGAACTGTTTTCTTAATTGAACTCCATTTTTATTTTGCTGTACTCTTTGAAGATGTTCTTCAACACTCTCTAAAATATTTCCATCTTGACCCGAAAACTACTCATAGGCATAAAAAGGGCCACTAATCTCAGAATTATGTTCAAGTGTGCACAAAAAGTTGTATCTTTCAATTCACTTCAAATCAGTAAATTTTAAGAAATTATTTCAAGAATATATTTTTGGAAACCTTATCTCCAGAACTTACCAGCAATAGGTATGCCCACCTCGAAAACTGCCTGTATCCATTACTTGCCCCCTAATAAAGCTAAATTTTCCTTCAAATACTTTATTTGGAAGGGGGAGGGTGTGGGACAATGTAAGTAGGGGTCTTTAAAATAATCTTTCCATGAATTTATGAGACTGCTAAGCTTCAAGAAAACCTATCTGATTTGTTTTATTTAAAATACTGCCTCCACCTCACCAGAGACAGGAAATGTCATATTCCAGGGAGAGTACCCGCCCCCACCCCCACTCACCTTGGAATTTCCGGGAGCTGAGCAGTTTAGTTCAGAGCGCTGGGGTTAAAACCAGCCCCATGTTAGATGCATGCAGTGAAGCATTGTGGCTACGGTCTCCCCTGCTTCACCAGGAAAAACAAAGATTTACATATGTGTTCTTCAGTTTGAGGGAGGGAAGAGGAAAATTTCCCTTTATACCTTCATGCAAAAGAAAGGCCCCAAAAGTAAATGAATTGGGGTTCCCTCTTTTTTACCTACCGGATCGCCCCAGTTCTTTCTTTCCCTCTGGGCTAACAGGAGGGGCCTCCCCTCCCAGGTCTGGGGCTTGGCGGGGCCGACAGCTCCCCCGCCCCCACCCAGCTGCCTGGGCGCTACTGCGCAGCTGTCCCAGTCCGTTGTCATGGCAACTGGCAGCCGTACTAGACTAAGGGAGAAAGGCGAATGGAAAAGTTAAAAGGCTTAACTTTCCTTTTCAGTGAAGACTGGGTGGCGAAGTTGGAAGGTACCTCCCCGGGCCTCAAAGCTAAGGCATTCAGAGCTCCAGGGGATGGGTTCTGGGTTTTAAATCCAAAATTTATTTTAAAAGCGCTGCAAATTAATCAACAGCACTTTAAGATCATCTAACAAGATTACAGCTCCCTGGAAGGGGGAGGGAAAGACTAGGTAGCTCCTTCTACAGCAAGCTCCGAAGAAACCACCCCCAACCTAGCCCACCAGAAGCATTTTGGGCAAGGCCTTTTCTACCATCTGTCTCTGTACAGTTAATTAAAATCGGTTGGGGGTAAACAACAAGAAATAGGGGGAGGGGAAGTTTTTTGTTGTTTTTGTTTTTGGTACCCGGGTTCAAACTCAGGACCGAGGGCTTGGGAGGCAGCACCAACTGAGATAAATCCCCCGGCCGGAGGGGAAATATTTTAAAGACACAAAATAACTTTTCTTACTTGGGAAGATTACCAGACACAGAACTAGAATCTACAGACTTGAAACACTGACAAAAAATAAGCAAAAAAACATAAAAACCTTTCAACCCAAATAATAGGTGGGGGAAAAAATCCGAAGTACAGTAAAGGAAGAAAGGGCAGGTCAGCCACCACCATGACTACTTAAATTACAACTACTCATTAGTTCCTCTTGTAATGTTATAAAACTGATCTTAGTAATTATTACCCATCTGATACTTTACTAATATAGAATTCATTGTATCAGTAATCCCTAATACTATACTCGAGGAAGGGAAGACTTGGAAAAAGAGACCAAGTTCTATAAATTTTTCTTTGACCTGGCTCTAACATACACTTTACAAAGCTCCAAGCACTGTGCTGGTAGGGCCACAGGCACACATGCTAAGCAAGTGTTTACCTCAGAGCCTCATTCCCAACCCCAACGGAATTAAAGAGTCAGAAGTTGCTGCCATAGGAGAATAGGAACGGGACAATCAAAAGCAAAGAATCCTACTTAAGAAAAGCAGAGAGTGCCCATTATTTTGGCTGTCATAAGAAACAATAGGTTAGGAGAGCAAAGAAAACATTTTTAATTACAGGGGATTTCCTCAAATCCGAAAAGACTATCAAGAAACCTGAGTAAAAACTGCCTTTTCTTACTTTTTTTTTTCTTCTTACCTTTTCTTAACCTTATGTAATTAAGGGATAGGAAGACAAAACCGAAGATACTGAAACAGAGCTGGGCTTGGTGGTGCACACCTGTACTCCTATCACTGGGGAGGCTGAAGCAGGAGGATTTCTGAAGATTTCAAGGGCAGCAGCCTGAGCTACATATGGACTTCAAAGACAGCCTGGGTCAAACAGTATGACCCTGTCTCCAAAAAAAAAAGTAAAAGGAAATTAAAAGTTTTGGTTCTGTGATTAATTTGCCATGTATGGTCTTGAGTAAATAAATTTTAGATCTAACCCCAGCATCATTAAAGCCGGCAAAATAAATCCCACTGCCTACCTCCTAGGGAAAGAGTGAGTTTATGAAGAAACCAAAGAGTTATTATGTCCCCCAAAGATAATCTTTTGTAGGACTACGTTAGGGCCAATATAACAGCAAAAGGAAATATGTGACATTCCAGATTCCTAAACTGGTAAACCATGTCCATGCAGTAGCTCCTGCAGCTTAACATGCTAGCAGATAGCAAGAAAAAGAAACAGTGACCTTTTTAAGGCTCTGAAAAACTAATAAACCTTCCAAAAAAAAAAAAAGTTTGTCTCAAAGGTAAAATACTATATTCATTCAGAAAAGCACTGGAGATGGCAGAATGAAAAACCAATGAGCCAGGTGTGGTGGCGCATGCCTTTAATCCCAGCATTCTGGAGGCTGAGACAGGAGGATCGCTGCAAGTTAAGACCACACTGGGTTACACAGTAAGTTCCAGGTCAGTCTCAACAACATAGTGAGACCCTGTCTCAAAAAAAAAACAAAAAACAACGATACCAAATGTGGTGACGCATGCCTATGATCCCATCACTCAGGAAGCTAAGAGCAAGAAGATGGCTGAGTTTGAGGCCAGCTACATAGTAAATTCAAGACCAGCCTAGACTGCATAGCAAGACTGTCTCAAAAAGCCAAAAAACCAAACAAAAAATACACAAAAAGAAAAAGAAAGAGTACTGCTAATTCTATGAAGGGAATAAACAACAGGGAAAAAATGACATCTAAGGTAACATTTTGACAAAATGTCTATCAAAAGAAAGAGGATTTGGACTGGGGACAGAGCTCAACCATAGAGCTATTATAATACTCAGCATGTGTGAAAGCAAGGCTCTGTATTTGTTTTCCCATACAGGGAGGAAAGGTGGAGGAAAAAACTCAATCAGGAAAGGAACAAGATATTCTAGTGTCCAATCTTCCTTCTAAAAATCAGAAAATAAAGGTTCAGATCACTCCATCCTTCTCACCCTTAAAAACTGTATAAAGGGGACATGGGCTGAGGTCCCTCTCTTTGGGAAATGGGTTTTGTAACAGCCGACAAATCAAATTGGGCCTGATGCCAGGAGTCAGAGTCCAACCATAATATTCTTTAAAGAATGGCACACAGTTGTCTTCTAAATCTCCCGACAGTCACAGATCACAAGCTGGCAAGGATGACGACATAGTTCTGATGGAATGTGTCTTATCTTAACCTTGAAGTTACAGATCTGCTCAGGAGCAGCAGTAAGAAATGAGAAATGCACCCAGACAGAGAAGGAGACATAATTCTTTTTTAGACAGTGCGACCCAACGTATTAGGGTCAAATGAAACACAAAGCCAGACGGACAATTTAAGGGCTAGAGCCTGGACCAGATAAAGCATCATGCTGGTGGCTCATGCTGAGCCCAGGAGGGAGTGTGCCCCTTTGAGAAATGAGACCCACAGGCAGGATGACGGAGTGATTAAGGTAGAATCCCGATACCATGACAGAGGAAGAAAAGAGTGCAACCTTATCCTTGTGGAAATCTTCATGGAAGGCAGTGAGCAGCTTCTCAAGTTTCTAGAATCTTTCAGAGCAAGACAGTTCTTAGTCCTTTCCTGAATACAGACGTAACTCTCTGGTAAAAGAATTAACCACCAGGCCCGGGGATTTAGCTCAATGGTTCTGCCACCTGCCTCAAAAGCGTAAGGCCCTAAATTCAATCCCCAGTACAAAAAAAAAAAAAAAAAAAAAAAAAAAAAAACACCATAGATAGATTTCAGCGACTAAAGCCATAAAGACACAAAAAAGAGAAGCCCCGATAACCAGTTCACAGTCAGGCATGGTGGCGCATACCTGTGATCCCAGCATTCAGACTGCCGGGAGTTCAGGAGTTTAAGGCCAGCCTGAACTACCTAGTCAGACCTTGTCTCAAAAAACAAAAACAAAACAAAACAAAAAGTCTATGAGCCAAGAAAAATTCCCTTCAGTCTTTTGAATGGGGGCGGGGGGAGCTACACCAGGGATTCAGACAAAAATCAGTCTTGGAAAAACATTAAAGAACTTTGTGGTGAGGCAGTTAGAACCCACATTCCAAACTGCTGACAGGGGACTCTAACAGATGACTATTCCCCAAAACAGGAAAGCACCGGTGAGGTGAACCAGAAGAGGGGTGAAAGAATTCTATATATTATGAAGGTAAAAGAAAACATCTAAAAATTGTCACTTTTCAGCAATTACAGAGGGGTTTACACAAAAGCTAGGGAGATCAAGAAAATATAAAATGCCTAGTGCTTGGCCTTACCTCCCCCGACATACACACCTCAAACTTGCCATCTTCCTTCCTCAGCCTCCTGAGTAGCCCAGATCACAGGGATGCACCACCACACCTAGTTAAAATTTTTATTGTTCAAAACAATGCAAACTGAGCCTGGCATGATGGTGCCAGCCTGCAATCCCAGCACTGGGTAAACTGAGGCAGGAGAGCTTGAGTTCAAGGCCAGTTTGGGCTACCTACAAGTTAAAGGCCAGACTGGACTATCAGTCCCTATCTGAAAAAGAAATGATGAAAACCAACTGATACATGCCTTCATTGAACTACTCCCAAGTTATGTAGAGGTGGCAGTCAGGCCAATCAATGAGCTGTCTCTTCATTTTAGAGTTCCAATATAAATTCTATACTCTAAGTGGGCAAAATCCTGCAGAAAGAAAGCCACGGCTAAAAAGCAGGGAAGAAAAAGGACACATGCAAAGCTCCCTGCACATGGATTGTTTAAAAACGCGGATGAGTGGCTTCAGTTGGTCCAGGCTTGAGAAATTCCCATTTCTCCTCTAAAGTCCTAGGGGAAAGACAGTGATTTAGGGGAAGATTAAGTTGCCAGCTACAGCACTATCTTCCAAACATCCTCTATTTTCAGCAAATAAAAGATGAAAATCAACCAAATCTACAGAACCATTTTAATCTGCTCTATGTTTTGTTCTTTATGGATACTGAAATACCATGGTCTTAGGTATGTAACACACAGCATAAAACTAAAATATCATCTATAAAGATGTTTTCTTGCACTGAATTTATGATTTCCAAAGTATTAGCCATGTGGCATTTTAACAAACATAGCACAGAGATACACATTACAGCTGTCCTGGCTGTCTCGGTTTTGTTAAATGGGCTGATAACTATTACTCCACCTACACCAAAAGCACATGAGCACCCAATTCAAGGTGAGTTAAAAGCTTTTTAAATGTCTATTGAAGAGACTGGATTAGGAAAGAGTTGAGAAGGAAGATTAACGGTGGTCATTAACACCCCTACCATTAATAAGCCACATACAGACAACACAAACTGTATTAATAGAGCAGAGTGACTAAAGAGGAAGTGCTCGCCCTCTGGCTAGCACAGCTGTAGTTCATGATCCTCTAAAAATCAAGCTACGGGCAGGGCGTAGCGCACGCCTGTGATCCCAGCACCGGGGAGGCTGAGACAGGAGGATGCTGTGAGTTCGAAACCAGCCTGGGCTACACAGTGACTTCCAGGTCAGTCTCAAGTACATAGTGAGACCCTGTCTCAAAAAAAAAAAAAAAAAAAAAAAATCAAGCTATGGAGCTAGGAACTTGATTAAATCCCCAGAACCACAAAAATAAATACATGAATAAATAAAATCAGGCTAAACTACTGTATCAACCAGCCTCTGGAGTATTGTCTGTTGATGATCTAGCTCTTGCTACAGCGAGTAAGGGAGAAATGCACATTTAATTCTTTTGGATGAAAACATACATTCTAAATGGAATATGTATATATATATATATATATATATATACACACACACACACACACACACACACACACACTTATTTACTTATTTTAAAGACAGTCTCTCTATGTAGTTCAGACTGGCCTTGAACTCACCATATGTAGTGCAGGCTGGCCTCGATCCTCCTGTCTCAGCCTCCCAAGTGCTGGGACTACAGGCATGTATCATCACATCCAGCCACAAATCTTTATTATCTTTTTGTTTTGTTTTGTTTTCTGAGACAGGGTCTCACTATGTAGTTCAGACTGCTCTGGAACTCACTGTGTAGCCCAGGCTGGTCTCGAACTCACAGCAATCCTCCTCAGCCTCCCAAGAGCTGGGATTCCAGGCGTGCATCACCACGCCCCACAAATCTTTATTTTCTTAAAATAATTTTATACAAGAATTTTCTGTTCCTTTTATTAAAATCTGTTAAATTTCTCTCAAGTGTCAGTCTTCCCAAAATTCAGTTCAGGCACACCTAAATCCAATCCCTGAGCAAGAGGCTAGATAGATAGCCAACTGCTCCAAAATTTGTAAGAAAGATTTGTTTTGTTTTTTGGTACTGGGGATTGAACTTGGGACCTTGTGCTTGTGAGGCAGGCAGCACTAAATTCCCAGCCCATTTTGTTTTTCGAGACAGCATCTTCCTTTATAGTGCAGGCTGGCCTCAAACTCACAGAACTCCTCCTGCCTCAGCCTTCCAAGTTCGTGCACTACCATGCCCAGCTGGCTCACAGATTTTGGACATCAGCATTTTAAGGGTTACAAAGGCCCCTTCAGGTCATTTTGACAAATTGTTTATTTTAAGAAAGCATGTGTATTAAATAGGACAATTCTAGTTCTCTTGATAGTCTTGAGACATAACTATTAAAAATAACAAAAGCCAATAAAATAAAAAATAAGCAATGTGATAAATTTGCATAACCATAAACATCTAAAATATCTTTAGCTGTTGAAAAGATATTAAAATTTAAATCAACATACTAAAATCTGATTAATACATGTGACAGGAAAGGAATTTTTATATAATTGGAGTAAGAAATATCTGAGACTTTAAAACTTCAGGGAGTAAAAAGGTCCTTCAACATATGGCATAATTTTGTGCTTTGCCATCACCTTCGTGTATTTCAACATGACTTATACTGAAGTCACAGCCTACTATTTAGATAAATAAAATCAAGCCAGTATTGAATTTTTCCCATCTCATACAAGGGTATCCTTGGCAGCTCTTGGGCCATCTATTATGATCCTGACCAATTTTGCTCTGTGGCAATTTAAAAGCTGTTAAAAAAAAAAAAATACGTAATGGGTGATGACAGGAGAAACAAACCCACACCAGAAGTTATTGAACCTTGCAGGTCTTTGCAAGTCTCTATTGATATTTAAGTGAGTTACTATGCCACAATACCATAAAAATGTGCTCTAGATTTCAGATGTATTAATAAATGTAAAAAAGGCCACCATGAGATAAATGGCTAAAGGGATGGCCAATCTCAGACCACCCAGGTCTTCAACTGAGTGCTGTGACATGTTACTTACGCCAAGTAGAATTTTTCTTCTTGTACAATTTCCAGCTACATTCCCAATTCAAATCCTATGCCAAAGCGATGACTAATATAGTTGTTAGGGACCTGATGCCACCATTATGGGCCATGTTTCCAGGTTCTTCATGCTTCCATGCTGCTACTATCTTAAATTCCCTTTTCCCAAGGCCATGATAGTTTTGGAGAGATTAAAACTTCGCTTCTGCAAGGCTAATTTCTTAAAAGGCAACATGGCTTAACATAGGTTAAGAGTACCCGCTTGCTCACAGATATACAATAGCCCAGCCCCAAACCTATAAAAGGACCCCCCTTCCTTATTCTCTCTGACCTCCTCTCCTGAATAAAGTCTCTGGTCGGACCTCTCGGTGTGTGGCCTTGTTGTTGAGCATCGCTGTTCCTCTTCAATAGTCTTTCTGTCCTTGCTCTAAAACTAGTTTATTGGTTATATATTTATTAAGGGCATAGCAAGAGTCAGGCATCACATGGTCACTAAGTCTGCTCCAGTCTTCAATTTAAGGGCTGAAGATTTTAAATGGCTTGTTGGTTAAATTGGTGCTGGTCAGTACCTTCTCCAAAGGTTGTTACAAAAATGTTATTTAGGGGATGAGGGTTTAGCTCAGTGGTTCTGGAGCCTGCTTTGCAAGTGCAGGGACCCGAATTTGATTCCAGTGCCAAAAAAAAAAAAAAAAAAAAAAAAAAAGTCCACAAAAATGTTATTTAGGGCTGGCTGTTTAGCTCAGTGGTTTCACGGCCTGCCTTGCAAGCGCAAGGGGCCAAGTTCGATCCCCAGTACCAAAAAAAAAAAAAAAAAAAAAAAAAAAAAAAAAAAAAAAAAAAAAGCTATTTACACCAGGCGTGGTGGTGAATGCCTATCATCCCAGCATTCAGGAGGCTGAGGCAGGAGGATCACTGTGAGTTCGAGACCCGCCTGGGCTACATTGTGAGACCATCTCCAAAAACCAAACCAAATCAGAAAGCTACACGGTGGTAGGACATGGTTCAGCAGTAGAGTACTTATCTGCCTAGCATGACCAAGGATCTAGGTTTAATTCCCTAGTGCTCCAGACTAGGGGTAGGGAGTTACTTAAGAGGCAATTTGTTAAAACAGAAAAGTTCAGGTTTAGGGATAAGAGATGTGGGCCTACCTGAAAGAGATCATTAAAAGATAAAATTGATTGCTCATTTAACTTTAAGGGTATCAGTTAACTCCATTTCATAGGTTGTAGAGGAAAAGAACAAAACAGTTGAGGCCTGAAATTTTGTGGGCTGTTTTTCAATCACAGATTTCTTTCCTTAAAAGATTTTAGAAAGCTTAGTGAAGTTTTGTCTTTTTTTCTTTTCGAGACAGGGTCTCCCTATGCAGTTTAGGCAGGCCTTACATTGTGTAGGCCAGGCTGGGCTGTACCTGGCAGTCCTGCCTCAGCCCCACCAGTGCAGTGCTGGGATTATAGGCATGGGCTCATGCCTGGCCCAATTCTGGTTTTCTTTGAAGATAGTTTTAGACATGGAATATAATGGCATACTTTTTCATATTTCTTTTTTGGTACCAGGGATCAAACTCAGGACCTTGTGCTTACGAGGCAGGCGATGGAAACTCTGAGCTAAAACCTGGCCCTCATATTTATAATCTTTTTAACGTCTACAAACTCAGTACTGAAATTCCTTCTCTTATTGCAAATATTGGTAGTTTGTGTCTACTTTTTCCCAATATATCAATCTTGCTAATCTTCTCAAAGAACACTTTCATGGATTGTTTCTGATTTGTATTTCATTACTTTTACTTCTTTAATTTTTTTTAACATATTTGCAGTACATAATTATTACATTCATCATGGGGCATTGGTACATGTACATAACACATCTTAATTTTTATGTCCTATTCCCATCCCCTCTCTCATTTTTTCCCTGTCATTTTTATTCATTACTATTTCTTGTTTCCTTTGGATTTTTGTTTGAGAGGGGTTTCCCTATGTTGCCTAAGATGGCCTTGAACTCCTTCCTGGCCTCAAGTGCTCAGCCCCCCCGAGTAGCTAGGACTACAGGTTTTATATATATATAGCTACTTGGATTTATTTTTTAGTTTCTGAAGGTAGAAACCTAAGTCACTGACTTCAGACCCACATTTGTAGGTGAAGCTCTCTGTTTCCCCCAAGCACAGACCTAACTGAATCCTACAAGTACTCTTTTCCACTCAGTGTAAATACATATATATACACACACATACATTTGTGTGTGGTGATGCTGTGATCAAATCAAGGCCTCATGCACACTAAGGACACACTCTTACCACTGAGCCATATCCTCCTATTTGTGAGTTCCTTTGATCTATGGGTTACTTAGAAGTACATTGTAGTTTCCAAACATGTGGGGGTTTTGCACATTTTTATTCATTTCAAATTCAATTGCACTGTGGTTAAGAAAACTTTTTTAGTGTTCCTGGGAAGTAAACTCAAGGCCAGTGCATTGTACTACATCCCTAAACCTTTTTGTTTTTGTTGTTGTTTTGTTTTTTGAGACAGGGTCTCACTATGTAGTTGAGACTGACCTGGAACACTCTGTAGCCCAAGCTGGTCTCGAACTCACAGTGATCCTCCTGCCTCAGCCTCCCAAGTGTGGGATTACAGGCATGTGCCACCATGCCCAGCTACTTTTTTTACTTTGAGACAGGGTCTTCTTAGGTCAGTAAATTGCTCAAATTGGGCTCAAATTTGAGATGAATCCTCTGTCTCTCAAGAGCTGGGATTACAGGCAATGTACCTCATTACCCAGCAGAAAAAATTTTCACATCATCAAGTTGACATTTAAGACCCAGGAGGTGGCCTAAATAAATGCCCATTTGCATCTGAGAAGTTTTCAGCTGGGTTTTGTGCGTTTTATTTATTTTTGTTTTTTTGAGACAGGGTCTCACTATGTAGTTTAGACTGACCTGGAACTCACTACGTAACCCAGGGTGGTCTCAAACTCACAGTGACCCTTCTGCCTCAGCCTCCCGAGTGCTGGGATTACAGGTGTGCGCCACCATGCCTGGCTCGTGTGTGTTTTAGACAAGGTCTCAGAGTCTCACTATGTAGTTCAGGCTGGCCTTGAATATTCTGCTGTTATGAGCTCTTGTACAAACAGGTTAGCTGGGCGTGGTGGTGCACACCTATAACCCCAGCACTAGGGAGGCTGAGGCAAGAGGACTGCCATGAGTTTGAGGTCAGCCTGGGCTACACAATAAGTCTAAAGCCAGCCTGAAGTACAGTGTCTCAAAAAAACCAATCAATAAGAAGTATTGGCTTTTTTTTCCTTTCATAAATAAGACTGCCAGTCGATGTTTCCCAAAGACTAATATCTTGTGTGTGTGCACGTGTGAGTGTACTGGAGATTAAAGCCAGGGCTTGTGCAGCAATAGGACTGTTCAAGTCTTCTATTTCCTTACTGATTTTTTTCTGGTGGTAATGGTGATCAAACCCAAGCCCTCACAAATGACAAGCAAGCATTCTACCATTCAACTATACCCCTGGTTCTCCTTAAAGATTCCCATACCACACACGCAGTACTGGGAACCCAACCCAGGCCCTTGCACATGCTAGTTCAACAATCTGTAACTGTGCCATACCCTCAGTCTTTTTTCTTTGAGACAGGGTCTTGTTAAATTGCCCAGGCTGGCCTTGAATGAGGATCCTCAGCCTCCCAAGTAGCTGGGATTCACCACCACACTGATTCTTCTACTTGTTTTATCAGTCAGGTACTGAAATCCCCCGAAATAAAACATATTATTGCATGCATGTATTATGAAACTTTTATTATTAGCTGTATAACACTTAGGATTGTTACGCCCTCTTGGCAAACTGATTCC
The DNA here is from genome assembly GCF_012274545.1 of Fukomys damarensis. Taxonomy (NCBI): domain Eukaryota; kingdom Metazoa; phylum Chordata; class Mammalia; order Rodentia; family Bathyergidae; genus Fukomys; species Fukomys damarensis. The sequence continues at coordinate 20,476,401 of NW_022900927.1, forward strand.
TTTATTACCTAACCTGCTGCTATTTGCTCTCTCTCTCTCTTAGGTCATATGGAAAAAGAAGAAAACACTTTGGAAAATATACAGGAAACAAATGGTAAACATTTGGATAATAAGGAAGTTAAAAAATAACTGCAGTGAATTTTCTAAATTATCTCTAAGTTTTATCTATGGGTCTCTCCAACTATTTCATATAAATGAGGTTTGTCTGTTTTATCTATTGTTGTAAAATACTGCACAAATTAGCAGTATATCATCCTCTACAACTCTGTGAGATGAGTATTACTGATTTAGCAGAAAAACAAGGTACACAGAGTTCCAGGTTTTGCCTCAGAAACCAAATTTTAGATTTCCCAAACTGTTAGTTAACCTCCTTAGCAAAGGGCATTTTATTCCAACATAATTATGCCTGCTGGCTCAGACATGAGCTTGCTTTATTCTAAAAAATGTAGATTACAATCAGAAAAATACTTAAATTCAGTTTGGTTCCTCTGCTCCACGGAAGAAATAAATGAGTCTTATAATACTTGACCTTAAAACAGTCCTTTTCAAGTATACCATCTCTATCTCCTGCTCCTAGTAGTATCCTTTCTTGCAATGAAGCACCACAGACTGGTATTCAGGAAATCTAAAGATTAAAAGTATATAAGGAGGGCTGGGGATTTAGCTCAGTGGTTCCGCCACCTACCTCACAAGCACAAGGTCCTGAGTTCAATACTCAGTACCAAAAAATAAAGAAAAAAAAAAAGTATATAAGGAAAATTTTTACTCTGTCCAGCAGGACCTAATTTTGGCCATGGCTAATTTTGATGAATTACTATTCCTGGTAAAGGAAAATCAGACTATACAGCCTTCAACCTCGTGAGGAAGAGGGTGAAAGTGCCCCAGCTAGCCCACTACATCTGGTACAAAGTATTCTCTTTAAAAAGTGAACAATATGTTTGTATCCTGTATTCATATTCTGGATTGACAAACAGCCAGCAAGTTAGTCCTCTGTCTCTCAAGTCCTAGGCAAGAACATCACAAGACTGGGATTCTCCACTGGCCCAAAAGTTAGCTAAGTTCTCTCTTTTTTTTCTTTTTTTTTTTTTTTTTTTTG
>NW_022900927.1:20477550-20503309 GCF_012274545.1 Fukomys damarensis
TCTTTTTTTTTTTTTTTTTGAGGCAGGGTCTCACTATGTAGTTGAGACTGACCTAGAACTCACTATGCAGCCCGTGCTGGTCTCTAACTCACAGCAATCCTTCTGCCTCAGCCTCCCAAGTGCTAGGATTACAGGAACCACACCTGGCTAAATTCTTAATTTGCATTTATTTTCTATTTACTTTGGTGGGGATCAAACTCAGGACCTTGTGCTTGGCAGGCAGGTGTGGGCACCACTGAGCTAAATCCCTGGCTCTAAAGTTGTATTTATTATAATTACTGTTATAAAAAAAAACAAAAAAACACTCCAGGGCTAGGGATTTAGCTCAATGGTTCTGCCACCTGCCTGGCAATGGCAAGGTCCTGAGTTCGATTCCTGATACCAAAAAACAACTTGCTCAAAAGAAAGTTATTAAATATCAAATTATCCAACTCTTTCTACATCAAGATGAATCAGCTGAACATGATAGTGTATACCTGTAATTGCAGCATATGGAAGGCTCAGGCAGGAAGATCTCAAGTTTAAACTCAGCCTGGGTAACTTGGCAAAACCCTGTCTCAAACTTTTTTTAAAAAAAGGGCTGGAAGGGCTGGGGATTTAGCTCAGCGGCGCCTCATAAATGCAAGGTTCTGAATTCAATCCCCCTGGTGGGCAAGGCTGGGGATATAGGTCAGTGTGAAGTGGTTTCAATCCCTAGTAAGTGAAAGAAAAACAACTACAACAAAAAGAATGTTGACTAACATCAGAAGCTAGAAGATATTCTCCAAAGGAACCAAATACTTTGATTGTAGTCTTGGCCTTTAGAATGCTGAGATAAAATTGTGTTGATTCTTTTTTTCTAAAACAGGGACTCAAAATGGCCTTGAACTCAAGGCAATCCTCCTACTTCAACCTCCTGAGTGCTGAGACAACAGGTGTGCACCAAGGCGCCTGGATTTTTTTTTTTTTTTTTTTTTTTTTTTTTTTTTTTTTTAGGTAGTCTTCACTATGTAGCTCAGGCTGGCTTTGAACTCAGTTATCCTCCTGCCTGTCCTCCAAGTGCTGGGATTACAGGAGTGCACCACCATGCCCAACAATTCCTGTTTTGTTTTGTTGCTTTTTGAGACAGGGTATCACTTGGCCTTGAATTCACTTTATAGCCCAGGGAACTTGTGGCGATCCTCTTGCCTTGGCCTCCCAAGTGCTGGGATTACAGGTGTGCACCACTATGCCTGGCCTAATTCCTGTTGTTTTCAACTAGCAAATCAGCTGGGCATGGTGGCACATGCCTGTAATCCTGGCATTCAGGAGGCTGAGGCAAGAGGATCCTTGTGAATTTGAGGCCAGCCTAGGCTAGCTACATAGTGAGCTCAAGGCCAGCCTGAAATGTATAGGAGACACTTTCTCAAAAATAAACAGGGCCAAGGATTTAGCACAGTGGCACTGCACCTGCCCCCCAAGCACAAGGTCCTGAGTTCGAACCCCAGGTTCCATAAATAAATAAAAAAATTAAAAAATAAACAAACTAGCAAATCTGTGGTAGGTTGCTATAAATTCAAGCCCAGCCTGGGCAACTCAGTACTGAAGTGATATGCTGTGTTAAAATAAGAAATAAAAAGGACTGGGGATGAAGACCTTGGATTCAATCCTTCAATTCCCAGTGCTGGGGAAAAATAATTTTTTTAAAGAGCTAGGATATATGTAGCTCTACGTTAAGGCCTTGGGTTCAATTCTCAGTAGTAAAGAAAAAAAAAGCAAAAAACACAAAACACTGGGAGCAAGGGGGTGCCTCAGTGGTTAAGAATGTATTTTATTGCAGGCTGGGAATTTAGCTCAGTAGCTCCCAGAAGTACAGGGGTGGTGATGGGGGGACGTGTTTTACATGCTTGGGACCTTGAGTTCAATCCCTAGCACTCTCCAAAACAACTATAAATTGGAAATACATAGTCTCACTTATTGCCCCCAAAAGAATTGTGCCTAAAACCTTTAACCCCTCATGTCAAAGGGTAAAACTGAGGCAATTGCGGGATACGATTTGACTGAAAATAAACAGGCAGACCTGAGAAGACACATTCAGAAAGGTCTAATATTTACATAGCTGCTAACAAGAACAGTGTAGGTTCTTCCACAAACACACTAGCTGGTTGAGCTCCTGGACAGACTAAACATAGGCAGCAGTTGTCACTGTGGGTGTTCTGCCAGCACAAGTGTAAAGTTATCATCAGAAATGATTATGTGGCTGCAAGTGGCTTACAGAAATCCAACAAATCTGTGTTTTGGACTCTGCATGAACCTACTCTTCTTAGAATGTCCTGTCCTAGACTTTTTCCTATAAATACAATGATCAGTTAAAATTATCCTCTATGAGCAGGGAAGAAAAATTAGGTTTGTATAAAAAAAAAAAAAAATGACTCCCCAGAGTTTAAATTCACAAATAACAATGTATAAATAGTTACACTGAGTTGAGTGCTATCATACACCCTAATTTGTTTCAAAAATCAATATCTACCCCCCAGATGGTGGTGTACACATGTAATCCCGGCACTCTGGGAAGCTGACACAAGAGGATCGAAACTTTGAGCCTGGGCAATTTAGACACTGTCTCAAAAAAAGACAGGAACATAGCTTAGTATGAAGACCCTTCATTTTTTTTTTTTTTTTTTTTTTTTTGGTACTGGGGATTGAACTCAGGACCTTGTGCTTTGGAGGCAGATGCAGTGCCACTGAGCTAAATCCTCAGCCCGTGAATGCCTTTTTGTTTTTGAGACAGGGTCTCACTATGTAGTTGAGACTGAACTGGAACTCACTATGTAGCCCAGGCTGGTCTCGAACTCACAGCGATCCTCCTGCCTCAGCCTCCTGAGTGTGTGTTTTACAGGCATGTGCCACTACGCCAGGCCCGTGAATGCCCTTGATTTAATCCTCAGTACCACAAACACATTTATAAAAATCAGTATCAATAGAACAGTTTAGGCCCAATTTCAAGTAAACTGAATGAAAATAAAAAGACCAAGTAAAAGAACAATGATAAGAATCGGTTTCCCAGGCAGAATTATTAAACGACTGCAATAAAATATGGAAATCATGCTGTTACATAAAACATCTCATGAAAGCAAGAAGGGCTGAGGATATAACTCAGGGTCAGTATACTCGTAGGAAGCCATGGTGGGTTCAATCCTAAGCACAAAAACTCACCATTACTCAAAAACCTCTATACCCTGGACTCCAAACCTTTCTATTTTTCTAAAGTACTGTCAAGAGCTCTGAGACATGCTGGATATGGTGGCACATGCCTGTAATCCCAGTATTTGGGAGGTTGCGATCACCACAAATTCACAAAATTCACAAATTCGCAGCCAGCCTAAACTAGTAAGACTTTCTCTCACTAGACCTTTTTGATAGGGTCTCACTAAACTGCTAAGTGTCCAAAACTGGGCAAAGTTCACCTTCTTTAAAAACATGTGCCTTTTTTTGGTGCCTTATATATGCTAACCATGGGCCCCACCATTAAACGATCACCAACCCTGTATTTGTTATTTTAGCATGCCAAACAAACTCAAAACGTACTTAACTGCATGTCTAACTTGCAAGAAATGATAAAACCCTTGCTGAAGTTCTGCTTTTATCCAAAAGGGCAATGATTGTGTTTGGAGAGAAACATCAGTGATCCATTTACCAAAGACCACTCCCTAAACAATTCACTCATCCTTTCCTACTGGGAAAAAGTCTAAAGATAATCTACTCTAGCGATTGTCTAGTGTTGTTTTGTTTTGGTACCAGGGATCAAACTTGGGTCCTTAAGCTTTCAAGGAAGGCAGTGGAACCAGAGCTAAATCCCCAGCCCTAGTGTTTTTGGAAGACAGGTCTCTCGCTGTCATTCAGGCTGGCCTTGATGTACCCCAGGGTAGCCTCAAATTTGTGGGGATCCTCCTTGCTCCTGCCTCCAGAGTACTGGAATTAGAGGTGTGTGCCACCACACCCAGCACAAATGCCATTTTAAGTTTGTATTTTTCAACATTATTGTGGCACCTGCCTATTATAATCCTATCTACTCAGGAGGCTAAAGCAGGAGAATCACAAAGACCTACTACCCAGGCAATTTGGGGAGAATCTGTCTCAAAATTAAAGGGATGGGGATGTAGTTTAGTGGTAGAGTGCTCACCTAGCATGTGTAAGGCCCTGAGATTAACCCTTAGTACCAAATCACTCTCCAAAAAGATTTTTTCCCGCCTTTTGTGGAGGTGTGTGGAGGTGTGTGTGTGTGTGTGTGTGTATCAGTATTCTTTTTAAACCTAAATAAACCTAGCCCATTATCCTTATATATTCTAATATCCTTAGCTCATTATCACATTTTTAGATCAGCAATTGCATTACTGGCATGCTTATAAATAGGTTTATAAATATGTAGTTATAAAATACAGCTTTGTCCTTTTTCAAGTATCAGTGAACATAGAAATTTTTTCATTTTAAACTCCACTGAAATTATTTTGTACAATGTTAGAAAAGCCTCAGCCAGGTGTGGTGGCGCATGCCTGTAATCCCAGCACTTGGGAGGCTTAGGCAGGAGGATCTCTGTGAGTTCAAGACCAGCCTGGGCTACATAGTGAGTTCCAAGTCAGTCTCAACTACATAAGTGAGATCCTGTCTCAAAAAAACAAAACAAAAAAAGTGTACTTCATATGTAGTTGATTTTATTAGCACTTAAATATTTTTCCTAGGGTTGGGGATGTAGCTCAGTAGCACCTCACCTGCCTCGAAAGTGCAAGGCTCTGAGTTCAATTCCTGGTACCAGGAGAAAAATATTTTCCCCTTGCCCTAAATAAATCTGAACAATAAAGTAATGAGATTCTAATACAGCCAAAACATAATACAAACTTTAGCTGGGCATCCTGGCGCATGCCCATAATCCCAGCACTTTGGAGAATGAGGCAGGAGAATCGTCTTGATATCAAGGCCAGCCTGGACTACAGCGAGACTCCATTTAAAAAAAAAAAAAAACAAAAACACACAAAACAAAACCCCCAAAATTATAGGTTTTTCTGAATGATCCTAATAGGCATTACAAACAAAAGATAGTCTACATGTAAAATACACTTTGAAGGAAATCTAATCAAAAGGATGGTGATCCAGATGATGGGTGCATCTTCCATCCCAATACCTTAAAAATACCCCTTTAAAAAAGCTTTTTTGATGGGCGTGGTGGCTCACGCCTGTAATCCCAGCACTCTGGAGGCTGAGGCAGGAGGATCACTGTGAGTTCGAGACCGGCCTGGGCTACATAGTGAGTTCCAGGTCAGTTTCAACTACATAGTGAGACCCTGTCTCAAAAAAACCCAAAAAACAAACAAAAAAAGTTTGATCTAAAGTCAGACATTTTCAAGGGAGCAACAGAGAGGGGGGTTGAAGACATCTTTAATGGTGCAAAGAAAGATATATTTATGGGAGGAAACGTTCCTCAGGAAAAGAGGCCAAGATAAAAGAAATAGGTAATGAAGAAAAGGAGTGGTGATAAGTACACGATGACCGGAAACACAAAAACAACTGATTTAATTTTTTTATTTAATTTTAATGACAAAGTATTATCCCTGCAAAGATTTAAACATTAGAGATCCATCCTGCCTCGATCCCGGTGTGTTCCTAGGAGTACACACTTTTCTGTGGAGCAGTCCCAACCTTCTTCTGTGGGCCTACAAATGCATTCTAACGAGATTTTTCTTGGACGCCTTCCATAAAGTATAAACCGACTGACACTTTCGTTGTAACACTGAGTTCCTCCCTCAACAACTGCAAGTCTAAAACTCCCCCTCTTCAGGAGCTCCTGTCCACCTACAGGCTCCGGATGAGGTCCACCTATTTAATCGCCCGACTCCCGCGTTCCCCACTGGAGTCAAACCTCTGCCTCTCTGAGGCCAACCTACCGCGCGCTTCGTGCTCACTGGCTCAGTGAGACGCTGCTCAGGAGGGGATAACCCGCCTCCCACATTCCGATGGCCCAAGGGCCGATCAGTCGGCAGCTCGAGGCAGACCCAATTGGCCTATACACTCGCCAGTCAAACTCTTCGGCTGCACAGCTCCAAAGAACCTGCAGGGATAAAACATCCCGCCCCCTGTTCTTCTATTGGTTGGCCCGACCCTTTGCTACCCCTTCACTAGCCCCCCCACCCCAAGATCCATTCATTTCACACAATAACGGGCCAAACTGGGGCCGGTTCAAGACCTCCTATGTATAAGCAAGACTCTCTGCCACTTACCTGGGATCGAGAGTGATCACTCACACTAACGCCCGCCCTGTTCCTCTGTGGTGAGGCTGCACCACAGGTCACTGCTGCCGCCGCCTCCTCCTGCGCAACGCCAACCGCCCGCCAAAACGGATCCTTCCTTGCGCCTGCGCAACCAATCCTGGAACTAGACCCTTTCTCCGCCCACAACGCCTGCGCAAAACAGGGCACAACTCCCGCCGCCACGCAGGCGCCGTAGGCTCACCGCCCTCTCTCGCCCGCCATTTCACGTGTCCCAAACGGCAGGCGGAATTTAATACGCCTGCGTAAACTCGCCATTTTATTACACATGCGCTCAATTGGTAGTCAAAGCGAAGAAAATTTTGTCACAAAATACTTTCCTAACGTGTAGTATTAATCACCCTTTGCAAAGCGGATTGAAAGTAATATCTGGGTTTGGAGGATTAAAAGAGCGTTTAAATCCCAGAACACATTCAAATGTGAACGATTGGCAAGGTAGCCAATCAAACTGGGTAACAGTAACATTCCTCAGAAACCAATGGACTCGAAGAGGCGGAGCCTTCGTAGACCGCCCAAAGGGATGACGTCTAGGGCGTATGCGCATCACGGACCAATAGTAGAGGTAAACTGTTTCAAATGTCCAATGAGAGCTGGATAGGGGCGGAGTCTACCAATAACGTAAGCGCGGAGGCGGGATAAAAAGGCGAGCTAGGAGGCAGGCTGCTGAGTACGGTTGTTAGCTCACTCCTTTTTGCTCGTGGACACCGCCGGGGAAGCATCGTTAGTCTTTCTTCCGACTGCCGTCATGTCTAAATCAGAGGTAAGCAAGACGACTTTGCAACTTTTCTTCCCCGCCTCTTTCCGAGCTCGGTAGGATGCAGCTTGGTTGCATTGCACGCACCAGCGCTTTCAGCAGTTTTTTTCGGTTGCTGCCAGGGCCTACTCCCGAAGTTCAGGTCGCCATTTTGTCCTCGTCGTCGCCATGAGGCCGCTCCCCTCCAACCATTAATTGTCGCTCCGGGATAATTACTCGAGGCCAAACTCACGAGCATATACAGCCTGTTATATACTTTGTTTTCTGAGCAAATGTCTTGAAAGAGTTATTGGTGTGTTCTTGGAGACACACTCTCCCGCCCTGGCCTTTTGTTGGCGCCTGCGTCTGGAGTGGAGTAGGGACGCATGCGCTTGGAGCTGCCCAGCCTTCCGCGCACCACCTCTCCTGGAGGGAGAAGCACGTGTTTTGTTTGGTGCGGCCTGGGCGAACAATGAGTGCTTCTTAGGTTGGTGCCTGCTTTTGCTTTTTCAAAATCTTGCAGCTTCACTAAATGCTCCCCTTCCCCACTCTAGTCTCCTAAGGAGCCCGAACAGCTGCGGAAGCTCTTCATCGGAGGGCTGAGCTTTGAAACAACAGATGAGAGCCTGAGAAGCCATTTTGAGCAATGGGGAACACTCACAGACTGTGTGGTAAGAACTGGAAGGGCCAAAAGGCCATATAACTAGATGATTCCTGAGCTTATCGGACTGTCGTTCCTGCTTGATCGTTTATGGAGGTATTTCATGGAATTATAGAAGTAATTTGGCAAAGGAACTAGCTTTGTTATCCAGTGTTCGACGTTACTCTAAATCTAGTGGGGAGCTGACTTTGTATACAGGCTTGGTGTAAAGTTTCTTGTTGACCACACTTGAAGTAGAAATAACACCAATTTCCGGGGACAGACCATGCGTTAATGAATTGACTTTTCTCAGGTAATGAGAGATCCCAACACCAAACGTTCCAGGGGCTTTGGGTTTGTCACTTATGCCACTGTGGAAGAGGTGGATGCAGCCATGAATGCAAGGCCACACAAGGTGGATGGAAGAGTTGTGGAGCCAAAGAGAGCTGTCTCAAGAGAAGTGAGCGATTATTTCTGCCCTTTATTTTTCCTGGTGATATGCTAATCCTGATACCAGGTTTCAAAAGATCTAAATTTTTTTTTAAGTTCTTTAAAATGTGAGGACAGGTTCTGCTCATCTAAATAACTCGAGCTGTCTTTATTATTAGGATTCTCAAAGACCAGGTGCCCACTTAACTGTGAAGAAGATCTTTGTTGGTGGCATTAAAGAAGATACTGAAGAACATCACCTACGAGATTATTTTGAACAGTATGGGAAAATTGAAGTGATTGAAATCATGACTGACCGAGGCAGTGGGAAGAAAAGGGGCTTTGCTTTTGTAACCTTTGATGACCACGATTCTGTGGATAAGATTGTCAGTAAGTAGCAAGTTAGCATTTTCTAAGGGCTCTTAAAATCATGTTTGCTGGGTGTGGTGGTGCTCGCTTTTAATCCCAGCACTCGAGGCTGAGGCAGGAGAATTGCTATGAGTTCGAGGCCAGCCTGGGCTACATAGTGAGTTCCCAGTCAATCTCAACTACATAGTGAGATCCTGTCTCAAAAAAACAAAACATAATGTTTAAACCCTAAGGTCTTGTTTGCCTTTAAATTTTTTTAGTTCAAAAATACCATACTGTGAATGGCCACAACTGTGAAGTGAGGAAAGCCCTGTCAAAACAGGAGATGGCTAGTGCTTCATCTAGCCAAAGAGGTATGTTTAGTGCTTAGTTAAACCTTAAGAGGTAAATTTGAGCTACTGCAAACTTTTAACACTTGAATTTTAATTTCTTTAAGGTCGAAGTGGTTCTGGAAATTTTGGTGGTGGCCGTGGAGGTGGTTTTGGTGGCAATGACAATTTTGGTCGTGGAGGAAACTTCAGTGGTCGAGGTAAGGCTACACAATAACTTTGTAATCTTATCTGTCATTTTTGTAACTGTTAGCCTACATTTTCAGTTACATTTTGTCTAGTTTCCTAACCCAAATATAGTTATTTTTAAAAAATTGTATTTGTTGCACAATTAATATATGTTATCACACCTAATTTAAAATTTCACTTCCAGGTGGCTTTAGTGGCAGCCGTGGTGGAGGTGGATATGGTGGCAGTGGGGATGGCTACAATGGATTTGGTAATGATGGTAAGTTTTTAAAGGAGTATGTAAGTAAAATTTTCTGGCAACCTGTACCTTTAGAATAGGCTAGTAGAAACTAAAACTAGTGCATGACAAGCTCACCTCAGCCCATAATACGCATGCTGTGAACAGGCCTTCAGCCGTTACACTGAACATATTTTTATTGTTAAATACTTTTGTCTTATTGAGAAGAATTGTATTCTTGTAGGTGGTTATGGAGGAGGCGGCCCTGGTTACTCTGGAGGAAGCAGAGGCTATGGAAGTGGTGGACAGGGTTATGGAAACCAGGGCAGTGGCTATGGCGGGAGTGGCAGCTATGACAGCTATAACAACGGAGGAGGCGGAGGCGGCTTTGGCGGTGGTAGTGGTAGGTATCCAGTGATCCAAGTACTTGGTGTGATAGCTAGATTAGCTTTTTAGAGTTTGTGACCTTACTGGAATTTGAAGCTCTTAAAGCGTGTGGCACACTGCATGGTATATTATGAACAAGCTTGCTGTGCTACCTCCTCCTGGCTTTAAGCTGGGGCCGCCTCACTCCCAAATAAGTAGATGGATAAGTGGATAGTGGTGTCTTGAATTTAAGTTAGATTAGCATCACTGTGGCAGGATGTATCTAAACTTCTTTGGGACCTTAGGCATTTAGTTGATCTATATCCACAAAAGTTGGTTACACTGGCCTGGGATGCATAAAGGCCTTCAAGACTGGAGAGTGCTTGTGAGTACCACTAAGGAAAACTCAAAATTGTGTCATGGTGAGTTCAGTTGGGTTTTTTCTTTTAATTCTGGCTTATTCATGAATGCCTTACCCAGAGAGTGAAGTATAAAGAATTTGGAGGACCAGTTTGGGAGGAAGGAAGGCAGCTAATGTAGCCTCTTTCATTCTGAACACTAAGCACAGTTGGGCACCATCCATCATCTTCTCCAAGTAACAGATAAGGGCCTTTTTCCATTTCTAGGAAGCAGTTTTGGAGGTGGTGGAGGCTACAATGATTTTGGCAATTACAACAATCAGTCTTCAAATTTTGGACCTATGAAGGGAGGAAACTTTGGAGGCAGAAGCTCTGGGCCCTATGGTGGTGGAGGCCAGTACTTTGCCAAACCACGAAATCAAGGTATACTATCTAGTAATAATGGCGGAGGGTAGAAAATTACATTAACTCATCAAATTTGTTGTGTGTGAACAGTAAAATGCTACTATTTAAAGTCATCAAACTTGGTGATTTGCAATCAAATCCATTTGTCAGTTTAGGCAAGGTTTATTTTGAATAGTGGGGTTCATGAACTTGAACTTTAACTAATAATAAAGTCATTTCAGCTGGGGATTTAGCTCAGTGGCACCAGGCCTGCCTCATAAGCACAAGGTCCTAAATTCAATCCCCAGTACCCAAAAAGAACCTATGTATGTATTTGCAGTAAATCACTGCTTCCAAAGTCTAAACGAGACTTTATTTTAGGTGGCTATGGCGGTTCCAGCAGCAGCAGTAGCTATGGAAGTGGCAGAAGGTTTTAATACTGCCAGGTAAGCAACCCCTTTTTTTGTGTTGACTTAAATTTTTCATAATTGCTGATAAACACAGTAACCCTAATGTAGCTGAGCAGTACAACATAGTTAACATTATAATTGCAGTAAAATTGTGGATGTTAATGTTCAGATCAGCAAAATTTGTGGGAAACAACTTGCTGTTGGATTATAGCCTTGAGTCTTATTATGTTTAGATTAACAACTTTATTCCATATTGTTCAACAGGAAACAAAGCTTAGCAGGAGAGGAGAGCCAGAGAAGTGACAGGGAAGCTACAGGTTACAACAGATTTGTGAACTCAGCCAAGCACAGTGGTGGCAGGGCCTAGCTGCTACAAAGAAGACATGTTTTAGACAATACTCATGTGTATGGGCAAAAAAAACTCGAGGACTGTATTTGTGACTAATTGTATAACAGGTTATTTTAGTTTCTGTTCTGTGGAAAGTGTAAAGCATTCCAACAAAGGGTTTTAATGTAGACTTTTTTTTTGCACCCATGCTGTTGATTGCTAAATGTAATAGTCTGATCATGACGCTGAATAAATGTGTCTTTACTGGGCCCTATGGTGGTGGAGGCCAGTACTTTGCCAAACCACGAAATCAAGGTATACTATCTAGTAATAATGGCGGAGGGTAGAAAATTACATTAACTCATCAAATTTGTTGTGTGTGAACAGTAAAATGCTACTATTTAAAGTCATCAAACTTGGTGATTTGCAATCAAATCCATTTGTCAGTTTAGGCAAGGTTTATTTTGAATAGTGGGGTTCATGAACTTGAACTTTAACTAATAATAAAGTCATTTCAGCTGGGGATTTAGCTCAGTGGCACCAGGCCTGCCTCATAAGCACAAGGTCCTAAATTCAATCCCCAGTACCCAAAAAGAACCTATGTATGTATTTGCAGTAAATCACTGCTTCCAAAGTCTAAACGAGACTTTATTTTAGGTGGCTATGGCGGTTCCAGCAGCAGCAGTAGCTATGGAAGTGGCAGAAGGTTTTAATACTGCCAGGTAAGCAACCCCTTTTTTTGTGTTGACTTAAATTTTTCATAATTGCTGATAAACACAGTAACCCTAATGTAGCTGAGCAGTACAACATAGTTAACATTATAATTGCAGTAAAATTGTGGATGTTAATGTTCAGATCAGCAAAATTTGTGGGAAACAACTTGCTGTTGGATTATAGCCTTGAGTCTTATTATGTTTAGATTAACAACTTTATTCCATATTGTTCAACAGGAAACAAAGCTTAGCAGGAGAGGAGAGCCAGAGAAGTGACAGGGAAGCTACAGGTTACAACAGATTTGTGAACTCAGCCAAGCACAGTGGTGGCAGGGCCTAGCTGCTACAAAGAAGACATGTTTTAGACAATACTCATGTGTATGGGCAAAAAAAACTCGAGGACTGTATTTGTGACTAATTGTATAACAGGTTATTTTAGTTTCTGTTCTGAGGAAAGTGTAAAGCATTCCAACAAAAGGTTTTAATGTAGACTTTTTTTTTGCACCCATGCTGTTGATTGCTAAATGTAATAGTCTGATCATGACGCTGAATAAATGTGTCTTTTTTTTAAATGTGCTGTGTAAAGTTAGTCTACTCTGAAGCCATCTTGGTAAACATCCCCAACAGTGTGAAGTTAGAATTCCTTCAGGTTGATGCCAGGTTCCATTTAAAATTTCTTCACAATTGCTTGGGTAATGAAGCCGTTGTCTTCAGAAACCTTGGTGTAGTTGAACTGACAATTACTGTTGTGACCTGAATTTGACCATTGAAAAGGTCACCCAAGCAAGCAGAGTCAGTTACTTACTTGGTTATAAAAATGATTGTTGGCACATCCTATACAATATCTAAATTGAATAATGGTACCAGATAAAATGATAGATGGGATTGAAGCTGTGTATCATCCATTATCATGTGTAATCAATAAACGATTTAATTCTCTTGAATGGAATGACAACTGTATGGATTTGGGACTGGCAGAGATTTGTACTTTTTTCCCTACCCATTCATTGCCCCTGATAAATGTTGAATGCTTCTATCACAATACAAGTTCAAAGCTCTGCCAGAGAATAGCAACCAGCTGCTGGCTAAAGCTGCCCCATAAATCCAGATTAGAAATTTTGGGAAGCTTTTTTTTTTTTTTTTTTAAGTTACAAGTACTAGTAAGAATTTTAATCAACAAATAGTTTTACATTAAAGGAAAACTGCAGTTTTGCTGGGTCGTGGGTGGGTGGGTCTTCAGGTCAGGTCAATTATTTGGAGATTAAAGCCAAGAAATAATTTTCTGCATGATTTCATGTTCACTGCAGTTTTCCTTTAAATATGGCACAAGGTCACACAACCATTCTTAAAAGTGTTTATTGTATAGAAATTCCAAACTATTCCAACCATTGTTATCTGTATAGTTTCTTTCGAGCCTTCCCTTTGGTACTCAACTTTGGTGCCATTGTACTTCAGCAGCATAGATTCTTGTTTATCATTAGGATTGTGTATCCATCTGATGGGTGTGTTACTTGGAAGTCTGGGGAGGAGGGTTGGGGGAAGTGGGGTGGGAGGTGTGGGGGGTGGGAAAGCATGGACATTAGATCCATGATACTGGCTGAGTTTGCAATAGCAGGCGGAACCTTAACTATTGAGGGAGTTTGCAGATACCTCAGGATTCGTGACAATGCCTTTAAAGATCCAGGAGATGTTCAGCTACTAGGAACTGCTAGCAAGTATAGCGCGAATGGCTCCGAGCTCAGACACTCTGCAGCTGAGAGTAGACACTTATGGTATGTGGAGTACAGATAAGCCAGGGGCAGGCCACGGCACTCTCCAGGAAAGCTAGGAGAGAGTGAAGTTTCAGTGACCATCGCAAGGAAGGAGGCAGACAAGAGTAAGGCACACCTGACTCTTAGGACTAGCAGTAAGAACCAGGAGGAAAGGTTTTATTGCTATTCTGGTAGGTAAGAACAGATTTTACTTACATCCATTTAGTTAACCTAAAATCCAAGTTTTCTATTGCATTTTCCTTAATATATTGAGCCAAAACTAGTCCAGTTAAGCTGAACTTGGTTTTTCTGGAGATAGTTTTAAATTGATACCCTACTATTGTTGGCTCTTAAATGAAATAAATGAGCACATTAATTCTATTATGAAGATATTTTTGCCCATTAATTTTACTCATTTCTTTGGCCCATTTCATTAAAACAATGGCTCAATGCATTAGAACCCTTTCCCCAAAATGGTGGGAGGTAGGGTGGGCCACTAGTGGGAGGAAGGGGTGGGGGTTGTAGCTACAAGATGGGCCTTGGTCTCAGAAAATGAGCCAGTTCTAAAGATTGTTTACTTTTCTAGGGGAGGAATCTGCTACTACAAGCTTTATCAGCTGTTATTTTTTTTTTAAACTTCCAAGTTCATAGCCAAAAGGTAAGTTTTTTTAAATTAATGACCAAGAGTAATTTGTATTCCTAAATTAAAGAGTGACAGGCATGCTTCCTAGTGAGACCAAAAGGTCTAGTCAAGCAAGTTGTGATCACGAAAATGTTACTAGAGCAACTATCTCGGCTGGGGTGTATGTAGCTCATGGGTAGAGCTTCAGGTTGATATATGATAGGGCCACCGACCAGTTTACCACTAATGTACATTCCTAACCCTGTTGAGAGTTTCTGAATTGCCCAGGCTTGCCCTAAAACTTAGGATTCTCCTGCCTCATCCTCCTGAGTAATTTGGATTATAGCAGATGTCCCATCTCCAGCTACAAAGGGTAGTTTTGGGTGTTTAGTACAAGATTTTGCGTGGGCTAGGCTGGCTTTGAATTTAACTGCTGCTGCTTCTGCCTCCCTAGTGCTAGGACAACAGGTGTGTACTGCCACACCTGGCAAAAGAGGTCACTCAAGGGCAGTCTGGTGTTTTCAGTAATGGTAGGTATTGTAGAACCCTGTGACTTTGCTTATGTAAAAATATTTCATGAGCTCTTTTTCCTTTTGCAGGGGACATCCTTGTGAGGACAGACAGCCTTTATCTGAGCCACTACTTCATTCTCACTGCCATGCAGTTGGTTTTAGCTGTTCTGCAGCTCTGATTAATCATTCAAGTTTGTGAATGGGTTTTTAAATAAACTACTTTAATTCAGCTTATTTTCCTTGCCTTCCTTTATGGTACAGCTCGCATCCTGTTTTCATATGTGGGAGTGGGAAGAAAATATGTCAGTGATCCATTTCTCTGGTAAACTAGGGTTTAGCAAAGCCTCACCCTTGTAAGTTACATGTCGGACGTAGGGCTATATTAAATAGGTGGTCACTGACATTTAAAGCCAGATGTTTCAGAAACTTAAAACAGCATAGACGTTTAAAATGAAATCGTGGGCCAAGGATTAGCTCAATAGTGCTGTGCCTGCCTGGCAAGTGCTAGGTCCTAAACTGATAACTTGTACCCAAAAAAGAATGAAGTGTTGGCATTCACATTGGGATCCTGTAAAATGGTTTCTATGGCTAGGTTTTGCTGTTTTCAGGTTTGTACTAAGTTGTGGTTTAATAGAACCAGGCCTTCATTAGGAGTAATGTTTCCAGATAAGCTGTGTACCACTGCTCTGCTAGGGCACTTCTTAGCTCTGGCAAGGAAAAATCAAATTGTACAAGTTAATGGGTGCTGAGCTGAATGCTGGGAGCTGTTTACGTTGAGGGGGGGCTTAACAGCAGATGCTCAGTAAATAGGGCAGATGGAATCAAAATAACCCCCCAGGCACTGAGATGTCATAATTGTGTACACACCTGAGCACACTGCCCTTGAGCATCCAAGTAAAATATTCCACCCAGATTGCTTATCCCCTTTGAAACCTATGTAAATTTAATTCCTTTCCCAGTTAGGGGAAGTAGCTAATACTTGTGGTGTTAGCCCACTCACCCATGGATGAAATCTCCCGGCTAGCTTCTACTACCCCAGTGTCAGCCCTTCCACACATGAATGTGATAAACTTGACTTCCAAGCCAGCTGCTAGAATCTCCCCGAGTGCTTCCTGTCTACAAAAAAACTCAAAAGTCTGTTTTGACAAGTGGATTCTTTATAATAGGGTCTTGATAAGTTGTCCTGGTTGGGTTCACATTTACCATCCTGCTTCATCCTCCCAGAGTACTGAGAATGTAGGTGTCCTATAGCTGGCATCAACCAGAAATTTAAGAGCAGTACAGAAGCAATAACTAACTACATGGTAGCAAATGCTGAAGTTTCTCAGGTTCACCTGTCCAGCCTAAATTTTGAAACAGTAGGGCTGGGCTGGGAATTTAGCTCAGTGGCACTGCTGCCTCAGCAAGCAGAAGGTCCTGAATTCCCTCTCCAGTACCAACAGAAACAAATAGGGCTGGCTATGATGGGCCCTCCTGTAACCTTAGCACTTAGGAAGCTGACAAGAGGATTGGTAGGAGTTAGGCCAGCCTGAACTGAACTATGTAGGGATAAGGTAAATTCTAGAGAAAAGCTTGCCTTGACTCATTCTGAAATCCTCTACTTAGGGGCCTAAGGTATCTTAAATATCAGAAGAATGATCCAGCTTTCCTTAGGCAATAAACTTGAGTGTGAATTCACTATGGAGACTAGGCTTGCCTGGAACTTGGTCATTGGTTTCTCTATTTGAAACAAATTTGCTAGAAGAGGGTTCTAATTTTGGATAATATTGGAAGCATAAGATAGTTCACTGACATAACAGCTTGATTAAATATTTCTATTAAAAAATTTACATTCTGGGGATTTAGTTCAGTGGTTCTGCTGCCTGCCTCACAAGCTCAAGGTCCCAAGTTTGATCACCAGTACCAAAAAAAAAAAAAAAAAAAAACTTACTATCACAATCCATGTACTTCACTGTACTGTATGTTTATACAAGGTTGAAGAGTAAATTCATATTTTCTAGGTAAGCAAGTAGATTCAAGGAAGATAACCTTGTCAAAGTTCCTGCACCCACTGGATCTCATAACTCAGACAACACCACAGACAATTCTGTACCCCATAGTACTGTATACCCCATTTCAGTGCAATTTCTGTGGCAGCACAGTGTTTTCTCTCCTGTTTATCATCAAATCTGGAACTTAACTAGGTAAATGTCTGAATGTGCCTGTTATTTATTACCTTTTTTATGAACTTGGGTAGAATAGAAAAATCCTTAGGGAAAATACAATCAAACTTGCAGACAGTCCAAGACCGTGCCCTTTACAGTTTGAAATATAGGAATATTGTCAATCTTTTGAATGAATTTAAAAGTGGACAAGCTGCCTGGAGTATATTCAAATCTGTTGGGAATACAGAAATTCAAATTGGTTTCTTGCCTTAAACTAGGGCCAGAACTACATTTTCCAAAACCTGTGAGTGTGGACATTCTACATTCCTTTGTATCTCACATCACTTGGCTGCTTTTGGGTCCCAATGCGTGTAGTGTTTAACTCAAACCTGGAAGTAGATTTCCTGTTGAAGCTTATAAAACAGGACAGGGAAAAACAAAAACCTCCAAAGAGGTTCATTGTGTGATTCAGTGACTGGAAAGATTGGGAACCACTTACCTCCAAGGAGATTGTATATGCTGGTGTCAGGGAGGCTTGATTGGGCTTTTTTGGGGGGGCTGGGGTGTGAGATGGTATGTAGTTCAGGCTAGCCTAAAACAGTGATCCTTCTGCCTCAGCCTCCCAAGTGCTGGGATTACAGGTTTGTGCCACCACACCCAGTGGTTTGACTGGATTTTGATGTGGCTCAAGAACCTGAAATTTCACTGGGTGTGGTGGCACATACCTGTAATCCCAGCACTTGGGAGGCTGAGGTAGCAGGATACTGTCAGTTCAAAAAGTCAGCCTGAGCTACACTTTGAGACCCTGTCTCAAAAACAAAACAAAAAAAAATCTGAAATTTAGTCAACTATTGTTACAAGGGAGAGAGAAAGTATTGGATAGTGTTTTATCTACCATAACCAGAGAGAAAGGTTCACAAGAATTCATATTTTATTCCACTGTGCAACAGATTTTACCAAAGGCTTGAGTGAAATGCTTTGAAATTTCAGTGTCTAATCAAACTCTCCTTCCACTTGAGAACAGCCCAAACTTCTGAGAGAGTTCTGCCACATCAGGACCCAGGCTGGGTGAGGAGGAAAATAACAGAAAAACAGGCTCGTGGGCATTCTAGGTTGTGTTTTGTTTTGTTGTCATTGTTCCAAGATTTGAGAAAGAAAAGACCTAAACTTCAGTTATCTTACATTGAAAATGTAGCCAGCCTTGAGAGTTCTCCAGCTTTAGGAATAGGGAGCCGCTGAGGCAGGAAAATTGCAAGTTTGAGGCCAGCCTTGGCTACCTAGTAAGTCCTCCTTGCCAACAACAAGCAGTGATCTGTGAGGAATGTTCAACTTCATCACCTCCCTCAAGAAAGAAGACACAGGGTGTGGTGCCTCATGCCTGTAATCCCAACACTCAGGAGACTAAGGCGGGGAACCACCATGAGTTTGAGGCCAACCTGGGCTACATAGTTCAATGCCAGCCTGAACTACATAGCGAGACCTTGTCTCAAAAAACCAAAAAAAGCCGGGTGTGGTGGTGCACACCTGTAATCCCAGCACTCGGGAGGCTGAGGCAGGAGGATCACTGTGAGTTCGAGAACAGCCTGGGCTACATAGTGAGTTCCAGGTCAGTCTCAACTACATAGTGAGACCCTAGCTCAAAAAACAAAACAAAACAAAGACACAATGAAAAGCTATTTCTGTAAGAGCTCTTTATAGACCAAAGCCTAGACAAGAGGAAGAGGTTGGGTTGGGAAGCTAAGTCCCTTCCCTGGCCTCCAGGCAAGCCTCAGTGAACATGCCTTGGAACTTCCAGATGCCGGCTTCCCCTTGTCCTCTTGGTCTAGAGAACTTAGCACCTTTTAGGTCTCACGGCGGGGAGTACCTTTATCTGAAGGGAATAAGGGAAATACATCCCCAGCATGTCTCCCCCACTCTGGGTGCTCAGTCTGTGGCCTCCATCTTGACCCCCCGGGGTACCAGGAAGATGGCCCCGTCCGCAGCCTGTTGCAGTGCATACTCTTCAGGGGAGTAGCTGTTGCCTGCCTCATCCCGAAGGTGCTGGAAGATGTCACGGTACAGCTCTGCCAGTTGTTGGCGCATGACTTCCAGGGTGCGGTCGGCCTCCCCGCGGGCCCTGAGAAGCCGCTCCCTTTCGTTGCCCAGCCGTTCCAGCTCGCGCTCCAGCTGTACGATGGTCTCCAGCTTTCTCTTGCGGCAGTTCTGGGCAGCCACCTTGTTCTTGCCTCGCCGTCGGATGTCCCGAACTAGCGCCAGCTGGCTCTCCGTCAGCGGATACCGTGCCAACAGCTCATTAAAGTCATCTACCGGCAAGTTGACAATCTTGTCCGTTGGGAAGGGGATCTTCATGGCCAGTGCCCGCCGCTCATCCCGACTGCCCGCCTCCCCCCGTGCAGCAGGCTTAGCTCGCACAGGGCCCGTGGACGGCTCTAAGGCCATGGGGGGCTCAGCGGAAGGCAAGGCATAGTTGGGGTGCGCCAAGGAGCCGGGCATGAGTGAATAAGCGTACTCCACTGGGTACATCTCTACATATTCGCTTCGCCGCCGACCGGCCTCTGTCCCCTCCAGCTCAAGAGATTCCGCATCACTGTAGTTGAGGGATAGTCCTGAATCGGATTCTGGGTCCTCTTGGGTCTTGGGTGGCCCCGCTGGCAGCCCAATGTCCAAAAGGGCTAAGGGGTCTGGGAGGGGCTCGTTGAGCAGGCCCGAGAGGGTCAGTGGCTTGGGGACCGGTATGGCCATGTTGCTGTAGGAGTATGGGGGATCTGGGACATGGGACGCAGAAGCTGGGAGTTCGTAAGATGGTGGAGGAAGGGGGAAGCCCGTGTCTGGGTGCACTGAGCAGTAGGAGAGAGATGGCGGAGGTCCAGGGTATGGGGTTGAGGCTTGGATTTCAAATGATGGCTCACTGGGAGCATTTAGACCCTGTAAGGAAAGACACAAATAATTTGTTTTTGTTTTTTTGTTTGTTTGTTTCTTTTGAGACAGGGTCTCACTAGTAGTTGAGATTGACCTGGAACTCACTGTGTAGCCCAGGCTGGTCTCAAACCCACAGAGATCCTCCTGCCTCAGCCTCCCGAGTGCTGGGATTACAGACGTGTGCCACCACGCCCTGCAAGACACAAAGAATTTGAAGACAAGCTGAGAAAAGAAACCAGCAAATCAGGTACAATGGTGCATGCCTGTAATCCCAGGTACTTAGGAGCCTGAGGTGGGAAGATTACAGTTTCCAGGTTGAACAGCATGTCCAAGAGAGACACCCACTCATTCTGGACTTGTCAGGATCAAGTGGGGTCCTTCTGAAAGACTCCATGAAATGAAATGGTAACAAGAGAGCGGAAAATTGTCAAAAATCACTGGAAGCACTGGGCATAGTGGTGCATGCCTGTGACCCCAGCACTTGGGAGGCTGAGGCAGGAGGATTGCAGTGAGTTTGAGGCCAGCCTGGGCTCCATAGTTCAGTAGCCTGAACTGTATAGTGAGACCCTGACTGAAAAAAAAGAAAAAAAAAAAATAGAAGTTTCTGAAGTCAGCTTCAGAAGAGACCAGCCTAACTAACCCTGGAAGTTACAGAACCTGCTCAGAAGCAGCTCTTAGTAGAAATGACTCCTTGAATTCTTTCAGGAAAATAAGTCCATGTTATCCAAGATGACCCCTCAGCACCCTTTCCTGCTGTGGTTACCAAGGGTCAAAGGGTCAAGTGCACTCCCCAGCCATGCCCTGGGTACCCAGCAGAGGGAGCCATTGTGTGGAAAGGAGGGGTGGGGCAGATCCTGAGGGCCCCAGGCCCAGTGGAAGGGGAGGGCTGGGAGGCACCAAGCATCTTGGGGAGCCAGCACAAGCTCTGCCCTCTCCTTTCAGTGCCTGCCCAGGTGCAGTGAGGAGAGAACATGCTGGAAACAAGGCCCCCAACCCACATCAGGGAGCCACCCTGCTCCAGGGCAGCCTGGGACAAAGGCATCATTGTTAAGCCAACAGACACCCCTTTGTCCAAACTGTAGGAGGAGAGGACCCCAGCATAGCCTGACTCTCCTTCCTGAGGCCCCTGAACTACTGCTCTGCTACCTGGGAGAAATGGGACCAGTTGCTAAGGGCAGGGGAGAAAAAGAGGGAAGATGGGCAGGGCTGGAGGGGGGGAGGTCAGAAGGGAAGAGAGGGAGGACAGAGCAGGGGAGTAGAGTGAAAGACCTGAGCAGAATGCCTGCTGCAAGAAGCCTAGACCCAGTCAGACCCCTCCCTCCCCGGCACGCCTATCCCCTGCTCACCCACACTCCCTTTCCCCAGGTTCCTCAGGGTTTCCATCCACATCTCCCACGTACTCCAGCACTTCTTTTCCAGGGCCTGTAACATTTCTAGCCCTGAGCCCTTTCCTCCCCATCCCTGCCTCCCTTGGGCCAGAATCCCTGCTCCTCCCTTCTTCCTAGCCCTCCTCACCTGCAGCTCAGTGATGGACATGATCTCTTGCCAAGTCAGTTCCATCTCACCCAGCTCCAGTGTGGGCAGCTGAGTCCCCCTGTTCCTGCTCTGCTGAGGAGGACACAGGGGCATCCTACTGGGCCAGGGTCTGGGCCAGGTTTTCCCAAAGCCCAAAGGGCCCAGCAACCTGTGCAGAAGGGAGAAAGGCATTAGAGCTGCTCCTGCTAGATTTGGCATGTGTCCTGCCTCTCTGAAGGGGTCCCCCCAGCTTCACCCCCACTCACCCTGGACTTGTCAGCCTCCCCCTTCACCCAGCAAGTTCTTCTCTGTGCTGTGGACTCTATCTCACCTATTACAGCCACAGTCACTTCCTTTGGGAGCACGCAGGTCTTTACCTTTTTTTCCAGTAAGATGCCTTCTTCCTCCCCTACTTGTCACTCCCCCAAACTGTAGTCATGGCCACAGACAGAGTGAGATCTTCCGGGGTTTTTTGGTTGGTTTGTTTTATCATTTTGTGAGGAAACATCAAGAGTTTCCCCTGCTTTCCTCCCGTGTCCTCAGTTTTAGGGTCTCAACCTTCTTCCCTCAAGATGAGACTAAGTGCTTGGGGATCCCCAAAAAGTGTGTTGTTGTGGGAAGTGCTAGGCAGACAGCCCACCCCCTTCTGGAAGATATGGCCCAGGCCTGGCTGCCGATAGCAGCCCTGCCCTCTCCTCCTATCCTGAGCCTGGGCTCCCCTGCCTGGGCCAGACAGATAAGAGGTTTATCAGCTTCAGGCAGCAGAGGCAAAGGAGGATTGGGCTCCAGAGACACTGAACCTCCCTACGCTGTGTCCCCCAGGGGCATCTTGGCCATACCACAACCCACCCAGGGGCATCTCTTGTCTTCCAAGGTAAATAGCAACCATAGCAAAGACTTAGTTAATAAGCACTTGTCGAGAGCTGTGCCAGTGAGATTGATTTTCACAAAGATCTTGGAAAGTCCATTCAGAAACTGAGACCCAAGCTACCAAAAAAAGAAGGAAAGAGAAAAAGAAACTCAAGCTGGTAAATGGAACGATGAGGCCTGGGACCTAACTTCTTCGCTCCCCTGCAGTGCCTTCCCACCGCACTCCTGGGTCTCTCTGCTCAGAGCCAGGCCTGGCTGCCCTCCTCATTCCATCTGCACGACGGGGTCTCAGTCCCTTTTCTCCTGGGCAATATGTTTCTTTAGATCCTTGAATCCATACTGCCCTCCAGCCCCTCTCTCTTCTTTTGGCCTCACATCTAGCGGCAGCTCTACCACACAGCAGCAGTGCAATGTTGGGCAATCCGTCTCACTGCTCTGGGCCTGTTTCCTCCTTTGTAAAACCAGGGAGTTGGACTACTTCAACTTGGAGGTCCCTTTCCACCTGGTCAATTTAGCGTTCTTAGCAAGCTCTCCCTCATACGTTGATCATCTGCTCTGCTGGTCCCTCTTCTCATGCTACCTCTCTACACCCTGACACTCGTTTCTGCATCTGTTCTTGTCTGCTGCAAAAGAGTCCAACTTGGCAGGAGCCTTCTGATGTCTTAGGTCAAACACACACACACACACACACACACACACACACACACACCAGCCAAACACGCCACCACCACAAAAGTAAGAAAGGGAGGCAAGCTGAGGGTGAAGGAAACATTGCAGGATAGAGAATAGGACTGAGTGATATCAGATTGCATGACTTTAGACCACCCACCCACTGGGCCCACTGCAGCTATCCAATATGGGATCCACTGTTGGAATGATCATGAAGTTAGCAAGAGCCACAGATTATCCTTTTGAAAGAGGATCTCCCTGTGCCACTTGGCCCGCCCCTTTGTTACAGTGCCATCTCCAGAGCTGAGAGTTGGTGTGGGCACAAGCCCTTGGCCGGTAGGCAGAGTGGGTGGGGTATTTGTCTGTCCATTTCAACACCGGAACCCTACTGTCCCCACCCAGGTTCTGGCGGAAATTGCCCAAAAGGCAAAGTGAATGGAGAACGGGTTTGGGGGCAGGAACCACAACTCTTGCCTCATAGTTCTTCATCCACCCCACCCCTCTTTGGTCTCTCCTTCTATCCTCCTGGTTCTAAGGTGCAGTACAAAGATCCTGCCCTAGGAGGCAGAAGACCAAGTTCTCTCGCCTTCGAAATGCTACCTAACCTTGGGCAAAGGGCTTTCCATTGAGTCTCTTCTATTCATCGGAGGACTAGAGAATCTCAGCGCTGTGGAGGTCTCCAACTGCGTCTGGCTCAGGGAGTCACAATTTACTGTGCATCACACTCAGCTGGGGTACGTGTAAAAACAGACTCCTGAAAGCCACCTCAGTTCTGCTGAACTGAACTCACAGAACAGGTACTGAAAACCAGCATTTTAATGAGCATCCTGGTGACTCTGATGCAACTGGCCAATCTTACCTCGAAAAGCACTAGACTAGTCCAACGGTATGCACTTACAGGGGTGAACACAAAGCCAGATGGAGATCAAAGAATGTTCTCTAAGCTTCTTCAGGCCTTCAACCCTTGAGCCAGGGAAGGTTGGCCTCCAGCCTGTCTTTGAGCCTAGCTATCAGCCCTTTCTCATGAAATGCTGACGCTCAGTCTCCCCTTCTCCTGGGGACAGGAAAGTGAGAGTGTGGGAGGGGAGCCGGGGAAGGCTGGGAGGAGAGGGAGTTGAGGAGAACCTCTGGACCAGCCCCACCAGCTCTCTGGTGCAGCAGCAAGTTTGCTGCTTTACCAGACACCCAGGGTGAGTGGTGATGGTCTGCACACCAGGCATGGGCCTCCCTTAGGATCCTTAGGAGCCTACCTTGCAGAAGACTGGTGAGTTGGTACCCAGTAGAATAGGCCAGGGGAAAGTGTACTCAGAATTGGATCAAACAGAATGCCACAGGGGTCCAGAAACAGGGGAGAGGCTGGAAAAGTGTGAATAAGCAGCTCCCACCATACATGTTAACCTACATTTTAAGGTCACACAACAATCTTGCTCCATGGAGTTGCTTTTCCTTCTTCTCTTATTCCGCAGCATTATGGATCAGCTAGAACTGGTACCATCTCCAAGAACTCAAATGCATCCTCCTCAGCCAGGCATGGCGGTGCACGCCTGTAATCCTAGCACTCAGGAGGCTGAGGCAGGAGAACTGCAGAGAGTTCAAGGCCAGCTTGGACTATACAGTGGGTTCGAGGCCAGTCTACACTACACAGCAAGACTCTGTCTCAAAAAAACTAAAAAACAAAACAAACAAAAAAAAAACCTCTTCCTCCTCACTCAAATTCTGAGGTCTTAGAAAGCTGTTTTGTTTGTTTTGTTTTATTTTTTTGGTGCCAGGAATCAAACCCAGGGCTTGCTAGATGCTAAGCAAGCACTCTACCACTGAGCTACACACCTAGACCCCCAGAAAGATTGTAT
The DNA here is from genome assembly GCF_012274545.1 of Fukomys damarensis. Classification (NCBI taxonomy): domain Eukaryota; kingdom Metazoa; phylum Chordata; class Mammalia; order Rodentia; family Bathyergidae; genus Fukomys; species Fukomys damarensis. Next base: position 20,502,147 of record NW_022900927.1, read on the forward strand.
CACAATATAAGTACCTTACAGAATGATACAGAGCTTTGTGCTTAGAATCACTGGTGAGGGAGTCTAGGGAGAGGAAGACATTTGGCCTCCACCATTGTCCTAGGACTCTTGGCAAAAGGGAATCACGGAGAGGAGGCCTGCCTCAGGGTCCCGTTTGGGGGCTTATTAGACTACGCCACCTCTCCAGGTGTCAGTGTAGACACTAGAAGGATGGGGAGGCATCAGTAAAACAGGATGTAGACTGGCAAGTGAGCAAACCAATTAGGAAGATCAGGGAGAACTCCCAAAGTAGGAGAGGCTGACAGAGGTTACAGAGAGATGCACAAAATGAAAGAAAAAGGAAGAGCTCTGAGCAGAGCAATACCAGTTCTGTGGGTGCAGGTATGATTGAAACATGCATGGGAGCAAGGGAGCAGGGGACAAGTTTCCACGATCCTGTCCTTATTCCTAGACCCCCAACTACAGTCCTTTGGGGTCAAAGACTTGAGACTCCCAAACCCCGAAGATCTGATAGCTTCTCTCCTCTTCCACCCAGCCTCCCACCACCCAGCAGCCATCAGACTCCGAGGTCGGGACACCTTGTTCTCCCTTCCTGTTCCAGTGACCTCTCCCACCCCCAGGGCCCAGAGAAGAGAAGGGGCAGCAGGGACACAAGACGCCCCTGACCACTTCATCCCGCTGTAGCAACACTTCTGAGACTCCAGACTGCCAGCCTCTCCAATCCCTGTTTTCCCCAAGTCCCAGCCGGCTGGACAAGGCAGCAGAATGGAATGGGGCAGGAGAAAGGATGACAGCATGTGCTTGGGAGTCTGTTGGCTCCTCTGGGGCAGCCCTCCGGCTGGGCTGGAAGCTTCCTCCTGGCCTTTCCCAGACCTTCAGGGGTCCTCAGGGTACCATGATGCTGTCCCCATCCGCATCCTCCCACCCCAAAGATTCCGGAACACCCCAAAAGCCATCGAAGTCTTCTCCCAGAGGTTTTCTCAAAGATGTCAAATTCCTAAACAAGAGACACTCTGGAAAGGTTTCCTACAAATATTCTGAAAGTTGGTTTTTCCCTCCGCTCCACCTCCTCAGCCTGACCCTTGGGTCCCACGCGGACCACCCTCCCCCCAGCCCGCCCCCCACCCCACTTTCAGGCACCTGTGGCAGAGTCCAAGCAGGGT
>NW_022900927.1:20503381-20521056 GCF_012274545.1 Fukomys damarensis
CGGGCCGGAGATCCTGCTACCTCTGAGAAGCCGCGCGGGCCGAGCCCCGCCCCCGGACCATCGCTGGGAGCCGAGCCTGGCCGCTCCGCTCCAGCTGAGCGCAGGAGCTCCAAGCAGGCGCACCGGCTGTCGCTCTGAGCCCTCGGCCTCAGTTCTCAGTTCTTCCTGCTACCCTCCCCTTTCCCTGTGGCCCTCCTCCTCCTGCCCCTTCTGGCCAAGAGAGGAAACTTGAGCCCGGTGTGGTTTCTGCCCGCACCCCGCCCCCGCCTCACTCCAGGCCAGCCGGGGCACACAGGGCTCCAGGCCGCTCCCAGCGCTCTCAGCCCGGAGTCCAGCCGGCTCTGCGAGTCTCCCGTGCACAGGATGAATTCCAACCCAATGGTCCCCTCCAGAGTGACCTCTAGACTTTATACAACTTGTAGCCTCCTTCCCCGCTCCTGTGGCTCTCTTAGAGACAGGGAAACTGAGTCATTAGCAGGGTGGCAGACAGGAAGTTAAGGACCTGGTGTGTGGCTTCCCAGGTGTCCAGGCAGGTGCGCATCCAGGACGCGCCTGGTCCTGGGAACAGGCTGAAGGAGCTGTTTTGGGGAGGAGGAGCTGCACTGCTTTGACGCGTCCTTTCACCTGTAGCCCTGTCCCCTCCCCCTCAACTTCTGATGTTTTAAGACAAAGGTTTCTTTCTTGGCCAGGTGTTCCCCCCCCCCCCGTTGTTCGTGTGTGAGAGGAATTGGGTGAGTGGGTGCCCAGGAGGGAGATTATTCACCTCCCTTAAAAGGAACGCTGGGTGTCCTCCTTTCTTCTAGTCAAAGCAGCCCAGCCACGTGGCAGTCGTGTACCCTGGACAAGCCAGACGCATGTGTGGAACTCGGGTTAGCTGTCCACAGCACTCTGTATCAGGCTAGTGCTTACCCAGAAGCATCTCACTCATCAGTTTTCCTCAGAGTGAGAGGACCCAAACTCAGACCAAAGATCACTCTAGAGGCTATGAGGAAAGCATCTTCTTTCTTTCCTTCCTCCCAGTTTTTAGTAGCTTTCAGCACTAAAAAAAAAATGTCCTTCACAATCATCTCTTTAAAAAGTCCTTCACATGTCTACCTTCAACCTTTCTACTTTTCTTCTCATGAGGTTCATGTTACATTGGAAGCATCTAGAGACTGGAGAAGCCAGTCATGGTGGCACCTCTAATCCCAGCACTCGTATCATCATGAGTTTAAGGCCAGCCTGGACCACATAGTGAGCTCATGGCCAGCTTGAACTACATAGCTAGACTCTGTCTCAAAAAGCAAAAAAAAAAAAAAAAAAAAAAACCTGGGGAAATAGGTGCCACCCCAGGGTAGGGCTGGCCTTTAGCCAGTGTGTTCTGATGCGATTATGTTCATAGTTAAAATATTCTGTCCTGGTTGATAAACAGCAGTGGCCGTGAGCCCTCCAGGTGTTTCTTCATCACATCACCACTACCTTGGCTACCCCCACTTCTCCCCTGCAACCCCCCAAATCCTACAATACGACCAGGCCCATGAAAAGGCTGTTTTGATATCACAAGGAGACTCCTCTGTAGGCTTACTTGTGCTGGGATTAATCAATGCCCATGCCAAACTCATGGGTAAATGCTTGGAATTCCAACTCTATCCCAGGAGATCAGGATTGTACATTCATGATTTATGTAGGACAGAAAGTGATCCAACGACTTCACTGTGTGTTACATGTAGGCTCAGAGTCTCTTAAGACCTGGTCGTGAATCTGTGTCACACACATGAACCTTCAGATACAGTTCTCTCACTTGCATACTCATTTGGGCCCCTCAGAGGGGTTGAACAGTGGTGAGTCACACTTGTGGCTGATTATATAATGATGTCAGGTTACAGATAATTCACAAACATTTATTGAATGAGAACACCAGTTCAGGATGCTGTATGGTGTGGCAGATACAACTATAGATAACACAAGCCTTCTCATTCATTCATCCAAAAAGTCACTGAGTGTCTACTATGTCTTACAGTCCAGAAATGCGAAGGTGAATAAGGCATGGTTCATGTCCTCACCCACTGGGTAGCCTGGGAATTACCCTAAGGTCTACGTGAAGTGCTGTGGAGCAGAAGAGGAAATAAATTCTACCTGGTGAAATTCAGAGAAGTGATCACAGAGAAGGTGACAGTTGAGTTGGGCTATGGCAAAAGAGAAGGGGAAGAGTATTTTGAGCAAACGGTGGGTTTAATAGAGGTTGGAATGGGGTGATTAGAAGTAGAAGAAAAGCATTAGGGGCTGGGCTGTACATAGCTTAGGAGGAGAGCATTTGCCTAGTGTGTGTGCAGCCCTCCATTCCATCCTCAGCACACGAAAGAAAAAAAGAAAAAAAATATAAGCCTGGTTTGCTCAGTATGAGGGATTGAACCCACGACCTTCACACTGAGTACATCACTAGCCCTTTTCATTTATGTTGAGACAGTGTCTCACTAAATTGCCGAATTGCCTAGGGTGGGCCTGAATTTGTGATCCTCCTGCCTCAGCTTCCCAGAGGGCTGGGATTACAGGTATTGGCCACCACACCTGGCTAAGCCTAGAAAATTAACTGGGGTAGAACTGTAAAATGTCTTGAAAATCAAAAGGGAAAATGTATTCTGTCTGGTAAGCAATGGGATTCATAGTGCTCGGAGTCCCTTAGTACCTATATGTGGGGACAGATATGGTCATACAGGGTGAGCTAAGTGAGCAGACAGCCTTCATGTAGACAACTGGCTAGCTGAGGTGTCTCCCCCTCGCCTCACACGCCTCCTGTAGGAAGAGGTCTTTGCTGGTTCCCAGCATGTGTCTTGTCTACCAAACACTCCTTCCAGCCCTCAGTCCCCCAAAGCCCAGAGTTGATCCCCTCCTACCTAGTCTCCTTCGCTTGATCTACAGCATTTGGAGCATTAGCTGAGTTGCACCCTGAGTGGGCTGAGTAGTGCCTGTGGCTTGGCAAACCAGTGACACCTATGGTTTTCTTATCCCACAAATTCTCCCACTTCAACAAAGGTAGCCAAGGCAGAAAGAAACAGAAAAATGTGGCCATGAAGCTTTACTCTCTGCTCACTCTCGACCTGTGCTGCCCTCCCACTCCCTGAAGTCTCCCTTGTCACTCCTGGCCAAGCCACCCCCACCCGCACCCCCACAACTTGTGTGCACACCACCAGCAGCACCAGGTCAAGCCACAGCAATGTTGCCAAACACCCCAGTGGGTTATGCAACCAGCTTCCGGAGATGACAAGGGCGGGGTGGGTAGAGGTGGAACCAGGGGAGGGCCACGGGTCCCAGAGGGAGCTGGCGGCCTCGCCTGTTGCCTACTGGTGTGACCGCAGTGGCCCCAGAGGGCGGGGATAGCGCTGGCCCTTTATCAGTGCCCCACAGGGTTGCACCCGCCACCCCCTGGCTTCCTCTCTCAACAGACGGAAAGGGAGGCAGCCACAGGGGGTGAGGGAGGGCTGGGCGTTATCCTGGGCAGCAGAGCCAGGCAGTTGCCCAGATGGGGGAGGTGCTGGAGGAGGTCTGGACCAGGGAATAGCCAGGCCGCTTCCTAAAGCAAGGCGGAGTGGAAGGAGCCGGGGCCCGCAGGGCAAAGCCCAGTCTCCTGAGCCAACCACTCATTTGTCCTTGTGCTCCAGCTTGGGTAAGGATAGGGCTTTTAAATGTATTTTATTCTGTTTGTTTATTTATGCAAATAAATATCCTATATTATTAAAGAAAAAAGAAAGGAATACTGTTAAGCACCAAAATTGTATGTTATTACATTGCATGTACAATAAGAGAGAGGTGATTGCAACACTTGGTGTACAAGTACTTAGCTCTGAAGTCACGAATGTAAAAAACATGAAATACCAAGCAATACAATAATTACAAAGCAGAAAATTTGTGCTAATGAGCAAAAGGCAACAGTCAAAACAATTATTGTAGACATCCTAGTATTGCTATAAATGCTCGCTTAGTGTTTCTTTTGTACTTTTAATACTTTAGAATGTTAACCGAGCGTATTTCTTATAAATTTGCAGGAGATGCATTTACAATCCCCTATGTCTGCTGTCCACTTAATGTCATGGTGAGAAAGCCATTCGTAAAGCCAAGCACAGTGTGCTACTGTTTCTGCTTCCACCTTTATAATTTTGCACAAACTAGTAAATGGTGAATCAGTTTGCCAGCATAATTTTCATGTACCCAGAATGGCTGGATGATTTTTTTGTTGTTGTTGTTGTTTTTGACACAGGGTCTTGTTCTGTACTTCAAGCTGGCCTTGAACTCACTATGGAGTCGAGGCTCCTCGAACTCACAGCAATCTTCCTGCCTCAGCCTCCAGAGTGCTGGGATTACAGACTTGTGCCACCATGACCAGCAGGACAGGATTTTTTTGGGGGGAGGGCTGGGGCACAGTGCATGTCATCTATTTTTATTATTTTTTATCAGTACCTTTGTAGTACATAATGATTACATTCATTGGTGGGGCATTGGTACATGTACCTGATGTAGATCTTAATTCTTTTTTAAATCCCCTTCTTCCTCTAGCCCCCACAATAGGATTTTTTAAAAAAGTCTTTAAGAGCTGAGTATGGCACACTTGAGAGGCTGAGGCAGGAGGATCACCATGAGTATGAGGCCAGCCTGGGCACATATTAGGTTCAAGGCCAGCTTGAACTACATAGAGAGACCTTGTCTCCAAAAAAAAAAAAAAAAAGTCTTCCTTCTTTCCTGGTTTTTTGAGACAGGGTGTCCCTATGTAATCCGAGCTGGCCTTAATTCCTGGTGTTCGCCCTGAGCCTCCTGAGTGCTAGGATTATAAGTATGTACTGCTATGAGCCAGGCATGGTGGCGCATGCCTGTAATCCCAGCACTTGGGAGGCTGAGGCAGGAGGATTGCTGTGAGTTCGAGACCAGCCTGGGCTACACAGTGAGTTCACTTCCAGGTCAGTCTCAACTACATAGTGAGACCCTGTCTCAAAACAACAACAACAATTTAAAAAAATGGAGAAAATATGGGGCTGGGGATTTAGTTCAAAGGTAGAGCCTGGTGTGGTGGTGCATGCCTGTAATCCCAGCACTCAGGAGGCTGAGGCAGGATCGCTGTTAGTTTGAGACCAGCCTGGGCTACATGAGCTCCAGGTCAGTCTCAACTACATAGTGAGACCCTGTCTCAAAAAAAAAAAAAAAAAAAGTAGAGAACTTGCCCAGTGTTCTTGAGGTCTGGTTTCAATCACCAAGGCTGCAAAATAAAATAAAATGTTAATCTGATACTATTAGGAGATGAATGGGCCAGGTGTGGTGGCAAATGGCTATAATCCTAGCACTCAGAAGGCTGAGGCAGGAGGATTGCCATGAGTTCAAGGCCAGCCTGGACTACATACTGAGTTCAATACCAGCCTGCATTACAGAGTAAAACCATGTCTCAAAAAAACAAAACAAAACAAAAAAAGGGTGAATATCCCTGGAGGTGAGAGTTCTCTGGGTTTGAGGCACTGAGAACACTCTACCTGGAGGTCAGACTGGTGGAGAAATGCTAGAGACAGGGTTGAAACAGCAGGCAGCCTGATGCGGAAGGGAGTGGGGAGGAGACTGCGCCGTGTAGGTGGCTGGACTTCCAGGAACTGGCCCTCAGGCCACAGCTCTTCATCCCAGCACTGTTGGGCAGGGCTAGGGCTGGCCACACTGCGGGCACAGTGCCAGGCTAATGGGCTTCAGTCACCTTCCAGGAACCCCAAAACCCCTTCCACACCCCACTGTTGCAATCCTCTGCAGTGGGCAGGGCCGCCTAGGAAGTCCTACGGGGAGGAGTTCGGAAGGCCCGACACCTGCTGTTTCCCCCTGTGCGCAGCGTCTTGTTCTGTCCAGTCTCCCTCCTTGGTCCCCTTTGTTCCCCTCTACCCAGAATACCCTTTCTGCCCTTCCACCAGTCTGAGCAGAAGAGACCTGTGGGTTTCAGTCTCAGCTCGACACTTAGCAGTGGGAACTTGGGCCAATTGTTGAACCTTTCTGAGTCAGCCGTCACAGGATGTGTGGCATGAGGTGAGGCAATGTGCACACCACAGCGTGCGTTTCAGAAAGCACATCGGTGCTGCTTCCCTTCTGTGCTCTTCTCCAAGGCTCACTTCAGTCAGGACCTAGTGACACAACACTTCTGGCTACTTCAGCTTGTGTACATCTTCCTCTTCTTTAACTCTGTTTGTGGTTAACCTCATTTAAACATTTTCTTTTCTTTTCTTTTTTGGTATTGGAATTTTTTTTTTTTTTAAATAGGGTCTTGCTGTGTAGCCCAGGCTGTCCTTGAACTTGAGTTGATCCTCCTGCTTCAGTTTCCCAAGTGCTGGGATTACAGGTGTGCACCACCATGCTGAGCTAAATATTTTCTAATTGAACCATTATTTTGTGTTTTACTGAATCAGCCTAAAACAACCATAATATAAACTATATTATACAGCCAGGTATGGTGGCTCATGCCTGTAATCCCAGCACTCGGGAGGCTCAGGCAGGAGGATCGCTGTGAGTTCAAGACCAGCCTGGGCTACGGAGTGAGTTCCAGGTCAGTCTCAACTATATAGTGAGACCCTGTTTCAAAAAAACCAAAAATAAATAAATAAACTATATTATACAAAACTTGTCCCAGGCACCATACTGTAATAGTAAAAGCATAAATTTCAGAGTAAAAACCTTGTTACAAAAATTCCAGGACTCTGCTGACACAGCAGAATTGCAAGTTCAAGCCCAGCTTGGGCAATTTAGTAAGACTCTGTCTCAAAATTTAAAAAGGGCTTGGAATAATAGCAATAGAGTGTCCCTGAGTTTGCTCCCCAGTATTATAACAAAAACAAAAATAAGATACGTGGGTGTGGTGGCACACACCTGTGATCCCAACACTCCGAGGCTGAGGCAGGAGGATCACTATGGGTTCGAGACCACCCTGGGCTTCATAATGAATTCAAGGCCAGTTTGAACTACAAAATGAGGTGTTGGCTCAAAAAACAGAAAACAGGGGCTGGGGATTTAGCAAAGTGGCACCACGCCTGTCTTGAAAGTGCAGTCCCGAGTTCGATCTCTGGTACCCAATAAATAAATAAATAAATTTAAAAAATAACAAGAAAACAGTGAAAAGATGCCTGTACTCAAACCATGGCTTTGAGATTTACTTTGAGATCTTTGGCAAATTCTTTAATATCTCTGCACTTAATTTACCTACCTGTAATTTGGAGATAATAACAATACTTATCTTTTTAAATTTTAATTAATTAGTTAATTAATTTGGTACTAGAGATCAAACTCAGGACCTTGCACTTGCCAGGCAGGTGCAATGCCACTGAGCTAAATCCCAGTTATCTTTTGTTTTTGAGACAGGATCTTGTTATGTTGCCCAGGCTGGCCTCAAACTCGTGGTGATCCTCCTACCTCAGACTGAGTGCTGGGATTACAGGTGTGCACCGCCACCACGCCCAGCTCTTAACTATACTTAGTTTACATGTCACTGTCAAAAATAAATGAATTAGCTGGGCATGGTGGCTCACACTTGTAATCCTAGCACTTGGGAGGCTGAGGCAGGAGGATCACTGTGAGCTCCAGACCAGCCTGGGCTACATAGTGAGTTCCAGGTCAATTTCAAGTACATAGTGAGACCCTGTCTCGAAACAAAAACAAAAACAAAAATAAATAAATTAATAAATAAATGAATTAAAAAATGGGTACATTGGGGCCAGGGATTTATTTAGCTCAGTGGTGCCACCGCCTGCCTGGTAAGCACAAGGTCCCAAGTTCGAGCCCCAATGCCAAAAAAAAAAGGTACATGTGTTAAATTCAGTGATTAATACTTGGGATATTAAATGACACATACTGTGTATAAAAAAGATCTGGGCTTTGGTTAATATTATTAAAATTTAAAATAAATATTAAATTATTATCAAATTTTTGTTAACTAATAGATAAACTTACTGGGGAGGATTATAGTTTATGTGTTTTGTTGTTTGGTTGATTTTCCTGGTTTTTCTGAGACAGGGTGTTGCTATGTAGCCTAGGCTGGCCTCAGACTCATGGCTGTCCTCCTGGGGGCTGGGAGTACAGATGTGCACCATCACACCCGGAGGGTTTTTTGTATATACCCCACGATTATCTAGTCCTCAGTATAATGTATATAGTCATTCACTCAACAGATATTTATAGAGTATTACTAAATTGCTACATTTAGAAGATACTGACATAACTTAGGCCCAGTGGTGCACAGCGCTTTGGGAGGCTGAGGCAGGAAGATCATCAAATTGCCAAATTTGAGTTTAACTGGGGCATTTTAGTGAGACTTTACCTCAAAGTAAAAAACAAAAAAAGGCTGGAAGTATAGCTCAGTGTGAAGGTTCTGGTTCGGCTTCTGTTCTCCCCCAAAAAAACATAGATTGCCTTTGGGCAATCACAGTCTAATGTAACAGATATGTGTTACAACAAACAAACAAAAAAATGCAAAAAACTGGAAGCTATGCATGGTGGCACAGGCCCGTGATCCCAACATTTGGAAGGCTGAGGCAGGGGCAGTGCTGTGAGTTTGAGGCTAGCGTGGGCTACATAGTAAGACCCTGTACCCTCCCCCCACAAAGAAATTAAAAAGCCAACTGGATATGTCAATGACTTGCAAACCCATAAATTATCTGAGAACAAAGAAAAAGGAGAAACTGACTGCCTCAGAGAAGCCCCTGATAGAAGATCATCTTTCAGCTAGTCTTGAAGAGAAAAGAGCCTGATTTTTCTAGGGAGAAACTGGAGTTCATCATTCCAAGCAGCTGGGGTGCATAGGGGTCTGATCAATTACAGTGTGTGAGAGTCCCAGTATTGTAACAGAGGTTTGGGTGGACAGGAAATTTCCAGTGTCCTGGGATAGCAGGGTACATAACAGTGGCCAGGGCTCAAGGCCCACCCCCTGGGAGGAGTCTGGCTGCTGTTGAATTCTCAGGGGTGGGAGCAGTGCCTAGAGTCAGAGCCTGAACAGCACATGCTGGGTCCTGGACTCAGTCTCCAGCACTGCGCCTTTGTCACTCTCAAAAAAGTTCTCAGTACTTTGGGCAGGGTGGCCTGACCCACCCTGGGACAGAGGGGCTCCCGGTCTTGCTAGTGATGATCTTGGAGAGATGATCAAGGAGAGAGAGCCTTACAGTTCTCCTAATGATGGAGTACCTGGGGCCTTTAGTTCTCCAAGTCTCATGCACAGCATATTGAGACCTTGGATAAAAGGTCATCTCATTTGCCCAGCGCTCTGGACCCTTCCCAAATTTTCTTTTTGTTTTATTTTTTTCTTTTCTGAGACAGGGTCTCACTATGTAGTTGAGACTGACCTAGAACTCACTATGTAGTCCAGGCTGGTCTCAGGCTCACAGCGATCCTCCTGCCTCAGCCTCCTGAGTGCTGGGATTACAGGCATGCACCACCACACCCGGTGCAGTTTGTTTTTTGAGACAAAGTCTTGCTATGTAGCTCAGGCTGGCCTGGAACTCATGGAAGTTCTCCTGCCTCAGCCACCTAAATGCTGGGATTATAGGCATTTGCTACCATGCCTGGCTTCTAGGGCTGGAGTTAAGAGTGTGCAGTGCCTAATCCAGGTGAGCTGTGCAATCCTAGGCAATTTGAGTTACTTGTCTCAGACTCCAACTCCATTCTAGAATGGAAAATTTAAAAAACAAAAAATTCTTCTAAGGCTGTGAATGTAGCTCAGTACTTGTCTAGCATGCACAAGGCCCTGAGTTCAATCCCCAGTACTGCAAAAACAAAACAAACAAAAAACCTCCCCCTTACTCCTCTCATTGTCTCTCTGGGCACACAAAATAAGACTCCTTTCACTCTTAGGCTTTTTTTTTTTTGTACTGGGGCTCGGACTCTGGCCCTTGTGCTTGCAAGGCAGGCAGCAAAACCACTGAGCTAAATACCCAGCCCACTCCTAGGTTGACATTAGTGACAGGAGTTGTTTTTTGCTTTTTGTTGGCACCGGGGATCAAACTCAAGACCTTGTGCTTGCAAGGCAGGTGCAGTGCCACTGAGCTAAATCCCTAGCCCTTCTTGTTGTTTTTAATTTTATTAGGTCCATGTTTGCAGCACATACTGATTACACTCATTATGGGGAGTTTGTACAGGTACATAATGCCACTTAATTCAGTGACAAGAGTTAGAAAATTGCTAATTTGTTTGCTTATTTATTTATTTACTTTTTAGACAGAGTCTTGTTATGTAGCACAGGCCAACCTTGAATTCACAGTGTAGGCTGACCTTGAACTCGAGGCAATCCTCCTGCCTCAGCCTCCTGAGTGCTGGGATTACAGGTGTGCACCACTGCGGCCGGCTGCTGTTTTAGTTTTCTAATTTAATTGAGGCCTTAGTTTGAGTGTCCAGAGGTTCAATTTTGGTCAATTAATTTCTCTTGGAAAAAGTGACTTATGTTAATCAAACTTACATGGTTATAGACTGACCTAGACAACTCTGTTGACTGATCAAAACAGTTGACTATTTTGGAAGGCAAATATGAAGCTCAGTGAACGAATAAAGTCAGTTGGTGTCAAGCGTGGTAGCACATGCCTGTGATCTCCACACCCAAGAGGCTGAGGCAGAAGGATCACCATGAGTTCCAGGCCAGCCTAAATTACACAGCGAGACCTTGTCTCAAAAAAACAAAACAAAACAAACAAAGAATTAGTTGGATAATTTTCATGACTAATAGAACTGCATCCATCTCCATTATAAAGATAGAAGACATTCATTCATGTTGGTCAAATCTTCCCTAAATATCACTGAAGAAGGGCTGGGGATTTAGCTCAGTGGTTCCAGCACCTGCCTTGAAAGTGCAAGGACCTGAGTTCAATCCCCGGTACCAAAAAAACAAAACAAAACAAAAAAAAACCACTGAAGAAATATCAACAAATTTTGAGGGGTATGTTCAGGAAGGGCTCTTTGTTTTGGGTTTTTTTGGTACCAGGATTCGAATTCAGGCCCTTGTGCTTGCAAGGCAGGTGCTAGCACCACTGAGCTAAATCCGCAGCCCAATGGGGGAAGGATTTTTACACACTACCTCCCCTTCCCCTTTCTATGAAGACAAGGTACAATTCAGTTGATTGGGTTTCAGCTCTAGCCAAGTTAATATAATTGATCTGTTTATATCCCCTTCAGCCATGCTATTATAATTGATTGGGTTAGAGTTTGATTGTGTAAAGTGCTCTGGCCACTTCACTTTAAGTGATTAGCTTGCTACAGCTTTAGGTATGTTGATAGAATTGTGCTTTCCTCAAACCACATCAGATTATTCGTTGCTTCCAAAATGGCTGACCTAATCCATTACACATTGACTTTACCTGTGGTGCACAATATTTTTGGTGCATCTTCCTTTCCTTTCTGCATCCCCCTCCTAAGTACTGGGAGTGGAACTCAGGGCCTTCAAACCGAGCTACATCTTTTGGGGCATGTTCTTTTTTGTTTGTGTGTTTTGAGGTGTTTTTGTTTTTGTTTTTTGAGACAGGGTCTACCGTGGTTCAGGCTGGACTTATACTCACTATGTAGCCCATCCTGGCCTCAAATTCTCAGCGATCTTCCTGCCTCAGCCTCCCAAGTGCTGGGATTACAGGCGTGCTCCACTCCATCCGGCTTTAGGGGGCATTTTCTAACTCTTGTTTGTGTTCCCTCTACACTAAAGAACTGCAGTGGCAGCTGTGCATGGTGGTACGTACCTGGAATCCTAGAACTGAAGGAAGCGGAAGCAGGAGGATCATGAGTTCAAGTTTTCACCAGGCCAATTTAGATCCTGTCTGAAAAAAAAAAGGAAAGAACTTCCATGCCAGCCTTGGTGATCTTTCTGTCTTTCTGTCTTTCATTTTTCTTCACACACAGCTCTCAAGTTAATTGTCTTAAAATTGCTCCCATACAGCCTACAGAAGAGGAGAAAATATTTGAAACTCGTGTATCTAATAAGGGACTAGACCCAGAATACATTAAAAAAACAACTAAAGAGGGCCGGGGCTTTAGCTCAGTGGTTTCACCGCCTGCCTTGCAAACACAAGAGCCCAAGTTCGGTCCCCAGTACCAAAAAAAACCAACCAACCAAAAATAAAAAACTAAAAACAACCTAACCTAAAAATGGGCCAAAGACTTAAATAGACATTTTTCCCAGGAAGGTATGCAAATGAACAAGCACATGAAAAGATGGCAAAATCATTAGTCATTTGGGAAATGCAAATCAAAACCACAATGAGATACCACTTCATATCCACTGGATGGTGTTTAAAAACACAAAGACATAGTGGGCATGGTTATGTGCATCTGCAATTTCAGCACTCAGGAAGCTGAGGCAGGAGGATCGCTGTTGAGTTCCAGGACAGCCTGAACTACATAGTAAAATCTTGTCTCAAGAAAACCAAAAAAAGAAGAAGCCAGACACAAAAGATCACATATTGTATGCTTCCATTTTTTGAAATGGTCACAGAGAGAGAAAACACATTGGTAACTGCCTGAGCTGGGTTGATGGGGAAGCAAGGAGTGACTGCTTTATGGATCTCCATTTTGGTAATGGTCTTTCTTTCTTTCTCTTTTTCTTTCTTTCTTTCTTTCTTTCTTTCTTTCTTTCTTTCTTTCTTTCTTTCCTTCCTTCCTTCCTTCCTTCCTTCCTTCCTTCCTTCCTTCCTTCCTTCCTTCCTTCCTTTCTTTCTTTCTTTCTTTCTTTCTTTCTTTCTTTCTTTCTTTCTTTCTTTCTTTCATTTCTTTCTTTTTCTTTCTTTCTTTCTTTCTTTCTTTCTTTCTTTCTTTCCTTCTTTCCTTCTTGTACCAGGGATTGAGTCTAAGTCCTTGTGCATGCTAGGCAAGTGTTCCAGAGCTGAACTACAACCCTAGCTGCTTTTTGTTTTGTTTGATTTTTTAATTTATAAGGACCAGGGATTTAGCTCAGTGGGACCACACCTGCCTTGCAAGAGCAAGGTCTTGAGTTCCAGTCCTGGTACCAGAAAAACAAAACAAAATGAAAAAAATTGTGGATGGGCATGGCAGCATACACCTATAATCCCAGCGCTTGGGAAACTGAGGCTGGAGGATCCCTGTGAGTTCGAGACCAGCCTGGGATACATAGTGAGTTCCAGGTTGGTCTCAACTACATAGTGAGACCCTGTCTCAAAAAAAAAAAAAAAAATTAAACTGGGTGTGGTGGCACATGCCTGTAATCTCAGCACTTGGGAGACCAGAGGCAGGAGGATCGCCTTGAGTTCAAAGCCAGCCTGGGCTATACAAGTGAGTTCAAGTCCAGCTTGAACTACATATCGAGACCCTTTCTTCCAAAAATTGTCAGTTACTCCACAGAGAAGGAGGAGTCAATTACCTTGCATACCAATCACATCCCATTTCTCCTGCGGGGAGTCCGAGCGAACACGTAGCTCTGCTCTATTGGCGTAGGATTCTTCAGGCGAGGCTGGCATGCAAGAGACTGTACTTCAAATCACAGAATGGTGGGCAATGACATGGGGTTGGAACCAGATCCCCTGTGCTCACATGTCCTGTCACCAGTTGATAGCCATATGGTTTTAAGTAAATTATTTAACTGCTCCGGATTTGTTTTTTGTTGGTGGTGTTTTTTGTTTTTTTAGACAGGATCATACTATGTAGTTCACCTGGCCTCGAATTCACAGTGATCTCTCTGCCTCAGCCTTCCAAGTGCTGGGATTACAGGCATGTGCCACCACGCCCAGCTACTGCTCCAGTTTCTACAAAATGTGTGCAATAACCATCTACATAACCATTTTGTAAATTTTGTTTTATTTAGAGACAGGGTCTCGTCTTGTAGTCCAGACTGGCCTTGAACTCGCTGTGATTCTTCTGCTTCCGCGTCCTATGTGCTGAGATTGCGGGTGTGCACCTCCATGACCGGCTTTGTTGTTTGTTTTTTAACACATGGAGATCTTGCCCTTACCGATTGTTGGACTCTGAACTGTTCCTCACCCCCACCCCTGTAGTTGGGTTGCCAGCATGCGCAGCCCCTCTATTAATTCTATACAGTGCCAGAGAACTCCATGTGGAGAGGAAAGCCAAACTTCATTTTTTAAAAACTCCTCCCTATTGTGAAATCCCAGCATTCAGTAAACTTCTCTCTTTTTTATTTTTTATGTTTTGTTTTTTCATTTTGCAACATCTAGACCTTGCAGGAAAACCACAGATTCTACTACTCCCTATACCGGCAGAACACACCTATTCTAGTCTCTTTAGCCGTTTCCCTTCATATTCTCTCTTCTCTGGTCTTCAAAGCTCTAACATCCTGTTTCATGATGAGCCGAAGAAAAAATACCGTCAGAAACTCACTGGCGTCGGGCATGGTAGTGCACACCTGTAATCCCAGCCCTTGGGAGGCTGAGACAGGAGGATAGAGCAAGTTCGAGGCCACCCTGGACTACAAAGTGAGACCGTATCACAAACAAAGAAATTCACTGGTTTCCTACCCATCCCTGAGCTCAGCAAAGCCTAGAAATACAATACGGGGAGCTCGTTAACTTGACCACCAACTGCCGGGAGTCTCAGCTTATTTAATTAACGCGCTGGGCCTCTCTTGGCTCTAACTCCACGGTCGTGCACTTTCTGTCAGAATGCTGCAGTGACCTGAGCTAGTCTGACAGCAGAGTTTAGACGTCTGCCACAGCAGCCCTGAAGGTGGGAGGACCTAGCGGGGGCGCTGGGAATAGGGATTATGTAGGATTTTGTCCAGAAAAACCCGTTAAAGGCTAAGGAGGCATAGCGCCCCCTAAAGGGAGTGCGGATTAAAGCCACTAAATCAGTTCATTGATGTCACGTGCTTTTCGCTCTACCAATTGAAAATTAACCAGCGCTTCCTCTGTTCCCCATGGAAACAGCCCCGCCCCACTGACCCTCCGGTCCCATTCAGTCGTGATGTTTTAGCACTTTATTGAGTGTATAAACTGACAATCAAATGCCTGTGCCATCTGGGTGGACACCTTTCTTCCGCTACGCAAGATAGTACACTAATTGGTCAGCACAGCAATGGCTGACTTGTCATCATCCAATGACCCTTATATTGGGCGGGGCTTAGTGAGGATTCAGGACCAATCAGTGGTGGCGTTGCTTTTACGGATCCACGTCGGCACCAGCTGCGGGGCAAGATGGAGGCGGTGATTTTGGTAGGAGCTGGAGGGGTAGCCGAGCTGCTGGGGTGCACAGAGGGACTGGGAGTCAGAGTTCAGACGATTGGGAGGGGGAGAAAGGGGAGTTACGGGTAATCCTCGGGGACCGAAGATTCTACGGTGCAGTAGAATCAGTGTGTGGCCTAGTGCGGGACCCAAAGCCGTGGTTTAGAGCCGGAAGCGCTGCCGGACAGCGGCAGTCTGTAGAGTTGAGGGGGTCATATGCCGTCCTTAGGGGCCTAAGTGCATGGGATCAGGCTTCTTCGGGGTCCCCCCAGTTCTTAGCATTAGGGATGGTATACTGATTTAGGTTTATCCAAAATCCATATTCGCTTCAAATCGTGGAGAGAGAGAGAGAGAAAAAAAAAAACAAAAAACAGAAAACCAGAATACAGATATTTGTCATCACAGATTTCTTCCTTTGGTTTCTGAATTTGGTTTTTCATTGATTATTCCCTGTCAGTCTCCTTCAAAAAACTCTTTTCTCTCCTGGTTTCCTGGACATTTCTATCGTATAGGTCTGTCATAAAGGATGAGCATTCCATCAAAGTTCTGGAATACCTGATAGAATTATTATGAATTGTGAAATATTTTCCAGACTCCTTATTCTCTTCTCAGACTTCTCAGAATTCTTACAGTAGGATCAATGATGTCTATTTCCCCCTCTCTAGTTAGATGTCCTCTTTTGCTTGTTCATATAGAAGTACTTATTACCTCCTTTTTTTTTGGAACCGGGGATCAAACGGATGGATCCTTGTGCTCCAGGAGGAAGGCAGCAGGGTCTCTCTGTGTAGTTTAGGCTGGATTTGAACTTGCTATGTAGCCCAGATTGGCCTTGAATTTGCAGGAATATTCTCCCAAGTGCTGAGATTATAGGCATGTGCCACCATGCCCAGCATTACTTCTTTAGAACTGGACCAGAGTATTTCTTTCAAAAGTGCTCTGTTTAGCTGTTTGGAAGGCAGAGTGTGTGTGTGTGTGTGTGTGTCTGTCTGTCTGTCTGTCTGTAAATGGAGAAATTAACTTACAGCCTCCTTTCTTACCTTAAACCCTAGGCCTTTTTTTTTTGGTGGTGGTACAGATTGAACCCAGGGCCTTTGCACTGAGCTATATCCCCAACCCTTTGAGACAGTTTTGCTAGGTTGGCCTGGCTGGGCTGTAACTTGCAATCCTCTTGATATCAGCCTCACAGAGTGCTAGGATTACAGGCATAAACAACCACTCCTGGCTCTTTGCCTCTTTCTACAGACGCTTTCTTGTCTTTTATTGTCCTTCAGATTTCATACAAGTACACATTCAGATCCTCATTGGTAAAAGGGAAGACTAGGTTTTAATTTCCTTCTTTGAAAATATCCAAGAAAGTGGGACGTTGGTGACGCACACCTGTGATCCCAGCACTCCGGAGGCTGAGGCAGAAAGATCTCCAGGAGTTCAAGGCCAGACTGGACTACATAGTGAGCCCTGCCTCAAATAAACAAAAACAAAAATTCAGAAAATTCCTTCTCATCATATGGGTTGATCAACTGTAAGTAAAAAGCTTAAAATCTGAGTAGTTGTAAATATTTCCTATACCAAGCAATTTACACGTTTTGTCTTTTGGGTTTTTTTTCTCCCCCTAGTGCTGAGGATTGAACTCAGGGATTCTACCGTTGAGCTATATCTCCAGACCTTTTTTTATTTTGAGATAGGGTTTAAATTGCCCAGGCTGGCCTGAATCTTCAGCCTTCTAAGTAGCTGGAATTACAGGTTTGTGTACCATACTATGAGTATATTTTCTGAGTTTTGTTTTTGAGACAGAGTCTGACTATATAGTTCAGGCTGGCCTCAAACTCACTATGTAGCCCAAGCTGGCCTCAAAATCCCACCAGTCCTCCTGCCTCAGCCTCCTGAGTGCTGCAATTACAGGTGTGTACCACCATGCCTGGCCTTATTTTCACTTTTTATTTTGAGACAGAGTCTTTCTAAATCACTGAGTTGCCTAGGCTGAACTTGAACTTGAGCTATTCCTGCCTCAGCTTTCCAGAGTGCTGTGATAACGGGTATGCTACCGTGCCTGGCCAACAGTTTTTTTTTTTTCTCTCTCTCTTTAATTTCATTTAGAGCCCCCAATTAAGAATGCATGTACCTTAGGCGGGGGATTTAGCTCAGTGGTTCTGCCACCTGCTTCACAAGTGCAAGTTCCCGAGTTTGATCCCCAGTACCAAAAAAAAAAAAATGCGTGTACATGTATCTTTCCCATCACTTCACCTTTCTCAGTTGGACATCTGTGAGAGCATGAAACCCTGCTGTCCTGAGGGTATTCATTGTGTGTAATGGATCAGCTCTCTGCGGCTTTAGCCTGTGCTACCCTTTGAAGTAAGAAAATGAGTTTTTAAAATTGTATATTCAGCCAGGATTTAGTGGTGCAGCAGCCTGCCTTGAAAGCACAAGTTCCTGAGTTCGATCCCTGGTAACAACAACAAAATTTTATGTGTGTGTGTGTGTGTGTGTGTGTGTGTGTGTATGTATATATGTGTGTGTGTGTGTGTGTGTGTGTGTATA
>NW_022900927.1:20521095-20524736 GCF_012274545.1 Fukomys damarensis
ATATATATATTCAGTGGTTGAGGTGAGGAACCTTTGTTTACAATCCGGTGATCTCTTAAGTCTTTATTCCTTCTCTCACTGTCCTCACACACTGGCCCACTGAATTTACTGCTGCTGTTCCTCATCCCCTCTCTCCACATCTGTCTGCTCAGCAGCATCTCCTGGTTCTTAAGCTTTTGTCTTCCTTCTGAGAAGAACAAGGAATCCTTGGACTTCACCTTACAGCTCTGAGCTAAAGATTTTACTGTACTTGAATCTTAACTTAACAAGCCACTCCTTAGTAAATGCAGACTCCTTCAGGTCTTTTAAGTTTCCTTCTTTTGTATTTCTGTTTGCTGGTTTGTCGGGAACTTTGGGGAAATCTGATGAAAGGCAGTGCTGTAAGAGGGGATCAAGAAGAGACACCAGTCAAAATTGGCTTTAATAGGGGGATTTTTGGTTTTGGAAGTACTGGGGACCGAATCCAGGGAGCGCTGATCTCCAACTCCAGTTCTAGCCCTTTCTATTTTATTTTTAGACAGAGACTTGCTAAATTGCCAAGGATCCTTCTGCCTCAGCCTCCTACTAGGGATTATCCCACTAGGATTATAGGCCTGTTTCACCATGTTCAGTGGGATTTTTTTTTCTATTTGTTTCTTGAGCCAGTCTTGCTATGTAGTTCAGAGTAGCCTTGAACTCCTGGGGATCTTCCTGCCTCAGCCTCCTGAGTGCTTGGGATTACTGGAGTGCAGGGTGGGAATTTCTAATAAGAAAAGTTTGTTTTTCTTTGAGAGAGAGAGGGTCTCAGGCTGGCCTAGAATTCACTATGTAGCCCAGGCTGGTCTTGAACTGGTGATAATATTCTTGCCTCAACTTCCCAAGTGTGGGGATCACATTTCTTTCTTGAATTAAGTAATTCAGCCTTTGATTGATTGATTGATTTTGAGACAGGGTCTCACTGTGTAGTTGAGACTGACCTGGAACTCATTATGTAGCCCAGGCTGGTCTTGAACTCACAGCAATCCTCCTGCCTCAGCCTCCCAAGTGCTGGGATTACAGATGTGTGCCACCATACCCAGCTAGCCTTCTGTTTCTTTTCTTTTCTTTTCTTTTCTTTTCTTTTCTTTTCTTTTCTTTTCTTTTCTTTTCTTTTCTTTTCTTTTCTTTTTTTTTTTTTTTTTTTTTTTTTTTTTTTACTCCTTGTACTTGTGAGGCAGGCGGTGGAACCACTGAATTAAATCCCCAGCTCTGTCTGCTCTCTTTAATTCTCTTTGTCTCTAAGGCAAGAGGTCCTTCATTCTCCTTATGTTTAATAACACTAATGCTCTTAAGTTGTATCTTTGGTCTTAAGCTTCCTTTCTCCTGCTGTTTCTCCCTTTTTAAATTGTGAATGAATTTCTGCAGGTCACCATTCTCTATTAATAACCTATAAGCTCTTGAAGATTATTCCTTACCCTTCCTTCCTCCTGTACTGGTTTCTCCCCTCAAAGCAGAATTACTCTAGCAGTTTAGATCCTTAAATCTTATCTTTGTACATAGTTTTCATTTTTCCTAATCCTCTCCGATTCACTTGCTTTTTTTTTTTTTTTTTTTTTTTTTAAAAAGATTCACTTTGAGTGCTTTTCCAGAGCTTCACAGACTAGACTTCTAATTCTGTTCTTTCTCTCTCATAATATGTCATCCTGAAACAATGACGGAATCCCATTTCTAAGCTTCATTCAAAAATCACGCCATCCAAAGCGCACGAGGCCTTGTTTGTGGCTGGAGGAGGGAACGAGGCAGAATACGTCAGTGACTTAAAGGCCGATATTGCTCCACGGCCTTTGCTTCCTGAATCATCTTAATGGGGCTTTTGTTAAATTCCTTTGGCACTAACAGTAGAGGTACTTGGCCCGAGTGCCCCCTCTCCCAGCTTTGGGCAAAGGTATCAATTACATTAAGCCCCCAAAGCACTCCCATCTCACTCCTGGCAGTCCCCTGCGCCCCTCTCCCAGCTGCGTCCTTGCTGGTGCCTGGCCCCTGCATTTCTTTAGGTGAAGCAATCTCCTCACTGCACTGTGGAGATATATTTCTCAGCCAGGGCTCCAGCAGTGCCAGCGCTGCCCCCGGTGAGGTCCCTGGCAGCCATAAAAATTTTTATTGTGATTATGTTGGTGTCGGGGTGTCCATCTGGGTTATTGCACACCTAGTTTAATTGATTGAAGTTTAATTTATTGACACTTCAAATTAAATGATCAGAATAAACTGCTGTTACTCTGGCCGGCTTGTTTTAATGGTTGATTGCTGGAAGCAGACCTTGGCTTGAACTAAAACCCCCAAAGAGCAATTGACGCTGCTTCTAACTCTCCCTATGTCTTGCCCTCCGAGAAGACCTCGTTATAGATTTCCGACGTATTTATATATATATTTTTCCCTCTCCTTCACAGTGGTGGGAAAGAGTGGGTCCCTGGCAAGGTATAAATTATATCAGAGGTCTAAGGGAGCTGTCACTTGGTCAAAAGAGGAGGAGGGGGGTCCTATGTGAAAGAAACTAGACCCTTGAGAAACCCATCCTTCCTTGGCAGCAGAAGATGAATGCAATTATCCCGATATTCCAGGGAGCCTAGGGGCAGGGTTAAGGGCTTTTTCATCTAGATACTTGTGCTGTTTCTTAAGTTACTCCACTGACAAGACTTGGTTAGAGTCAGGATGTTGACAGGAAAACTAGTGGGAAGGGGGACTATAGAGGAGCCAAGTAAATGATGGGACAGGAGTGAGGCAGGGAGTCCAAGTCTGCTGGGAGGTTGAGGCAGCCTGAGCGAAATAACAGCAAGACCCCCATCTCAGAAAAAAATGGGGGGGTAAAGAAGCAGTAATCCCAGCACCCCAGAGACTGAAGCTGGAGGATCACTGCAAGTTTGAGTTCAGCCTGGGCTACATAAGGAGACCCCGTCTCAGAAAAACAAAAAACAAAAACAAAAAACACTCAGCACCTACCTACCAACTTACACTGGAGTGATTAGGGAGACCAAAGGCAGAGTGAAATGCCCACTGGGCAGCTAACAAAGATGATCGGGAGGTTGAGTCCGTGCATATTATGAGATGCCCTCTCACAGCTGCCTCCTTTATTTCTGGGCAGCATGTTTTCCTCTCACATCAGATTATCAGAGGATCTCTCCTGTTCTTAGATGCCCCAGCTGTGTCACCTCTGCTGGTGTTTGACCACCCCCAGCTCCTCAGGAAGTCCCTTCTGTTGTGTGACCTGAGTCACATCCACTGCAGATGAAGCTCATCTCCCTCCTTTCCCCTCCTGAGTGGATGTGGGGTCCCCATCCATGGGGAGTAGGTCAAGGTAGCCCTGCCTAGCCAGTTTTATCCAACTCCTTTCCTATTTCGTAGTTTTTAGGAGGAGACTGAAACTGGAAAGGAGCGTGACTGAGCCCCAAGCTCACTGGGGGTGGCTTTCAGAGTCCAGCTTTTTCTTTTCAGAAGCAGATGGGGGCAGGATGAAAAGTCATGATATAAATTATGACCAAGGATCTATTCAGTATATCCAACCCCGCTTGATTTTCTTTTTTTTTTTCTGGTACGGGGTCTCAAACTTGGAACCTTGTGCTTGCCAGGCAAGCTGCAGAACCACTGAGCTCAATCCCTGGCCTTTTTTTTTTTTTTTTTTTTTTTTG
>NW_022900927.1:20525034-20548493 GCF_012274545.1 Fukomys damarensis
TTTTTTTTTTTTTTTTTTTTGGTGAGTTGTATTTAAATGAGGGCTTCTTAAGGAAGTTCTTCAGTTACTCTCAGGCCTCAGGTGTGGAACACAGTCTGATTTTAGCCTTTTCAGTTTAATCTTTTCATCAGTGCTGCATCCACCCTCATTTCTATGAATCATTTGTTTCCATGACAGTTGAAGAAATAGGGACTATGTCACTTCTGGGCAAAAAATTCTCTGGTGTTCTGACTCTTGGAGTTTTAAGAAAGGACCTGCGAGGTGTGAAGCATGCCTGTAACTTCAGCATTTGGGAGGCTGGGAAAGAGAATCACATGAGTTTGAGGCCAAGAATTACATAGAGAGACCCTGTCTCAACAAATACATGCATAAATATATTAAAATGAAGGACTTGGAGCTGGTCATGGTGGCACACAAGCATAACCTATATCAGCACCATGGGAGGCTGAGGCAGGAAGATCAAAAGTTCAAGCCCAGCCTAGGTGACTTAGTGGCTCACTGAGACCCTATTTCAAAATAAAAAAGGGCAGCTGGGTGTGGTGCGCACACCTGTAGTCCCAGCCCTCAAGAGGCTGAGGCAGGAGGATCGCTGTGAGTTTGAGACCAGCCTGGGCTACATAGTGAGACCCTGTCTCAAACCGCCACCCACAAAAATAAAAAAGGGTGGAGGCCCAGGCATGATGGCACACACACCTATAATTACATCTGTAATTCAGCCCCTGGGAGGCTAAGGCAGGAGGACAGCCATGAGTTTGAGGCCAACCTGGGTTGTGTAGTGAGTTCAAGTCCAGTGTGGGCTACATAGTGAGACCGTGTCTCAAAAATAAAACAAAAAAGGGCTTGGATGAGGCTTAGTGCAAAAGCCCCGGGTTCAATTCCTAGTAACAGGGAAAAAATACCCGAACAGAGACTTCTCATTCTGGAGGAGCTTGAGGTTTGCTCAGCTTTATCCTGTCCATGTCAGTCATCAGATTCAGGGAGGAAATGGGAGGGGTGTGGTGCTGACCTTTACTCCCCCTGCTGGCTGTGTTCATTTTCTCAGCCTTCTGTATTTGTAAAGGCCGCACTCATCTTTATTGGTCATTAATTAGTGTGAGGCAAAGAGGGGGTAATTTATAAAAGTATTACTCATTTCCCCATTTTTCCTTCCCCTCCACATTATCTTCAGAGAAAAACCTGATTTTATTCAACTCAAGTCTATGAACCCCTTGAATTTGGAATAATTTGTGAATGTGTATTTTGCTGGACACAGCTCCAGAGATTTCATCAGCTTATCAGAGTTCTGCTGTAACTCAAAAAAGGTATTAACCTTCCCTGATCTATGTCAGACTTCTCATTTCTCTGAAGAGGAAGCTGAGTCTCAGAGAAAGGCAGAGTTGGAGTTAATGGTTTATCGAGAATGTAATAACAGATTGAGGGGATTCAGAGACATCTTCTGATGGCAGAACACCTGGTGACTGCACTTTCAACATTTTGTATCTGAAGGACCTCAAGCTGGGCGTGGTAGCCCACACCCATCATCTATAATCCCAGCACTCTGGGAGGCTGAGGCAGAAGGATCGCAAGCTCAAGCCCAGCCTGGGTGACTTAGTGGCTCAGTGAGACCCTGTCTCAGAATAAAAAAGGGGCAGGGGCCAGGCGTGGTGGCACACATGTGATTCTAGCACCTGGGAGGCTGTATTTTGCTGGACCCAGTGCCTGTGTTGGGTAGGAAAGTTCTTTTCTAGGCGTCTCCACCTGCTATTAGTTCTTCCTAAGACAGGTGTTTAGTTTCCTCTCTGTAACCAAGATTTGATCTCATGTCAGCTGGGTGATTTGTCACACCCATGATCCTGTTCTTTCCTGAGCTCTGCTTTTTTTTTCCAGTGCTGACAGTCAAACTGTCAGGCCTTGTGCATGCTTGGATACACTCTTATGCTGAGCCTCCCCTCCAGTCCGTGAACTGTGCTTCTTTCATGTGCTCGTCCTTGATAAAGCCACTTAGCTGATTTTTTTCATCTGAAGCCTATAGCTTGCGGCTAGCAAATTGGAACCCTCAACCCAAGAGAAGCTTTTAATTAAAAAAAAAAAAAGTTGGCAGAATCAGGAAACAAGATACCCACTTAGCCGTGCAGAGCTGGAGTGGTATCTAGGAATTTCTCCTTTTAGTGTTGTGGGGCTGGGGCGACTGAGAGTCCTAGGGCCTCACACATGCTAGGCAAGTGCTCTGCCACTCACTACAGTTCCCATCCTTTTTTGGGGGTACCAGGGATTGACTCTGGACCTTGCACTTGCTAGGCAGGTGGTGGAACCACTGAGGTAAATCCTGCCCCCGCCTTTGGAAAATTATGGTTAAGTTTTTGTTCAAGGGCAGTTGTTGTTGTTGTTTGGTACAAGGGATCAAACTTGGGACCTTGTGCTTGTGAGACAGGGGCCAGAACCACTGAGCTAAATCCCTGGCTCCCAATCCATTTTTGTCTGTTTAATTTTAAGACAAGATCTCTTGCTAAATTGACCAGGCTGACCTTAAACTTGTGACCCTCCTGCTTTAGAATAATTGGGATTACATGTGTTCAACACACTTGGCACCTCCTAGTTTTTTCTGTCTTGGTTTTACTTTATAAAATAGGATTGAGAGAAATAGTATCTTGTTATAGTTTCTAATTGTTGAGACCTGTTGCTAAGCCAACAGGTCTGCTTTTTTTTTTTTTTTTTTTTTTTGGTGACAAAATCTCTTGATGTGGTGCAGGCTGGCCTTGAACTTTAGACAATACTGCCTCAGCCTCCTGAATGCTGGAACTACGGGTGTGCACTACCATTCCCAGTTCAGTATGTTCCTTTTGTCATAGCCCTAAGGATTTCCTAAGTAGGAGATGAAGAACTTTCCAGGAATCTTCGTCTGAGTATTATTATTTTTTGGTACCAGGAATTGAACTCAGGATTTTATGCTTACCAGGAAGGTGAGGCAACACTGAGCTAAATCCCCAGCCCTCGATTGGATTTTTATTTGTGCTCTTTCAGCTCTGTAGATAAAAGCTAACTCTATAAAGGCTTCTTGTTTTTTTCCCCTAAAAGAATCAAATAGTTAGTTATAGCCCGCATATATGTTGTCTCCCTGCTCTAAACACCATTCAGTATTTTGTAGAGTATTGCCGTCTTACCCCAGGTTTTTTTCATAAATGTATGGTAGTTTTTTTTGTTTGTTTGTTTTGTTTTTTTGGGGTACTGAGGCTTGAATTCAGGACCTTGGATTTGAGAGGCAGGCATGGTGTCACCGAGCTACATCCTCGGCTCCCATAAATGTACTGTAAACAGGCTTCATTCAGTGTTTTTTTTTTAGAGCCTATCTTTGTAAGTTTCACTTAAAAGATACACAGATAGGGTCCGGGGATTTAGCTCAGTGGTTCAGTGGCCTGCCTTGCAAGTGCAAGGACCTGAGTTCAATCTCCGGTACCAAAAAAAAGATATACAAATAGAAAGCTTTTATGCAGAGCTGCCTTTTTATTTTTGCTAATGACTATAATCTGAGGCAGCTGCAGGTCATCCAGAAGGCCCACAGGAGGCAGCACTAGAAATGACTCTTCCACTGTAGTTGTCTTCTGCAGGGGAAGAGTCCAGGAATATGATGTTTTCACCAGGCTTTACAGACCCCTGACTGAGATCAGACCTTCTTTTGTAGCAGTCTAGATGCTTGTTCGGTGGTGCCTCAGCCATCCTGAGGAGTGCATTCTAGTTTTCTTGATAATAAAACTTACATGAAACTATCCAAACTGTACCTCCTCCCACAAGCCAGCCTGCCCATACATCATGTGCAGGTGCCGTTAGCATTTGAGGTGAAGTTCTGTTATACACTCAGGCTGTGGCTCTCTGAAAGTCAGTGCATCACAGAACTTTGTCTCGAAAGCTTTCTCGCAGCTACCCATTTGGGAAGTGGGAGGGAAGAATAGACCTTTTAAATCTTTTCAATATGGCCCTAAGCTGGTAGGGTCTTTCTCAACAATCAACCTGAAATGTGTTACGAGGTCAAGCTAGTCCATTGTCCAGGAAGCCTATTTCTCAGCTTGGAGTTATTTATAAACTTGCCCTTTGCAAAAACTTAAAATGAAATTACATTACCAGTAATGGCTTCTGGGGCTTTAAACTGGCTGGTTTTATGGCATGAGGGGCACTGCAGGCTCTCCCCACTCCCAAGAGGTAAAGGCCCCAGTCTGAAGTGGACCCAGCTGTAGTCAGGCGGTGGCAGAGAAGAAGCTGCTGGCTGCAGGGGTAGCAGAGTGGGGTGTTCAGCTCATGCCTCGTTGTGGTTTCCCTTGGGAAGTGTGAAGAGGCCAGCCTTCACTGTAATACCATCTTTGCTTTTCCTCAGCTCTGAGACATCAACTCTGGTCTTTCTCTTTGCCTTCCTCAGCCTGTCTTTTCCTGCCCAGGAAGACCCAGTGTTCTGGGTTTTTGTTGTTTTTCAGTATTGGAGATTGAACCCAGTGACTTTGCACCCAGCCTAGCCCTTTAAAAAAAAAATTTTTTTTTTGAGGCAGGGTCTCCCTGCCTTGTTGTCCAAGTTGTTCCTCCTTCTTCAGCCTCCCAAAGTGCTGGGATTGCATGCTTGGACCACCACACCTGGCATTTGGTTATTTTTTTTTTCATATTCTAGGAAGCCAATGAAAAGAGCCATGGGCAGAATCCAGAGATGTTTCTCTTTTGTCCACTCAGTTATTAGACACACATGTCATGTTGGTCACAAGAACATTGGCTCTCCCAGTTGGCTGGTAGCCATTACACTTTTTCTTTTATTTAGGATCCTGTTCTGTCTAGGGATACCAGGCTGGCTGGAAAAACTGGTCACTGATGCCAGATCTAGATTAAACCAATGGGCTAGTCCCCAAAGTCGCCATGAATGTGGGTAGAGGGACAAAACCAAGGATTTCTAGGGAGAAGGCGGTAGGAAAAATTCTTCTAAATTTCCATTCATTTGAATCTTTTCCTCCTTGGTGTCTCCCTTTTGGTAAATTGAGAACCAAAGTGCTATAAAACCAAGCCTGCTTTGTGGGAAGATCTGTATTTTAAAAATTATCTTTATTAGTACATGTTTTGCAGCACATTTATAATGATCACATCATGGGGAGTTGGTACGTGTACAGAACACATCTTAATTCTTTTTATATAGGACAATCTTTCTGTGAGGAACTAGGCGTTAGGAAATCTGTTTCTGTTTGTGATCTTTTGAACTAGACTCTGGAGGACTTTACTGTGTTCAACAGCAGAGTTCCTTATTTGGAGAGGGGACTTCATTCTGCCTTCTTTATTCAGAGTGCATGGTATATAGGGTGCCCACTCTGAGGCAGAGGAGAGTACGGTTGGTGAAATATCATCCAAAATGGTCACATCAGGAAGTCCACTTAGGTGTGGAAATCCAATGATTAAAGGTCCCCTAAATACTTACTGCATCAAGAGATTTTACCTTATTCTCATTCCTTCTTATTCTCTCGATTATTGAACATATATTGAGAGTTCAGTGTATGTCAGACATCGTTCTGGACTCTTGGGGGTATATCAGTAAAACACAAAAATTGCTGCCCCCAAGAATCCAAGTGGGAAAAGCTTGTGTTCTTCATTGCCCTGTCAAAAGACTGAGTTCTTTTACTCCCATTCTTAATCCCCACTCCCCCTCCTGAGCTGGGGTCCATTCTTTCCATAAACCTTCTGGAGCCTCACAGGCCAGTTTACCTTTTAGGTCCTGGCGATGATTCTTTCCTCTTCACCCTGAGATCTTTGTTGAACATATGCTTGCGGAATGCCTTTGGCTCCTTTGGGGACGGTGGGTTTCCTGAGTAAGGTCAGGAGAGAGGTAGCTCAGCAACAGCCTTGTCTTACAGCACAGGCGCCGCCATGGTGAGTAGTGGTGATTACAAAGTCAAGGAATGTGAAGTGGTAAACACCTTCTACCCATTAGCAACTACCCGCATCTTTTTCTTTTTTTTTTCCCTGAGACAGTGTCTCACTATATAGTTCAGGCTGGCCTCGAACTCATAGCAATCCTCTAGCCTCAGCCTCCCGAGTGCTGGGATTACGGGTGTGTGCCACCACACCTGGCCCCCCAGTCTTATTTTCCCTTTATCTGGTTCCCTAGAAGCAAACCAGGATAGAGGAGGGGGAGCAACAGGGCACCGCTGTTTTTGCGAAGTCATATATTTACTGTTGAGAAGGGAAATAATTAGACTGATTCCTTTGCAGGAGCCAGCATCCTCAGTTTGATTCTTTTTTTTTTTTGGACTAGGGATTGAGCCCAGGGCTTTGCACGTGCTAAGTATGCACCGTACCCCTGAGCTACATCCCCACCCCTGATTACTATCTCCAGGACTTCGAGGTGTTTCTCAAGTCTTCTCATCATCTGGTCCTAACAGGTCCTAGTAGTGGTTAGGGCGTAGTGGAGGAATTGTGTTTCGTAGGAGTTTGGGGATGATGTCTTTCTCTCTGGGTTGCATTGAGAAGTGATGTGTGTGTCCATATGCTTGCAAACACTCATTTCCTTCTGCTCAGTGTGTGGGTGGTGTAGAGAAGGTTTGTTTTATGCCTCTGCATTGCTACTGCATCGGGACTGCAGAAACTTCCAAGTACGCTGAAGCATTCACTCCTGTTTTCAGATGGCCTCGTGCAGTGCCTGTTAATTAATCTGGTCATACCCCATACTCACTTGTGCATGGGAAACCAGAGGCAGAGGATAATTTGGGAAATAACTAAACCAAATATTTGGATTTAACAGCAGGATCTACCTTGATTAAACCCTCTGTGAGTCAGAGACGGTGTTTCTGGGCACTTTGGAGTCCTTTGTTGAAATGCTCCCTCCCTCAGTGCAGTTCACTTACTAGTTGATCATTTTCAGTGAGTAATGTGCAAACATAACTGTGTTGGGGTAGGGGCCATACAGAATCACCGCTAACCCCTTGTAGCCCCAGGGGGTCTAGGGGAAGAAAGTATCTGGCTTGCCTGTGGCTGGGGTCACCTTCAGAACTGAAGATCCATTCCTGTCTCCTTAGGAACCCTCCCTGTACACTGTCAAAGCCATCCTGATTCTGGACAATGATGGAGATCGACTTTTTGCCAAGGTGAGAGTCCCTTTCAGATTCGTTTAGGAGAGGGACAAAAACATTCTGAGGCTTGAAGTTTATTTTATTTTATTTATTTATTTATTTATTTTTGGTTTTTTGAGACAGGGTCTCACTACGTAGTTGAGACTGACCTGGAACTCACTCTGTAGCCCAGGCTGGTCTTGAGCTCACAGAGATCCTCCTGCCTAAGCCTCCCAAGTGCTGGGATTACAGGCGTGTGTCACCATGCCTGGCCCTGTTTTATTATTTTTTATACGTTTAGAAAGCTATCTTTTTATTTTTTCCAGTGCTAGGGATTGAACCCAGGACTGTGGGCATGGTAGACAAATGCTCTACCATTGAGCTCCACCTCCACCTCCAAGGTTTGTGTTTTAGAACTGGCACTATTAACTCGTATTCTTTCATAGTATAATTTAGAAAATTATTCCTTTTTTTTTAGTGACCTACCACTAACTATATCCCCAGCCCAGGGATTCTTCCATATTACCAAGCTACTCCAAATACAACTTGTTTGTTTTTTTCCGTACTAGAGATTGAACCCCAGTTCTTCACTGACATACATCTCCAGCCCTTACTTATTTATTTTGGTAGCAAAGTTTTACATTTATTAAAGGTGGCGGGGGGACAGGCTCTGCAGAGCAAGTTTGGGCCAAGTAAAAAGTAGGGGAAAAAAGTATACTGTACGGCCTGAGCATGGGCTGCTGTAAAGAGACATAGCCTCTCCCTCTCTCTTCCTCTCCCTCTCCCTCTCTCTCTTTCTTATTTTGATTTTTTTGAGACCAAGGTTTCACTATTTAGTCCAGGCTAGCCTTAAACTCACTATGTAACCCAGGCTGGCCTGGAACTTGTGGTGATCCTCCTGCCTCAGCCTCCTTGAGTGCTGGGACTACCAATATGCGCCACCACAATGGGCTTTATATTTCCTTTTATCCCTTAATTCCACTGTTTTCCTCCTTAGTCTTTGGCCTCCTTTGTTGCCTGCATCAGAAAAGGGAACAACTTTGGAACCTCAGTTCCTGATCAAAGCATTATGTAGACATTAGGAGTGCCCTGCTGGTGTCCCTCACTCCTGTCCCTTTCCCTCTTTTGTTACCCTTCCTGGTTTCTCTCAGGAAATTTCTTGCAATTCCAGGATTCTAGCCCTACATTTCTAATCGCTGCTGGGTGCAGCGTTTGTAACTTTGGATCTCCTGAAAGAGAGGAGAAAGGACACCCCTGTTCTCCTTCCATCTTCTCCCCCTGCTGTAGAAATTTCTTCTGTCCCTGGTGTCTTAACTCCGGGCGAGCACAGCATAAATCAATCAGCAGGTAGAGATTAGTTTGGAATTCACCAGCTGTTCCTTCCTGTAATTGGATGTAACTATGCAGGACACCTTTTGAAACAGTTATCCAGTTACTAAATGCCAGACCTGTCATAGGTCTTCAGCTGACTGCGACGGATTAGCCCCTAAAGAGCAGAACGATTTAGCAGCCTGCATCTCCGCCCCCTTGCTGGGGAGAGCTTGGAAGTGCGCTCAGAGATATGCTAGGCCGCTCCCTGCTTCTTTCAGTTTGTAGAAAAGAAAGCTGAGATAGGGAGGACCCCAAGGCAGGGCTTGTCTTGCTTTGTGGGAGTTTTTCCGTCTTTCCCTGTTTCTCAGCTTCATACGTGAGGCAGTGGCTGAGGTTTGTTCTGTGCTTCCCGTGACGGTATTTCTCGGGCACCGCCGCCTGCCGTGGGCAGCTCCTGTGCAGCCCTTCGGGGGTCCCTTGTCCTTAGGAAATCTCTCCTAGGATGCAGGCAGGAGCCGAGCTTATCTCCTCAGGGGGCCTCGATAGACTCAGAAATGTGAGGTGGGGTTGCTTACCACAGGTCCTTTGTGTATTTTTAAAAATTTGATTACTCATTGCCCTCCCTGCCTCTGCAGTCCTTCCTCCTCCATGTCAGTGTTTCTCCCTTGCTTCATGCCTCGAAGGAGAGAAATCAGGATCCCAGGGCAAAACATAGTCACTAATCATTCTGGGCTCCCAGCTCTAATGACCCAACCCTGTCTCCTTTCCCTCTGACCAGTACTATGACGACACCTACCCCAGTGTCAAGGAGCAGAAGGCCTTTGAGAAGAACATTTTCAACAAGACGCATCGGACTGACAGTAGGTCATTTTCCTTTCACTACTCCCTGTGCTGGGGGGAGCCACAGTAGGTAGGGGGTGGCAGCTGGACTAGAGAAAAAGGATAACATGACTCTGCCTCCTTTTTCTTTTTTTCCTCCTCCCCTCATATAATAAACTCTTCGGAAATGTAATGGGGAGGTGAGTGTACCTCACGTGGGAATACCGTGCTAGAAGGTTGGCTGTTAGCTACCTGTCTAGTCCCCGGATTTATGAGCCTCACTTGACAAATTTAACTGCAGCTCTGCTTATTGTACCGCATCCATTAGGGCAGGTAAATGGAAGTCTGTAAAGGTGACCGCTCTGCATTTTCACCTCCGAAGGATCGACTAGTATCCTGTCTCATATACAAGGAGGGAAATGCGTGTACTGTGTAGGGATGGGTGAGGGAGGGTGAGAGAAAACACATCTCTCCTCCCCCAAGTTTATACTTCCCTTGTCCTACCATCCAAAAATAGATCAACTTTGGTCTTTGGAGGTCATTACAGCCTACCTTACCTCATCCCCAAGCAGCTGGAGGCCAGGAGTTCATGGTAACTGCTGTGTTTCTTCACTTCCTCATCAGGGTTTTCATTGTTTCCTCCCCGCACAGGTGAAATTGCTCTCTTGGAAGGCCTTACAGTGGTGTATAAAAGCAGTATTGATCTCTATTTCTATGTGATCGGCAGCTCCTATGAAAATGAGGTGAGAATCCCTACCCCTTTGCTGTCTGATCCTGCTTCCTAAGCCATAGGCAGGACACAGCCACCAGTTTGGGGCTTAAGAGAAGCACATCTCTCTGGCTTCTGACAGGGCTAACAAAGTGGTCAGCGATCCCACTAGGCTCACAAGCATAGCCCTGCAAATGCATTAGTCTAGAAAGAAAGTTTTCTGAGATCTCTCTTTTTTTTTTTTTAAATCTGTATGTAGATGAGTCAGTTGTGTGTGTGTGTGTGTGTGTGTGTGTGTGTGTGTGTGTGTGTGTGTTTTTTTTTAAAAAAATGTGTGTGTGTGTGTGTGTGTTGTTTTTTGAGACATGGTCTTGCTATTAGAGTGGCCTTGAACTTGCTATGTAGCCCAGGCTAGCTGTGAACTTGAGAGCCTGTGGCCTCAGCCTCCTGAGGGCTAAGATTACAAATATGTACCATGAACACGACGGCTGCCCTTCCCCACACTGGGGACTGAACGCTGAGCTTCATGCATGCTTGGCAAGTGTGCTAGAATTCTAAGTACACCACCATGCTCAGCTTGCATGTTGTTTTTTAAGATGGATTTCTGGGGTGTGGTCAAGGTTGTAGGGGGATACTGGCTTCTGTTATGCAAGGTTCATACTTGACTGGGTTTGGGCCAGTTAGCAGACACACTGGTTCATACTGAAGCCGTTCAGATGATGGACTTGTTAAATCATACAATATGAATGGGACTGTGAATGTAGTCCTGACTTGCTTCCTGTAAGTGAGGAAAACTACCTCAAGTAGTAACAACTTCTGTGAGAGCAGGTAGGTAAAAATAAGCCTCCAGATAATGTTCAGTGAAAGTAAAAGTTTGAGAGACCCACATTCTACTGAGCTGTTATTGCTGTGAGTGCTTTTTAAAGTACATTGTTACTTGAGTCTTGTATCACTTCTATAAATTGTAGGCATTCATACCATTGTTTACTGAGGAGGAAACCAAACCATGAGGAACCATATAAAATTACTTGTATTTGACCATTGTTAAATTACACAAGTGTCAGTTTCATGTGGTCCAATCTAGTACTTTAACTCACAGGGTAACACATGTATAAATGGGTGAGCTGGGATACAAGCCCATCTGTCTGACTCAAAGGCCCACGCTCAGGCAGTGACAGTGTAGTGTAGCAGTAAAGCTCATATTGAGCATTCTCCAAGCCCTAGCTTCAATTCCCAGCAGACCCCTGTGCCCCACCCCAAAGAAGGAAAAGGCTATTTCTTTCTGGTGTCTTCTTCTGCCCTTACATACTTAATTATTGCTCTTTCTACTTATGGCATCATATGACATATATGGAGTTGGTAAAGACCCACAGAAGACTATGACAGACAAGTTCTATTAGAACTTCTGGCCAAAAGAGACCTCAAATTGTGGGATCACATAGCAGAATTCACTTCTGTGAGAAACTACAGGTCTTCTTCCTGTTTTGCTCTCATTTCCACCTTATGTTTTTGGTCCTGTAATGTGTTTTTCTGCTTAATGAAATGGACAGTTTTGCTTTTGGGTAGCAGTTTTCAGAGTCTTGAATCTTCTATTTCCTCTGTTCCCCAACAGCTTATGCTTATGGCTGTTCTGAACTGCCTGTTTGACTCCTTGAGCCAGATGCTAAGGTAAGCAGCCAATCTCTTCATTTGTTTGTTTGTTTGGATGTTTGTTTTGTTTTGAGACACAATCTCATTATGTATCCCAGGGTGGCCCCAAATTCATGATCCTCCTGCCTCAACCTCAAGTGTTAAGATTACAGGTGTGCACCACCATGCCCAACTGAGCAGCCATTCTTGATCTTGGTATTTACAGTAAAAGTATTTTTCAGGTCCAGGGATTTGTGGGGATTGGCAGAGGCTCAAGTTGGTTGATTAGTTTAAGTAGATGGGTGTACTATTTCAGAGTAATCTACACTGAGGAGGGCACCGGATGTAGTGCATGTCTGTCCTGAGGAATAATTCTGCTACTTAGGAAGGGGACCTTCCTGTTGATCCCCTGCGGCTCCCTCAGAGATCTGAGTGCCTTCCAGCTGGTTCCTTGGGCTCCATTCTTTGCAGTGGGGAAAGTGCAGTAAGGCAGTGTCCCAGATGAAACATCTCTACCTTGGGAATGGAGGCAAGACTCCAGTTTTCCACTTCTGACCCTTAGTTTTTCCCTCTATACAGCAGGAAGAATGTACCGTTTAGCCTCTTCTCCCTCTGTACCTCCCACTAGCACTGTTTTTCCAGGTAGAAAGGCAGAAGAGATATAAGATACTTTTCTTGAAAACATCCAGGGCTCTGAGCATCATTCCCCAGGCAGCTCCCATGTGAGCTCAGTACAGACAGCCATCCTGAGCAGAACAGCAGGCGCGCTCAGCCCCACAGAATCAGCAGGGCTAATGGCTCAGGTTTCCTCAGGAAGGGGATGATTTATTTCTCAGCCAGGTGAATGAATAGACTTCATTTCGGGTAATCTAGTGAAAGAGTCAAACTGACGGATGTGACAGGCCACAAGCACCAACCACCGGATCTGTGGTTGGTGGCTGCAGACCCTGACTGTTCTTATTCCCCTAGCTGGGCTTCTTTTCAGGGCCTGAGTGGGGAGGCTGCTTTTCAAGGCCTGGTGAGGGAGGGGAAGGAGGGAAAGCAGAGAGAGGCTTAGCTTTGTTAGGGCTTGAATGCAGACAGGGTTTGTGTTCAACCTCTCCTCACCTCCCACACCACCAGATTGAGTTTTAGCTCTGTTTATGTCCTTTTTTCCACCCACTCATGTCTGTTTGTAAGCAGTGTCATGAGCAATATTGTGGCAGGTAGGAAAGAAATGATAGGAAATAATGGCTCTAGATAATCAGCTTGTGAATAATCAGATATTATTGACTATGCTTGTAAAACTCCCCTTCCAGGGCTGGGGATTTGGCTCAGTGGTTCTGCTGCCTGCCTTGCAAGTGCAAAATCCCCAGTACCCCTCCAAAGAAAAAAAACCAAAACTCTCCTTCCTGATATTTCTGAATCTTACTCAGCAAACAAGAATAGGGAGAGGTTTATAGTGGATTAACTACAAAGTTTTTCACATCTCTGTCTGGTTGGTAGAAACATTTATTGGTCTAGTTTAGGACCCTTGTCCAGATAATGTCCTAGGATTCATTTCACACACATGCTGATTTTTCTCTTCTTTTTGGGGGTCTTAGGAAAAATGTAGAAAAGCGAGCTCTGCTGGAGAACATGGAGGGGCTTTTCTTGGCTGTGGATGAAATCGTAGATGGAGGGTGAGTCTCTGACCTGCCTGAATCTGGGCTGGGGAGGTCGGGGTGACTGCTCTGTCATTTATCAAGTGGACTGAGTGGCTAGAAGTCCTATCCCCACAATGAGTTGGTACTTCAGGACAGAGTAAACAGTGATTTCTTTTTTGTAGGGTGATCCTAGAGAGTGATCCCCAGCAAGTGGTACACCGGGTGGCATTAAGGGTAAGTGGGAATGTGTTTTCCCTGAATCCTCCTCTTTACAAACACCCCCAGAGTCACACCTGCTGAATGTGTCTAAGGGGCAGGGCTGATAGAATACATCTAACCTTCTCTTTCTCTTCCCGTCTCAGTGTCCCAAAGAAGCCAAGCAGAAGGAACTTAGTTCTGTCCCTAAAGTGGTGCCTAACATCACACACAGTTTTTGCACAAAGTGTACACTTAATGTATTTATGTTGAATAGATGATGAAATAAAATAAAACTTTCATATTTAGGGCTCTAAAGCTGTAAAGAAATGAGTTGGGCCTATTCTCTCTTTGAGGGTGAATCCAATTATCTGAGATAGAGGAGTGTCTTTCACATCTTTTAACATCTTACGTAACAGGATAATCTCCACAAGGAAGTGCTATTGTCCAGAATTTTAATACTCCTGGGTGCTAGTGATCTCAGAAGGGGGCCTCAGTATTAACTATAGAAGGCTCAGATCTTGCTGGGGAGATCATGGGGTACAGGGAGAGCCCACCTGCAAATTGTGGGGCTCAAGCGATATCTAAGCGACACAAACCTCCCTGTTCACAGAACGTCCCAGCTCTGACCTCCACAGAGTGAAGGCTGACAGTGCCGGGTAATGGCAAATCTTCTCCCTTAACTGCCGTGGGCTCCATTTGCATAGTTTAATCTTCTCCTCTAACATATGTCTATGTGGCAAGAGAGAAGGTCCCCCCACTGACTCCCCCTTTTCCTTCTCAGGCTGCTGTTGCAGCAGTTTATTTCTTCAAATTAACATGCTGTCGTTACCCATCAGGCCTTGCGGGATCCATTAAACTACCCCTAGCTCCCCCTCATCCTTTCCCCAGTGATATTGATAATCAGGAAAGGTCTCCTCTGACTAGGGAATCAGGTCTCCCACCCCTGAGTTGAGGGAGTTGAGGATCAGATAACCTGCTGATTATTTGGAATGGAATAAATCTTTTAAGAAGTCCTTCTGCCTTAAAATGTAACATGAATGAAACGGCCCTTTTCTGTTCACAGTCCCTCTGGCCAACTAAAATTGTAAGTTCTACTGGTTCCTAGAAGGAACCGAAAAGTTTAGGGCATCTGCCCTTTGCTTCAGTTTAAAGGACCAGCTTTTCTTCACCACTACCAGACACCAATGTAAATGCTTGTCTCTGTGCCACAGGGTGAAGATGTCCCCCTCACCGAGCAGACCGTGTCTCAGGTATGACTTTCTCTCTTCTGCCTCTCCACATGGACAGGGTCAGTAAAGAGGCTGGAACAGCGGTCTGTCCCAACCTGCCAGGTCAGAATGAGATCAGAGACAGCTGTCCTCCTTGGTCCCTCGTATTCCAGAGAACTGGGACCCTGCCTCATAGCCCAGTATCCCTCACTCCCACTCCCAGCTCCTCAGTTGCCTGAGCAGTGGCTGTCAGCCTTACTATGTACCCTTCAAACCCTCCCTGCCCAATGCCTCATCCAGTGATTTATTCCTCAGCAGAGGCTTGCCTTAAGCAGATGGTCTGTGTGTGTGTGTGTGTGTGCGCGCACACACACACACACACACACACACACACACACACACTTATTCAAATGAGGGCTAAGCTGGAAATGAAGTGTGTGCGCGCACACACACACACACACACACACACACACACACACTTATTCAAATGAGGGCTAAGCTGGAAATGCATATTCCAGTATGTGCAGGTTTGCAGATCATCCTGCTGTCTTGACTGCAGAAAAACTGTCTACCTCATTCAGGGGGCAAGGGAGGGTTTTCTGTTTTTACCCACTTCAAATCCTCCCCAAAGAATCTATCTGGATGTATAACTAACTCCCTCTTTGTAACCTGTGTCTAGTAACCCCCATTTTTTTTCTTTCCTTGCAAATATATCTATTTTCATTCCCCCAGAGGATTTGAATTTGGGGTGAATTTCCCACTGACAACCCTCTAGGACCTTAGAGAGCTTCCTCCTATTCCTCTGCCCTTGGGACTTTTCTATTTCTTGTTCTTCTAAGGACAGGGAAGGCAAGTGAGGGGAGCGAGAACACTGCTCCCACCCTGTCCCTCATCAAGGCTCCTTAAGTGCTGCCCTTGTCTCCGCAGGTGCTGCAGTCAGCCAAAGAACAGATCAAGTGGTCACTCCTTCGGTGAAGTCTCTTCTGTGCCTGACACCTCACCCCCTCAAAAATCCGCACGTGTGCTGTGACTTCTCCTCTAGGCCCCCAGCTGATGCTCTCAGGGTCATCTCGGGGATCACATCCTGTCTGGGGTTGCCCTCCTTCCCCCCAACCCACTTCCCTTTCCTTCTCACTCTACTGGGAGGAAAGCTCTTAGCAGATTTAGATGCTGGGCAGGGAAACGCCCTCTTCCTTCCTACACTGGATTGTGCT
Organism: Fukomys damarensis; assembly: GCF_012274545.1. Lineage (NCBI taxonomy): Eukaryota > Metazoa > Chordata > Mammalia > Rodentia > Bathyergidae > Fukomys > Fukomys damarensis. The sequence continues at coordinate 20,540,794 of NW_022900927.1, forward strand.
CCATGTCACCTACCCCCATTTTCTCCTCAGTTTCTTTGCCCTTTGCTGTAGCTACACTCCAGATCAAAGCAGGAGAAAGAATGTGCTGAGTGTTTTTTCCACCCTTTGCCTTTACACAACCTTCATCCCAACAGCCCATATGTCCAGCAGAGAGGGGTAGGAGTGAGTAGGGGTGGGCACTTACTGGCCTCAGCATCTCTCCTTTTTTCTTGATGCCCTGTCCTCTGCCTTGGAAATGAAATCAAGAAATAGCCACTAGGAAGGGGAGGGAGTGGCAGAAACAGTGATTTAGTGTAGGAATAGGCCTTTTTTTTTTTTTTTTTGGTACCAGGGATTGAACTCTGGTCCTTGCTCTTTTGAGGCAGGTGGCAGAACCACTGAGCCAAATCCGAAGCCCTAGGATAGGGCTTTTAAAACTCATTCTGTACCCTGGTCCAGGCATACAGCTTCAGAACTGCTGTGGTCTGTGAGCAGTCATTCTGAGTGTCCCTATCTTGGTCTGCTGTCTTAGCTTTTCACCTCTACTACCTGTGGGATTGTTCCTGGCTTTGTCCTCACTGTGCCCTGGAGCAGAGCCAGTCACTGGAACTAAAAGTCCATTCTTATTTTGGGGAGAATTTCTGTTCAGAACTGGAGAAGAAGAGAGGCTTATGGTTTGGACCTTGAGGCTCTCAGTCCCTCACCTCCTTCAAGTGCATTTGTTCCTCTGCCTTGGGTCTCAGTTGGCTGCTTAACCCTGTCCTCTCTGCCTCAACCTTAGATAAAAAAGGAGTTGGTGAGGGCTGACAGGTGCCTTTCCTTTGGGACCCGGATTTCCCCAGGAGGACAGACAGTGAAACACCTACTTTTAGGTCTTATCTTTTCCTTTGACTCAAAACTTCCTCCCTAAAAATCTGTCTTAGAAAACCCTTCCCAGGACCTAGAATTCTGCCCTACCCACTAACTGCCAGTTCTCCAGCCCTGAAGTTCCGGCTGATGATGGGATATTTGAGGAGGCGCCTTCATGTAGGAGATGTACAGAATCAGGAGATGGCCACCTTCCTATACTGCTCTCTGCAAAGAGGAATAAAACATTTCTTTTTCCAAACTGCCTTTGTGTGATGTTTCTGTTCCTCTCTTTTTGGCAGCTACTCCTATTCCTTCAGCCCCCACCCCCCATCTTATAATATTTCTTGCTACCTCTGAGACTCTCCAGCAAAACCCCCCTCCCCATGCCTAATTTACGGGGCTGTTTGCCTCCTTGGCATCTCTCAGTCCTCTCGCCTGGATATTGGCGCCAGGGGTGGGGTGGGGATGGTATATTTCTCAGTGGGAGTCTCAGGGAACTGAGTTCTCCCCCCCACCCCCAAAGCCAGCTGCCTGCTCCCGCCTCAGCCATTAGTAACCCGGAGACGCGCACCTGCGTGGGGGCTCTCCTCCAGCCCCTCTCCCTTCCTGCACCTCCCACTCCTGCTCTGAAACGGCGCTGAGCGGGTTATTTATCGGAGCCAGCACTGCTCCAGAAGGTCAGGACGGTGGTGTAAATAACCTCTTCTCGCCATTTCCCCGTCCCTCCAGAGCCTGCTCCCCTCCCCCTCCTCCACCTTTATTCGCACAAATGAATGTGGCTGGGCTGGCGCAGAGCCTGGCCCTGCATCTTAATGGGGCGGTGAGCTCACAAGATGGATTTAGCTGGGGTTTTTATGGTTGCCGCGGCGACAGGAGAATGCTTTGGTTTTCTTTCCCCCTTCCTCGGCAGGATTTTAAGGAGGGGGTAGTGTGAAGAGCTTTCCTCCACGGCAATTTGAAGGGTCTCCTCAGTCACCTCTACTGCTCACGAGATGAGCCTGCCATTCTTGGATTAAGCAAGAGATGGAATTAATAGCTCAGATAGGGAAGGATGAAGGAAGGTAAAGGAATGGGGAGACTGCAGCCTGAGGATGTGCAGGCCAGAGCAGTCTAGGCTGGCTCACTCCTCTGTGGAAACTTGGTGTTAGGCTCAGCAGCTGTGGGATACCTGGGCCCAGAAGCCCTCTTAGTGGATAGGAGAGAAGTTTGGGTGGACCAGCCCTGCCTGCAGTCCTGTATTGAAAGCGTGAATAGAGGGGCAGGAGGAGGACCAGGATCACTTCTGTCTTTTGTCTGTTGTGTGTGTGGGGGTGCACAGTCTTAGCACCCTAACCTCCCATCTCATCGCCCCACATGGTTGGGGGGGGTCAGTGCCAGAGTTGGGGCTGGTGATCATCCGTGGTGTGGAGAGGGGAGTTCTGTCTGGCTCTCTAATTTGGAATTCTGAGGCCTTCAGTTTCTTCTGTCTTCTGTTTCCCACTAGGAATAGAACTTTGGTGCACTGGCCTCCCCAGTCATCTGGCCAGCAACTTTCTTTTGTACAAGCGCAAACCAATCCTCAGTGCCAACTGGAGCAGAGATGGGAAGCAGGGTCTGAGGCTCTCCCGCTGCTCTGTCTGGTTGTGGGCCTCTGACTTTGTGAGCTTTTCCCTCTTCCCCAGAGGACCCTAACAGGCCCCTCCTCCCCTCTCCCCCTTTGGCTGGGAAAGTGACTACAGCCTGAACAGTGCCAGACACCTGCCTGCCAGATGTGGCGATTCCCTATCCCGCCCCCACAGTGTCTGTCCTTTCCCCACCCCACTGAGCTCAGGCAGTGGGAGCCCCCCACAGGGTGATTTACAGCCTCTCCTGCTCAAGTGCCCCCTTAGGCTCCTCTCCGTCCTAGTGCCGCGTCCCTTTTTTCCCCCACTGTGTCCTGCAGCCCCTTCCTCCTCTATTCCCACTGCAGCGTGCTGGGCTGAGAATGGGTGGGGCCCGGTGATTGGCCTCTGTTGCACCCATGGAGCAGTACCTCAGCAAAAGGGCTACTAGAGCTGATGTCATTCTCGCTAGAGGAGGAAGACAGGTGGCTTCAGAAGAAGTTAAGGAGGGAAGCAGTGCTTCTAGATTGTCTGCAAAGGCGACAGAGGCCTCTGAGAACCTCTAGATAGGCAAGAGAGGCCAGGATCATGGCTGCCTGGCAGGCACTGCATTTTTGTTTCTCAGACTGGGTTTCCAGACCTTGCCTCTAGATCTGTTTCTCAAATAGCTCAGTGGATGTCCTTCAGCCCCTTCCCTTCAGGTCATCCTAAAACCCACTTAGTGGGAACATTAAATCCTTGTCCTTCTCTCTAGTGTTTTTTTCTCCTGTATCTTTCTGTCGATCTCTTCCTTTCCTTCTCCCTTAGTTATGCTATGCTTCGCTCTCTGGTCACCTGGCTTCCCCCTCCTCTGCTTCAGTACCATAGCAAAACAGTAGGATTCTCAGACCTCCCACCAAGGCGGGACTCACTCCAAGGAGCTGCTTTTCTCCTCCCACCTCTCACAACCTGACACCCAAAGGGCCCCACTGGGCCAGAACTGGGTGCATTTCCTGGTGGGACTGAGGTAGAGGCCATGGCTGAAGTGAAAAGGGCAGAGGCAGGACAGATGGAGTCCAAGAAGTGGGAGGAGGGGTACAAGAAGACGGAACTAGAAACACAACGGGGGAGAAAAAGCAACTGAGAGACGAGCAGAGGCTGAGAGTTAGCAGGAAGCTAAAGCAACAAACTGAGAAAGAGAAACTGACACAAAGAAAGTCTGGGAGCAGAGAAAAATAATGGAGAGGTGGTGACAGGAAAGTCACAGCAGAGAAGGGCCACAGCTGGGGAGGGGCCGGGCTAGGAGCAGGCTTGCTCTCCTGGGCTCCCTCATGCTAGCAGGGCGCGTGCGCGCGCGCGCATGTGTGTGTGTGTGTGTACATGGCACATGTATGTGGTAGGGTCCCAGGTGGTGGTGATAGGCATGATTCCAACAACACTATTCTCCCGTTTCTTCTAGAAGCCTCTTTCCCTGAGGCACCTCAAACCAACCTCCCCACGCCACCCCCCAGTCTCAGAATTCCTGATGTTGGAGGGAGCATTCTGAGGTCCTTCTACAGCTTCTCAGGAATCCTGTCTTTCCCACTTGGAATGCAGGCCTGCTGGAATGTCCGAGATCCATAGAATCAGGAGGCCCTATCCCTTCACTGCCCACCCCAAGCCTGCCCACCAGCTGCTCCTGTCTGTCTTCTATTCCCACTCCCCTTGTGACTTCCCCTCCTCCACAGTGACCCCCTCCCCAGCCTTTGACCCCCAGCCTGCCTGGGGCCTGGGTCACTGGGGAGACAAAGACAGGATTTATCACCAGCATAGAGAAGCAGCCAGGGACCAGGGCTGGGGGCAGTGGATGACCTCCCTGCAATGGGAGGGAACACTACTAGGCCAGTGGCTGCAGGCGGCTGGAAAGCTGGGGTCGTGTGGCTCCAACTCCCAAACCCCAACTTTTCCTATCTCAGCCTCGCTTTCTCCCCATTTCCGAGAATTCTGAAAACAGTGAATAGGATGACTTTGAGGTGACTTTTAGCCTATGAAAGAAAACTGGAAGCAAGGAAAAGATGAGGTCCATGTTGCTGAGTTCCAAGTCCTAAAGCAATTCTTTTATGGATACTGAGGAGGAATCAGGCACCAGTAAATTCGGCTCTAATACTACAACAGATGAGATACACATGGACTGCTCCCTAATATGGAGAGGGTCTTCTCAAGAACAGATGCAGATTACCAGTAGGGAGGGAAATAAGGGTCCTGAAAATAAGAAAAAATTGGCCAGCCGGCCATGGTGGCGTACACATTGTAATCCCAGCACTCGGGAGGCTGAGGCAGGAGGATCACTGTGAGTTTGAGACCAACCTGGCCTACACAGTGAGTTCCAGGTCAGTCTTGACTACAGTGAGACCCCGTTTCAAAAAAAAAAAAAAAAAAAAAAAAAAAAAAAAAAAAAAAAAAAAAAAAAAAAAAAAAAAGAAAAAGAAAAAGAAAAGAAAGAAAAGAAAAGGCTAAAGGTTGCTAGCTCCAGCCCCTCTGAAAAAAAACCTTCCTCCCAGAGATCACCAACTCCTTCCTAACAAATAAGGAGCAGCCGGACCCTGCCTTTACAGTAAATACGCTATTGGCCTGAAATTGTCTCTACTCAGCAGACAGGGTGTGTGCTGGAGGACAGGGAAGGTTATGATCTAGGAGTTTCCAAGAAACCCACCGTGTATCTCTTGTGGACGGCTCCAGCAGCTTCCCTCGCTGCCTTTGGTGCCCCCCACCCCTCCAGAATCTCAGTGTGTCAGAGGCGTCCATACTCTCAACTCTGAGGTTCACAGCCCTCCCACCTCCTGACACCCAACATCCTACTTCCTGCCTTCCTCCTACCAGCCTAGGTGAGAAGTGCGCAGAAGGAAGAGAAAGTGAGGCAGCAGGGCACGTCCAAACTAGTCTCACCAAAATCCTCCTAACCCCATTTCCATCCATGTCTGGTGAGGAAGGGCTGGGGTTATAGTTCAGTGGTGCCACACCTGCCTGGCAAGTGCAAGGTCTTGAGTTCAGTCCTAGTACCAGAAAAACAAAACAAACAAAAATGTGTGCTTGCTTTGGCAGCACAAATACTAAAACTGGTGAGGAAAACTTCCGGTGGTCTTTTCTCAAGCTCCTCTGCAAGCTGAAACCATTCACTCAATTTCTGATGAAAAGCCAAAAGTTGGAAATGTTAGTTGTAAGGGGTTATAGATTGGGTGGACAGATTGGGGAGGACAAAAGAATTGGGGAGATAGTTGCTGGGTAAGGAAGAAACAGGAAAAGGGAGAGGAGAGCCTCTTTTTTCATTACTCCCCCTCCCCCCAATTGAGGAGGCAGATTTACAGCCTTGGTTGGGGGGGGTGAGCATAAGGAAGACAGATCTGCAGTTCTGCCCTCTGAGTGTCTGGGTACTTAGCTTTAACTCCCCCATTAGCATCAATCCCCATCTTGCTGCCCATCCGTCTTCTGACATCAGCTCCTTCCCCTCTCTGTAGCCCGGGCTTTCTGACCCTAAGTGCCTCTTAAAGGGCCAGTGTAGACCCTTCTCCCTCTCCCTCCTCCCACTACAGGCAGTAGGCTGGTGTGTGTATGCAAGTGCACTGCAGCCATCTTCACTAAAGCCAGAGTACAGAGAGGGCATAGTAGGGCGGGGACTCTTCCCCAGCTCTCTGTTCTCTGAAAACTTCCCTTATATTGTGACCCCCATCTTTGTTCACTACCTACTCAGGCCCAGGGCAAGTGCTATGGCTAGGTGAGGGGTTACAGACACAGAGGTTTTGGAGCTGAGAACAAAGGCCTGTGGATCCACAAGCAGATTGTCCCTCCCTCACTTCCTGGAGGCCCAGAGCAAGGGGCATCAAGAAATATTGGCTGGCTAGATGTGGTGGCGCACAGCACACCTGTAATCCCAGCACTCGAGAGGCTGAGGCAGGAGGATCACTGTGAGTTCCAGACCAGCCTGGGCTACACAGTGTGTTCCGTGTCAGGCTCAACTACATAGTGAGACCCTGTCTCAAAACAAACAACAAACAAAAAAGAAGTATTGGCTGTTCTTAATTCTCAGCCAGCAGTGGGGATGGAGAGGTTGAGGTCCAAGGCTCCTAGGAGATGCCCTGAGCCCCACATTCTAGCCTCCTTTCCCAGGGATCTAAACTGTGGGCAGTAGATTTCATTCTTCTCCCATATGAGGGAGGAGAAAGGCCAGAGAAACCTGGTCCTGAATTTCCTGGCTCTTCTTCCCTGCTCCTCAGCAACTAAATTTAGGGGGCAGAGGGGAAGCAGGCTTCTCCCCACTCTCTTCAGAAACTGAACTGCACTCCAGGGGCTCTGAGAATGCCTGGGATGTTTGAGAAGTTCCTCCCCTAGCTGCCTTCAGGCCTTTCTGCTGCAAAGACCTGCAGGCCTCAGAGAGGCTCTCCAGGATCCTCAAGCCCCCTTCCCGATATTTGAAACCCATTCTCCACCCCTCAGTGCTCCTCCTCTGGCTCTGGATGAAAGAGAAAGGGGGTTTGGGAGCCTTGGGAAAGTGGCCATGTTAAAAATAGGAGCCCCCAGCTGCACCCCGCAATGACCCCCTTATTTATCACCTTCAAATCTCACTCTCAAAGAAGCATAAATATTCCTAATTCCTGAAGGCCAATCTTGCACTCATAAATTTCACCAGGGAGGTGAACGAGGGAGAAGTGAGGTACAGGACACGAGGAGGCTACCGCAGCCTGGAGGTAGCAGGATATCTCCTGGGGGAGGCGCCCAGGGGTCCTCGCGAGAGGATCGACAGGAGCCATTTCCCTCAGTATTTTCTCTGGGGATTGGTCTTTTCTCACGTCACCCCTCCCCCGAGACAAAATTAAACAAAAATCAAAATCCAACCTCAGTTCTGGGCCTACCCATCAGTTCTCTACCGTTCTCCCGCCCGCTTTTCTTGGGCATTACCTTCCAGCTGTCCTTTCCCGCCTCTCTCCCTCCCTTCCTCTTTTGCACCTTTGCTCCTCTAAGAATTTCCCTCTCAGAGCCATTTTCGGAAAAGGAAATTTCCGTCTCATTCGGTCTGGACAGCGAAGTCCGACAAGCGCCTCTCAGCAGGTTCTCCCCGCGGCGGCCCGCTCGCCCCTCAAACGCGCCCTTTCTCAGCCCGGCCCCCTTCCTCTTCCCAGCCTCCTCTCCCTCGGCCTTCCCTCCCCTGGGGACTTCCTCTTTGTACTGCTCTTTTGCCCCTCAGTTTCCCCTTCGCTCTCCCCCTCTTCGGCCTCCTCTCCGCTCCCTAGCCGACCCTGCCGCACCCTCGGACCCCGGCCTCCCGGCGGATGGCGGGGG
>NW_022900927.1:20548858-20559600 GCF_012274545.1 Fukomys damarensis
GGGGACGGGGGACGAGGAGGGGGACCCGTCGGGGACTGGGGACAGGCGGAGGCGCAGCGAGGTGCGGGGCGGGGGAGGGAGACGCGAGCTCTAAAGAAAAAGGGTGAGAGCGGAGGTACAGGAGATGAAGACAGCCTCCAGGAGAGACGGACAGATGGAGAGAGACAAAGAGAAGCCTGGCGAGACAGCGCGAGGAAGTCAGTGCTAGAGCTCAACTCGGGCGGAGACGGACGAGATAAAGAGAGACAGACACTGACTCACGAGGCGTGCACGCTGCCCCAGCGCCACGCCACCCGCAAACCTTGAAGAAAGCCTTGCTTTCCTTCATTTCTCTGCTCGCATTCAGCCCTTTTTCAAAGGGGCTTGGGGGCGGGACCCTGGAGAAAGATCTGTCTTCTGTAGCCTCAGATGCAAGGTTTCTTCCTGTGTCCCCTGAGTCATTTTTCCTCCAGAAAATGTCACCTGAGTCATTTTTTTTTCAGCGACGGATAATTGGGAAGTCCTGCTTGAAGTCTAATTTCAGTCCTTATTGCTGCACCATTCTACTCTGAGAAAGCTTTTGAATTGCTTTCAAGGAATATGAAAAGTGAACCCTTTTACAACCCTTCAGAGAGTTGTCAGGTTTCAGAATCTTAGAAGTTCTAAATAGGAAGGACTGTTAGGAGCCTGGTCGCTGGATCCTAATTTTAGCAAGGCAGTTGTGGTTAGCTATGTGTGCTGGTAACTGAGGTTAAACTGCCCTCAAATCATAACCATACAGGGCTGGGGATTTAGCTCACTGGTTCCCTACCTGCTTTGCAAGCACAAAGGTCCTGAGTTTGATCCCTGGTACAAAAAAAAACAACAAAAAAACAAAAACCCATGGCCATACAATTTACTATCCCTTTTGACCTTGGGCAAATGAGCCTATTTGTGCTTCAGTTTTCTCTCATTTGTAAGAAATATTATAACTGATACTTCATGGAATTGTTAGGATTACACAAAACCATATATGTGTAGGATTTAGAAATGCTCTAAGCTTGTGGGAATAGTGCTCCATACTACCCCCTTGCCCCTTCATACAAATCATGAAAACTGCTAGGTGTGATGGGGCATGCTTGTAATCCCAGCACTCCAGAGGCTGAGGCAGGAGAATCACAGGGGCTTCAAGGCCAGCCTGGGCTACATAATGAGTTCAAGCCCAGCCTGTGCTGCAAGATCCTGTCTCACCCCCCCCACACACACACAATGATCATGAAACCTAAGGCCCAGAGTGGTCCAGAGATAGGCTCCAGTACAGGGCAGGGACAGGCTAATTCTTCAAGCGGATTGGCTGAAACTTTGCTCTCCTCACTTCAAAGCTGATGATTTTATCTGTGGTAGGAGGACCGCAAGAAATTGGTGTTCCAGATTAGGAGGCAGCATTCCTGGGCTTTGGGAGTTATGTTGCATGTGAAGGCATCAATCTGTCCACTGTTGCTGTGGTTCTTTCTGCCCTTCTTTGGAATCTCTCTAAACTTTGTTCTCTCAACTATCGATTTGAGAGTAATAAGTATTCAACACAGCCAGAGCATTCATTGTAAGGATGGCTCCCACATTCCAGGGCCACCCTGCTCCCTGACCCACCTACCATAGAAAATGGATATTTCATGAAAAGTAAAAGCCCCATTCTTCACTTTTCTTCCTAGCTTTGAGGGAAATGGAGGGTACATATCCCAGGGTCTTCAAACTCCAGGTCAGGGCAGGGAGGTCCTCTAGACTTGCAGTCTTGCAAGCGCCTCCTGTCCTCAGCCAGGAAGCCAGAAAGGAAACACAGAGAACCAGCGTCACCTGGTGGCCACAGGTGCTTTCTAACTGTGTGTGTGTGTGTGTGTGTGTGTGTGTGTGTGTGTGTGTGTGTGTGTGTATGTGTGTGTGTGCCTATAGTGACCTGAGGCTGGTTATCCTGGAGGGAAAGGAACAGAGTGGTTTCCTCCAGCCTGACCCTTGAGGCCTCTAACCAGTCTCTGCTCTACTTTCATAAGCAAGAGTGGGGTGTTGGGGGTGGGGGGGACTTGGACCAGGTGAATTAGCCTCAAAGGGTGAGACCCTGCTAGAGCAGCTGGAAACCATGTCTGTCTTTGATTCAGCTAAACTGAGTAGAAAGCTGAATTCATCCACAGCTAGCCCTTTTGCACAGGACAAGGACTGGGGGCTGGATTTACCGAAGTGGATGATGAAGCTGGATTACCAAACTGTTTTTAAGTAAACAAACTTATTTGCAGGAATGGGGGATTCTGACAACAGTAGTTAGGTCAGGTGCCACTCCTGAGAAGTTAAACAAAAAGGCCAGCTAACTGCTCACTTTGTTTTTTCAGTACTTGGGATTGAACCCAGGGCCTTCTCACTGAGCTACATCCCCAGCCCTTTTTTATTTTTTATTTTAAAACAGAGTCTTGCTAACTTGCCCAGGTTGGGCTCAAATTGGTGGTCGTCCTGCCTCGGCCTCCCAGAGTACTGGGACTGTAGGCATGTGCCACCATGCCTGGCTACCTCACATATTGTACAATCTGGAAATCTTTCTGCTGAAGGCTATGTCCCTGGCCAGCTGGTCTCTGACATATGCTCTGACATAGGTTCCCCCAAATCCTCAGCTATTAGGTTCTGGCTCCAATCCTGGCCTATTTCCTTTTTTCTCAGAGACCACACCTGACCATTAAAGGCATGTAATTTATTTATTAATAATTGACAGTACTCCTTGGGTAGGCTATGGCTGAAATATTGATCAGAAGATGGAGAAACTTCCATTTGGGGGATGGAGAGGTTGTCTGTGAAAATGCCCACTGGTGTCACTTTTACCAGTCCTTTGGTTCTGAAGAAGACGGGCCTAGATTCCACCAATGGGATGCAGTTCTAACGGAGCCTACGGAAACTCTGGGGTCCTCGTTTTAAGATGGATCCATATGCTTGGCGGAACTGGCGGTTCATGGCTGCGTAGAGCACAGGGTTAATGCAACCATTGAGCCAGGTGAGGTTGGCAGCGAGCATGTGAACAACCCGGGGAGCTCGGACCTTGGCATCCAGAATGTTGAGCAACAAGAAGGGGATATAGCTCAGGACAAAGCAGAGGAACACAGCAAAGCACATTCGGGTCACCTTCCCAAACTCAGATGGAGAGTCCTGAGCTCTTCGGGCTCCTTTAGTTGGCTGGGACTTGGCAGATCCTTCCGGAGGGCTTTTCTCTGCCATGTGCTTAGGCACTTTGCTGTTGCCCTGCTCCCTCATTTCTGATGAGTCCTCTTCCAAGGTCTGAGTAGTGGCAGCACTGGCTGGCTCAGAGGAAATCCCGTCACTGGGCCCTCTTGACGCCAGCCTGCTGTCCAGCTCCTTGAAATGACCAGGCATGGCCTCATCTGTCCCTGCCACATGGTTGGAGCGGATGCTTGCCTGCCGCAGCTTGTACTGGTCCAGTGCTTTTGCTGCTCGCTTCACCTGGCGATGGATGAGGCAATAGAAGACGCCAACACTGCTGAGCCCCAGGACAAAGTAGATGCCCATGAGGATGGTGGTGTAAGGCCGGCCTTTCAAGCGGTCAAAGCTGCAGGTGCAGACTACAGGTACCAAGACATAAACAGGCCAGAGGGGGGCAAAGCTGCCCACACCCACCACCCAGGTGCCCACCAGTGCCAGCACTATCCCCTTGGCACTGAAAACTTGGGGAAAGCGCTTTGGATGGGCGATGAGGAGGTAGCGACCCAGCGCAATGAGGCAGAGGGTGAGGATGGAGACAGAGTTGGAAGTGAAGAGGAGAAGCCCAAACACCCTGCAGAAAGTGGCACCAGCGCGCCAGTGCAGGTGGAGGTAGGTGTCCACGGAGAAGGGCTGAAGGAAGGTGCAGTACAGCACATCCGCCAGTGTGAGGTTGGCGATGAGCAGGTTGAAGCGGGTTCGGAGCCTGGGCTGGATGGCCAACGCCAGCAGGGTGAGCACATTGCCCACAGTGCCTGTCACAGCCACCACTACTCCCCAGCTAACGGCAAAGTAGCGATAGTGCAACACGGACTCGTGGTGGCAGGAGAAGGTGGTGTCGGTGGTGTTCCACATGGTGGAGGCTGACGAGACAGGAAGGGGAAGAGGAAGAGGGAGTCAGAGCCCGGCCTTCAGCTTGGATCTCCCGGGTGGCTTTCGGTCTCTGCGTACGTGAATTGCTCCCGGAGGACCTCGGCTCACCAGCCTCCCCAGCTGGTCTCAGACTACTTCACCTCAAGGCCCCCGACTCTCTTCTTAGGGTCTCATTCCTTTCCTGTTCTCAGAGTTCCCCAAATTCTTATCAAAATATCTTATCTAAAGGTCTTAAATCTCTGTCTTGCTCAAACCCTAGCCCTCTTCAATATCCATCCAGATGGTCTCAATAAACGCAACATCTTCCAACCTTTCTAATTCCTTTGCCATTTTCAAAGACTACTGGAAGTCCCCCCACCCTTTTTTAGGGGGGTACCGGGGATCGAACTCTGGTTCTTGTGCTTGTGAAGCAGGCAGAGGAACCACTGATTTAAATCCCTGGCCCTGAAAGCCGGGTGTGGTGGCGCACACCTGTAATCCCAGCACTCAGGAGACTGAGGCAAGAGGTTCGCTGCGAGTTCGAGACCAGCCTGGACTCCATAGTGAGTTCCAGGTCAGTCTCAGCTACATAGCGAGACCCTGTCTCGAAAAACCAAAAGTAAATCAATCAATCAATCAATCAATCCCCGGCCCCGGGAGTCCTCTTTTTGTATTCAGGATGCTGCTACAGTTTCCCCTGTTCCTTTCTCCCCTCCAGTCCTCTCCTGTTCCTTTCTGTTATACACACATACAGGCCTTGGGTTTTCTGTCTGTTGCCACCTGCATGGCAAGGAGACCAGGGACGTAATATAGCCACTAGCAAGGTACTCACCTAGCCTCTGTCTGGTCTCTCTCCAGAGCGAGAAGTCCAACTCACCATAAGAGCAGTCCTTTCTCGTGGGCAGTTGGGCTTCACGCAGGAAGCAGTCTGGTCTCATGTCTTCTATTACACTAGGCTACAAGAGTGAGAAACTCCCTGGTTACCCAACCTGGGCCACTTCCTTGCCCCACTCTTCCTTCCTTCCTCCTCCTTTTACGTTGACTAGTGAGATCTGCGCTTCTCTACTGAAATTCCCCCGCTTCTTACTCCAGAGTTGTCTCACTTCTTTTTCCTTTCCAAGACCCGAGCTCTGTTTCCTTCCCCTTTGTGTGGTGGGACGCCCATAAGATCACTGCTGGGACGTGGAGACAGCCTCAGATCATCTGAGCCACTTCTCAAGGGACTGAGAGATAGAACCGGGTTCCAAGAGCGGTTTAAGGCACCCTGGAAGCACTGCCTTTCTTCTTTCCAGGGTTTATAGATTGCTTAAGTCAGAGGGTGCCGTGTGACTTTCTAGTACATCAGAGGAGCAAAGTTGGATTAAAAAAAGAGAGAGAGAGGGTTGGGAAATGAGGCATCAGAGACTCTGGTTTCATTTTCTATAGGGTCTCGGCTCCCATTCATTCATTCATTCTTCTGTTCTTTCCACTTCTACAGAGTGCCTACTACACACCGGGATCCTAAGCTAGACAATCGGGGCTTTAGAAGGTCTGATACAAGGCTTTGTGCACTGTCTAGTGGGGAAGACAGGTATGTAAGGACATAAATGCTTAACTGGTCCCTTAAAGTAGGAAGACCAATCTGGCTTGCCAGCTCTTTTTGTTTGTATTTGTGATACAGAGCCTTGCTGGGTTGCCCAGGCTGACCTCCAACTCCTGGACTCAAATGATCCACCTGCCTCAACCTCCTGAGTAGCTCAAACTAGTGTGTAGTACCCCGCTTAGCTATTTTTTCCATTTTGAAATGGTTACATGCTGGGTAATTCAGTGAGACTATCTTTAAAAGTAGGGATGTGGTTTAGTGTTCAATCCCCCAAACCACCGGAAAGAAAGAAAGAAAAAAAAAGGAAGTAAAGAAAAGAATGAGTTACACAGTTTAGAGCTGGCATGATAGTACATTCCTGTCACTCCAGAGCTCTGGGAGGAACCTAGCGTGAGCATTTCGTGACTTAGTGAGAACTTGTCTCAAAAGAAAAAAAAAAAAAAAAAAAAAGTGAAGAACCTGGGTCCGATCCCCAGGACCAAAAACCAAAAACAAACAAAAAACTCAGAAAACAAAAACACCCATGCCTGGTGGCACACACCTGTAATCCTGGCTGAGGCAGGAGGACCACCGAGAGAGTTCAAGGTCAGCCTGGGCTCCGGGCTACATCCATAGTCCTTATGCCTGTGAGGCAGGCAGCGGCACCACTGAGCTAAATGCCATGAGACTCTTGTCGCCAAAATATGTATCTATAGATATAGATAGATATCAGGGGCTCCTGAGTTCATTCCCTGGTACAAAAACCAAACAATGTATCAGGGGCTAAGAGAAAAGGAACAAGCTACTAAGGAGGCTGTCAGGAAAGGATTTATAGGGAAATGCCTGAACTGAATCTTGAAGGATGGGAATTTTTCTTTTTTTTTTTTGGTACCGGGGATTGAACTCGGGTCCTTGCGCTTGCAAGACAGGCCACCAAACCACTGAGCTAAATCCCCGGCCCCTAACAGGAATTTTTCTTAAAGATAGGGAGAAGAATATTTTAGATAAAGGGAACAGTGTGCATAAAACACAGAGGGTCCCAGCACTCTGGGTGGCTGAGGCAGGAAGATCCTAAGATCAAGCCCAGCCTGGGCAATTTAGCAAGACCCTGCCTCCAAATAATGAATGAATGAGCCAGGTGTGGTGGAACATGACTGTTATCATGTGAATGATAACATCCAGACTTGTGCTGGGCATGGTGGCGCACATCTGTAATCCCAGCACTCGGGAGGCTGAGGCAGGAGGATCACTAAGTTCGAGACCAGCCTGGTCTACATAGTGAGTTCCAGGTCAGTCTCAACTACACAGTGAGACCCTGTTTAAAAAAGAAAAGAAAAACAATGAATTAATGAATAAGCAAGTAAAAAATAAATAAGGGGGATGCTGGAAATGTGGCTCAGTGCATAGGCCCAGCAAGGAGGATGAAGGAGGAAGCAACGAAGAGCCTGCAAGTTGAGCAAGGGAGATCCCATGGAGGGACTGTGTATCATGCTAAGGAACTAGAGATTTGGTTGGGGGCCAGTGCCAGGATTCAAGCCAGAACCTTATGTCTGCTGATCAACTTCTCTACCACTGAGCTATATACCCAGCACCACCACCACCCTTTAAAAAATTTTTGACATAGGATCTTGCTAAATTGACCAGGTTGGCCTTGAACTTGTTATTTTCCTGTCTGGGGCTCCTGAGTAGCTGGGATTATAGGAAAGCACCACCATACCTGGCTAGGAGCTAAAGTTTTAGCAGGAGGCTTTGGGGAGACTTGTGCTCAAGTTGCTGTAAGAAGTGGGATGTACAGGCTGGAAGTGAGAGCAGAAGGAGGCACCAGTTCAGACGAGAGATAGGGTTTTTGTTAGGGCCGGGCCAACCATGTTACTTCACAGGGCCCCACACTCAGGAGTGCTTAGTTTTGTGCTTTTCATTTACTGTCTTGAAGCTCTTCATGTTTTGAACAAGAGGCCCTGCTTTTCTCACTTTGCACTGAACCCTATAAAAACGTATGTAGCCAAGTCCTGGGTAGGGCAGTGGTGTGGGAAAAGCAAAGAATGATCAGGATCCGTAGGTCATAAAGTGGTCAATAGAACTGATTTAGCCAGTTGTTGGATGACAGGCTGGGAAGCGTGAGGAAAAGGATGACTCCGTTTTCCAGATGGATGCTGATGCTCTTAATCAATAAGACAGGAAGGACGGGGAGACATGCAGCGCAGTGGTGCAGGGCGTGTTGAGAATGTGTAAGGCCCTGGGTTCCATTCCCGCACCAAAAATGAAACAGGGAACAGGAAAGGAGCAAAGGCCTAAGGAAATGGGTAATCGTGAATTCTGTTCTAAACAAGCAGAGTGGAGATGCCTGTGGGGCTGCTGGTGTCCCGGCCTCTCCAGCTGCTTCCTCTAGCCCTCTCTAGGTCCCCCCACTGCATGACCCTGCTCCTTCTCTCCATCCACCCCACCTCCTTCTGGACAAGTGACCTGGTCTCTGGCTTTGCTTGAGCTAGACTGACTTGAAAAGACAAAAGCAAAAAACCACTTTGTTGGGTTCCATTTCTGAACCCAAGTGAACCTCCTATCCCCAGCTTCAAAACTGACAAACCCTGGGGCCCCTATTCCCCATCCTTCTTTTATTTCTTTCTGGTAGTGGAGATCAAACACAGGGGTGCTCTACCAACAAGCTATACCTGTTGCCTTTAAAAAAAAAAAACTTTTAACAAAACTTTTATTTTTAAAATTTATTTTATTTTATTTGGTACTGGAGATCAAACCTGGGTCCTTGTGCTTTCGAGGCAGGCAGCAGAACCACTGAGCCAAATCCCTGGCCCCCAAAACACTTTTGAGACAAGGTTTTGCTATATTACCCAGGCTCGCCTCAAACATTAGATCCTTCTGCCTCAGCCTCTCTCCTAAGCAGAGAGAATCAGGGATCACAGGCATGCTCCTCAGTACCCCACCCTCCTTCCTCTAACAAGAATCATCTCACTTTCCCTTCTCTTGTCTTGTGCAAGACTGAAAGCGAGTAGAGGGAAGTGAAAAGTGACAAGCCAGTCAGGAGGAGTCCACAGACAGGTTGGGCGTGGGTCTGAGCCTTTTGGTTTGACTTTCATGCCACCCAGTAAGGCTAGACAAAAGGGGTCACAGAGTCAAGGCTATTCTTGGGTGTATTTCTTGGACTGAATTCTGAGGTTCAAGAGATCACTTCCCTGCACAAGAGGCAGCGAAATGATCCCTATGTCAGGCCCCTTAGTGGCAGGAGGAGAAAGTATGTGTTTTAGTCTTAGATGCGAGGTCTCAATAAATTTTTAAAAGACTGAAACCAGAGTTGGGCATGGTGGCACACAGAGGCAGGAGGATTTCTTTGAGGTCGAGGCCAGCCTGGGCTTCATAGGGAGAGCCTGTCTCAAAAAACAAAACAAAACAAAACAAAAAACGAAAAAAGATTGAAGCCTGGCTTTTTGGTTTGTTTTTTCTCTCTTGACACAGGGTCTCATTATGCAGTTTAGGCTAGGCTTGAACTCACTATGTAGCCCAGGCTGGCCTCAAACTCATGGTCGTCCTCCTGCCTCAGCCCCCGAGTGCTGGGATTACAGGATTACAGGTACGTGCCACCAGGCCTGGCCAGAAGCCTGCTTAATTTGCAAAGGGGGAAGCGAGGTCCTGAGAGTGCAAGGACTGACCTAAGGGTTTTTGGCTTGGTTTTTTTTTTTTTTTTTTTTTTGGTACTGGGGATTGAACTCAGGTCGTGGCATCACTGAGCTAAATCCTCAACCCGAAGGTCAGTTATTTATAAGGGGCCAAGAAAAGGCTAGAGCTCAGATCCTGACCCCATCCCTTCTTTGCATGCCTTCTGTCTTGCTGCAATGGGTTTCCCACTAGAGGCACAAAGCCTGGATTCTTTCCTTTGTCTAAGACTGGGTCTAGAACCATCTTCCTAAATTGAGGGAACACCTCAAAGAAGCCGCTCAACCTAGGAGACTCCTTTTCTCCTCAGTCATTGGCGCCGCCTGGTGGAGTTGTGGTGAATTCTCCGTCGCCGCAGCTGCCTTCGCAGATCTGGACACCCGCCGAGTTTACACGAGGTGGGCGGGAGTGAGTGGGGGACCGTTGCTCGTCTTGCACAAGCTTCCTATCTTTTCTCCTCCCGCCCCACTCCCCTGTCCCCCTCCTCTTCCTGTGTGCCGGCCTCCCTCACCGTGCAGATCCAGTGGCTCCCCAAAGATAGTCTCAGCCTGGGGGGCGGAGGGCAGAACGAATCCAGACTTTATTGTCAAGGAGAAGGGTGAAGGGGCCGGCGAGGATGGGGCCGGGGTTGCTACATTGTCAAGCAGAGAGTTGGTGGGGAGGGGAAGGCCGTGGTCCCCCTCCCGGGTCGGTGGCTAGATGGGCTGACATACGGGAACCACAGACAAGGTGGGGGTGTCACGCCCCCGCCCGATTGTGCAGTGGAGGTGTCAGGAAGGGACAGCTGTGAGGTTGAGGAGCTGGGAACCGGAAGGCTACAGACTCCTGCGAATCCTGCAGAAAGGGGAGGGCGGGGGCGAGGCTCTATTGCTTTTTGCTCACAGTTTTGCGGAAGGCGAGGCGGGGGTGGGCTTGGACTGGACACCCCTTGCCCCCCTCGGTACCCCTTGGGCGATGGGTGCTGGTGAAAAGAATGGAACCCGGACTGGGGAGGAAGAAGGCGAGGGAGGGTCTCTGGGGGCATCTCCTTGGTCCCACCCAAGTGCCAGAGATGCTCCCAAGTGCTGCACCCTGCGATGGCCCGGCTAGACCTGGGGCAGGGGCACGGTGCGGGGCGGGCACAGTGAGGTCGCAGGCGGTAAAACCAAAGTGCTTATGAGGGACCCAGGATCCCACCTGCTCCCCTCCCCCTGCGGAGGACGGGGGTGTTCACGGAAGCGCTTCAGTTTGGGGTAGGGGGCCGGAGTCCCAGAGTCCGCTTATTGCCAAGAAAATCCATTTCTGCCCCCCCGGACCCCGACCATGGCTTGTGAACCCCGTTTTGTGCTAGGTTTGGGGGGGAGGGCTGGATGGACATGGCTTTTGGGAGGGGGGGTGTCTCCAAGGGGGCTAGGGGGTGAGACGGCCCCCCCTTTTCTAGGGGAGAGGGAAGGGCAGGGGGCGGGGGTTCCCTGAG
>NW_022900927.1:20559732-20568072 GCF_012274545.1 Fukomys damarensis
TGAATGGGAGGGGTTCAGGGTTGAGGTCAGTAGGGGGAGAAGAGAATGGGACCGTGCGCAGTTCGGATGGGTCCAGGAGCCGGGTGGAGTAGAGGGTGGGTGATCGGCGGTCCCTGTAGAAGAGGTGCGGCCGGAGCTGGGCGCAGGGACAGCGGGGAGCCCGCAGCCGCTGCCATCACCGCAGCCACCGCCAGGGGGCTAGGGAGCAGGCCGCCGGCCAGGGACTTGGGCAGCTCCTTGGAGAAAGTCAGCGTGCCCTGAAGCACGGTGAGGCGGGAAAGAGAAGGTCACCCGTCGGTGCTGTAAATCCCACGTTTCCCCGCCCGCTCTGCGTCCTTCCCTCCACCCCGTCCGAGTCCTCCCGTGGCCCGATTCCCCAGCTCCCGGGCCTCACCGCCAGCTCCCCGGCGCCCCTAGGCTTCTTGTGACGGCTCAGGAGTGGGTTGGGCTTCCCAGCCACGCCATCTCTGTGCCGCCGGCTGGAGATGTGCTGCGGAGGCGGGATGTGGGAGTGAGTAGGTAGGAAGGGGCCGCAGTGCTGAGGACCGTGCTCCACGCCCCGGGCCTCGCCTCCGGTACAGGGGTTAGAGCCTGAAAAGGCCCTCACCCGAGCACCTGTTCTCCTTTCCTCAGCAGGTACAGCTCCCCAGAATTCCCGGGAAGGGCCTTAGACCCACCTGTTTCAGTTGGACCTCCGAGTTGACCTTGACGTTGCAGATCTCACAGTGGAAGGTTCGGTCCTGGGCAGGAGCCTCTGGCTCCCCCGGGGTGGGAGGCCCTAGTCGAGGGTAAGCTTTGATGGGCCCTAGCCCACTTCGGGCCTCCAGAATTGTCTTGTGCTTAGTACCTAAAGCCCACCGAGGGCAGAAGGAAAGGGGTAGAGAAAAAATTCTCCAGGCCTGCCAGGTCTCGAATATTGGAATTGTCACTTACAATATGGTAGTTGTGGGGAAAGTGTGGGTAGCTGTGGGGGGGGAGGTAAGGAGGGAGACAGGCTGGTAGGTCCCAGAGGGCCCAGGGATGGGGGAGGTCAGGATGTAGGAGGCAGGGGTGGTCGGGGGACAGGAGCGTGACTGGGGGCAGGAGAGCCCATACCTTTGTTATGTGCCTCAAGCTGGGACAGGGAGTTCACAGCCACCTTGCACAGAGCACAGTAGAGCAGCCGCTTGGCTTTTTCCTCCTCTTCCTTGCTACCCCCAGGCAAGGAAGCTGAGGCTGGAGTACCCCCTTCACCCTTGGTTACACCCCGGCCAGTCTCTGGAACACTGGGAGGGGATGGGGAGCCAGGCTGTTTCTCTGGGGACCCTGGGGCTGGACCCAGTCCATTCTCCATGGAAACTGTTGGGGGAGAAACACGGGGGTCACTACAGATGGCTCTTGGAGAAGCCACTTCCTGTGGACACCCCCACTCCTCATTTCCTGGAGGGCAAGGACCCAGGAATCCCCACCCTGTGACAACATGCATGTTCTCATGCCCTGAGCCACAGCCAGACACGGTTCAGCTGCACTGGCTGGGTGTGAGGCTCCAGTCCTGGCGCATTTCCCCAAAGATAGGAATAGGCAAAGAGGTCCAGTCCCACCAGCCTACCTTGAGGGTGAAACTGGCGTCCTTGCCAGCCAGGGGGAGAGACACAGAAGAAAGATTTACCCCACTCTCATGTGGCCTGCCAGTGAGCCTGGGCTTCCGGCCAGGACATCCCCTGCCCAGAGTCCTGCCCAGCCCCCACGGAGGCCCACTGACGAGCTGTAGAAAGGGCAGAACCAGGATGAGGGAGGGAGAGATGGATGCAGACACAGCAAAGGGAAACAGAAACAGCAGAACCGAACTGGAGAGGGAAGAAACAGGGATGCAGGCTGCTCTATAATTCATGCCCTGATTAAAGATGCACAGGCCCAGGCCTCAGCACTGGGTTCTGGCCTCTGCGCCGGGGAAACTCTAGCACTCCCATTCTTGTTGTAGCAGCCGATCCAGTTTCCGGGTCATGGGGAGGTCTGTGGTGGGGGTGGGGATCTGACCCCTCAGGTGTCCATTTGTTTCCTGTACTGTGATCCTTCCTCTTCTATATTGTCTTCATTTCTGAATCCTCTACCTTCATCCTAACCCAGACAGCACGTCCATATCCTAGTCTGCACAGGGCTACCTGGTTGATAAAATCAGGGCAGGTAGAGTCATCCTGCCCTGGATCCTCAGACAGAGAGAATGGAGAACTAAATGAGGTAATGCGTGTAAAGTACCTAGAACAGTGTTATTTAAGACATGTTAACAGCCACCACCATTATCGTGTTACAGAGACATTAACCAACTAAGCATGCTTAAGATAGGAAAAAAACTACAGATGCCTGGGCTAGGAAGCAGCTGGAGCACAAACAGAACTTATGCCTGTTCCCTCTACACCTATGCATGTGTGAGGGTGATTCTGTGTGTGTGTGTGTGTGTGTGTGTGTGTGTGTGTGTGTGTGTGTGGTTAGAGTGGGGAATCTGGGTTCTAAACTGGTGGTGCAGAGCCTTGTTTCTTATTCTTAGGTGGGGTGGGAAAGGCAGGCCAGGGTAGGAGGAAATGGGACAAGGGGGACATTAGCTCTCTCTAGAGCTGGCCCTGACTGACTCGTGTCTGATGTTGTAATCCCAGGATGGAGGCGGCTCATATCTTCCTCTCTTTATTTCTTTTCTCCTGTTTCTTGGAAGTGTGGTTAAGGATGGCCACCAGCCATGAGGGAAAAAGAATTTCAGAGTTGCTTTTTGTAAACCTGGGAAAGACCTCAACGGTCTTAAAGTCTCTCTCCTACTTACTAGAGAAGAAAACTCTGGCCCAGAGGGGACCAAAGGTCTATCCAACATCATCCAGGGAGTTGCCTGGGTTGCTTGGACTCAGTCTTCCCTGAGGGGAGCCCTGGCAGGGCCAGCACTCTGATGTCCTGATTCTCTCTCCCCAGGAGGGGGCCTCTCTCTAGATTGGTTCCCCTTTCCTTGATGAGGTTTGCCAGGTGGCCTCACCCTAGCCCCTCTGAGTCACTGGGCAGCGGGGAGGACAGACAGTGGGAACTCTGTTGAGAAGAGCTGGGTGGGGGTGGGGGAGGGTGACAGGATGGAAATTTTCTGTCATTGTGCTTGGCTCCAGGACTTACCTTGGGTGGGGGCGGGGGGGGGGGTGGAGGAGGAAAAGCGCGCGGGGGGGAGGGAGGAGGAGGAGGCAGAGAGGCAGAGGAGAGTTCTGGGAAATGGGCAGAGAACAGAATAGAGATCAGCTGGAGAAGACGGGGAGTCTCAGACACACCTGGACGGGGGGCTATGCCATCCCCATTTGGGGGGGTGCTGCCTGGTGGAGCTGGGTCTCCAGGTTCCCGGATGCCAGGCTCCCTGCCTCGGGTCTTGGCTGCCTCCATGCCTTTGACTCGGCGGGCGTGGCGGTTACCCTTGTAGTGTGCCTCAGCCTGGCTCTTTAGGGATGGAGGAAGAAAACAGAAGCTGAGGACACCTTTGATCTGCTTGATGTCCCCTCAGAGCTTCAGGTCCTTGGGTGGCCACAGCAGGCTGCAGTGAATCTCTTCCTATACCCGTGAGATGTGAAGTCCCATGCTAATAAATCTCGTTATTCCTGGGGCTCAGATGAGCTTCTCAAGCTTGAGTCTCTGGGACTCTGGATCCCCACCTAGCCCAGAATGCACACCTGAGGCCTGGCTGCAGACTCAGGCTTCTCACCCAGCCCAGGGTGAAGGGAGGGGGACCCCAAACCCAAGAAAGAATTCTAAATTGGGAAGGGGCAAACAGTGCAGACAGTTGTCGCCTCTTAGGCCTTAGGCCTAAGGACCTGAGCCCCTGCTGCCAGCATCCTGCTCAGAGTAGCAGCTCTGATGTCCTGCTCTATTCTGACTTCTCCCCCTGGGTCTCATTTTCCCTGAGGCCTCTGCGGACACCTAGGAGGACCCTGGCCTCAAGCCCAGCTCTGGAGACAGAAGACAGCAGCAAAGACAGCAGCAGAGACAGCTGTCAAAACAGAGCCACTTGATGGGGGAGGGAAGGGGAGTGCGAAAGGAGAACAGGGCTGTCTGCTGGCTTCACTCCCACCCCTCAGATGTCGTCCCCTTTGTCAGTGTGTGGAGGGTTGGTAGAGGAGATGCCTGGGGCCTAAGCTAAAGAAGAGTGCAACTGCTGGCCCCGGCTCCCCTACCTGCTGCCCGCCCCTACCCTCCACTCTGTTTTCACCACTGCTAAGAATGTACAATCCTGGAGGCACAAGGTCACCTAGACAGGGGTAGAAATAAAAGGTGTGGATAGGCAGGAAAAGAAGATTGACAGCCCAGGGGAGGGCAGTGGTATGCAGGGCCCAGTGGCATGCAGCATGTGTGTGAGCGTGTGCGTGTGTGCGCGCGTGTGTGTGTACTGGATAGGGAAACAGAGCATGCTTTTATTTTCGCCTACTCAGTGGAAGGAGGCTCTTCTGTTTTTCTCCGAAATCTCCTAGAGCCAGCACCCCACAAAGTCCCCTCTCCACCCAGACAGAAGTCCCAGTGGAGCCTCAGAGGGAGGAAATATGGGGGCTGGACACACAGGTTCTGGGCTTTGGGTGGTTTCTCCCTATGGAGAACTTTATGTGTGATATGGAGGGAAAAGAGCAGAAATGAATAGAGAAAAGGGAACCAGGAGGTTAGAGGGAACTGTGTGGGCCAGAGGAGGAGTTATCAGAGGGCAAAGAGGACACAGGCACTGCAGGGGAGCCAATGACCTACCTAAGAACCAAAGGGGGCAGAGGCCACACTTCCACTCAGACACCATCGCTCCAAGAAGCTCTGAGCTAGGGATACCCTAAGTCCCCAAGGGAAGGAGAGGTCAGCTTTGGAGGACTGATAAACTTCATGCCTGAATATGCAGCAAACTTGTTCTTTTCAAGTGCCTGCCCCTGCCCCTCCTGCAGTATTCCCACTTTCTGCTCTCCCCTTAATTTAATCCCTGCCCCTCACCTCGACCTCTCAGCCTCTGCCCTCCAAGTCCCCTGTCCCACCCACCTGCTGGGTGGCTGTGTGATTGTCGTCTTACCTGAGAATTGAAGCGGATTTGACAGACATTACAGGAAATGACGGGCCGCTTGGTCTTGAGTAAGGGTCCCCCAAAGGTGTGAGAGAGCACAGCCTTCTGCACAGGGTCCATCTGTGGAGGCAGACTAGGGTGAGCCAGGGACCCCAGCACAAGCTGTGTCCACTATCCCCACCCACCCCCAGCAGCAGCTGGGTCGAACCAAAGTTCCAGAGCCTCCTCCCATCCCTCAATATACCTGGGGTTCTGAGTCCCAATCCCACGATTCTTTCCAGCCCAATCTTCATAGTGCTGAGAGGTCCCGACAGATCCACAGGCCCAATGTTCCCATTTCACAGAAAGCAGAAGTGCTTTTCCCAAGGCCACACCATGACTTCACAGCAGAGGTAGGACTAAGCCTGAGCTCCTCCCTAGGTTCCTCACGCCATGAAGGTCCAACTCTCACTTTGACCTATCTCCAGTTGACCAGAGGCCTACTGAGACACAAAGTCCCAAAGAACACAAGATCCAAGGGCCTTCCGCTGAAGCCTTTGAACCTTTTGGCCCCACTCTAGGGTGTGACTATCTGGCAAGTGCAGCCTCTGATCCCAGGAGACTGATGCTCCCAGCTTCCCATCTCCGGGCCCCAGCTTGCCCTAACACTCTTACTTGCTAAACTTCCTTAAAACAGCCACTATTAGAGGGAGTAACAACTCAGGAGAAAATAGGTGGATCTAGAAAATAATGGGAAATGGTATGGTGGTTCATGTGTATAATTCCAGCACTGGGGAGGCTGAGGCAGGAGGATTGCCTGTGTTCCAGGCCAGCCTGGGCCACATAATGAGTTCAAGGCCAGCCTGAACTACATACAAGACCTTGCCTCGAAAATCAAACGAAAAGTCGGGTGTGGTGGCGCATGCTTGTAATCCCAGCATTCAGGAGGTTGAAGCAGGAAGACCACTATTTGAGGCCGGCCTAGCCTACATAGTTCAAGGCCAGTCTGAACTACATAGCAAGACCCTATCTCAAAAAACAAACAAACAAACAAACAAAAGGGAACCTGAACAGCTGGGCTGGCCTAAGGCCAGTGATCTTCTGAACCCTGTCTCCCTGATCAACAGGGCTTCTGGGGCAGAGCTGTAGGGCTGGGCGGGATTAGGAACCATCTCGGTCTCCACCCTGGATCAGCAGATGTCTTCCTAGTCTCCGGCCAAGAGTTCACACGAGGAAGGGGAGGATGGAAGTTTCTCTGAGTCTTCTGGCTGTAGTGATAAAGCCAGGGGACTGGAGGCACAAAGCCACCTCCCTGAGCAGTCTTGCCTCTCGCTGGCCTCCTCAGGCTCGGGAGGATTGGGTGATCACTGGAACCTCATAAAAACTGACCAAGGCTGGAAACCTTATGGTCTAGGCAGGAGGAATCAAGATGTCGTTGGGGACTTAGGGGTCTTTAGCACCTCAGCTGAGTCCCTGTGCCCAGGTTTCAGGGTCCCAGTGAGCTACTGGAGAGATGGAATGTGAAGGGGAGATGTCCTGACTCTCCTTGCCTCCCCTAGGAGTCTGGCCAGCTGCTTGGGGTTGTTAGGAAGGGAG
The DNA here is from genome assembly GCF_012274545.1 of Fukomys damarensis. NCBI lineage: Eukaryota > Metazoa > Chordata > Mammalia > Rodentia > Bathyergidae > Fukomys > Fukomys damarensis. The sequence goes on from NW_022900927.1 coordinate 20,566,334, forward strand.
CCTCAGCATCCCTGCGAACTGGGCGGTGGCCTCACCTACTCTGTCCTGTTTTGGTAGTGGAAGATGCAGGAGCCATGGTTGAGTTCAGATAACTGGCCAGACAAACATCAGTCTCTTGGCCTGCCCTTCGCTGGAAGCAGCCTCTGTGTGGCTCTTTTCACCTCCCGTCAGCTTCCTGGAAGCCCCAGTCACATCCAAGGAAAAGCCAAACAGGAGAAGGATGGGTGTGTCTGTGTGTTAGGCAGGCTGTGATCAATCTGTGCAGGGGTGGGGTGTGAAGGAGTGTCATGTTCTGTGTGTATGTCGTTTCTTTATCAACATTTCTGTGTTGGGGGCTTTGCTGACACTACGAATGGTCAGGTTGTGTAATCTCCAGCTGTGTGTTTATCTGTGTGAATATATGATGTGTTTGGCAGAAAGAAAGACAGACCAAGTTGGAGACAGGCTTTCATCAGAAAGCAAGACAGACTGTGGCTCTCAGTTCCCAGTCTTTAAGTCTCAGTCTTTCTTATTTAGAGACCCTCAACTCTGCCCCAGGGTTCTCCTAAGCCCTGGGCTTCCTCACAAACTGGGTGGAGAATGGGAATTCAGCCCAGAAAGAAATTCAATCTGGGCCAGGAAACCTAAACCCAATGAAAACAGTAGGGACAGAGGGGTGGGATGGAGAGGGGAGAGCAAGAGTCCCCTAGTTCTGTCTGTGCCCCACCCCATCACCCCAGCCCACTCCTCAATGGGGCAGAGGCCCCAGGGACCTGAGCATGAGTTGTAGCCTGACCTTCCCAATGTCCATCCTCCGAGAATGTCCAGGCCCCACTTAGGTCCCTGCTCTAGGATGAGAACTTAACTCCTGAACAGCCTCCTCCCTGGGCTAAAGTCCAGAAGCACCAACTGGGGTTGGGGTCAGGTGGGCCCTCCCCACCTTCTCTTTCAGGAACTGAGGGGACAGACACCAGGCTGGAAGTGAGGGCTCCTGGGCCCAATCGGGTGCAGGTGGAATGTGAGCCACTGAAGAGCTGCTCCAGGCCAAGGTCAGGAGGCCCTGGTGACCTAGATGAGGGCTCCTGGGGGAGAGGCAGAGGCCAGCATCTCCCAGGGCCCTCTCACTCCAGTGCCCCTTCCCAGGGATCTCGGCCAACCCACTGACTAAAGAAGTCCCCCAAATAGTCCCTTTCTCTGCCCTCGGCCTGCCCTCCAACGTGAAGGGGAATGGCTCCCTGAAGCTGGGGCAAAATGAATCAGGAAGGGCAAGGGGGAGGGAAGGGGGAAACCAGATCAGGAACAGGAAGGGGGGCGCTGTTATTATATTTCCCCTCAGTGCCCTTTATCTGAGAGAACCTGCTGTCCCTTATTTGACGACCCCACTTCCCCACCCCTCAAAATTAGATGACAAGGGAGAGGGGGTGGAATCTCAGGTACTGGAAGACCTGAGGAACCGGCAAGACTGATACAGGAAAGAGAAGCAGCTATGGGCTGTCTAAGAGCAGGTGGGGTAGGGATGCTGGGAAAGGGCCAGGGCTGGAGAAAGGGATCTGAGCAGCATGGTGATCTGAGGGTAGGTACAGAGCCTGAGGGGAAGTCTGAAGGTCTGGGCGACTCCCAGGACCTGCGAAGCAGAGGATAGGGTATCCTGTGTGGTGACAGCAGAGGGGGGCGCCAGCTGGGACCCAGAGATGGCTCGGGCCGCGCCGGCGTGGGGGATGGGCCGGCCACCCGGGGACCGAGGAGGGAGAGGCGGCAGC
>NW_022900927.1:20568522-20579049 GCF_012274545.1 Fukomys damarensis
CGGCGCAGACACTGCCCAGGGGACCTCGGTTGCCTGCACTGGGGCTCCTTCTCGGGTCCAGGGTCCCCACCAACCCTACGGGCGACTCCGACTCGGGCGTTGGTCCTTTCTTTCACCCTCTCCGCCCTGACCCTCGCTCTTCGGCTGACAGCCCCGTCTTCCGAAGCCCCAGACAACCCTTCCCCTGCTCCCTCTTCACTCGTCCCCTGCGTTTTGCTGTCTTTTACGAGTCACTGTCCCCATAGGCGTGGGAAACCGAGGCGCCAGACACTGCTCTCTCAGAGACTCCTCCGAGCTGGGGAGCTGGGGGCTACCAGGGAGAGGCGACCTCAGACTGGGGCTGTCTTTCCCAACCTCTTCCCACCTCCTCCCCTCACCCGCCACCTGCCAGAGCATCAGCTTCTCAGAGAGCCAGAGCCACGCCTCGTGCACTTGCTGCCCCCTGGCGGCCGAGCGGGGCAGCACTGGGGGATGAGGGGCAGGAGGGCAAAAGGAGCCCCCTTTATCCTCCCTTTCTAGACAGCGTCTGGGATTCCCACTCTGTCATCTGTGGGACTCATCCCCTCCTATCCCACTACAGCAGAGACGAGGGAAGCAGGTAACTGGATCCAGAGGGAGGCTGCTTCGGTAGCTAGCTAGAGGCATCCAGGGCAGAGGGAAGGAGTGGAGGGCCTTGGAGGATGAGGGGAGACAGTAATGTGGGGAGGGGTCCAAGGGGCAGGGACTGCAGAGGAGAGAGGGCTGCAAGACGAGTTCGAGTGAGGTACAGACTCTGCCATGAGGACTACAACTGTCCCACCCCCGCTCATGTTGACTGAGCCCCTGGAATGCGCCAGTCTGTCCTGAACCCTGCATGGATTATCTAATTTGATCATCACCACCACGATTTGAAGTAAGAACTATTATTATCTTCATTTTAGAGATGAAGGAACTGAGGTTTAGAGAGGTTAAATAATTTGCCCAAGGTCATAAGCTAGTAAGTGGCTGAACTAGGATTTGAATTTAAACCTGGGCAGGTTGACTCCAAAGCCATGTACTTAGCTGCTGCCCAGGACTTCCAAATGCCTGTCTGTAGCTTTTCTGCAGCCCTCATCCCCCTGCAGAATTTGACACTGTTGATGCAGCCGGCCACACTCCCTCCCTTGGCTTCTTGCTCTACAGGAGCATACTGCCCTCCCCACCCACTCTACTGGCTGTCTCCTTGGCTGGAGCCTGCTCCTTGTCCCCGGCCTCATTCTGCTTGGTCCCCAAGCCAGGGGCCTTGAGTGTCCTGCCCTTCTCTTTCTTTTCCTCCCTTAAATAAAAACAACAATGTAATAATTGCATGGCAGCTAACACAGATTGAGCACTTCACGCTAGGCATGATTATGTAACGCCATTCTTAGAACCATGACTGTTACTGCTATTAGTATCCCATTTTGTAGCTGGTACAGTTGAGGCTCCAGGTGATTGGATGAGTTGTCCGAGGACACACCGCTGATACTTTGGAATATCAGTTCACATCCTGCCAGTCAAATGGAAGAACTGGTGGTGTTCACCACCTTTTCCAGGTTATCTATGTGTATGGCCTTATTATTCGTATTTCAGTGTGGTACTAGGGACCAAACCCAGGGCCTCAGACATGCTAGGCAAGTGCTTTACCATGGAACCACCCCTGCAGCCCCCCATCCCATGCTCAGGGCTTTGCATAACCCCACTGTGGGAGTCTGGATTATTCACATAAATCAACTAAATAGCATTGTGACCTTAGATTAGTCACTTAACCTCTCTGGGTCTGATGTCCTCATCTATAAAACGGGGACAGTGATGGGGTACTGAGACCTGAGGGTGAGTGGAAGTCAGAATTTAGACAGGGGGTCACCCAAACTTCATGTTCCCGTCACACCCAATCAATTGCGCTTTCTCAAATGCTCCTTTCTAGACTGTGTTCACGTGATTTACTTTAATCTGGAATGTTCTCTAAGGCCACTTTTAAAATTCTACTAGTAATTCTTCCAAGTCCAAATTTATGTCATCTCCTCCATCCAGGTTACGTTCTACCATCCTCTGGTCTGTTTTTTTCCTGTTTAACTCTGGTTGCTTCCTTACACACATCCAGCAAATCTTTCTTGACACTCCCTTGGGCTCCGTGCGAACTAAATGCTTGGAACCTAGCTCTTCCACACTGCTGGATGGTTATACTAAACTCTGGGCTCCCCAAGGACAAGAACTGAGTCAGTCTTAAGTCCCTGACAATAAGCACGGTGCCCAGCTTACAGCAAGTTCTAATTTTTTTTAAATTGTTAAACCAAACCTTTTCTGCAAGCTGGGGCGTGGTGGTGCAGGCCTGTGATCCCAGCACTCAGGAAGCTGAGGCCAGAGGATCAGCTCGGGTTCCAGGCCCGCTTGGGCTACAAAGTGAGTTCAAGGCTAGCTTCAACTGCATAGTGAGACTCTGTCTCAAAAGCAAAACAAAACAAAATTAAACCTTTTCAAATGTCTCTATCACAGTATTTAACATCTTCCCTCTGATTTGCTATATACCTATCTATCTTGGCCTCCTCAATATAAGAGCCTTAAGAAGATAGGACTGTCTTAGGCCAGGCATGGGCTACATTAGCAAGTTCCTCCGGGCCAGCTTCTACTATATAATAAGACTCTGTTAAAAAAAAAAAAGAAGAAGAAGGATAGGACTGTCTCGTATTTCCCCTCCTGTTTCTATTGTATGTAGAATGAGGCCTTGCTTATAGTCAATACTCATTTTCTCATTTGTAGAATGAGGATAATGGCAGCTATACCAAGGGTGCTATGAAGATATGGAAAACAGTTTGTAAACTTTAAAGCGCAATGCAACTGTTGGTTTGAGTCCTTTGGGAGTTTGTGGGGAGCAGCTACAGTACACAGAGAACCCTACTTGCAGTCAGATGCTATGGGTTCAGATTATATTTTAGGCAAAACTGAGTCAATTTATATAAATTACCAAAGCCTTCTGAACCTACACTTCTGTCATCCACTGTGAAACAGGAATGATAGCATCTGCTCAACAGGGTCAGGGCGTGGTGAGACCAAGGCCTCACATGGCAATGTCTGCTCAGTGCCTGACGTGTACCCAACTCAGTACATGTTCGGGACGGATCATGGTTTGATAGTGGTGATTTGAGTGCAGAAAGGCTGACTCTACCCAACACCTTTGCTTCAGCCCTTGCTCCCGGCCTCAAATTCTACTGTCCAGTGGCTCTGTATGGCCCATGTTCCTCTGCACACCCCCTCAGCTTGTCCTAAAGAAACTTTCGCACCTCGGCCCACACTCTGCCATCCTCCAAGAACTTCCTCTATCAATGGAGACTTCTTCCCAGTCACGGAGGTCTGTGCTCTGAGTCTCCTTGATTCATCCTTTCTCTTCCCCTACCCCCAATGTGTCAGTCCCCACGGCCTGTCATTATTTCCTTGGAAACACCTCACCCATCCTCCATTCCTCTCCCTCACTTGGCCACTGCCACGCCCAGTTTGACTTCCCTCTGAGCCTGCATTGCTGGGACAACGTCCTAACTGGCCACCCTGCCCCAGCCTTTGCTCCCTTCTGTAGGGCTGCCCCATGGGACTTCCTCAGCTGATGTTCTTATGGAGGCATTCTCCTGTTCAAGAATGGAGAGTGGCTTCCTATTTTTATTGTATTAAATCAGGACAACTTTCCAAGACCTCGAAGCTACTCCTACCAGTCCTGTCCATGCAGCTGTGGGCTCCAGAGTGGTGGAATTTAAAAACAGGCACATTTATCTTCCTGCTTATTTTTTTGTTGTGGATTCATTGTCTGCAGGCCTCCACCTCCCTAGAGCCACTCCTGTCTTTCTATCTATCTACGCACGCAGTACTGGGAATGAACCCAGGGCTTTGCATTGAGTGGCATCCTCAGCCCCCTTCCTTCCTTCCTTCTTTGAGATAGGGTCTCACTGTGTAGTTCAGGCTGGCCTTGAATTCACTGTGTAGCCCAATTTGGCTAGAACCCGAACTGATCCTTTTGCTTCAGCCTCCCAAGTGCTAGGATTATGGGTGTGCACTACCACACCCAACTTCAACCCTTCTATTTTTTATTTTCAGATGAATTTTCAGTAAATCACTATATTACCCAGGCTGGGCTTGAATTTTCAGTACTCCTGCCTCAACCTTCCAGAGTGCTGGGATTACAGGCGTGCGCCATTTTACCTAGCTACTACTGCCAATTTAGGCCACATTACTTCTCTAGGTGTTATGATGATTCACTGAACGATAAAGTGAATTAGTTCACATAAAATACTCCGTATAGTATCTGGCGAATGATCAGACCTTAGCTGCTAAGGCTTAACAAATATGAACTATTATTGTTTATAGTATACTAGACAGAAGCGGGTGTGGTGGCACGTGCCTATAATCCCAGAGGAGGCTGAAGCAGGAGGACTGCTGAGAATTCAAGACTAGCCTAGCTGGGTGTGGTGGTGCACACCTGTAATCCCAGCATTCGGGAGGCTGAGGCAGGAGGATTGCTGTGAGTTCAAGACCAGCCTGGGCTACACAGTGAGTTCCAGGTCAGTCTCAACTACATAGTGAGACCCTGTCTCACACACACACACACACACACACACACACACACACACACACACACACAGAGAGAGACTAGCCTAAACTACATAGTGAGAGCCTTTCTCAAAAAGCCAAAAAACAGTCAACGACTGACTAGGTGAGGAAGCTGGGACCATAAGAGGAGACAAGGAAATGAAGAGGAGATCAGGCAGCGGGGCCGAGGGAAAAGGGGTCAGAACAGAGGGCAGGGAAGTCAGGCCAGTAAGGCTGCTACTCACAGTGCTGTAGTTGCTGAAGAGGCCCAGGGTAGGGGCTGGCTCCAGTGGAAAGGGCAGAATCTGCTTGAGGTCCAGCGGGGGCTGCATGATGGGGGGCTGCCGTAGCAGAGGGAGGGGCCCTGCCCGGCTCAGGCTGCCTGAAGGGCAGAGAAAACATTCTGTGGGGTAGGAAAATTGAAGCTTGGGAGCCCTGCCCAAGCCCAGAGTCCCACTCCCTAGCTGGGCTCCCACCCTCAGAAGTGTGACCCCGGCACACGCTCTTGCGCACTGTGTATACACATATGTCCCCTCCTGGCTCCAGCCCAGTGGAGCATGCTCTGCTGTGGCCTGGGGGAGGGTGCAGGTCTGGGGGTGGCTTTCACTTCCCCTTCTCCAGCCTCCCTCCCCCAAGACCTTTAGCCACTGTACAGACCCAGGAAAAGCTTAGAGGTCTCTAAGCTGCCTGCTGGACCAGAGGGGACGCTGAGACCCAAAACCTGGCCTCTCCTGTCTTTTCTGGCCTTGCTTTCTTCCAGGGCATCCAAAAGTTCTGTATCATCCCAGGAAGAACAGAGTCAAGGGGATGGTTCATCCCTCTGACCAGAGGGGAAGATGGAGGCCTAGATCTGGAAGAGCACAGCTGATTCCTCAGGGTCCCTAGAGTTAGGATTTTGTTCAGATCATAACTCTCAGTTAACTGTCCACATCTTGGGGCAGGCCGTGGGTGGGTGTTGCGCTCTGGGAGGTGGGCTGCAAGGGCCATGTGTGAGTCCCTTAGTCCTTCCAGCCCCTGTGTCTCACCAGGGTGCTCAGCTCCAGCTCTGCAGGAGGAACCAGCGCTGGCCTTGGAGGGGAAAGCCTGGCTTTGACCCCAAGGGGAAATGAAAGTCCAGGCTAGTGTTCAGCTGCCTTCCCTGAAACCTCTTCCTCCTCTAGTGTGGTGGGAGGATGGGAGGACCCCCACCAGGCTCCAGAGGGACAGCCCAAAGGGGCTTCCATGGGCCCAGCTTCCCTCTGCGACCCCACTGTCCACCAGCTGAGGTGTTCTGGCTGCCTCCACGACTCTAGCCACCCCCACCAACAACAGGGCTCCTAGGAACACAGAGAACCCAGGAGGCTGCCTGCTTGTCCTGGCCTCCCTTGACCTTCCTAGGGCAGGGGGTCCCCAGGATCCTTTCCTGTTCCCTCCATAAAGACTGCCCCTTTCATACCTTCAGTTTCTGGTGCCCGCTGCCCCCAGGCAGTGGCCTGGCCCTGGCCCCCCAGGGGCCTGGGCCTGACAGCAATCCCCTTCCCTTGGTTCTGCCCTCTGCCCCCCTCCCTTGCTATCCCCCTCCCCCAAGCCCAGTCAGTAGAAGCAGCCAATCAGAGTCCTGGAAAAGTGGGGCAGAGGGGAGGGCGGGGGAGCAGGGATTAGGGGAATCTGAGGCGAGAGGGAGGGGGTGGGGAGGGTTCAGGCACAGCTGGGGACAGGGAGCTGGTCCAGAAATGTCTGGAAGGGGTCTGTCTTTCACCCAATGCTAAGACTGGGTGGCCAGGGTGTCTGAGGCAGAGAGGGGTCAAGGCTGCTAGGAGCCTGGGCTTCCACATTCTAATGCCTGAAGGAGAGGGTAGGATGCTTGGCTTTGGCTCTTGAGCTGTTGGGGGTCTGTAAGCCTTGAATCCATTTCCTCCTCTGGCATTTTCAGGGTTGGTATAGGGTGGGGAGAGAAGAGAGAGGATATATATGTATATATATACACACACACACACACACACACACACACATACATATATATATATGTATGTATATATATGGAGAGAGAGCGAGAGAGAGAGGTACAGACAGACAACAGTGAGTAAGAATGGGAAAGAATGGCTGAAACAGGAACAGGCCACTGAGAAAAGGACAGAGACAGTAAGGGAGAAAAGGATAGAAAGCACTGGAGGTGTGGAAGAGTGAAATGAGATGTAAAAACAGACACTTCTGAAAAGCAGGACAGAGCTAGAGATGAGGGTGGAAAGACCAAAAGCAGAGAACAGAGAGCAAGAAAGATGAAAGAAGAGAGAGAGGGCCGGGGATTTAGCTCAGTGGCACTGCACCTGCCCCAAAGCACAAGGTCCTGAGTTCGATCCCTGGTACCAAAAAAGAAAGAAGGACAGACAGACTACAAGCTGACTGACCACCTCCCCTTGTGGCCTCCTCCCTCTATGCCCAGCCCTCCTTGCCTCCTGGCACTCCAGGCCAGGGCAGCCTTAACGAGCCTCGGGAATGGTGCGAGAAACCCGAGTGCTCCTGGAGTCCCCAGCACCCCGCACCCATCCCCAGCATCTGGTTCGGGTCTGGCACCTGCCCCACTCACAGCACCATGGACTGCAGCCTGCCCCCTGGACCCTTTCCCTGGCTCTTGACGCTTGAGGCTCCCAATCTTCAAACTCATCTTAGAAGAGCAACTGAGTTCCAGAAAAGGCCAGAAAAAAAGGTTGAGGCGCCACTAAATGCCAGGTAATGAATTACAAGTGTTATCATCACATTTACTCTCTGAGGGAGCTCAATCTATGAGGAGGCTGTAATTCTAGGAGGTAGTTGATATTATTTTTTCCATTTGACATACAAGGAAGCTGGGACTCAGAAGTTAAAAATCGTGGCTGATGTCACAGTGCGTAAGTATTGGGGCAGAGATTCGAATCGAGATCTGTCGCACTCTATGGCAGTCACTTTGAAAGAGCTCTAATTTAGCTCTGAAGCAGACACTGGAGTGCAGGCATCCACCTTGATTGGGGGGGTGCTGAAGAGAGCAAGTTATGTGTATTTTCTTTTGTTTTTTTTTGGTACCGGGGATTGAACTCAGGTCCTTGCGCTTGCAAGGCAGGCCACTGAACCGCTGAGCTAAATCCCCGGCCCAACGTGTATTTTCTTAGGTCAGGGTCCTCATTTTAACTCCAGCAGGAGGATACAGGAAAGCGGGTAGCAGCTGCCCAGATCCCTATGGGCAGTAATTCATCTTTTCCACTGATGTGACCCCTGGGCTGCAGGTGGAGAGAGGGTGTTGGAGAGACGTGGAGTGAGGGAAGGAGGGAAGGAGTGAGGGCACTGGAGATGCACTGTCCCCTCCTCAGGTTCCCGTGTCTGCTCCACTCTGAGATCTGAAGTGGGGAGAGAGGCAGATGGCCACTTACGGTTCGGGTGGACAGAAACCGGGCTCTTGGTTTACTGTATCCCAAGCTTCAGGCCCCTCTCTCTGAGGATAACAGTATCTGCCACCTTTTGAGGGCTTACTATGTGCCAGGCACAATCCCCGGAAAGTTCCACTGTGCACTGGCTGGGTGACTAGGTAGTTTCTCTGACTCTGTCTCATTTCTCATCTGTCAAATGAGACCAACAGTTCCTGCCTCGAAGAGCTGATGAGAGGATCGAAAGAGTCCATGTAAAGTGCTGGCATGCCACAATGTGAGCTCAATAAATGTTTGCCGAATAAATGAATTCTCGTCTTATGGACGATGACGGCTGGCTCACAGGGAGTTACTTGTCCAAGGTCACACGGCTGGGGGTCGTAGCAGGATTGAACAACTCTGGCTCCACAGGCTAGGCTTTCAAGTGCTGCACTTTTCAGGGTAGATTGTGGAAGAGAAGGGGGAAAGGTATGAATTTGGGAGGTCTGGGGAGGCAGGGACTGAGAAAAGACATTAGGGGCTTTTGTCACTTGGCTAGGTGAGGGCTTTAGGTAGGTTTGGAGCAAGAGAGCAAACTGTGCGTGCGTGCGTGCGTGCGTGCGTGCGTGCGTGCGTGCGTGCGTGTGTGTGTGTGTGTGTAGGTGGGTGTGGCACCCAGGTAAGGCCAGGCAGGGAGGAGCTGGGGCCTGGCTGGGGCAGGCCACACCGAGGGAAGCTCATTAGAGTAATTACCTACAGCAGATGGAGCCCCACCCAGCTCTGAGGAATTGCTATGTGCTTTATTTATTTATTTATCATTTTTGGTTTTTGAAAGACAGGGTCTCAGGCCGAGGATTTAGCTCAGTGGTTCCAGTGCCTGCCTCACAAATGCAAGGACCCGAGTTCAATCCCCAGTACAAAAAAAAAAAAAAAAAAAAAAAGCCAGGGTCTCACTCTGTAGTGCAGGCCAGCCTTAAACTCAGGGCAGTCTTCCTGCCTCGGCCTGCCAATTGCTTTGTTTTGTTTTTTTTTGAGACAGGGTCTCACTATGTAGTTGAGACTGACCTGGAACTCACAATGTAGCCCAGGCTGGTCTTGAACTCACAGCGATCCTTCTGCCTCAGCCTTCTGAGTGCTGGGCTTACAGGAGTGCGCCACCACGACCGGCTTCGGCCTGCCAATTGCTAGGGTCACAGGCATGTGCCACCGTGCCAGGCTACATGTTTTATGAAGCCCAGCTCCCAGTGCCCTGTGGAGGGGTGATCTTGCAGACCCTAGGACAGATGTCCATCTGTCCATTTCCATACCCTACCTGGCCCTGGGCACTTTGGTCCTGCTCAGGTCTCCCTGCCAGTACTAACTCACAGTTGAGCCACATCTAGCTCCCTCCAGCCCACGGAAGTCTGGTCTTTTCCTTCTCTCTCCCAGGTCCTCAGCCCCAGCCCCTTGGCTCTTAGGTGGGGCTCTAGGGCAACAGCTCTGGTGACAAAAGATGGGAGTGTCTCGGCGATCTGGTTTAGGGAGTGGCCGGCTGTGTTTGGGAAGGTACTGGAGCCAGGGCAGGTGTCAGGGTAGGTCTGAGAGTTGGTGTTGGTCTGAGGATGGGGCCCACATGAAACTAAGATCAGAGAGGTGCCGGGATTAGGGTTGCAGGCAGCTAGGCCCAAGGTGCTGAATGGCACAGGTCAATACCAGGGTAAAGTAGGAATTAGACTCTGGGGCCAAGGCAGAAATTGAGATCTCATCTTTAATCATTTCTTTTTTTTCTTCAGGCAGGCCTCTTGGCTTCTCCCTCCCCAGAAATGTCAGAAATCAGGGGGTGGGGGAGCAAAGCCTTCAACCCTGGGTCTCGTCTACTTGACCAAGTTCACCATGTCTGTCCCTTTCTGCTCACTTCTCCCATCTTGGCAGGTGGCAGGCTGAAGTCTGGAAAGGCTTTGAAGTCAAAGATGAAAGAGACAAGGGGATGATTATGAACAACTACTAAACATCATCCTTAATGACCCTAGGGTGGATATGGCTGGGGTGGGACTTGGGAGGAAGTGACTGGCAGGGAAGAGCCAGAAACAGTTCCCAGCCAGACAGGAAAGGACTTCCTCCAGTGATGCACCCCTTACCACAGTGGTAGGAAAGGATGGTACTGAAAGGCTCCGAACAGAGGACAGAGTCCACAGCTATCTCCTTCGACCTGGGCCCTGATTCTAGATCTTGAGCAGGGTAGGCAGCGACATCTTAGGGCCCCTCCCTCCAAGGTCACCTTGCACACAGACTCAGTGGACCTCAACATTCAGAACTGAACATTCAGAACTGAATACCTCCATATGGCCTTATGGGTGGGGCCTGAGCTTCCTCCCCTCTCCTTCCTTCCCTACAGTGGGCTAAGGTGGGGCTGGGATGTAGCTCAGTGGGAGAAAACGTACTTTGCATGCTCTGCAGGGCCCATCGAGCACCAAATAAGCAAGAAACTAAATAAATAAAAATAAAGAGAGGGCTAAGGTATGTGGGCTGCACTAGGCTTCCCTCCTCTCTGTGCGCTGACTTAAGAAGGCAATTAATTACGGTGCCCTCCGGAGAGATGTTTGGGGGGGGGGGGGGGACGGAC
>NW_022900927.1:20579413-20580995 GCF_012274545.1 Fukomys damarensis
AGAGATGTTTGGGGGGGGCGGGGACGGACGGACAATTGGTGGCTGGGGTCCAATTTCAGAGGCTTTGGACCAAGGCATACTTCCTGTGGCTGGGGTCTTGGTTGGGCTCCAGCCACTCCTGATGCCCTCCTCCTCAGGGCCTACAGAGCAGGGCAAGTCTGGCTCACCCTGGCCTGATGTGGGCAAGCATCAGGCTGCCTGGGACCTGGGCCAGGGTGGGGCCAGAGGGTGCAGGGATGGCCTAGGTTGGAGGAATGTGGAGCCTGTGTGCCAGGGACCCCGAGTGCAGCACATATTTCAGGATGGAGGCCCCTCGGTTGGGGGTGCTGCTCATAGAAGGGTGTAAGACACCTTTGCCTTCTAGAAATACTCTTGGGAAGGAGGCCGGCAGCCAATCACTCGAGCCTTTGCTTCTCATTCATTTAATAGACAGGATGGAGTGCCAGGTGGAGGGGAGTGAGACAAGTGGTGAGAGACTGGGGCCAGAAAGGAAGAGAAAGGGAGGCAGAAGAGGAGGAAGACCATTCGCTAAGTCAATAGGGATACGGGGTCAACGGAAAGAAGAAAGACAGGCAGACAAGTAAGGTCTCAGGAGAGGGATGAGAGCCAGAGCCAGTTAAGCCCTCCAGGCATCAGCACAGAGCCAGGTGTCGGTCCCCCTTGGGGGGAGGGAGACCACAGGTATCTGGGCCCGGTAGGGGCTTCCACCATCAACAGGGCCCAGGAACCGGCCTAGCCAAGGTGGAGGGCAGAGGTCAGAGCCGGCCTGTGCTCCACTGTGGAGGAAGGGCACGGGGCAGGGGCCTGGTGCAAGAGCGGATGGAGTCCAGAGCGCAGCTAGGCGCTCTCCTCCCCCATCCCTGGGGCTCCCTTCCCGATGTAGGTCAGGAGGATGGGGTGGCTGTAGCTGACGGGCTGTCAGAGCCCAGCGGGAGACCCCCTCCCCCAGCCTTACTTTCCCCTACGCCCCTCCCTGTCCTGGTGCCCCCCGGCCCAAGGCAAGGGTGGAGGGGGCAGGAAGCCGCGAAGGCTGGGCCCAGGCAAACAGCAGGGAGAGAGGGGCAGGTCCCGGCGTGCCGGGGCAGGATGGCTGCGGAGACAGGATCTAAGCCGCAGGAGCCCTGGGATGGACAGCTTCCCACCCCGTCTTCTCCCCAGCCCCTTATCTCCACTCCTCAGGTTCCCACCTCCCACCACACTCACCTCGAAGCTACACCCGCCATCCCCCCTACCCCCACTTCCTCCTTTCCCTCTTATCCTGGGCCCAGAAGGATGTCGGAGTGTCACAGCAAAGGGTGGGGGAAGGCGTTGGGGGGACGGGTCAGAACCTTCCCCCAACTCTACCAGGCCAGGACCAGCCCCCTCCCCCAGCGTAGATTGTCATATAATATTCATGAGCCTCATGAATACGCAATGTTCTCCTAATGGGGCGGGGGTCTCCATTCTGTCTCCCCGCTTGCGACTCCCTAGATTAACCCCAGAAGCGGCAGCTTGGGGAAGAGGGGACCCCAGATGTGGAACCAGATGGAGGGGGAGGGGGAGCTGGTCGCTGACGGGCGGCCGCAGTCACCGCGGGGCCGGG
>NW_022900927.1:20581200-20607448 GCF_012274545.1 Fukomys damarensis
GGGGGCGGGGCCCGCAGCAGGTGAAGCCGGGAGGAGAGGGCACCCGTGCACCCCCAGCTCCGCGAGGGGGCGACCTGGGTCCTCTCGCTTCCTCCCGCCCTTCTCCTCGCCGTCCCCGGATCTCCGGGCTTTCCGCGGTTCCCAGCAGCCAGGGCTGGGGGAACAAAACATCTGGAAGATGGTGTGAGGTGATGGAGGCAGCTGGAAGCTCAGAGGCCGGGGTTCCCGGGAGGGGCTGACTCCGAGGGCGGGAAGTCTGTTCTAGGCTGATATGGGGCCAGGATGTCTAAGTATTCTGGGGAGGGATGGTGCTGAGCTGGGTGGGACAACGGGGTCTCCTCCATAGTAATGAGCCGAGGTACGGGTTGGGGAGTGCAGTACGGAACGTTTGAGCCCCAGATGTTTCTTCTGGCTTTGCAGCAGGACGCTGGGGGCTGGGTCTCAGATACGAATTGGGGGGTTGAAGAAGGATCTGAGGTTGATCATTAGCCAGAATCTCAATGTCTGGATCTTTGGGGAAGGTCTGAGTGAAACTGCAGTTCATGGTTCAGAAAAAGTGGAAATAGAGTAGGTTTGTATTTTAGAGAAACTGGAAGATGATAGAAGACCCAGAATTAAGGCACGATCCTGCAGAGATGACCTGGGTGGGGTGGGGGTGGCATCTCTGGGACTTAACTGCAGGCCATTCGCTACAAAGGAGAGCGTGGACTGATGAGGTGGAAGGGAGGTTGGAGGGTAGGACAGAAAGTAAGAGCTGGTGGGCCTTCAGGACACCTGGATTAAGAGCCAGTGGGGGGATAGGGCTGGAGGCGGGCAACTGGCACCCCACCTCGAGTCTGCGAGGTGCCTCGGGAAGATGCAGCTGCTGCAGCTAGGACCTGTCTGTACCTGCCTTGAGAGGGAGGGTGGCAGGCGGATTTCCCAGAATGCTGAGCAGCCAGCTTCCGGCCAACCCTAGCCAGAGGGAAAGGGGGTGTGACTGGGAACTGGAACTTTTGGGATTCAGAGAGCTGAGGCAGGGAGGAAGAGACCAGCGGAAAGATGGTGAGATTGGAATCCTGGGAGTTTAGTCAAGGAAAGGGATTTTGGGTTCTGGAGGGAATTTGGGATTAGGTGGCCAACTAAGAAGCAGTAAGTCTGGGTTCCTATTTCTGGGCCCCAGCAATTTTTGCCCTCACCAAATGATCTAGTTGAGAGAAAAGATCTGTTTCTGAAAGTGCCAAGGCACTCCAGCTCAAGGGCTCAAGGGCTGGGTGCCAACGCAGGTCCTGTTCTGATCCAGAGGCTGAAATACCTCAGGAAACTATGACCTTACTGCCCATGTCTGGCCTCAGGGGAGGCTGTGGGGTCTCTGGGGCCATCAGAAGTCCTCTTGCTGTTGGTCGGACCTGCCATCACTCATGCTGTTTGACTCCTGTACCATAAACCCTGCTTCTCCTTGGACCCTGCTTCTTCTCTTCCAGAATTTTCTCTCCTGGGTGGGCTCAGACTAATCAAGGGCCAGCTGACCAGCGATGCGTCCCTAGCCCTCAGCCCTTGTCTACCCCGCTAGAATTTTTCCAGGGACTCTGAGTTAAGGAGGTCTCAGAAGAGGGGTTTCTTAGCTTACTAGGAGGAGGCAGCTGACTGGAGGGCGGGGTGACCTTGCCGGAAGCTGGGGGGGGAGCAAGTGGGGTGAATTCATTATTGATGAGCCCTGCACCCTGAGCTACTAATGAGCCCAGGCTGGCTGCTCTAATTGATGTCAAGAAATTTGAGACCCTCGGATCGTCTTCCCGCCTGCCAGCTGCCTTTTCCAAGCCCCCTCCCCCACCCCACACCCCCAGCTGCTCTCTACTCTCTTCACTCTCTTCCCCCCTCATTTTCATCTCCATCAACACAGACAAGGAAAGGGTTCAGGCTTTCTAGCCCCCTACTCCCATGTTCCTCTAGATCAGTCCAGTCTCAAGGTGGGAGGCACACTTGTGCTGCAGAGTTGGGAGATTTGGAAGAGGAAATCCAGCCCAGAAGCTCAAGGGCAGAGAGCCTGGTACTAGACTACATTTGCGGCATTTCTGAGCCCAAGGAATTCCTTCCTTGAATTGTGCATCCAGGGGAGAGATTTTGTGGCTCTCAAAGCACAGGCACCACGCACTGACACACCCATACACCAGCTTAGTACTCACAGCCCACTTCCTTTCCTCATTTCCTCCTCACAGCAGTGATAGAAATTTCAGATTTGGCCCCTGGAGCTTGGCTGCTGCCACCCCACCCATTTCCCGAGAGGGGGCTCCTCTCAATGGAGATACAGCATGGGGTTTTCCTCCCTTAGGCCTTCCAGGGCCCTATATCGTGGTCACCACCCCTGGAAATCCTGGGCGACGGCCTCATGTCTCTTCCTCCTCTTCTTCCCTCTGCACTGATGGGGTCTGGGAAGACATCCCTAGGTAGAGAATTCAGACTCAGAAGGCGCAGTGTGAGGGTGGTCCAGATGTGGCCTCCCAGGAGAAATAATTGGAAGTGATGCAGGCACTGCTAGGTAGGAGCCTGAACCATAGCCCTGGTGTCAGGTGAAGCGGTGGACCTCACACTCTCCTTCCCCAAAGTCCCATAAGTTTGTGGGTATGCTGCCCTCTGGTGGCGATTTTCTGCTCTAACCTGACATGGACATCTTTGCCTCCAAACAACCCCATTCTTCTCTTGCCGCAGCAGAGATCCGGACAGGCCCTGGGGAAAGGGGGCGGGGATGGGATGGGCCAGGGTTCTCGTGTTTCCAGAATTTCCTTTCAACGAGAACTCTGTGACATGGTTAAGAACCGGCTTGCACAGTCAGACGCGACTAAGTTTGATTTGTTCTGGGACACACTGTGTGACCTTGGGCAAGTTATATAAACTTTGGGCCTCAGTTTCTCCTTGTGAAAATGGGGTTAATAGTAACTACGTCACAGGACTGTTAGAAATCAAACAAAATAACGTATGTAAATTAAACACCACCCCTGCCACCAGCACACAACAGCAATTAAAACAATAGAAAAACCCCAACTGGCAGCCCTTTAACTTAGGTCTATGGCTTTTCTCTCATTTAATTACTCTTGATTTAAGGAAGCCTGGGTGTCTTGCACCATCCTCCCCACCTTCAGCTCGGAGCCACCCCCAGCATTCTAACTTTATCTTCAAGCACCTTCCATCATCTCTTTGACCTTGGAGAAGTTGGGGAGTGGTCCTTACGCCTGAAATCCAGGGTAAGGAAGCCAAGAGACAGGCATCTCCTTCTGAATATTGAGAGCCAGGATGCGTCTGGAAAGAGTGGGGTGGGACACAAATTGCAGCTCTGGTCAGGGGGCACTGGGTTGGGTTTATTGCACTTGCAACAGAGTTTAAATAATTCCGGGAATCCGGAGCTGAGGGGGGAGGGGGAGGGGTGGGCAGGAGAGGAGAGGCAGCGTCAGTGCAGCTGGCAGCAGAACCCAAGCCCTGCAGGCCCACTACTCCCCTTTCCTGGGAGGAATGACCTGGGCCTGCAGACTGAGGTTCCAGATCTGTTGCCAGCACGGTCTTGTCAGGGCCCTTGGCAACTCCTGACTTCTCCCAAGTCAGGGCTGATGTGGCCTGCAGGCCCAGGTCTGGAGCAGGACCCACATGTCCTGGATCTGCTTGGATCAGGTTATCAATGTCTGAGTCTGGATTCCAGATCAACTCTGAGCCCCAGACTGGATCTGGTTCCATTCGAGTTCTGATTCCCCCTGGAGCTGAGTTCTGGTCCAGCATCCACCTTTGTCTGGGTTCTGTCCTGAGCTGATCCTGGGGAAACATCCATGGTTAGTGTTTTCTTGGCCCACCAGGGTGGGGCTGCTGCAGCTGCCAGGTCTCACTCCCCTGGTCCCAGGTTCTTAGCTGCGGCTTCCGGTGGATCTTCCACAAGGCTGACAATATATCCTTGCAGGCTGGAGCTGGACCGGAAAGCCTGATGGCAAGTTTGGTGCAGGGAACTGTAACTGGATTCCCTGGTTATGGTTCCAAATTGTTTTCAGAAACTCTCCAAAATGCAAAGGCTGAAGAAAGGCTGGGGCCTCTGTCCCTGGGTCTGAGCCCTCTATCCACGAGAGGGCTTGTAAACGAGGGTCCTTCACAGTGCACGGGGGGGAGGGATCCCCAGCTTCTTACCCCCCTCCCTGGCTCTGGCCCTTCAAGTATGTCTCTGGGCTAGGGAGAGGAGCTTCTCCCTGGCCCTCAGCACCTTCAGGAAGTGCCCAGTCCTCTCCCATCAGCAGACTGAGGGTGGAGGGACTGGATCTTCAGGATTGGGAGTCTGTGATCAGGACGACTCAGGCATCGGAGGTGGCTGGAGGCTTCAGCTGAGCTTTTTCCATGGCAGTGCCATATGGGAGGGAGCGTTTGAAGAATCCAAGCTGATAAGGGGGGAAAAGAAGGGAGAGTTTCAGTACTACCATTTCTCCTCAGCTCTTATCTCAAGAAGAAGCAAAGAGGGAGCTAGTGCTCCCCATCCCCTCATCCAGTAAAAGCGGCTTCTGAGTTCAGTCTAACACTGTTTCTCCCAGAGGTCCGGTGAAACAGGAGGGCTAAAGCTAGGAGTGATTTAATAAGGGGAATCTTTAAGCAGTGCTTTGATGACCCTAGTTAAGCCAGGAGGGGAAAGTAGTTTGAACTCAAGTGCGAAGTCTGATTGCCTAGTAGTGGTTGCCTGTTGAGGCTTCTAGGCCACTTCTAAAATATGATCAATTGGCTAGGGATTTGGCTCAGTGGTTCTGCCGCCTGCTTTGCAAGCGTAAGGGCCTGAGTTCCTAGTACCCAAAAAAAAAAAAAAAAAAAAAAAAAAAAAAAAAAAAAAAAAAAAAAAAAAAAATCTAAAAAAAAAGATCAATTAATTCTAGGCAACAGAGACATGACAGGGGACATCACAATTCCCAACTTGAAAGTATACTACAAAGCCACTGTGATTAAAAAAAAAACCCAGCATGGTACTGGCAAAGAAACAGACCCAAGGATCAGTGGAATAGATTAGAAGATGTAGAAACAACTCCAGACACACTCAGCCACCTCATCTTTGACACAGGGAAGATAGCCTCTGCAATAAATGGTGTTGGAAAAACTGGATTTCAACCTGCCAAAGATTAAAACTAGACCCCTATCTTTCACCATGCACTAAACTAAAATCCAAGTGGATTACAGATCTAAATATTAAAACAGAAACGCTAAACTTGCTGGAAGATAAGTTAGGTAGAACTCTTGAAGACACTGCCATAGGAAAAGACTTTATGAACAAATCCTCAGTAGCATGGGAACTAGCACAAAGAATAAAAAACTGGGATCTCATCTTTTTTTTTAATCTCACCATATTAAAAAGCTTCTGCAGTGCAAGAGAAACCATCAACAGAACTAAGAGACAACTTACAATGTGGGAAAAACTTTTTACCAGCTGTTCCTCAGACAAAGCTCTAGTACCTAGAATATATGAAGAACTCAAAAAAATCAGACCACCCAAATATAAAGACCTGATTCAAAGATGGGCATCTGATATGAACAGACATTTCTCAGATAAACAAATA
The DNA here is from genome assembly GCF_012274545.1 of Fukomys damarensis. Taxonomy (NCBI): domain Eukaryota; kingdom Metazoa; phylum Chordata; class Mammalia; order Rodentia; family Bathyergidae; genus Fukomys; species Fukomys damarensis. The sequence goes on from NW_022900927.1 coordinate 20,586,747, forward strand.
AAGCAGCAAATAAGTATATGATAAAATGTTCAACATCAGTGGTCATTCGAGAGATGCAGATGAAAACAGCACTGAGATTCCACATCACCCCAGAAAGAATGGCTGCTATCAAGAAATCAACCAATAAAGCTGGGCATGGTGGCTCACACCTGTAATCCCAGCACTCAGGAGGCTGAGGGTAGAGGATCACTGTGAGTTTGAGACCAGCCTGGGCTACATAGTGAGTTCAGGTCAGTCTCAACTACATAGTGAGACCCTGTCTCAAAAAAAAAAAAAAAGAAAAAAGAAACCAACCAATAGGGCCGGGGATTTAGCTCAGAGGTTCTGCTGCCTGCCTTGCAAGCGCAAGGACCTGAGTTCGATCCCCAGTACCAAAAACAAAAAGAAATCAACCAATAACAAATGCTGGCAGGGCTGTGGGGAGATAGGAATCCTTCTCCATTGCTGGTGGGAGTGCAGACTGGTGCAACCACTGTGGAAGTCAATACGGAGACACCTCAGACAACTAGGATTAGAGGTTCCATTTGACCCGAGCACACAGCTGGGAGACTGACCCTGAGGGGGATACTTGGGATTATGCTACGTTAAGGGCACAGTGTGATGAGAGGGTGGCCAAGTCACGGGCAGGATGCAGCTGACCTTGTAGAGGACGTAGATGAGCAGACCTAGGAGCAGGAGGCCAAAAAGGATGGCTAGGATTATAATCCACAGAGGGACACCATTGCTGCCTTCTGCCTTGGTCCACTGCACAGATGTGGCCACCTGCAAAGCAAATCAAGACAGGGCGTGAGAATCCAGAAATTCTTCCTACTGACACATGGGGCCTACCTGCCGCTGGATCTAGACTCACCTCCCACTTCTCGTTCTGAGCTAATAGCACTCTGAACTTAAAGACACAAGTTCCTGAAGTGTACAACATCATCTCTTACTTTTGAGCTTTCCTGTCCGGTATTACCTTTCCCCAGAATCTTTCTTTGCTGCCTGGTTAGCCTGAGTAGTTCCTTGAGGTCTCGGAGTACACTTCCCTTTTTCCAGTAAGCTTTTTCTGACCCCACAAGACTAGGTTCAGGGGTTCCTAGAATGTTTCCACAGACACCCTGGCACTTGTCACACTGGACTCACATTGCCTTCGAGGTTGTGAGTACCATTCCTTACCACTATCTGCAGCACTCGCGCAGTTCCTGAACGTAGTAAATGCTCAGTAAAGAGCTGTTACAACAGCAAGGCCAGCTCCCACCATGCTACAGGTCTCAGCACTCTTGAGCCCTGTCTCCTTGTCCCAGACCTCTGGCCTTGGACTTACCTGAAGTTTCTTTTGGGGCAGCTGCCGGGGCAGGATTCGGTAGGGCATCTTTAGGGCTTTGTACTCAGCTTCACACTGCAGGCTGAATGGCTGCTGCTCTTTCTGTGGGTGGGGAAGGGAAGTCAAGGCAGACCCTCTTGAGATTGAGAGGACAAATGGCTTCCCTATGGTCTGGTTTAGACTGTGATCTTTCCCAATTTTTTGTTTTTGTACTGGGTATTGAACTCAAGACCTTGAGCTTGTGAGGCAGGCACGGCACCACTGAGCTAAATCCCCGCCCTCCCTTTTTTGTTTGTGTGTGTTTTTTTTTTTTTTTTTTTGGTACTGGAGATCAAACTCAGGACCTTGCACTTGCAAGGCAGGTGGAGGTACCACTGAGCTAAATCCCCAGCCCCCCTTTTTTGAGATAGAGTCTTGCAATGTAGCCCAGGGTGGCCCTGCACTCACTGTCATCCTCCTGCCTCAGCCTCCTGAGTACTGGGATTACAGGCTTGTGCTACCGTACCTGGCATCTTTCCCTATTTTGGACTCAGTCTCTCCTGATGTTTCTTTTCTTTTTTGGTACTAGGTATTGAACTCAGCACCTTGTGCTTTTGAGGCAGGTGGTGGAACCACTGAGCTAAATCCCCGGTCCTCTCCTGATGTTTCATTTCTTTTATCTTCTTTTCTTTTCTTTTTTTTTGGTACCGGGAATTGAATTCAGGACCTTGTGCTTACCAGGCAGACACTGTGCCACTGAGCTAAATCTCCAACCCACCTGATGTTTCTTATATGAGATAATAAATATGAAACTGAATAATTGTAACTAAAGAATGTATAACCAGACGATTACATTTAATAAAAACAATTTTTTTTGCATGAATGAGTTAATACCAAGGAGAATACCTGGCCATAATGTGTGCTCTATAAATGACTCCTCTTTACTACTGCTACAACTGCTTGCTTGGACACTGGACCCATCTCCTCACGGTTCTACATTCTTTGCCTACTGGTCTCCTTTTCTGAATGGGCTGGGAAAGGGAAGCAGTTACTCCAACTGTGGCCACAAGGTGGCGCCAAAGACACACAACCCGTCTAGAAAAGTCAAGGGAGGTGGCCTAGGGAAAGGGCAGAGTGGTCTAGGGAGGTCCTGGGGTCAGGGGTCAGGGCTGAGGTAAGGTTTCCTCACCTGCAGGAAGGTCTTGGCCCAGACTCGGAAATGCAGCTGCAGACTCAGGCTCTGTTGCCGAGGCAGGGGCCCAAGCTCACAGTGCAGCCTGAAACACTCAGCTTCCGGGCATTTCTGAAAAGAAAGAGGTGGCTTGAACCTGGAGTTCTGCCCTTCTGGTGCTTCTGGAAGCCCAAACAAGTACTCGGCACTAGGGCCCAGACCTCATTCCCAGTGTGAAAGCTTACCAGCTCCTGTGGCCTGGAGGAGGCAGGGCTCCGGCCTGGGGCGTCTCGTCTCCGCAGGTGGTGTGGGGACTCCTCAGGATCCAACTGGAAAAGGAAAGAGAACCAAAGAGAACCGTAGCTGTCTCTACCCATTGCATCACCCAAGTCAGCCTGTACCTGGGTCCACAGCAGCTACAACCTGTCTTTTTATAGATCTGCCCAACCCGCTACCTCTGTGCAAGGCACCACACAAGCTCAGCGCTGAAACGGTTTGTGGAATTTGCATGGAGATGCGTCCCTGCTCCTGCTGCAGGGCCCTTGTACTGGTTGTGCTTTGTCTGGAATACTCTTCGTTGCATCTCACTGCTAGCTTCATCCTGGCTTTCAGGCCCGAGTTTAATCACTATCTCTTCCAGAAGTTTTCCGAGTCGCCACTTAGCCCCATAGTCTCCAGTTACAGCAACACGCTATGCCCTTTCACTGCTTTTCAGCATCTGTAATTTTGCTTTCCTTTTACTTTTTCTTGTCTGTCACCTTCCACTGAGTGCAAGCTCCACGAAAATGGGGACTTGGTCAGTTCTGTTTGGTGTGATTTTTCCTGAGCCTAACAGTGTTCAGTTCATAGACTCACTCAATGAGGTGCTTACGAGTAAGTCCACTGGGAAACGGGTACTAGGGCCCAGAGGAAAAGGTCTGAAGGCTTCCTGGAGGAGGTGGCATAGATCTGGGCCCCAAGCAACAGGGAAGGATAGTTTGGGCAGAACGGCAGACATACAGTGGGTGAGATTTCTTTTCTTCCAGGACTTAGAGGCATCTGTGTCCTCCGACCCCTTCCAGTGGCCTTGTCCCCGCTACAGGCGCATCCCCAGTGCCTCTTATAGGCTTCCTGAGCCTTTCCGGCCCCTCAGCCCTGGGCCTCTGAACCTGCCCCACGCCATGTCCAGGCTCCTCACCTCCAGGCCCTGCAGGTTGGGGGTGTAGTTGGTGGTGCAGTTGCTGAGTCCCGTAACCCTGGTCACGTAGAGGAGCTGATGACCTTCCCAAGTCTGGGGACAGCTGATGTCCAACACACCCTGGCTGATGGTGCTGGGGCCATGGTTGATGAGCTGAGGGGCAAGAGCACAGTCAGTGTGAGAAGGAAGGCGGTGCTGCCTCACCGAGTCCCTGGTCACCATGGCCCCAGTGTATCCTGCTGTAGGGCCCCTGACTTAGACAAATCCTCTTCAGCTGACACGTTTGGATTCAGCTCCATCCTTCCTTTCTGAGCCACCCAACTGGCCTGTCTCTCCTCTGGCTTCTGTCTCAGACCCTGCACATCGCCACCCCTCCCTCCTCCTTCCTCAGTCTCCCTCTGTCATCCACACCAGCTCCTCTTTCCATCATTCCTCTGGCCTGTCCCTCCTCTCCCTCTCCTCAGCCTGCCTCGCGGCTCTCCTTACCTCGTAGACGTGGTGGACAGCAGGGCCCACATCCCGCTCTGTCTGAGGTTGGTTTTGGGGATGCCAGTCACTGACTGGGAAGATCACAGCCTCTGGCTTGGAGACGCTAAGTAGGGGGAGTGGTTAGAACCTCGTATGTACCCTTCCTCAGAAGCCTGCCCCCCACCAGGCCCCATTCTGCCTGGGCACTGACCCATTCAGGGAAACCTGGGCCTGAGCCTCCACGGAGAGCCGGAAGGAGACCACATCGCTCTGCGAGTTGTTGAGATTCTTGCTGTGGGATGGAGGCAAGACTGAGGTGGTGCTAGAGCCCAGCCTTTGAGGATTTCCCCGGCACCAGGTTGGACCAGCTGCCTCATCCGCCCTCTCTGCCCCAGCTCAGCAACTTCCATTCCCTACCTGAGGATCTGGAAGTCAAACTGGATGGTTTCCTTTGTGTCCTGGAGATGCCGGACAGTGAACCGAAGGCCACCCCAGAGCTGTGGGGCAGAAAGCGGGAGAGGAGGCTGTTACCAAGCATTTGCCTCACACTCCAACTTCAGCCTCCTCCTCTACGCCACGGCTGTGCTCGGGACTGGCCGGTCACTGTCTGAGGTCCTTTTTCTCCAGCCCGCACCCCCTTCCGTCCCAGACTTACGCTGGCTCCTGCCTTCATGGGGTTGCCCAGGTCACACACCAGCAGGCTCTGGTTCACAGTAAAATAGTCACAGCTCAGGCTGGAGAAGTTCTGGAGGCGGGTGGTGGGGGACACAGTCAGGTTTGGTGCCCCTCCAGGGCCTGTCCTCCCAGGCCCTACTTCAGAGTCCCCTCTCACCCCTGGGTTTCTGACAAGTCCTATGTACTCAGCCTCCAGAGGGGCTGTGACGCGCAGCTCAGCCTCGTAGGCACCGCCCTCACCCACGTTCTGGGCATGGAAAGTCAAGTTCAGGGAGTCCTTGTTACCCAGGTACACGCGGTTCTGGTCCCTGGAGGAGGTATATAGGGTAAGGGATAGGATACTGGGGGAATAATCCTCAGATCAGGACAATGACCCATTAATAAACCAACGGTAGTAACAGACATCATTAACTGAGTTCCCGCGCTATGGCAGGCACTAGCTAGATACTTTATTTAGATTACTGCATCTAATCCTTCTAAAAGTCAGAGAAATCAATGCTATTATTCTAACTATATAAAGAAGCTTCCAGGGGTGGTAGCATATGCTTGTCTGCAATCCCAGTACTCAGGAGGCTGAGGCAGGAGGACTGCTGGGAGTTTAAGGCCAGCCTGAACTACATGGTGAGACCCCATCTCAGAAAACCAAAAATAGAAAAATTAAAGAAGCTGAAGGATGAAGCTCAGAGTTCAGTGACTTCTCGAAGCCACTCAGCTAGCCTGTTCCTGTTCTACTCTTTTGTGTCCCAGGTGCAACCTGGACCTCCCTGCGTGGTCAGCCTCACTTACCCAAACACTTCCAGCTGAAGGTCTGGCACACAGATATTGTCTTCTCCACAGTCCAGCAAGATCTGAGCCTGGGGAGCAGGGCACCCTTGAGAGGGGGCTTTCTACCATTCCAGGGCTGTAGCATCCCCTCTCCAGGGCCCTGCCCCCAGATGCCCAGGCCTGTCCTTACCTTGTCCTCTATTCGGCTCTTGCTCTGATAATGCAGAACTGGCCGGAGGCCATGGCTGTCCGTGGGGGCTTCGGGGTCCAAGGAGAAGTTGAGGGCGATGTGAATTGGGGAGAGTTTGTCTCGAAATTCTGACTCGTTCTGGGGCCAGGGAAGAGAGTTCACAGGGTCAGGGGACTCCGGGGCCTTGATGGCACTGTTAGCCTCATATTTCTTTTCTACTCGGGTCCCTGTTCTAGCGGTTCAAGGGTTCTGACAGCCTGGCCTGCAGCCACTTTTCTCATCCAAAGAATCTCTCAATGCCTCTCCCTTCAGAGAGGCCCACAGTTTCTTTGCAGTGACTCAAGAGTGAAGGAGGCCTCTGGCTATATATACCCCACCTCAGGGCCATACCCGGAGGTAGATCTTCATCTCTCTGCACTCCTCCCGAGCTCCGTTCTGGATGAGCAGCGTCTCAGACAGGGTTGCCTGTTTGGAGGCCAGGAACAGGGCTCGCCGGATCCCTCCCTTTTGCTTCTGCCAGTCCAGCTGGAGCTCTACCGTGAAACCTACAGCCAGGAACAAAGAAGCTAGGAGAATCTGTCTCTACTTTCTAATCTATGCAGAGGTCCCCAGCCCCTCCATCCCATCCTTCAGAGAGCCAGGCAGGCTTCCTCACCAATGGAATTAGGTACGTGTTTCCCAGAAGCATTGAGGCAGAAGCTAAGGTTGATGCTGGAGAAAGACCAAAAGAAAAGCCAGGTTGTTGCTGAATGTCACCAGAACAGGTGTCCCGTCCTACCTACCTCTCTCGGACTGACCCAGACGAGGACACCACCATTTGTGCCCTTCCTAGGGCAGACTTGGCTTCCCTGCCCACTCCCGGGCACAGATCTCTACAAGTTCCAGGGTCCCGCCTCACCAGGCCACAGGATTCCCCTCCAAGCTGCAGCTGCGTTCCTCTGGGTTGAACATGGCAGGGAAGATTGTGAGTGAGGCGCTGGCAGACACAATGGGGCGACCCCTGCCAAACATGATGTGGAGCAAATGGAATTAAGACTCCTCTAAAACGTGCGCACAAGAACCTCATGCTCAAGGCTCATGACACGGGTGCACTCTGCACTGATTTTCCCAACCTTAGTTCAAAGAGAAATTCCCTATGTCCCCAGGCTGCTTCAGGGCCCCCTTACAATTCATACCTGTACACAACAGCCTTGTCCACACCAAAGGACCCCACAATCAGATCTGCAAGAAGTCAAGAAACCGTCCCTTAACACGCAAACCCCATGGCAGGACCTTTTCTTCCTAATTGCCTGTTACTGCGTATTGCTCCGGGAGGGCCGAAGAAAGGGGACACCGCCATCTGGCGGCCTCATCCTAGAATCGCACCCAGAAGCTTAGGAAAGGTAAAAACAAGGGGTAGAGGTCTACGACCGGGAATTTTAAGGTGAAAAGGGCAGAACTCACCGGGATATCCGTTGCTATCCAAGTCTTGGCCTCCTCGAAGGGCTGAGCCAAAGAAGTCTGGGGTGTGGCCCACTGCCCACAGGGACTGCAGAACCTGGGAAGGCTTAGAGCCCAGCCCACCCGGGCCCCCAGGGAACACAAACACTACTCCCTGTTGGGTCTCCCCACCAAAGGGAGCCCCAATGGCCACATCTGCAAGACATACACAGTACGCATCAGTCAGTAAGCCGGGAACCCAGGGGTCCAGATTACTATTCCAGACCCCAGGATCCCCCCTGCTTTTTTTTTTTTGTTTTTTGAGACAGGGTCTCACTCAGTTGAGTCTGACCTGGAACTCACTATGTAGCCCAGGCTGGTCTCGAACTCCCAGCGATAGGATCCTATTTATCAATCCCCATTTTCTAATCTTTTCCAATTTTAGTATATGTGCTGCTGAAGTGAGCACTACATTTTTCTACTTTTTTTTCCCTGGTACCAGGGATTGAACTCAGGACCCTCAACTTGTAAGGCAGGCGTGGTGCCACTGAGCTAAATCCTTGGTGTCACTAACCTTTTCAAAGCCTAAAACCAGACTTTGCTATTAAAGTTCACGCCTCTCCTTGGAAAGTCCTGGAGCTTTAGTTGACAGACTCCTCTCCTTAAATCCCTTTGGATCCAGCCTCCAATTCATCCTCAGCTCCCTGAGCCCAGGGTGCTTACCGTTGTAGCCATCTTGGTCCAGGTCTCCCAGTGGGGTCAAGGAGCTGCCAAATCGGCCAAACTCATCACGGCCAGTGAGAGTAAAGGTGGGTGTCGGGCCCATGCCAGCCTGGTCTTGCAGGTAGACATAGACTCTGCCCACCTCCTGAGGCCGCCCATCCGCTGTCCGCTCCATGAGCAGGGGTGCTCCCACCAGCAGGTCATCCAGCCTGGTGCGGAAGGACAGATGTCTTGCTACCATCTTCCAAATTCTAGTACCGGAAATCACAGGTATCTTGGACCCTCACGCTCCTCCCACCCAAATTAGGAGACTTGAAGTCTGTCTTTAGCTCTCAGCTCTCTCCTTGTCTCCCAAAAGGGGAATGCAACTATGAGTGAGAATCCAGAGAAAAAGCCCTGGAATGCACCCTGCTTGCCTTCCATCCACACCCTCTCCCCTCCTGAATCGGGAGGTTTGACAGTGTGTCCCTCCTGCTACTCACTCACCCATCCCCGTTGATGTCAATGGCGGCCACTGCATAGCCGAAGTAGGAGGCCATCTGCGGAGGAGGAGACAAAGGGCATACTGGTCAGAGCAAGGTGGAGAGGGTCTCGAAGGAGGATCAAGAGGGACCCTGAGGGGCAGTTCAGAGGCTCTGCGGAGGGTGGGAAATTTGATGTTACTGAATTAAGGCTGGAGCACGGCCGGTGGAGGGCCAAACTGGAGCGTGGCTAGGGAGTCCTCACCTGTTCCCCTGAGAAGTTGTAGAGGGATCGGATGTCTGAGCCATTGAGGATGGTGACCTGGGGGTAAGGAGAGAAGCCCGCAGCTGAAGGACAAATGGATGCAGGATCTCTGGGAGCAGGCCTTCTTCAGACACGCGGCCCGCCTGTCCCTCACCCTCCCTTCCGTGAGCTTTGCTCTCCCATTCCCATTTCTAGGCTGGGCGGTGCCATCCACGACGCTTCGCTTCTCTAGCTTTCTTCACGTCGCTTATCAGCCACTGACAGATTTCACCTTGATCGGTTTGCTGCACGTCTCTGTCCACAGGAACAGAAGGTCCCCTGGGACAGGAGCTTGGTTTTGCTCCTTGCTTTTTCCCCAGAGCCTAAAGTAGCGCCCAGCAAGCAAATTACCCGACACTCAGCCCAGTGCACAGTGGGGCCTCAAGCTTAACACGTGCAAAACCTAAGCCGTTCCTCATTCTCGTCCCCCCGAGCCGTAGGCACACTCAGGCCTTCCCACGTCCCCCTTGGCGACTGGCCCCACCAGGCCCGAGTCTCTGGCTCCTGCTCTCTTCCCCACTCTCGCTGCTGTGACTCCAGGGAGCCCTGGTCAGGGATGCTAGATGGCCTCTCTTCCTGCCTCCACAGCTCCGCCCAGTGCAGCAAGACCGACTGCTCCACAGTGGGCAAGGGTGGTTGCCTCCGGCCTGGACACCCTAATGGTTTCCGCAGTGGCTGCCAGGCCTCCGCCTCTTGGCTGGGTCTCCAAGGTGCTAACGCAGCTGTTTTTGCTTGATCTTCCCTTACTCTCATTATCCTTTTTATCAACCCACGAAGCTGCTAAAGTAGCCTAACATTTCTTTCCTTTCATGCTGCTGCCCGGGATGCCCTCGTGTATCTCCAGAGAGAGCGGCCACTCCTTCCTCTAAAATGCTGCATCACCTGGTCTGCTAATCACGGTGCAGAAAGAACGCTGACTCGGGAATAAGAGAGAGCTGGTTTTAAATCTCCATCCAGCCACTTGCTAAGTGAGCCCTAAACTGTCATCTGCGTAAAATGTGAATGATAACATCCAGACTTATGCAGGGCGTGGTGGCGCACACCTGTAATCCCAGCACTCGGGAGGCTGAGGCAGGAGGATCTCTGTGAGTTCCAGACCAGCCTGGGCTACATAGTGAGTTCCAGGTCAGTCTCAACTACATAGTGAGAACCTGTCTCAAAAAATAAAACAAAACAAAACAAAAAAAATCCAGACTTGTGAAAAATCACATGCCTGCCACAGGTAGGGCTCACAGGTCGTGGTTCCACCTGAGATGAGGACTGTGTGTCTTATCTTGCATACTTGAATAGCAGTGTTTTTTTTTTGATGGGGGGAGACCGGGGATCGAACTCAGGTCCTTGCACTTGCAAGGCAGGTGGCAGAACCACTGAGCTAAATCCCAGGCCCCGATTAGCAGAAAAAAATGGGGCGTGAAGTCTTTTTCATGTTCCTATCTTCTACCTCACCTCCATACATGCTGTTAATTGAAGAAATGCCTGTGGTACTCTTATCTGTAGGGCACTTGTCATGGTCTAATAATAACGGCCACCCATGGCACACCGCCTAACAACTCCCTAAGTATTTTCACATGCATTATCTCACACTACCATTACCAGAGCCTCACGAGGTCAGGACTATTATTATCCCATTAGACGTATAGAGAAGAAAGAGGCTTAGCAAGGTCAAGCAGGAAGCAGGGTATGAATAGAGAACAGAAGACTGATCCAGACTAAGTGCCAGAGAACTGGAACTGAATTCTGACTCCAAAGCCCAAGTTCTGATCCACTTTGGGAGACCTCCAAAACTGCCATGTATGGGTTTTTGTGCTCAGCGAGGGGAGGTGAGTGAGGGGTTAGGCTGGGTCTTACGTAGCCATAGGTGAGGTTCCCTTTGGGCACACCAGCGACAAAGTCTGCAAAAAGAAGAGAGAGTGGTGAGGAAGGGCAACAGCGAGATGGTGAGTGTCCAGGTTCTGCTTTTTCTGTTTCGGGGTTGCTGTGAAACAGGCTCTCACTACGTAGTTCACCATGACCTCAAACCATGCAGCCCAGGCTGGTGATGAGCCTCCCGCCTCAGCTAGGGTTACGGGCAGACGCCACCACGCCCGGCTGAGCTTCTTCCCTTGTATCCCCCCGGCTCTGGGGACACTCACCTTCTGAATCATCACCACTGAATTCACCCACAGCCACAGAGTATCCTGGAGGACGGAGGGGATGGGAGATGTCAGCTTTCCTGCTTCGGGGCCCCTCCGTCCGGGTCCCCCCACCCACCATGGGCCTTCACTGTCAGCCTGCATTTGACAAGCATGGTGCCCAGTTGGAAGAAGGGACACAAGGACAAGTTGGGACAGGGGCTCTGGAGCTCTGCCCGGCTGTTCCCGCTCCTCCCGCCCCCTCACCCATGTAGCTGTCATCGTAGATGGAGCTGGCCTGGCGAGTCTGCAGCTGCCCCTGGACCAGGTTGATCAGGTACTCGGGGTAGTAGGAGCGCGCAATCTGCTCCTGAGTGGCGGACAGGATCTGGCCTGGGGAGGGGGAGCAGTGGGGATGGATGCAGGGGAGGCGGCAGAGAGGGATCTGGGTGGATTTCAGAAGTCTGGTTCAAGAAGGGAAGAGGGTAGATGGATCAGGATGCGAGTCTCAAAGGAGGAGAACCAGGAGAGGCAAGGAGGCAGAGGAGGGAAGGACTGGCTGGTCAAAGCCAGCAGTGCGGAAGGAAGGCTGTGCTAGGGCAGAGAAGGCAGGGGCTTACCTTGCCAGAAGTAGCTCCCTGGGCCACCCAGGACCACGCGGCCGGTCTGTGGGGGAGGAAAGAGTGAGCCAAACATCTGGTCCTGACCCCACCCCACCCATCACCCACTGTCCCTTCCTCCTGGTCACGCTCACCTTGGTGATCTCAGCACTGAACCCGCCTTGGCAGTAACCCTGCCCTGCTGCAGAGCCGAAGTCTGTGAGGGGAGAAGATGGGGAGCGTGAGCCCTGCCCAGATGGGGTGAGCAGAAAAGCGGAGCGGATGCAGTAAGGCTGATGTGCACGGGGGCCGTGGGTAGCAGTCCAGGGCAATAGGAGACGCTCCCATGGGAAAGGTGGGATGGCTGCCCGTCCTCCCTCGCGCCTACCTGAGCGGCAAGGTGCATACTCCAAGATGCGGGTGAAGTTGCCGGTGGAGAGGTAGCAAGTACCCACGGGGTCGCTCATTGGTGGCTCCTTCTCTGTGCGCCAGCTGTACAGCGGAGCACATGCCTGGGAGGGCCCAGAGGAGGCGCTTCAGGTGCGCTTCCCATAAGGCCTTTCCTCCCTCCTCCAGACCTGGCCGCTAGGCCCCTCACCCCTAGACCCTCATAGCACAGCCCCTGGCCGCTCACCAAGATGGAGGAGCCATGGGCTCGGATTGTGGCCCCGAACCACTGCAAGGACTTGTATTCCATGGGTTCCTGTCCCTCTGTGCTGTATAATGAGGACTCCAGGATCCGGGAGCCTTGGGGAGAGGAGAAGGGGGTCCTGTTAGGCCTTGGCAGCTGGCTTTAGAGCGGCCCCCACTTTAGTCTAAGGATGCCCAGCACTCCTAAATCCCTGGGCCCCGAGTCCCACGGGTGAGGGGAGTGGGAAAGGACCTCCATCTGCTGGGGAGCCAGATTCAGGCCTCTCCTGGACACATACGGAACCTGAGGTTTCTAGAGTTCCTCCCTCGGTCCCCCTCTGTTTCCCGACCCAGCCGGGACAGGATTTTGGCAGTGGACCGAGGCAAGAGCAAGGTGGGAAGTACGGCTGTTTTCCAAGACAGTGACTCCAGCTGCACTTTTCTGTCTGTATCAGATTGTGACTCTAATGTATCATCTTGTTCCACATACTTTCTTCCTCTCCCTTGCTACACAGTTCAGGCTGATCTTGAACTTACTATGTAGTCCAGGTTGACCTTAGAGTTGTGATGATCCTTCCGCCTCAGTCTCCAGAGTGCTGGGATTGCAGGTGTGCACCACTACTCCCGCCTCCCGTATACTTTCTTGATCTTTGTCTCTCTCTCTTTCTGTCTAAGCCTCCCCTCTGCCTTCTATATAAATACCTTTCTTATTCCTGATTTGGATTCTCATTTGTTTTTCAGGCTTTCTAAAATCAGTTTGTTTCGGGGATGGGCACGTAGTAGTTCAGTGGTACAGCAAGTCTGTCATGTTTTTTGTTTGTTTGTTTGTTTTTGGTACCGGGGATCAAACTCGTGTCCTTACGCTTGCAAGGCAGGCTACCGAACCGCTGAGCTAAATCCCCGGCCAAGGCTGTCATGTTTTATGATTCTTTTTTTTCCAGTATGGGGATTAAGCCTAAACGTAGGGTCTTTGCACTGAACTATATCCTCCCGCCTTTCTTTTTATTTTGAGGCACGATCTCACTAGGTTGCCCAGGCTGGGCTTGAACTTGTGATCCTCCTGCCTCAGGCTCCCAGGGTGCTGGGGTCATAGGTATGTGCCACCCTGCCCAGCTATGTTTCATGATTTTTTTTTCTCCTCTTTTTACCACTACCTGGGGTTGAACCCAGAGCCTTTGCAGTGAGCTACATCCCAGCCCTTTCTTCTTATTGGTACATTTCAGATATACATAATGATCACATTCATCATAGGGAATTTGTGCCTGTCCATGATTATATCCTGCTTCTTTTTCTGGGAGCGGGTACCAGGGATCAAACTCAGGGCCTTGTGCTTACAAGGCAGGCACAGTGCCACTGAGCCAAATCCCTGGCCCTGTCCTGCTGCTTTTTTCCCCCATTCCTCTCCCCTTCTCACAACTCCTCTCCTCTTTTTATGTTCTTCTCTCCTTTCCCCAGAAATGGATTCAGGACCTTACACACGCTAGGTGAGCCCTCTACTGCTTTGGGTTCTCCTCTGGTCCTCTCACTGCCTTTATCTCTGGAGACAGCCTGCATTCATACCCTTGCTCTGCTATTTACTAGCTAAGTGACCTTGGCAAGCGATCTCACCCCTCTCGCCTCACTTGTAAGGTAGCTGTTGAAAGGATCAAGTGAGCTGAGGTATGTGCAGTCCTCACACCGATACTGGCACAGAGCGAGTGCTCTTGACCGGAGCCGCCAGTCTGAGGCTCCCTGCTGTATCTCTCTCTGCACCTTGGGACTTCCAGCTCCTTCAGGACGTGGCTGAATCACCTTCTAGCTGGCAGCAGCGGTACTGTACAGTGCCTGGGGTGCACTATTACACGATGCTTAGTTAAAGGAACTGAGTAGTCTGTGAGACTTTCCTCTGTCTTTGTCTGTGTTGCAGCCCTGGCCTCCCAGAGTTGTGGGTGATTCAGTGGAAATGAGAGCCACATGTTTCTGAATCATGCCCGCCCTCCTTGGGCTGGGCTGGGAACAGAGTAAGTGCCACGCGGAGCCACTGGTTGGAGCTGCCCGATGTGGGCGGCCCCTGGCCCCGGGCCCCACCCCCAGCTGCGGTCCCACCACACTCCCTGGCCCTCCCAGGGAGCACTCCACAGCCTACCTTTGCTGTCAAATCCGATGGGCGTGCACTGGCCGGGGCTGGCGCTCCAGGGACAGAAGTAGACAGCACCACCCTGCACCACTCCCGGCTGACTGGTGTTGGCCTTCGGCGCTCCCACCAGCACGCTGACCCTGAGGACGGCGGGGAGAGGCGCTTTAGAGTGGCTCCTAGCTCTGGGTCGGTTTCTCTAGGCAAGAGGGCTCAGGCTTCTGGGCCAGGCTGTACAGGGGTGGGAGAGATGCCCTCCCGGATTGTATTTTTATCTCAGAAGATGCCACAGCTGCCAGAGGCCCTGCTGGGGTCAGGTGGTCCCCATGTGCCGCTGTCACTAACCTAACCCGCCCCTCTCACCACTCTCTCTCCTCTCCTACCTTCCCCTGTTTCTACGGAGAAGAACCAGAGTCAGTTCCTGGAAGGGAAAGAGAGACCAAAGGGGCCAGAGCCCAGCGTCTCCATCTCCTCTGCCTACCTGCCAGCATTATAGGCAAAGCCTCGCTGAGTACGGTGTGCTCAGCATGCACAAGGCTCTGGGTTTTGGGTTGGATCACTAACACCAGAGGCAAAGGAGAAACATAATAATCAAGTGGAATATGTAGCCTATGATAGGAAAATAGGAAATTCAATCAGAAACTTGTGTTTTTTTTTTTTTAAAGAAAGGTCTTGCTATGCAGTTCCGGCTGGCCTTAATGTTACTATGTGGCCCAGGCTGGCCTTGAACTCAGTGGTCTTCCTGCCTCAGCCTCGAGTGCTGAGTGCAAGATTATAGGAACACTTCACCATACCCAGCTTCTTGGGCGGCTGGGGCAAGAGGACTGCAAGTTCAAGCCCAGTCTGGGCAATTTAATAAGACCTCCATCTCAAAATAAATAAAAGAGCTGGAAGACATAGCTCAGTGGTAAAGCACTCCTGGGTTTCAGTCCCAGTACCACACACACCACAAAAAGTGGGGGTGCAGTTTAGATACATAGTCCCTGGAACCTCAGACTTCTCTGGAGTTTCAGGGTCCTGTCATCTACCCTGTACCCTCCCATCCCAAGCCAAATCCTTTGCCTGAGCCAAGATCCAGGCCTGGCTGCTCAGCTATGGGGTGTGTAGGAGGAAAATGTGAGTCTTGGAAATCAGACAGGAGAAGTGACGGACAGAGAAGCTGGAGGGCGCGTGAAAACACAGATTCCCTGGGCTGGAGCTTGCCCGCACCCTGGGGCCTTGCTGTGGTCCTCACCTTCCTGGATAGGTAGGTCCCTGGCTCAGCTCTTGAACCCCGTTCCCATACACCGGCCCAGAAGACTGAATTCAAATCCTGTTCTACTGAGGCCCTCTTTCTAGAGAGTAGCTCAGTTCCCTCCTCAGGGACGTCTGCTTCTGATGGAGTCCTGTGTTGTGGGAGTCGTAGCTGAGATGTGGGACCATTTTCTTGACTTCAGTGCTGGCTCTCCACTCCTGGGCCCTTGGAGGCGTCCACGCAGCCCTCAGCTCTCTTGCGTTCTCCTCCAGGGTCTCCTGTGAAGACTCCATCTGGCGGCTTGGGTAACTTGCCCTGACCAGTGTCCCTGACAGCATCGGCTTCTGCTTTCCTCCTGTGTCTGCCTCTGGTACGAATCTTCAGTCTCTCTGGTTTCTTGGTGTAGAGTTTTAGGTTCTTTTTTTCTGTCTTGACCTTGGACATTAGGTTTCCCTATTGGATTCTGTTCCCTTTTAGCTTTCAACATTTCCAATACCCACCCTTCCCTGATCCTGGTGCATCTTCCTCAGCCTTTCTCACTAGAAAAGAAGGCCAAGAGTGTGATGGTAGTGGTCATAAAGGCTGGGGTATCTTCCAAGAGGAATAGGGGATAGAAACACTAGAGAGAACAGGCCCACAAGGGCTTAAATAGGGGATGCGTGTGGGGTGGGGGTCTATGAGGGCCAGGAGAATGGAGGAGACAGAAAGCAGGGTCTAGACTCTTGAGGAATGCAAGCAAGGAGGCAAAAGGAGAGTCCCAGAAGTTATGGGGGGTGGAGAGGGGAGGTGCCAGCTTTGGTTACCCTGGGGACAGGAAATGTTTACTGCCTGTGGCTTCCTGTCTGTTTCCAACCTCACACTTCTCCATTTGTCTCCCACCCGCTGGGCCCCACCCCTCCCACTCAGGATTATATCCAGCTGAGGGGTGGGAGCTGGCCATGCCCGAGACACAGTGACCTGGTTAGTTGCTAAGTCCAATAGATGCTGAGCTTGCAGTGCCCCAGTCTGGGCACAGAGAGAGGAGTGAACCCTTCCCTTAGCAGTAGGCGCTCCCAGGGAAGGAGGTTGCAAAAGCTACCAACCTGACCCAGACCTTTGAACCAAGGAGCCAGGAGTTTGGGTTCAGGCTCTAACTCAGAGTGGACTTGGTCAATTCCCTTTCCCTCTTTCTCTGGGTAACCTCAGAGTCTCCTGGGGCAGTGAGCTAAGATCCAGGGACCCTGTTCCCACTCCCAATTTCTCTAACACCCCCTGCTACTGCAGAGAGGCTGAGCCTGAGACTCCTGGGATGGGTTGAGGGGCCCGCTTGAAATTTAGCCAGCCTGGAAGGTGACAGGCCTTACAAACATTATAAAGCCTATGTGCCCACAGGCCAGGGGCAACCTGTGTGAAAGTTCAGGACACCTGCATGTGGGCCTGAGACACAGATCCTGATGCTGGCCCGTACCTTGGCCCTACTGCCTGAGGATTCAGAAGCCCCAGCAGGCCGCTGTCAATCCAACACACAATGCCCCACCACATGCCAAAGGAGGTACTCAATGCCAAGGATGAAACAAGATAGTTTGTTCTTAATTTCCCATTCCTTGCTGCTGCTTCCTAAATCTTGCAGTAGGGAGGACTGAGAGGGTCCGAAAAAATGACAAAGGAGGGTCCTTGGGCCATTTTCAATATTTCAGAAAGCCTAACGGAAATCATGCATTTAGCTGATAAGGCAGTCCAAGCTAATTTAGACTTCAAGTGCATTTGTTTTTGGCTGCAGTTATATCAGCTCATGTGGGGAACCTGGTTATCTCATGCCGGTCAGAAACTCTGATTGGCAGTTATGTTTTTGGTTAATAAAAAAGGCAATTAATTATAATGCAGGTTAGCAAATGAAATCTTCCAAAATAGTGTCCAGTGGAAGAAGTAATTGCTGTACTTTATTTTAAAGCCTCAGAACCCTGAGATTCTAGAGACCCTTGGAGATATATACGCTGCTGCTTTTCACACCAATGAAGATAGGAAGGCCAGCTTGGCCCTGATACTCATACTTCATCTCTATGTCCTAATTTGACTGATGGGAAATTAAGTTCCAGAGAAGTTAAATAACATATATGGGATGAGAAAATCCTTCCCAGCCTAAGAATCAGAAGGCAAGAATCCTGGTTCCTAGGCCAGCGTTCTGCTCTACTCCATCGGCAATTTATCTCCTCCTCTTCTCTCCACTATCTCTCCATGCAGGCTTCTGATTAACCAAGTTGCCGTTCAATACTCAGTTACTATTTGACTCTGTTGGCCTTACAAGGTCGGGGCAGAGAGGAGAAAGTGGACCAGGGCCCAGTTCTTACAGCAGCCCTGGCTAGGCCAAAGTGGGACACCTGCTTCTGGAACCCCAAGTATACTCACAGGGATATACCTGGTTGGTGGAGGAGGAAGAGCTAGTTACCACTCCAGCTGCCCAGGGCCAAGTCATTTCTTTTCAAGCCTTAGAGTCTCTCCTCATAAATGATGCCCTTGAATGGTCCCTAAACTAACTTCTAGCTCTGAAATTCTATGATCCCGAAGCTTCAGTTTCTATCTATCTGTCTGTCTATCTATCTATCTATCTATCTATCTATCTATCTATCTATTTTGTACCAGTGATCGAACTCGGGACCTTGCGCTTGCGAGGCAGGCAGTGGAACCACTGAGCTAAATCCCGGCCCTCTATATAAATGGGTCTGTTGCCCCTCTCTGTTTAACACAGGGATTTTTAAACAATCCAATGGAGAAACTGATATGAAAGTGCTCAAGGTATGCGAGGGATAATTATTACTATCATGATTACAAACTGGGCATGGTGATGCATGCCTGTAATCTTAGCACTTGGGAGGCTGAGGCAGGAGGACTGCCTTGAGTTCAAAGCCAGCCTGGGTTACATAGTGAGTTCAAGGCCAGCCTGAACTACACAGCAAGATCTGTCTCAAAAATAAATAAATAAATAAAAAATAAAATAAATAAATGATTACAAATAGTACTAAAAGCAGGTAAGAAATGGGAGAAAACTTAAAGAATGGTAGTCAGGGAGGAAAACCCTGTACAACTCATGCCTCCTATGCACTGCTCACCCTCTGTAGACCAGGTGCCTTTTATATACATTGTCTCATTTAGTCTTCCAATGCTAGGTGTCTGAGAAGATGAGGTCCCAGAGCTGGGGATTTAGCTCAGTGGTTCCAGAGCTGCCTCACAAGTAAGTGCAAGAGCCCAAGTTCGATCCCTGGTACCAAAAAACAAAACAAAACAAACAAAACAACAACAACAACAAAAAAACCCCAAAATAAAAAAAAAAGATGAGGTCCCAGTACAGGTCTGTAACTTGTAGGTGGTGGGGACTCACACCTGCTACTGCCAGACCGCAGGCTTTGCCCTTCCTGCTATGCAACCTCCATGCTGGCTCCCTTATCCTCTGGGGCCCCCAAGAAAAGCTATGCTCTCTCAAGTGGGGGGGGTAGCAGGCCCAGGTGTGGGGGCAGAATGTTGGGAGTGCTTCTCTAAGACGGCACTGCACAGAGGAAGGAGGCAAGCAACCGGACCCCTGGGCTCTCCTGGGAGGGGAGAGGAGAAAAGAGGATAGGAAAGGATGAGAACACTGGGTCCTGTTTTAGAAGAGGGATTCAGGGATGGTAGGATCAGGCCAGGGGCCAGACAGATACCTTGGGGAATAGGAGTGTGTGAAAGTCCAGATGTTTCAGGGGCGTGTTTTAAAAGGGAAATGACACACTGAGGAGGGGGGAAGGTTAAAAGCCAGATAACTGGATATGCTGATGGGGGGAGTCCTCATCTACTCGCTTTCTCCTCTCTACTCCATTAGGGTTTTGGTTACAAGTTTGAGGGGCCTTGGGGGAGACAAGGCCTGGCAGAGGCTCCATCCAGGCCAGAACTGATGCAATGGGGTTTGGGCCAGAGGCCAGAGGGGTGGAATGGGGGTTGGGTGGAGACCTTGAAAAGCCCAGATCCACCAGGCCTCATCACTTTCCACCCCATCCCCAAGTTCCTTGGACAAAGTAGACCTTTGTCCCCCTTCCCAATTGAGTTAAGTCAATTAAGCCCTTTTCTCCAAAAATTAAAGTGAGTAGACAGCAGTTAACTTTCATGTATAAAAACAGCTCACCTCTGACAGAGGTCCTACACCAAATCCTGAGGTGCTGGAGAGTGGGGGACAGTGGGAAGCTCAGCTCCAGAGAAGAAGGTATTACTCCAGTCATTGATGTGGCTCAGGAATCTGGCTTCTGGGGTCCCTGCCCAAGCCCAGGAGCAGTCACCTTCCTTTCTTACTTTCCAACCCCCTGCACACTTAAGTAAACACCTTTGTCCATGTGGCCCCTGTGGGCACCCCGCTTCCCAGGAATTCAGGGTTAGAGTTTGCTTGAGCTGCTGAGCTGGAAATAAAGATCCTTTGGAGACTTTCAAGATGCTTGGTTTCTTCCTTCTGATGCTCTTGGGCCCGGAGACCTGGAGTCTCCCCAGCTTCTGACCCGACCCGGCCCCAGAAGTCTCCGTCTCAGTTCAGCTCCAGCTACAGGAAATCAGCTTTTCTCTTCCTCCCAAGAGCCAGAGGAAGAGGGAAACTAACCCCCCGCCCCCCACGCGCGCGCACACACCCCTCCCGACACATCCGTACGCCGCCCTTGGCTGAGCCCACCCCCAGTTCCAGGGTGCTGGGACTCTCCCCAAGTTCTCAGGTCCCCCAGTCTGAACACATTAGGGGTGGAAGGCGGAGCTGAGGACTGAGGAGAATGGGGAGGGAGCTGCCGTTCGCCTCCCGGGTCTTTCCCCAGTCTGAGCTGAGGGGGAGGGGAGGAAGAGGTTGGTCCCCATTTAACCTTCCGACCCCCTCAGTCTGTCTCTCTTACTACGCACAGCTCCTTCGGCTTCGACCAGTTTCTTCCCCACACAATGGCTCCCTGGATCCCGAGGTCTCCCAGTAGCCACCCCCCTCTCAGCCCTTCCCGGACTCCATGCCCCTCAGCGTTCCCACCCGCCTCAGGTCTCCCGACAGTCCCCAGATCTCAGCCCGAGACCCTCAGCTCTCCGTTCATGCGCTCTCCTCTCCTTGGCCCCGAAACTCCTGCCCGGACTTCTAGTTTCGTGTCCTCTCCTCGCTCCACATGTCTCGCCCCTGATCGTCCTCGCACTCCGGGCCCCTTTCCACGCCGGCCACAGTCCAGTCGCCACTGCAGCGCTGGCCCGCAACCCAGCAGCCCGGGTCTTTGCTGACTCCGCCCTCAACCTCCAGCCCCCGGCCCTGCAGACCCTGGCCGCGTCCCCAGTCTCCCGGCGGCCCCAGCCCCCATCGTGCCGCAGACCCTCGCCACTCACCCGTCGGTCCCCGGCCGGTAAAACTCCACCGAGTAGCCGAAGA
>NW_022900927.1:20607684-20640380 GCF_012274545.1 Fukomys damarensis
ACGCGGGGAGGAGTTTGCAAAACTCCGGACTGAGCCCTCCCCCCGCCGGGCGAGCGGCCTGGCGGGGGGGCATTCCGGGGTCCTCGGAGCACGGAAGCCCGCGCCCCCCACCCCAGAGGGGCGTGGGGGGGCACACCTCTCCACCCCCCTTCCCCAGCCCCTGCAGGAGGCCGGTTGTCTGGCCTGGGTCAGACTGGGCAGGCTTGGGCTCTTCCCCCTCCTCTTCACTTCCCTTCCTACCGCCCCCTCCTTTCCAGATGTACAACGTAAACGCTCGCTCGGAAAAGGAGTCGGAAAAAGGGAGCGGAGAATTTCCTAATGAGGAAAGGAATCACCTCTGGAGGAGGGCAGAGGGATCCCTTGTATGGTGTGTGGGGGTCTCCCTCACTTCTTCAGGAGGAGACTTTGGGGTCTAAAGAGACAGGACACTCCTCTGGCTTCTGGCCAACTGGGATTCCCCCTTGCCTTCCGGGGACACTGGGTTCCTGGGTTCTGGCCAGCTGGATTTGGGACGAGGCGGTTGAGGTGTAGGGCGCTCCCGGGCAGCCTGAGAGTGGATCTACACGGAGCTATGCTGCCACCCTCCCCCTTCCAGCTGTTAGACTTGAAAACCCAGGAGTCTGAGTCGCTCTCCAGGAGTCTTCTGCCCCAGTTCTTCCTCTTCTTGGCTGTAGGGTATGGAAACCGCTTTTAAACCTTCCTTGGGTCTGGCAGTTGACCAAGACCCTGGAGGTGGTAGGCCCCTCAGTACCTCCATCACACTGGTCCTACAAGCCTGGAGGATTGTGAGGGGTGGGAGTGATGGCTGTGATGGAGCCCAGACCACAGCTTCTGTTGGCTCTAAACTCTGGGGGCTGGAACCCAGGACTCCACTCTCCAGATCCCAGTGGAAATAGAGGTAGGGACTATAGTAAGGGAAGGCAGCGACCCCCCTTCCATCCCTCCCCCAGCTCTGGCTCTGTGATGATATCACCTTTCAGGACTCTAGGTCTTTATCTTAGCCTGAACCAAGGGGGTTATGTTCTCTCCCAACCCCCTTTCCAGTCTTCTCTTAGAATTCCTTTCTAGAATAATACCCTTCCCAGAGTCAAACCCTGCACCCCTCTTCTCTCTTCTGCCCCATTCTGGCCTGGGGTCTCAGAATGAAAGTTCCAGAGTCACCACAGTTTTTCCCTGCCAGGAGTTTTCCCTCATTCTGTTACTCTACTTCCTGTCCATATCACCCAGATGGTTTTTAAAAGCCCCTCTCCAGAGCCAGCTGCAGTCCCAGGGAGAGGTGAGAGAGGGGCTGGTCAGGCAGTGGGATGATGCTGGCCTCTGTCCCACTGTCACATCTGCAGGTCCTAAACCCTTCTCAGGAGAGGAACCCAAGGAATCTCCGGATCAGAATCTTAGGCACAGCAGCGCCCAAAGGTAACCTCTAATGAAAACTCTAACACTGGTCTGGGAGCTCCCTTTTGGAGAAGATGTGAGGCCCGAATGCTGCAGAAACCAGCACAGTATGTGTATGTGAATCACGCTCTCTCCTTTCTGTCCAGGCACTCTTTGGATTTTCTCAGGATTTGAGAGCTGGAGGTGGGGGTGGGGAGGGGTGCAGGGAGGGAGGTGTGTGACTCAGCTCCTCCCATGAGTCTTCCTGGGGGACAGGGGACACAGTGTACTGCCCCAGGCCCCCCACCCCCAGCCTTGGCCAACTCAAACTGGCCCCCTCCTTGTCCATCCCCTGCTTCTGTTTATATCAGGAGCCCCTTAGTCATTCCCTGGCTGGCTTTTCTACTCTCCTCACTAGCCTCCTCTCTTGGCTCTCTCTGCCCTTATAAGTCCTCTCCAGGGGCCCCAACACCTCCTTCCTCCCCTGTGCCATATTGGCCACCTAACTGGCCCCCTCCTTGTCCATCCCCTGCTTCTGTTTATATCAGGAGCCCCTTAGTCATTCCCTGGCTGGCTTTTCTACTCTCCTCACTAGCCTCCTCTCTTGGCTCTCTCTGCCCTTATAAGTCCTCTCCAGGGGCCCCAACACCTCCTTCCTCCCCTGTGCCATGCCTGCCTTCCCTCCCTATGCCCCATGTTGGGCCTGAATTTGGAATAACTGGAACTGCTTCAGTAACCCCTCTTGGCCTGGACGTTGACCTAGAAAGGCTAGCTAGGAGGGAATCTCCCAGATGCCATCCATCCAGTCTTCTTCAGGAGAGAAAATGGGTTTGGGAGATGAAGTGACTTGGCCAAGGTCACGCACGTGGTTAAGCCAGTTGTGGTGAGTCAAGAATTTAGGTGTTTTGATTCCAAATCCAGTGCCCTATCCTCTAAGCCCACTGCCCTTCTACACCCTCTGTCTCCTCTCAGCTTTTTCTGTCTTGTTAGCTCTCAACGAGTGCCTCTACGTCTGTGATTTTTCCTCTCAGATCTGACCTCTCTGGTACTCTCTGTCCCTTCATCGCTCAGTAGGAATGATTTTCTGTGATGACTGATTATTATTAATCACAGTCTGCTCCACAATGGAGGCATAGGGGGTGAAGGACAAGGCCAGGACACTCACCAGGCTACTGCTGTCATCAGCCTGCCTGTCCAGAGGCTGCAGCTGTGGAACCAGAAGAATGAATTTCCACAGAGGAATTTAGGATACAGACATAAATTCTAAAGCATGGAGTCATGCTGAGTTTCAGCAGCATGGAAGAGGGATGGGAAGTTTTAATAATGGTCTAATTAACATATGTCTGGCTCTGGGCTTGACCTTTAACCTGCCTTATCCCATTTAATGGTCTCAACTATCCAGCACTGTAGGTGTTGTGATCCTCATTTTACTGTCAGGAATCCAAGGCCTAGAGGACTAACAATGTCAACAGAAAGAAAGGGCAGAGGAGTGATCCAAAGCCAGTCCCAGTAACTCCAAAGCCATTGCTTTCTCCATTGTTGGCTGCTGTCCTTGGGAGTAGGGTAGGGGTAAGATTGTAAGTACAATCCATTGGTCTTCTGAAACTGGGTGGAAGTGTTTGGAATGATTGATTGATTGAGACTGGTCTCACTATGTAGTGCAGTAGTTCAGGCTAGTCTTGAACTCACAGAGTGGACCAGGCTGGCCTCAAGCTCATGATAATCCTCCTTCCTCAGCCTCTGAGTGCTAGGACTATAGGTATGGGCCACCATGCCCAGCTGGACCGAAGTTTGTGTGTGCATATATGTGATTTCTTTAGGCCAGGATTCAGTGGCTTTTTTCAGATTCTCAAATGCCCGGGATTCCCTCTTATTTCCTGGTCGTCAGGTTCCTAAATTTTGGCCAACACTTTGGGATTCAACAGTGGAGGTACAAGGTGTTCCCAGGCAAGAAGATCTACACAGGCTTCAGTTCATTTGCCACTGTTCTGAGACAGGAGATTAGGGCGTGGCAAAACTGGCTGGGAAAGTAGGTGTGATCTGTTAATTATAAGATCCCAAAACACCTGGGCAGAACAGATCCCAAAGCCCTACACGTGGACTTTTCCTGAGGACTCTGGCAGGATAGGTTGTGCAATCCGGATGGCCTAGACCTGACTCCAGACTGAGGTTGTGGGTGGTACAAAAAGGACAGTCCACATCAAGTTTTTGCCACTGTGTTCGCTCTTCACGCTGGTTGCCCACCTTCACATTGTAGGGCGTACTTCTTTTTCTACTTTTACTTGGCCCAAACTCCCTCTGCAGAGCCTCTTTTCCTACCTTTAATAAAACTTTGCTACCATTTGTGCTTGTCTTGAGCAATTCTTTGCTCAGGACAGAAAGAACCTAGAAGCCACCTCCAGAAGAATTCAGCATCCCGAGAAATGCTAACACTCTCCCTCCAAACTAAGAGCACTAAGGTTAAGTGTTTTGATTTTAATATGCTTAGGCCTGTTGGGCCCATAAAAGACCTCAGTGGGTAGAGGCGGGCTGAGATCTCTATGAAATAAAACCTCCTAACTGCTGTGTTGATGCAAACACAAATGGATTATAGTTGGGTTAAAACAGAGAGTAATCCCCTCAGTTCTTGAAGCTTGGAAAGATATGGGACTATCAGAAATGTCAAACTGGTGGCTTCCTGTCAGAGCAGCCTCTCTTGCTTATTTCAGGGGACTGCACAGATAGAATGTTCTCAACATGCAAGGGGGCAAGAGACTGGGAAGAGTTTAATGAAAAAGGGGCCAGAGGAGCCTGCTGGTTTGTGGCCCCTAGATTTGGTCTCGGCTCCCATCCCTCCCACCTGTGGTGAGGTAATTAATGGACAGGAGTTGGACCTTACAAAAGGAAGGAGGACATTTATGAAGATTGTGGAGCTTTAGGAGTGGGAGATCTCCGGAAGAGCAGGAGCCTGGTTACAGCAGGAGTCTAGATCCAGAACCTACTGAAATTGGGATCTTGCTCTGTGCCTGTGTCTGAGGGAAGTGGGAAAGTACAGAGCAGACCATCTGAACCCTCAGGCACTGCTGGTGCCCTGACTCAGGTCTCTGCCTAGAGGGAACTGATGGCTCTATCAATTGTGTCACCACCCACCACTCCCCCCAACTGTGAGTCATCACCCACCACTCCCAGTTACCACCCGCCACTCGCCCAACCTGAGAGAAACCCCTCCCTCATTCTCAGATTTAAACCCAGATTCCTCTCCCCTTCCCACCCCCACTTTGCTCAGAGTTTAGGAGGGGGGCCTGAGAGATATTTGCTAGGGTGGCAAGAACAGTTCTGAAGCCAGTTGTGGTGGTGCTAGCCTGTAATCCAGCACTTGGGAGGCTGAGGCAGAGGATCACAGAGAGTTTGAGGCCTGGGCTACATAGTGATTTGAACACCAGCTTGGAATACATAGCAAGACCCTGTTTCAAAACAAAACCAAGAAAACAAAACAAAAAACAGTTTTGGGAGGATAAGATTCTTAGGTCCTCTTGGGGTTGTAGTACTATGAATCTAGCTGTTGAGACAGGCTGGGGAGGGGCAGAGGGAAAAGGATTAGGGAAAGGGCACTGACCAAAGAAGGGCAGAGCTGAAGGGACACTTGGGTGAGAAATACAATATTTAGGGCCGGGGATTTAGCTCAGTGGTTCCGCTGCCTGCCTCAGGAGCACAAGGACTCGAGTTAGATCCCTGGTACCAAAACAAAACAAAAAAAAAACCCAACATTCAAGGAGTCCAGAGCAAGAAGATCAATGCGAAAAATTTCCCCATTCCAGGTAGTATTTTTCTCTTTCAAACTCTCTCTGGTTTTTCTATTTTATTTTTCTCAGCATTTTTGGAGGCACCAGAATGCTACAGCAAAATTTAACAACCCCAGATAGGAAGTTAAAAGGAAAATAAGATCCTCTGGGGTGTCCTAAACACTGACCTCGTTTTATTTGCTCCTTGACCCACCCCATTAGTTTCCTTCCTTGTTCCCTGCTCTGCTGCCATGTCCCCACCTCTGGAGAGCAAAGAGGTGCCTGAAACATCTTAGTTCAAGGACCTGGAAGCTGGAGAGACCCATCTGGCATGGGAGCTGTAGGCAGGAGCCTCCGCTTCCGGGGATGGCTCCCCAGATGTAAGCACATCTGGAGCCCATCAGGGAGGGACCTGGAGCACCGGGATTCCCAGTGCACATGCAATTTGGTATGCAAGGGACTGGGTGAGCCAGGCGATCCCTCCTATTCCCACAAATTGGCTTGCCATTTCTAGCCCTCTCTGGAGGAGGATTATCAATTCAGACAGGAAGAGCAGGCATTAGAAAAGGCGAGGGAGGGGGACAAGGCAGTTAGGGACTGCATCCCAAATCCAGACTGTTTCACTAGCTGGGGCTCTTTCTGGCTCTGCAGAGATGATTGCATCTCTGACCAGATAGGCATCAGAGCCAAAGTATGCCCTTTGTCTGTCACACAATGGCATGAAAAGGAGATAAATGGGGCCCAGCGTGACCCCCTCCTAGCTTTCCTGAACAGGCCTAAGTCCTCCCTAAGAGTTCCCCCCTCCTAGCTTTCCTGAACAGGCCTAAGTCCTCCCTAAGAGTTCCCTGGGCCCCTGGCACGCCTCACCTCTCCATTCCCAAACATATAAACAAACTTCTTTGTTGGCTGCAAATTCCTCCCTGTCCTTCATTACCTCCCAGTGAGGTACACTTGTTCTCCAGGGATCCCTTGAGTCTAGGAATAGGTGAATCTCTCTGCCCTTTCCTCAGGAAGATCTAACCTGTGGGATTGCTGAGCTATGATATATATGGATGACAGCAGTCCCTGAAAGGTGCCAACTGTCCCCAGGAACGTGGAGACTCTCTGGGACTGAACTTCTTGAACCCACTGATATGGAGCACTCCTGGGGAACAGGCCCCTCACTTTCTTCCAGAACAATAGCTTGAGGAGAAATCAAGCCTTAAAAGATGATTTTTTTTGGTAGCGCTATATCCCAAGCCCACCCACCTTTTAAAGTTTTTGAGACAGGGTCTTGCTAAATTGATAAATTGCCCTGTCTAGGCCATAACTTGTGGTCCTCCTGCCTCTGTTTCTGAGAGTGCAGGATTATAGATGTGTGCTACCATAAAATATTCTTTTAAATTTAAAGATAATTTTTTTTGGCTCACGCCTGTAATCCCAGCACTTGGGAGGCTGAGGCAGGAGGATTACTGTGAGTTCGAGACCAGCCAGGGCTACATAGTGAGTTCCAGGTCAGTCTCAACTACATAAGTGAGACTCTGCCTCAAAAAAAAATTTTTTTTTTCTTTTGTTTTTTTGAGCCAGGGTCTCACTGTGTAGTTCAGGCTGGTCTTGAACTCACTATGTAGCTCAGGCTGGCCTTGAACTTGCCATGGTCCATCTGCTTCAGTCTCCTGTGTGCTGGGATTATAAGCATGTGCCACCACACCTGTCTAAAAATATTTTTTTTCTGGTACTGGGAATTGAATTCAGGACCTGTGCTTGCCAGGCAATCACAGTGCTGAGGAGCTACATTCCTGGCACTCAAATTTTTAATTTTTAAAAGTTGACAAAGCATGTACGGGATTTAGCTTAGTGGTTCTGACACCTGCCTCCCAAATGCAAGGTCCTGAGTCCCCAGTTCAATCCCTGGTACCAAGCAAACAAACAAACAAATTGACAAAGCATATATTAATGAGATCATGTGGTATTTGTCTGACTTATTTTAACACTAATGTCCTTCAGTTTCATCCATGTTGTTGCAAATAGCAGCATTTCATTATATTTTATAATTGAATAGTATTCCATCGTGTATATGTGCCACATTTCTCTATCTATTCATCTGTTGATTGACACATTACTGATAGTTATCTTGCCTATTGTGAATAATGCTGAAATGAACATGGGAGTGCAGATGACTCTTCAACCCACTGATTCACTGATTTCATTTCCTTTTATATATATCCAGTAATGGAATTGCTGGAATATAGTAGTGTCTTAGAAGGGTCTAGGGTATGCCACTAAGCTAAGCTATACCTCTGACACTATAAATATATACATACACACACACACACACACACACACACACACACATATATATATATATATATATATATAAATAATGTACACTTATATTTATTATACACACACAGTGATACCTCCATTCACAAGCACTTTTGTTTGTGAACAATTTGGTTTACAAACAGAAACATATGGCAAAATTTTGTTTTTGTTTTATGAACTCTGCATTGGGTGATGAACATATCTGCAGCCATCTTTCCCACACCAACGTGAATATGGCCATCTGTTCCAGAATCATGGAACAAATTAAGTTTGTGACCTGAGATATATACTCCCCCCACAGCCCCATGTGTTCAGAGGTGGGGCTTTTGGAAGGTGATTAGATATGGGAGCTCTAGCTGACGTGCTTTTAGGAGGAGGGGTCTGGCTGGAGGTGGATCACTGGGGATTGAATGTCTACATATAGAAGGGTGTATCCCCTTTGCTTGGCTCCTCTCTTCTCTCTCTAATTCTTGGCCACCATGATGTGAGCAGCTTTTCTCCACCATAGATACAGTTTCTATATCTGAGCCTTCCAACCATGGACTGAAACTTTTGAAACTGTGAGCCAAAATAAATCTCTCTTTAAACTGTAAGTGTTGGTTATTGTGTCTAAGTCATGGGAAAGTGACTGAGGCAGATTTGGTAACAGGAGTGGGGTCACTGCTGTGATGTTCCCTGACTGTGGTTTAAAATCCTTTGGAACTGGTTTATGAGAAGAGTCTGGAAAGGTTTGGAGATGTTTGCATAAGAAGCCATAAAATGCTGTAAGCTGAGCTTGATGGGAGATTCTGGTCAGATCTTGGAAGACCAGAACCCTCAGGAATGCAGATGGTAAAGGTCAGGCTCAGGAGGTTTCAGTTGGGAACAAGGACTCCATTGTCAGTTGTACTTGAGATCACATGTATTATGCTCTGGCAGAAAATTTTTCTACATTTTCTCATGTCCTGAGACTTTGTAGGAGACTGAGATTAAAAATGGTGGGCTAACTAATCTGGTGGAGGAAATTTCAAAACAGCCTAACGTTGGTTGGCTATGGCATGGTGCTGTTGGTGGCTTTTAGTCAGATCAACAATGAAAATCAGGAATAAAAAACCCATTCAACAAGTTTTCAGTTTGAGCCTGGGATTTACCTCAGTGGTGCTGCCGCCTGTCTCACAGGTACAAGGTCCTAAGTTTGATCCTCAGTATCAAAAAAAAAAGTTTTCAGTTTCACCAGAAAGGAAACACCTGCAAAATTGAGGCACAGGTGAGCATGGTTGTTGAAAAGATTAGCATTAAAAAAAAGACAGCCAGGTGTGGTGGTGCACACTTGTGATTCCAGCACTTGGGAGGCTGAGGCAGGAGGATTGCCACGAGTTCCAGGCCAGACTGAACTAAATAGCAAGACCCTGTCTCAAAACAAAACCAAAACCAACCAGCCAAACCAAACCAAACCAAACAAAACAGAAGCACAGTGGCACATGCCTGTAATAGCAGCACTTAGGTGGCTCAGGCAGGAGGATCACCATGAGGCTAGCTTGGGCCACATAGTGAGTTCAAGTCATCCTGAAATATATAGTGCGACCATGTCTTAAGAAGGAGGAGGAAGAGAAGGAGGTGGGGCAAACCACTAAGTACTTTGCATCAGGACATCTTGAGGACATCTCAAGAATCAGCAAGACCCCACTCTTCATAGGTTTAAGGGTGCAAAAGTAAAAGCATTTGCTTTGAGAAGAAAGCCCTAGAGCACCTGATATATTGATTCTTTGGGATTCATTTCACAGCACTTAGCTATTCAGACACTCAGAGGCTGCTGGGGCCTGACTACTGCTTAGCTGGTAGTAGACCTTGGCGTTGTCCCTGTGGTGCTGGTTTTACAGTCATGCAGAATGCAGGAGTTGTGAAGCCAGAGAGGCTTCCACCCAGGTTTTAAAGGAAGGCCTGGGAGGCCAGGCAGTGTACCCCTGAGAAGGTAGTCAGTATGCTGCTGAAAGGGCAGTGTGTGAAGCTGTGAAAGTAAAGCCAAAAGTGCAGTGGACACCCTAGGAAGTTGGACAAGCCAGGAATGTGGAATGTCTGCTGAGGAAAACCACAGACAGTGAGCAAAGCTGGTCCTACAGAGGCCACAAGGGCTGCAAATGGCCTTCCTCCAGTTGCATAGGATCAGGGCCACCTAAGCCTTTTGGTGCTCGTGTCCTGCCACAACTTGTCTCATGTGCTGGACGTGGAACTATAGGGTTTAATATTTGCCCAGTTGGGTTTCAGTCTTGCTTTTGGTCCCATTCCTTTCTAACTCATTTCTCCTTTTTGAAATGGCCATGTATATCTTGTGTCATTGTATGTCCACAACATTTAATTCTTTTTCTGTTTGATTTTTATAGGGGCTAACAGCTTAGACATTTTGTTTGTTTTTGTGACAGGGTCTCACTCTGTAATTCAGGCTGGCCTTGGACTCACTATGTAGCCCAAGCTGGCCTCGAACTTGCAGTGATCCTCCTGCCTCAGCCTCTAGAGTACTGGATTACAGGCATGTGCCACCATGCCCAGTTTAATAATTAAGAGTTTGTCTTGAGTCTTAGAGGATTCTTTGAACTTGTACTTTCCAGCATTGCTGAAGCTAGTAGAGCTTTGGCCATTCTTAGAGATATACTAAATTCATTTTGCATAAAGACATGAACATGAGTCTTTATAGGGCCAGAGGCAAAATGCTATGGTTTAGATCTGTCTTGTTCTGCCGAAGCCTCGTGTGTTCAGAGGTGGGACTTTTAGAAGGTGATTAGACTATGAGAACACTATAGCTGACTTGCTGTTAGGACGTGGGCCCTGGCCACTGGAGCATGACCAGGAGAGTATATCTCACTCCCTGGCTTCTCCCTTTTCTCTTGTTTTCTGATGACACCAAGTCCTTCCACCATGCCATTTCTGCATTTCATCCTGTCAACCATGAACTGAAATTTCTGAAACTGTGAGCCAATAAACTTCTCTTTAAGTTGTGGGTGTCTGGTATCATGTCTTAGTGACAGGAAAATGATTAAGGTGTGTGTGTGTGTGTGTGTGTGTGTGTGTGTGTGTGTGTCCTGTGGTACTGGGGATTGAACCTAGGGCTTTTGCACTGTGCTACATTCTTACCCCTTCTAAAATTTTTTAGTGTTTGCTGAGTTGCTGAATTGCCTAGGCTGGCCTTGAACTCTCGAGAATTCTGCCTCAGCCTTCTGAGTGCTAGGATTACAGGTATGTATTACCATGACCAGCTTTTTCTTTATCTTTTTTTTTTTTTTTTTTTTTAATGAGACAGGGAGCTAGGCATCTGCCTTTTGAGCACCCATCCCTTTCTACCCCAGGCTTCAATCCTTGGCTGAACTTCAGAGTCTCAGGGAGAGAGTCAAGAGGGGGAGCTCCCTGACCACTTGGATCATTTTCAATAGCTGTCCAGCATCTTAGAGGCAAGACATCGAGGTCTCCCTGGCCCCATCTCTATTAACATTTGGTTAGGGAGTTCCAGATGACTGAACTCCGGGCCTGGAAAATAGGCCTAGGGCCTCTAGACCTCTAACACAGAAGAAGGATGTGCAGGAGAGTTTGACCTGGGAAAGGGAAATTTGGGGGTGGGGTGGGTGGAGAGCTGGGTTGCTGGGAGAGAGAGCTGGAAGCTTCCACCTCAGGAAGATCAACCCTCCTTTGAGGCCACACCCTTTTACTCAGACTGGGAAGAGATCTGAATCCCCTACCCAGGCCAAGTCAATCAGAGATGCTCAGGGAAAGGGGGGGTGTTGAAAGGAGGAATGGCAGAATGGGGGTGCAGGGAAGAAAAAACAAAGGAAGGGGAGGAAGTATATGGAAGTGAGAAAGGAAGTTATTAGAAGGTGAGGAAGCCCTGTGAAGATACTTAATATCAGAGAAAAAGAAAATAGTTGGAGAAAGAGGAAATGAAAAAGAGGGTCTCATTTTTCCTGCAATTCATCCTGTTGTGGTCAACTGGATCCTCCTAAACTAAGGTTTTGATGAAGTTAGTTCTCAGCTCAAGACATTCCATGGCTTCACCCTTTGAACCAATAGAGATCTCGACCTGTTCCAAAGTGTCTGGAAATGTGCAAGGGACAAAGAAGACCACTATGTCTACTACTTTGTACTTTGTTGAGTGTTTACTATGTTCAAAGCTCTGTGGGCTACGGTGGGGGAATAAAGAGGGCAAGAGAAGGGGAACTGGGCTAGGTTGGAGACATAAATAAAAACGAAGGGTGAGATGAGAGGTCTGGGAGAGACGAGGAAGAGTGACTAGGGAGGGACAGCCTGGAGTGACGAGTTTGGCATGAAAGAGAAAGGGGTAGAGGAGCCAGGAAAGGGTCTTGATAGATGGGAGAGAGGGCAGAGAAACGAAAGGGAAAGGGAGAGAAAAGAGCAAGAGGGGAGAGGAATGGGGAAGAGAGGTGGAACAGGTGTGTGCTCACGGCAGTGGTAGGTAGGTGGACTTTGGATGGAAGGGCTAGTTCTGTTCTCCTGGTTGGTCACCAGCTCTCCACTGGCCAATGAGAGGGATTTCAGAGTGGGCAGGAAGTGGACCACCTCATCCGCTCCCTTTCCCTTCCCATTTAGGATTGACCTTTCTGTGTCGTTTATCATGTTCAAATCTTTGGATTAACTATTCTTTCTTGGGTCCCCTGCCTGTTCCACCTCACCTCCTGGGCACAGATTTCTGAAGTCAAGCTCCTCCCAGCCATCATACTGCAGAAGCCTCCCATGTCTCCTTTGGTTCCTCTTCTCTGAAAGGGTTTATTTCCCTGAAGTGAGCAGGCAGGCATGTAACAGACTGCATCCAGAGCATCCAGCTCTGGTCTGCTCACTGCTCAGTGTCCTCTCCCCTCCAAACCAGCCTGAGGCTGAGACACTTTCGTCAGAGGTCCCTTTGGCCCTTTTCCTGCTCCTGAATCCCTGGGGTGGTATTTGGGAGTGGGAGGAGGGGCACCATCCGGGGTGGAAAGTCTGATGCTAACTTCAGGCCCCCAGCCCCACTCAAACGGACCAAGCTGTTTCTCCAAGCAACCACAGCTGGACGTTTTCCATGTGATCACCTCAGGGCGGGGGCTGGGTTCCAGAAGCTCTGACAGCTGATGGAGTTTCACAAGCAGGCTCGGTGCTGGAGAAGCCTCAGATGCTTCCTTTCTACCTTCTGCTGTCTTCTGTAGGGGACAGAGTAGTGGAGGTGGATAGGAGAAACAGGCCTGGAGAAGAGCCAAAGCTGGGAGAGATTTGGGGCCCAAGTTGATCCGGGTTCCTTCATCCTTCCACATGAATGTTCACCACTTGTGCTGGCCAGGAGGACAAAGGGGCCATGCGATGTGAATGTGTATGTATGTGTGTGTGGTCCTCGCTCTCCAACATGCCTGCGTCGGTGTGTGTGCTCCGGTGGGGCACCTGTGTCCTGGGTGTCCACAGGCCAAAGCTGAGGTGTGTGTGAGGGTATGAACACCTCTGCTCTCTTCCCACTGCAGTGGGAGGCAGGACAGAAGGTTTGGGATGACAGCTACCCATTCTCACAACTCATCCACTTCTCCCTGCCACCTCAGCCCTCCCCTAACTCATAGCCTTCTCTTTCCACCACAGATAGATGCAAGGCCAGGGAGAATGAGCCCTGAAATAGAATGGTCACTTTAGGGGAAGAATTTGGTCAAGAGGGCTTCTGGGGCTGGCTGGGATCAAGTGGCCATCTAGCAATAGGTGCAGGGTGTCTTGGAGTGTAGCCCCCAACCCCGGCCATGAAGGCTGCTGAGCTGGAAGCTTCAGAGGGTATCTGGTGTGGTTTCTGCATCCATCCCCTTCTTCCCTTCTCTAGTGCCTGAGATGTCTGGACAGGCTGGAGAAGGTTGGTGGGGAGGTCGGGAAGCGGGCAGACAGGAAGCACTTGGCTGTTCATTCCCCCGCTTTCCTGACTCCTTTGTGGCAGCGTCTGGCTTCCTTCCTCCCCTCAGCCCCTTGGCTCCCAGCTCATTTCCTCTCTTCTGCCCCTAGCACAATTCTCAGCCTTACACAGAGTTTTTCCAAGCTGGGTCTTCTGGGCAAGGGGACCTCTAGATGGGTGAGCTAGGGCCTCAATAAGATGGCTTCTCCTCAACCCAAAATCAGTGGCCCTGGCTGGCATGGGTTCGGGGAGGGGCTCACTTGCCAGGGGATGGGAGGTGAGGATCTAGGTGTGTAGTTACCTGGGGACTGCCTCTCCTTCGGCCTGGATGTGGCAAAAGTAAGACTGGAAACACATCCACTCCACCCCAGCCTAGCCTACCTCTTTGTGTCCCTACTTGGCTGTCCTTGCCTCACTCTGCCCCTGCCCCACCTCCCACCTCCATCCACTGCCCTACAAGTCAAGGAATGTAAGTTTCCTCTCTCTCTCTCATTGATTAGTCATGGGTACCCCATCCTCGTGGGAACTGTTACTCACCCTTGGGCCCCCCCACCGTCAATCTCCCCAGAACGGGCTGAATTCCTGTAGGAGGAGCTAACAGCCAGCCTTTGGACTTGGGGGAGTGTGGGGTTGTGGATGGAGGGCTGGATCAGAGACAGCCACTTTTGGAACAGTGGTTTGATCTGACTATGACCCAGAAGCAGAAGTCCCTCTTTCCCCGCAACACATTCATGAGCACACAGGGAGGTTGTAGTCCTGGTTCTAACTTCTTTAAAAGCCACGGAGGTTTAGCCTGAAGTGGTGGATACTGGGGTAGGAACTGCATACCACAATTGTCTGGAGAAGGGTCCAAAGCATTTGAGTGTCTAGTCCCTTCACTAGGACTGGCTTTGGGGCCAAGACCAGGGCCTGGGGCCTACTCTTTGGACCTGGCAGAGTGCCCAGGCCTGGCCTCTGTCTCCAGAATCAGACAGGGGCCTTTCCCAATAAGGAGCCTCCTTACTCTGGGTCCACTCCCATGCTGCCCCCTCCTTCTCCCCTTTAACAGCTCCTCTGCCCTAAAATGGCCAAGTTTCCCCTCTTACGTCTTCCCTCCCCCACACCCAGGCTGTGGGCAGAGAGGGGGTGAGGTAAGGGTAAGACTGCAAAGGGCAGGTTTGGAGTAGGGTAATGTGATCTGTGGGAGATAGAGGAATGAGACCCCATGGCCCAGGTACAATGTGAGTGGGTATTAGGCGAGTGGGGAGAGGTGTACAGCTTCCTGGAGTTATTGTGTCTCCTATAATAATAATAGCTTGTGCTTTATGGCAATACTATGTGTTAAAAGAGCTTTACATGTGTTAGCTTATTTAGCTGGCATTGCCTCTCTATGAGGGAGTTCTATTTACCTGTTCCATAAGGTGAAGAAACTGAGGCACCAGAAGTTAATTAACCTGCCCAAGGTGACTGGAAAAGTTGGGATTCAAACTCACGCAATCAGGCCTCATTTGGGAAAGACTAATGCATTCTGCCCCTTGGGTGTGTGGATGGATTCAGAGTAAACACTCCCAGAGAGAGTTATTAGCCCTTCCTCCCTTCCCTCCCCTTCCTTTTTAACAAATTCATTAAAAAAAAATCTATTATTGAATAACGTGTTAGTGATATGCAGGTTAACACAGAAGGTAAATGAGTTTAACTAGAGGTGGGCTGTGGGAGGAGAAGAATGAAAGAAGGGGCAGAAAGAAGTTATTGAAAAAGACCTGGGAAACTGGGGAAGAAACCAAGGCTACGTGTGAAGGGACTTCCTGGAGCTCTTCTCCAGCATTTGCTCACGTTCCAGGCAAAAAATAGTGATTTATTCTACCTACCGAGAAGGAAGAAGGGGATGAGAATTCTTTCTGCCCTGAAAGCACACAGGGACCTTCCAGTCTGGATCCAGATACTGGTCTTGGAAATTCCAGCTTCAGTAAGGCTCCTCCTCCCCGCTTTGGCTCTCACCTTTATCATTCCCAAACCCAAGGAACTGCATTAGATGATCCTTGAGGTTCCATCTCACTCAAACACATTCAGATTCTTATGGAGAAACTCAAGGGAAAGCCAGGGTGGAAGTTGGAGACCTTGTGTGGGGCCAGGAATAAACAAATAACTGGTAACCAGGATGAGCTCAGGGCTCTGGGGGAAGACTCTGTAGGGGGTGATGGGAGGGAAGCCAGGCCCTGCAAGGCCAGACTCCAGAAAGTGACGGAAGGATGTAGTTGTTCATTCATTGTACCATGTACCTTCAGAAATGAAAAACTAGGAATCTGAGCCTCCCATCCAAAGAAGCTGTAATGAGAGTATGAGCTCTCGATATCCAGGAAGGGAAAATTCCCAGGTCCCTGTGCAGTATTTGAGGTACTATGAGAAAAGAGCAGCTAAAGTGATCAAATGCCACCTGTGGATATACGAATTTTACATGTATTACCTCATTTAACTTCAAAATCATTCCGAGCCAGTATTTTATATCTTTCAAATTGATGTTCTCATTAAATCTTCCCAGCAACTCTCTAATATTAACAAGGTCATTTGACTAATAATCTTTAAAAGCAAGAAAAGATGAAATGAGTTTTCTGGTAGAACTTTCTAACAGGTAAAGGGGGGAGCCCCTGGAAGGAGTTGCAGGACTCCTGCATTATAGGAAAATCTCTTCGAGCTCTAGACTGGGCCTGGTGTAGGGTAGAATATGCTTTCCAGCCCTAGATAAATGGGAGGTAAAGATATTCGTCTATATCACATGTTACTGATTAGAAGTGAGAAAATGGCACCTTGATATCTTTGAGACTATTTCTGAAATGTCTTTAGGGATAGAAACAATCACAATGGGCAAACTGTGGTGGCACATGCCTGCAATCTCAGCACTCTGGAGGCTGAGGCAGGAGGATGGCAGTGCGTTTGAGCCCAGCTTGACCTACATAGTGGGACCCTGTCTCAAAAAACAAAATAACAAAAACTAAAACAAACAAAAAAAACAGTCATAGGGTTCAGGATTATTTTAGATTTGCAAAGAGACTTTGAGAGACCAGAGGTAGAATTCTGAGCAAGATAGCTCTGCTTTGTTTCATCAACTACTAATCCAATAGCAGGAGAGAAGGAAATTAGATATACAGTTTCCCTGCTGTTTGGGGCTGATAGGAGATTCTCACCTCCTGTAGGTGACTTTAAAGTCCCTGCATTCTTCAATCTCTGTGGTGGGAAGGAGGTGGAGGTGTGAGGGGTACTGTGATGGAGAGGGGGCTGGAAGTAGAATGAGGCCGGTCACCTCTGACCAACCAGAAAGACTTTTTTGAGGGAGAGAGAGAAATTTGCCAAAAGGGCGATTTGGAGGAGGGTCAGTGTTTTTGGGTTCCAGCCTGGGGTGAAGTCAGAGACATAAATCACACCTCCCAACTGCCCATTTCCGCTCTAAACTCAGTTCCCAGCCAAAAGCCCAGCTAAGCTGCCAGAGAGAGTAAGTATGCAGAGGGGGAGGGGCCAGGGAGCTGGAAGAGGGTGATCGGGAATGGGACTCAGCGGCAATGGGAAGCCGGTCTCCTCAGGGTCAGGAAACAGGAGCTGGATCACAGCTGATAGGGCAGCGAGTGCAGGACCTCAACTGAAGTGCGTTGTAGATTTGTCTGCCCAGTGGGGACACAGTCTCAGCAACACCCTGAGTACACTGAACTCTCCACACATGAAACCTCCAGGACTTCTCTAGAAGCACAGGCACCGACACGGACATACCCCACTTCTCTTCCATACAGCTGTTACTCACTTCTGCCAAAACCACTCCAGATCTTCTGGGTGAGCAGAACTAGAAAGGAGCGAGGCTCGGAAGAGATAACAGGATCCTGGGTCTTTACTAAGATCCAGAAACACCCTCCTCGAGTGATCTGAGAGGCCTGTGCTCCGTCGTTTCTTGTGCTCTTCCCTGCTGTGGGTGGGTGTGGACGACTCTCCTCACTTTCGGGGAAACTTGGCAGTTTGTTGTGCTCTTGGTGGGCAGTGCTTCCTCACCCTAGGGCTGGGGAGGCACCGCAGGAGATGCGGGACTGAGTGCGCTGGGGGAAGTGGGTGTTTGAAGGCAGGAAATTCAGAAAGCAACTCAGACAATGGCCTTTTCCGCTTGCTTGGGTCTAGTCTGCTGGATCCTGTCTGAACAACAGCCCCTCCTGCCTCCCTTGGTTACCTCCTCACTCACTGTTCATTTGAGGGGAGTGAGGAGAGGCAGGGTTTCTCTGGAGGGAAGAAAGGCATCAGCACCATCGCCACTTTTCCAGGGGACTGTTCTGGGTTGACCACGGGGATTCAAGGGTGTAAGCAAGCTTATCCAACCTGGGATACCTGTCCCTGGGCCTAGCATCTCCTCTCATGGTTTGTAACAGCCCCTATATAGTATAACTATAAGCACTTTGACATCTTACAGCAAACATGATGCTTTCAGTTTAGATTCAGTTTGCCTTGTTCTGTCATCTGAATTGTGTGCTTGCATTTCCTTAGACTGGAAATTTCATTTTTTAAAAATTAAATTTTAGTGTTTTGAGACAGGTTCTTGCTTTGTAGTTCAGGCTAGACTTGAATTTACTAGGTAGTCGAGGCTGGCCTCGAATTCATGAGAATCCTCCTGCCTCAGCCTCCTGAGTACTGGCACTTTAGGTGTGTGCCTGCTCTGGCAGCTATAATATGGAGTAAGAATTGTGTGTCTGTCTGTCAGTTACTACAGCTCTCAGACAAGCATTAGTGCAGGGATATATGTCTCTTGATCTGCAAGATGACAATTTATACTGGAAGGGGAAATCTTGGGAATACGTTGAATATGTCTTTTTCCTAGATAAAGGGACAGGGCTACCAAGACTATTTAGAGGAAAACAGGCACTGAGGCCTCCACTTCTCCCTCCTCCATGTACATGCCCTGTATATGGGGGAACAGGAGAGCGTCCCAACATACCTTCTATTCCAGATATTTGAGTCTCAGTGTCTCAGGACTGTCACCCAAATGTGCCAGTTGTCTTTAGCCTTGCTGCTGTGATCCCAGAATCTGACACGTGCTGTCCTTTGTATCCTCTATCAGAGCCCACTCAAGCCCTGTGCAAGTTTCCTCAGCTCACTGCCCGCTCTGCTAAAGTCCTGCACAGCCTCGCATTTAATTACCCAGGGCATTTATACAGTTCCTGTGCTATTCAGAAATCTGATACATTTGGATGTACACATGATAGAAGCAGTTATAAATATTTTATAAAAGAATATTGCATAGAATTCTTGATGTTGACATTTGCTTTTTGCTAATGTGCTTTTATTTCGTACAGGAAACATGTCTGGTATCTGGAAAGAAGATGTGAGTTAGAATTTTCCCTCCATCACTTAGCAGATAGGTGATGGTGCCAGGTCATGTAACTTCCCTGAGTCTCATCTTCCTCTGTAAAAGAGAGATAATAACTTTTTCATAGATTTTGTGGAGAGAATTAAACTGATATACTATCTGCACAATTAGAGTGCTCAGTTATAAACTTTATTTTTTTGAGATAGCATCTTGCTAAGTTGTCCAGTGTAATGGCTTCTGTCTAGAAGCCTCCCCACAGCCTCATGAGGTCATGGATATGACTTTTTGGAGGTGTCTGGACCTAGCATGTGAGATAATAGGATTAAAAATGTGATGCTGGAAGCAGGGGTTATTACAATCCCTGACTTTAAATTATACTACAAAGGTATGGTAATAAAAACAATGTGGTACTGGCAAAAGAACAGACCTGAAGATCAATGGAACAGACTAGAGGATGCAGAAACAACTCCAAACACACTCAGCTACCTCATCTTTGACAAAGGAGCCAAATACCTTCACTGGAATAAAGATAGACTCTTTAAGAAATGTGCTGGAAAAACTGACTTTCCATATGCCAAAATTGAAACTAGACCCCTATATCTTTCACCATGCACTAACCTACAATTGAAATGGATCAAAGATCTAAATATAAAAACAGAAACACTAAACCTGGTAGACGAGAGAATGCTTGTGGACATAGGAGTAGGCAAACACTTCATGAACAAAACCCAGATCGCATGGGAATTGCTACAAAGGATCAACAACTGGGAGCTAATCTTATTAAAAAGCTTTTACACAGCAAGAGAAACCACCAAGAGAGTAAAGAGACAATGTAGGAAAAAATGTGGGAAAAATATGTACCAGTTATTCAGACAAAGGACTATTATCTAGAATATATAGAGAACTAAAAAAAAAAAATCAGACCCCCCCAAATTTAAAGACCCAATCCAAAAATGGGCATTTGAAATGAAAACACACTTCTGAGATGAAGAATTAGAGACAGCAAATAAATATATGAAAAAATGTTTAACAACTCTGGTCATTCAAGAGTTGCAAATTAAAACAATGCTGAGATTCCACCTCACTCCAGAAAGAATGGCTGCTATTAAGAAATCAACCAATGAACAATAATGAACTTTGAGGGCATTTTGCCAAATGAAATAAACCAGACACACACACACACACACATGAAGAAATCAACCAATGGGTGGGAGTTTAGCTCAGTAGTTCCGCCACCTGCCTTGCAACCACAAGCACCTGGGTTCAATCCCCAGTACAAAAAAAGAAAAAAAAAAAAAAAAAAAAGAAATCAACCAATAACAAATGCTGGTAGGGATTTGGGGGAAAAGGAACCCTTTTGTACTGCTGGTGGGAGTGTAGACTGGTGCAACCACTGTGGAAATCAGTGTGCAGATTTCACAAAAAACTAAAACTAGAGGTTCCATTTATCCCAGCTATATCTCTTCTTGGCATCTTCCTGAAAGAATTTAAAGCATCATACCACAGCAATATATATACTGTTTATAGTAGCACAGTTTTTAATAGCTAAATCTTGGAAATAGCCCAAATGACCATCAACTGATGAGTGAATAAAAAAGATGTGGGTTTTTAAAAATACAATGGAGTACTACTCTGCCATAAATAAGGATGAGCAGACATTTCTATCTAAATGGGTGGACCTTGACACTGTACTCTTAAGTGGAATAAATTGGACACACATATTTAAATACTGCATTGTTAGGGCCGGGGATTTAGCTCAGTGGTTCTGCTACCTGCCTCACAAATACAAGGGCCCTGCTGGGTGTGGTGGCACATGCCTGTAATCCCAGCATTTGGGAGGCTGAGGCAGGAAGATCCCTGTGAGTTCAAGACCAACCTGGGCTATATAGTGAGTTCCAGGTCAGTCTCAAGTACATAGTGAGACCCTATCTCAAACAAATAAACAAACAGTTAAACAACAACAACAATAACAACAAAACCCACTTGCAGTCCTCCTACCTCAGCCTCCCAGAGTGCCGGGATTAGAGGCTAAAAAAAAATGTGATAAACCGGGTGTGGTGGTGCACACCTGTAATACCAGCACTCCATCACTGTGAGTTTGAGACCAGCCTGGGCTACATAGTGAGACCCTGTCTCAAAAAAAAAAAAAAAAAAAAAAGTGATGCTGTGATGAAGACTGCCCCACCCTGGGATGTGAATGAGCGGGTAGCCATGATAAAATAGAAGGGACAGAAAGAGGGCTGCTGCCCTAGCTTGCTGCCACTACTGCTGTCTTCTGCTGCCTCCTGCCTGCTCTGGGATGTTCCTCTGCCAGGCCACCCTGTTTTGGAGCCCACAGATTATGGACTAACACCTCTACAAACACCAAAATAAACCTTTCCTAGCCGGGCGTGGTGGCGCACACCTGTAATCTCAGCATTAGGGGCAGGAGGATCACTGAGTTTGAAGCCAGCCTAGGCTATATAATGAGTTCAAAGACAGCCTGAAATACATAGTAAAACTCTGTTTAAAAAAAAAAAAAAAAAAAAAAAGCTCTAATCAGAGAATTAAGAGGAGAGCTAAGGAATTTCCTAATGTCTGCAAGAACTGCATTTAAACTAGAAGAGATATGACTCAAAAAAAAAAAAAAAAAAGCCAGGCATGGTGGGGCACGCCTATAATTCCAGCACTGGGGAGTGTGAGGCAGGAGGATCACCCAGTTCAAGACCAGCCTGGGCTACATAGTGAGTTCCAGGTCAGTCTCAACTACATAGTGAGACCCTGCCTCAAAAAAACAAACCAAAACAAAAAATTTTGACTATTATATTTTTAATATTTTATGACTATGTGATACATATATATAAAAACATGAGTAGTATTCTAGCAAGGTAGTGTTTCTCCCTATTTTTTCCCAGTACTGGAGAATGAACCCAGAGCCTTCACACACCAAGCCACATCTGAGTTTTTTTTTTTTTTGAGACAGAGTCTCACTATGTAGCCTATGTTGGCTTCAAACTCTCAGTGATCCTCCTGCTTCAGGCTCCCAAGTGCTAGAATGATAGGAATGCACCACTATGCCTGGCCTAAAATTTTTTTATTTTGAGATGTTCTTACTGAATTGCTAAGTTGCCCAAATTGGGCTCAAACCTGTGATTCTCCTGCCTCAGCTTCCCAGAATGGTGGGATTACAGGCATGTACCACCATGCCCGGCCACTATCATGTTTTTGTTTGTTTGGTTTTTGGTACCAGGAGTCAAACTTGGGACCTTGTGCTTTCAAGGGCTTTCAAGGCAGGCAGTGAAACCACTGAGCTAAATCCCAGCACTATCATGGTTTTTTTTCTTTTATTGAGTTTATTGGTACATTTTAGGTATACAGTACAGTTACATTCATTATTGGGATCTTGTACCACTATCATGTTTTTAATGTGCACCTAATTCTTGACATGGATGTGGAGAGATCCAACTACTTGTTAACTTTGGTCTCTTGACCCTTCCTCACAGATGTATATTTTATAAGAGTGGGAGAGGCCACTGATTTTTAGCAGCCACTCTCCTCTCTCTTTCTAGTAATATGACCCCTCTGCACTGTCCCCTACATGCTGAGTTGTCCCAGGGTATGTGTCCCCAAGCTAGATACTAAACTGTCCAGAATCCATGGTGGTAGGTGATGGCCCCATAGTAACTCCTGGTCAATGGAATGTGAGCAATATGTATAACTTCTAGGGCATGGCTTTAAAAAGGAGAAACTAGTTAATCTCTGCTTCATCTTTCTTCCTCAGTTACTAGGCCATGGTAACATAAGCAGCCATCCTGTATGGGGAGTTGCACACCTTCTCCACCAGCTGAGGACCACCTTCTCCATTTACCTCTGTAATACCACTTTATTTGAAGAGGCCAGATCTGTGTGTGGGTCTGTTATGGCAATATGGCTACATTGTTTGTGTAAAGAAAGAATAAAAAAAGATCAGCCAGGCATGGTGGTGCCTGCCTATAATTCCAGCACTTGGGAGGCTGAGGCAGGAGAATCATCACGAGCTCAGTGTTAGCCTGTACTACCTAGTGAGTTCAAGGCCAGCCTGAACTACCTAGCAAGATCCTGTCCCAAAACACGGCACAACACAAAACAAAAAAATAAAACAAACGAGCTAGGAATGTAGCTCAGTGCTTCCTGGATTGAATTCCCAGTACTGCAAACCAAAACCAAAACTATCCCCCCAAATCCCGAATGCCCTAAATATTTATGAAAGACTCTCCTGAAGTCTGTTTTAATGACATTTTGTGAAAAACCAAAACATTCATTCTTGTAGGTTTATAAATATACTGTTTTATTTAGTTTTACTGACTACTTACGAGAACTCTGAAACCCCAGTTGGACTACGTTGCAGTCATCCTTCAAGATGCCCTGATGACCTACATCTCTTGGTATTTGTCCCCTTTCTACAATTCCTTCTCACCCTGGATAACAGATGGTCCGTATGGCCAACATAGTACTGTGGAAGGACACGTATAACTACCAATGCGAAGTCATCAGTGACACTGCAGTTTCCAAACTTCGTTTCTCTCTTGGATCACTTGCCCTGAGGGAAGCTAGCTCTTGTCTTATGAGAAGTCCAAGGAGAGGCCAGTGTTATGAGGAACTGAGGCCTTCTACCAAAAGCCTGCACAAACTTGCCAGCCATGTGAGAGAGTTACCTTATACTAAAGGGTGTCCAGTCCCAGGCAAACCTTCAGAAAACTGCAGCCCTAGTTGACATTTTGACTACAGCTCCATAAGAGACACTGAGTCAGGACTACCTAGCTAAGAGCTTGAGGCTGAGTACTCTGGGAGGATGAGGCAGGAGAATCACAAGTTTGAGCCTAGTCTGGGAAACGCAACGACTTAGTGAAATCTTACCTTGAAATATATAAAATGACTGAGGACACATCTCAGTGAGAAGGCCCTGGCTTCAGGCTGTAGTATTAAAGAAAGAAAGGAAGAAAAAAAGTTGTGTGTGGTGGGTGGGATGGCACAGGCCTGTAATCCCAGCACTTGGGAGGCTGAGGCAGGGGGATGGCCATGAGTTCAAGGCCAGCCTGAACTATATAGCAAGACCCTGTCTCAAAGATCCCCCGCAAAAAAAACAAAGAGAGATTTGTTTTTAACTATATTTTAAGGATTAACATTATATATCAATAGGTAGTACACACTGTGAATTCCTTGAAAGTAGGACTCCCCCCATACATACTACGTATCTTGTGGAAGACGAGACGTGACATTCTTTTTGAAAGTCAGCACAATGCAGTTGGATGAAAGAAAGATATTACTCTTACTAATCTGACCATTCTTCTTCCCCCGAGGGC
This sequence comes from Fukomys damarensis, assembly GCF_012274545.1. Lineage (NCBI taxonomy): Eukaryota > Metazoa > Chordata > Mammalia > Rodentia > Bathyergidae > Fukomys > Fukomys damarensis. The sequence goes on from NW_022900927.1 coordinate 20,631,631, forward strand.
TAAAATTTCCCAGGATAGTGAGGGCAGCAGATACATGAGAGCTGTTGCTTGTCACACTGGAAACTCTCTGTGCTCAGTATGCATTTGCTTTAGCTTGGGTGTACAGGAAAGTTCTAGTCAATGGGGAGTTTCCGGTACCCTAAGGAAACTCACCTGGGCACAGGCAGTAAAGCACTGCCTGGGAGGACGTGAAGGGCTTTCTTCAAAGGGTACCTCTGGGCCCAGGTCCCTTCCCAGGGCCAGGTGAACATTGCACAGGCAGCTAGGACAGCCTACTGTGACTAGGAATGGGCAGGAAGAAACTTCTGAGAGGAAAGGTGACTGGCGGGGGGTAATGTCGACGGAGCAGAGATGAGAGAGAGACTTGTATTAGATTCAAACTTAATTTTGATTTAATTTATTATTATTATTATTGGTACCAGGGATTGAACTCTGGTCCTTCTGCTTATGAGGCAGGTGGTGGCACCACTGAGCTAAATCCCCAGCCGTTTTGTTTTTTGAGACAGGGTCTCACTTTGTAGTTCAGGCTATCCTTGAACTCACAGAGATCCTCCTGCCTCATCCTCTGGAATGCTGGAATTACAAGCATGTGCCACTACACCCAGCTCTAAAGCTGATCCAATTTTAGTCTATGTGTTGCCAAAGCAAGCACTTTATTTTATTTATTTATTTATTTTTGAGACAGCGTCTCACTATGTAGTTGAGACTGAACTGGAACTCACTATGTAGCCCAGGGTGGTCTTGAACTCACAGCGATCCTCCTGCCTCAGCTTCCCAAATGCTGGGATTACAGGAGTGTGCCACCATGCCCAGCTAAAAGCTGTTTAAAACTGTTTCAAACAGAAAATGATGCTCCTCTTATTAATATCTACTATAGTGATAAATATTCAGTTTGGAGTGGGGTGTAGTGGCACACACCTGTAATCTAGCACTCTGGAAGGCTGAGGCAGGAGGATTGCTATGGCGCAGGACTGCTATGTATCCCATCCTGGGCTACATAGTTCAAGACCAGCCTGAAGTACAAAGTGACATCCTATCTCAAAAAACAAACAAAAAGACGAGCAAAAAAAAAGTTTTAGGTTTTTTTAGTTATAAGGCTAGCTTGAGCTTCTGTCCTTTTCATTGGGAAATTAGAACTTTTATATCTCCTACTTCTTGTTTTTGAGACAGTTTCGCTATGTATCCTAGGCTGGCCTCAAACTCATAGCAATCCTACTGCCTCAGCTTCCCAAGTGCTGAGATAACAGGTGTGGGCCACCATGCCCGCCTGATGTTCCCCACCTCTGTGGTACCTGGCTCCCTTAGTTCAGACATAGTATATACCTGGGGTTCTAAGGTGCTACACTGGTCACCTTCAACAAGGGAAAATCAGTCACTTCTTACTTGAACAGCAGATGTTAGAGGAGGAAAATGTACTAGGTCTCACCTTAACCAAAGGTCCTCATCTTACAGTTTTGAAAAGCGAGGCCCAGATAAAGGAAATGACTTGCTCAGAGTCACATATTAATGTGAGGTAGAATTCAGGGGTCCTTAGTCTAAGCTCTCCCTACCATGACACATTTGCCTTCGTTCTCTTTCCATCGTATATCCATTCTACCCTTGATTTGGGAGTGTGTGTGCTGACTCTGGATCCCAGGGCTTTGCACATAAGCAGGTGAGTGTTCTTCCACTGAGCTATGTCCCTGGATCCATACATACCATTTTATACTACTGATTCCAAACTTCCAGTTTTGGGTTCCTGGACCCCTTGCCAAAAAGGAGAAACACAACACAACAAAACAAACACTAAGGCGAAGAAGCTTTGGTAATGTTTTAGGTGGAGCACTGCCCCTCTCTTCCACTCTTTCCCGTGGTGCTCTAAATGAGTCAATTTTTTCACAGGCAGGGAGGCGTCCAGAAGTTCTGTTCCTCCAGCTTGTGGCAGGGAATCTGAGGGGCACAATGCCGTGGGCTGCCCCCCACCCTGGCAGGCTTGTTGCTCCTAAGTGGTGATCACGGCCTTGCCCACTGACAAGGTGCCCACCCACGTATTAATTTGATGGCTGTCGTCCACAGGGCCAGACAGCTGGCTGATAACAAAACTGCATTTTGCCTGCTCTGCTGTTCCTGGTTTGTGTCACTGTTAGATCTGTATATATGTGGGAGTTTTAGGAGGGTGGCGGTTCCTCCGTGGGTGTAAGATACTGGTATTTTCAGATTGGTAGGACGCAGGATGTCTCAGCGCACCGCCGATTTAGAATGTATGCTGGACAGCCTAGAACTTGGACTTTGGGAAAGTGCTTCAAATTCCTCTGGAATTTTTCTCTTTCCAACTTTGCCTGAGTACAGTTCTTAGCATCACTCCTCCCTAGCTGGATACCAGAAGCTAACAGGTGATGTGTCTTGGACTAAAGTTTCTTTTTGTTTTGTTTTGTTTGAGACAGGGTCTCACTACGTAGTTGAGACTGACCTGGAACTATGTAGCCCAGGCTGGTCTCGAACTCACAGCGATCCTCCTGCCTCAGCCTCCCGAGTGCTGGGATTACAGGCGTGCACCACCACGCCTGGCTGGACTAAGGTTTCTAAGAAAAGCAGGAAGACAAAGGAGGCACACTCACAGCGATCCTCCTGCCTCAGCCTCCCGAGTGCTGGGATTACAGGCGTGCGCCACCACGCCTGGCTGGACTAAGGTTTCTAAGAAAAGCAGGAAGACAAAGGAGGCACGCGTGGGTTAGAATGAGTGGACTGGACAGCAGCAAAAGCACCCTGCTTATTCTCTCGGTCAGGCATCACAAGACTGGAAGCTACCTATTGCCCTATTGTTTCCACTGTAGTCCCAGGCAGCCTTACACTGTGACACCACCTGCTGGACGCCAAGGAGAACAACAACCCTGCCCCGGCTTTCTCTCTAGAATTATGGTAGTTTAGAGGCTAAAACTTCACCAATACTCCATCTTTGTCTCTGCCTCTTAGAATCTGATGAGACTATAGTTTTCTCCTTGGAAGCACTGGGTACAATTTTCCCTATATGGTGTCCTTTCCCTATCAAAGAAAAAGAAAATCAGACTAAAGAGCCTCACTTCCTTGCTTCACTTTCCGCAGGGTAAAAACTATTCTACTCATGAAAACAAACTTAGACTCAAACCATCTTTCCTACTCTCGCAACACAGATCATCCATCCTGAGCTGGGCATGGAACCCAGGGCCTTATAATGTGCTAGCCAAGCACTCTAACACTGAGCTACTGCCCCAGCTCCACACAGCTTACTTCTGGGTTTTTTTTTTTTTTTTTTTTTGGTACCGGGGATTGAACTCGGGTCCCTGCGCTTGCAAGGCAGGCCACGGAACCGCTGAGCTAAATCCCCAGCCCCACACAGCTTACTCTGACACCAGAGAGTGTGTGTGTGGCTTCCCTACACACCACACACAACAGCTGGCTGTTCTCCAATTCAGTTCTGACACTATCGGAGGTAGTATCTGATCCCACAGGTTGAGGGCGGTCTCTGAAGACGGCCATCGTACTCCTCCTTCAGCTGCTAATCACAAACCTTGGTACTTCTAACCACAGAGGCTATAAATGAGGGTTTTATAACCCCCACCTTGGGGTTCACTAGTGCTCCTGAGTGGCTCACAGAGCTCAGAGAAACACTACCTCATGCTTCCTGGTTTATTGTAATGAGTATTACAAGGGATGCTGTTGAGGCAATGCATAGGGCGAGGCATACAGTAGTGGCAGTTTCCAAGCTCTCTCAGGGCACCACCTCCAGAAACCTCCTTTTAACTATGTGGGAGCTCTCTGAACCCTGTCCTTGCTTTTTTTTTTAATGGATACTTCTAATACTAATAGACCGGCTGAGGAAAACAGGAAAAGTCTGTCTGCTTCAGCAGTCTTCTTGGCCTCTCTGCATCATCCTTCCCTCCAGGGTGTGGGACAGGAACTTCAGGAAGGAGGAGGTTTCTTCCCACCTACTATGACACGGGAGTTCAGACAGTTTATTTCCAGCTCCAAGACAGAAGAAGGTGGGGAAAGATTTGATGTTTTACGACCTGCCAATAGAGAAGAAAAACTGTAGTTTTTATGTCTGGCCTCGGGGAGGAAGTTCTGAGCTGGGAACCACAGATGAAAAATACAAATGATATATATATATCTCCACCACCAGTTATAGGAGGGTATACAATATAAACCCTCCCATAACCTTAGACAAAAAGCAGCACATAGGTGGGGTCAGAACATAGGATCCACTAGTCTTAGGGAAGGGAGAAAGAAGTTCTACGTAAAGAATTGCCTTTGTGCATCTCTCAGTCCCCTACACTGGGGGTAACCTCTACTGTTTCCCTCTCTCTTCCCCCATGGTACTTTTCTGCCCCTGGTACCAGGGATCGAACTCAGCACCTTGTGCTTGCGAGGCAGGCACGGCACCACTGAGTTAAATCTCTGGCCCCACGGTACTGGGGTTTGAACCCAAGGCCCTTGCACTGAGTTATAGCCCCAGTCAAGACAGGGTCTAAGTAGTTTAAGCTGCCCAGGCTGGGCTCAAACTTGTGATACTTGTGCCTCAGCCTCCCAGTCTTGGAATTACAGGAATGCAACGCCATGCCGGACTCCTGCTCTTTTCATATCGACCAGCAGTTCTCCTCTTCCCTTGCCCACTAGAAAGATAATGCTACTAGAACCCATAAACAATTCTTCAGTCCACGTTGAACCAGATGGGCCAGATATTCCCTAAAGTGTTTGTTCAGAAGTAAACCTAATTTATTAGTTAGTGACATCTCTCCAATCCTGTATTAGTAAGATGTGAACAATGTTAATAACATCTTCAAAACTGACCAGGTTGAACAATACCAATTCATGGAGTTTACTGGGTCACATATTTATTATTTTTTTGAGACTGGGTCTTGGTATGCAGATCAGGCTGGCCTTGAGCTCACTATATACCCAAGGTTGGCCTCAGATTCAAAGAAATTCTCCTGCCTCAGCCTCCCAAGTGCTGGGATTATAGGTGTGTGCCACCATGCCAAGCTGGGAAAATAATTTATACCAGATCCAGAAATCTACTCTCCTTCCCCAGATAACATCATAATCTATAATGGGTTAATGTGGGCCAAAAAGCAGTCCTTTTTCTTTTTTGGATGCCATGAAGTAGGCCTTTTAAATGTCTTTCAAATTTAAGTTTTATTTTATTCGAGGAAAAAAAATTTTTTTTTTTTTTGGTACCAGGGATCAAATTCAGGACCTTGTGCTTGCAAGGCAGGTGGCAGAACCACTGACCCAAATCCCTGGCCCCTTAAGAAATTTTTTATTAAGAATCTAGCACACAGCTGGGCATGGTGGCGCACACCTGTAATCCCAGCACTCGGGAGGCTGAGGCAGGAGGATCGCTGTGAGTTTGAGACCAGCCTGGGCTACATAGTGAGTTCCAGGTCAGTCTCAATTACATAGTGAGACCCTGTCTAACCCCCCGCCCAAAAAAAGAATCTAGTATGTGCTGGGCATAGTCCAGGTACTGGGATGAGTGGTCTAGAAGACAGGAGGTATTGGCGATCATTCAAATAGGAAAGTCAGATAATAAAAGAACAAGTAAATAAATGAACAAGGTTACTTCTGATAACTCTATGGAGAAAGTCAGAAGATAATGCCATACATTGGGATGAAGAAGAGGGAGGCTGAATTTAATGGGAAGGTCTGGTTCTGTGATAACATTTCAGCTGACAAGGTTGATGAGGAAAGAGCCTTAAGAGTGCACCAGGCCAAGGGTCTAGCATGTTCAAAGGTCCTGAGGCAGAAGTAAGTTAGAAGAATGAGAACAGTGGTTCTCAAATTTCAAAAGAAATCATCAGAATTGCCTGATGGGCTGCAAAGTTTTGTTTTAAAAGGAAAGGGTCAATAAGGAATTAAGACAATGTTGATGCTGATCTTGAATCAGATGTACTTCATGTCATTTATGTATTTTTCAATTTGTTCATTGCAGCTAAAATGTAGTGTTCGCTGTTAAAACTGAAAAACCTTAATGTCAGGTGTTCTACCTTTAGATGATCTTTATTGTTTGTTTTGGGTCTCACAATATAATTCGGGCTGGCTGGCGTGAACTCCTGGCATCCTCCTGTTTTAGCCTCCCTAAGTGTTGGAATTAAAGGTGTGCCCCACCACGCCTGGCTCCTGTAGATGATGAGTACTGCGCCTTTGCTATCCTGTCACTGAGCAGTACTGTGACATACTCGACTTTGGGACTAGATTCAAGATTCAAATAGTGTAATTATTATCCTTGTAAATTCCTAAAAGGCTCTTTAATTAAAGTAATATGTGGTTTTACGAATTTTATTGTGCATGGGAGGAAATATGAGGTATACTGTGAACTATAAATTCGTATGTGCTGTTTCTACATATTCTTTTTCAAGAAACCTGGACCAAAGCCCAGGAATCTGCATTTTAAAATAAGCCTTCAAAGTAATTCTGATGTAGGTGATAGATAGTTGGACTATGTGTTGAGAAACACAGTCTTTGACTATAAATGGCCTGAGGGTAGGGCTGTAACTAAAACAAATCTTCATGTGTACATCATATTTAATTTGGCTCCATTTAGCAATAGATATGTAACACATTGGGGTTTGTATCACTTTTGACTGAGAACTAGACCCTGCTATTTCAGTTTTTTTCCTACATCAAGGAGGGGCAGCCCTGGAGCCCTGTCTATTAGAAAAGCAACCGAGTTATGTGTTAAGTGGCTTTTTGGTTTCCCCTAACCTGAAACCTGTGTGAAGGTTTGGTGAAGGCTGCACGATCTGACTATTGGGCCCTGGTGATTTGCAGTCTGAAGACTGGGAAGAAGCTGTTAATTTCCTCACTTTTTCAAATTCACAATGCAGGGGTGGGGGTGGGGTGGAAAGAGTCCAGGGACCAAACTGGAGTAGGTAAGCAAGCTTTGAGGCAAAATAAGCAGGCACATTAACTTAGTGGGGAGAGTTGGAGGCCTGTGCATGGCCCCTGAGCACTTGCAGCACTCTGTGGGGCCAGCACCAGCCGCTGCCTGGTGTCTCCTATCTTGAGAGAACAACAGAAATCAGTCTGGCAAAATGACCCTCAGTAACATCTGAAGGCTTGTCTGGAAATAGTGTTCTGAAAAGTATTTTATATCAGAGAAGCAGGAGAATGAAAGTCTTGAAAGGAAAAAAATAGGCCAAAAAAAAACACAAAAAACAAAAAAACCCCAAAAAACCCAAACACATTGAGCATCTCAAATAGCCCAAAGGAGGCTTTAGGGACCTAGCAGAAAGCCCTGTTTAATCTCTGGCCCAACTATCATAGCCTGGAGGGTGCTTTCACTGTGCTTCTTCTTGAGGCTGTGAGCTCCAAGAATCAGTGATGGTTCTTTGAAAAATCTCCCCCCTCCAAGAACAGATTAACCAAAATGTCAAATTGAGAAATTAGGGAACATGGAAGTTGCTGCGTGTGTTAAAAAAGACTATTTGGTTCAATGTGGTGAGGACAAAACCTCTCACTTTCTAGGTTAGTTTCTCTGCCCACTGCCTCTCTTACCTCACCTGGACATCTCAGAGAATATTTTAAAGTTGACAAGAAAATTCTACAGAATGAGCAAAAGCTCCAGAAATGGTTGCATAACTCCCTACTTTAAAATACTTTTTTTCACTGGGCCTGGTGACACTCGCCTGTAATCTCAGCACTCGGGACGCTCAGGCAGGAGAATTTGTCTGAGTTCGTTAATTCAAGACCAGCCTGGCTTACACAGCGAGACTCTGTCTCAAAAATAAAACAAAGAAATATTTTTTCAGTTGTATAACTAAAACAACCAGAACTGTAGAGTTGGAATATTATCTGGTTCTAGTACCTGTCTTCACAGAAGAGAGGATTCAGGCACAGAAAATTTAACTGACATTTCCAAGGCCCTTAGGCTAGTCTTAGATTGAAGATTAAATCTGTACTGCCTCCTACTTCATTGTTACCTTTTAACTGCTTTCATATCTTTTTTTTGTTTTTGTTTTTTGGACACAGGGTCTCACTATGTTATTGAGACTGACCTGGAACTCACTGTGTAGCCCAGGCTGGTCTGGAACTCATAGCAATCCTCCTGCCTCAGCCTCCCAAGTGCTGGGACTACAGGTGTGCACCACCACAACTGTCCCCCTCCACCTTTTTTCCTTGAGTCAGGGTCTCACTATGTAGCCCAGGCTGGCCTTGAACTTGTGATCCTCCTTCCTCTGCCTCGAAAGTGTTGTGACTACAGGCATGCATCATCATGCCAGCATTTTTCTCAAGTAGTTTTTGCTTGCACAGTTTGTATTCAAGTACTATGGTGACAAAGTAATTTTCTTTTTTGGGGGAGTGGGGTTGGTATATGGTACCTTGACCTCTGAGCTTGAAAATAATCAATTTCCTTAAAAACAAAACAAAAGCAAAAACAAAAATGACTGGATGCAGGGGCACATTCCTGCTGCAATCCCAGCAACCCAGGAGGATGATGCAGGAGGATCCTGTTTGAGGCCAGCCTGGGCAATTTGGCTGGGCATGGAGCTCAGTGAGAAGACTGGGTTCAATCTCCAGTAACTCACTCTCTCTCTTTGAATCTTGCTAGAAAACTTTCAAAAACCCCAACATGCTATAGAGCAAATTCTCAAAGTTCCAGGTGATTACCCAGTTTCCTTTTTCCCTTGTCAGCTGATCACACTCAGACACTTACACCTGTCAGTAGCTCTATAAAAAACCTTGACACTGTATCTTCTGGGACTGTAGTATGGTGCTTTTTTTTTTTTTTTTTT
>NW_022900927.1:20640487-20641645 GCF_012274545.1 Fukomys damarensis
TATACAGGTATGTGCCACCACGCCTGGCAGGTGCTTCCTTCTTAAACTCAGTATTCTAGTGGCCATCAGAGGCTGAGGCCCTTGGGTTAATCCAGTAGTGTTCTGGGAATCATTCCTAGAACTCCACTTACAGCCAGCTCCTCTGGCTATTTATATTAATTTTTGTTTTTTTAAAAATTAAATTTTAGGGGCCGGGGATTTAGCTCAGTGCTTCTGCTGCCTGTTTCACAAGCACAAGGTTCTGTTTGATCCCCATACCCACCCCCGCAAAAATTGTTTATTGGTACATTTTAGGGATAGTAATGAACACATTCATCATAGGGAATTTGTATCTGTACATGATACAGCTTGATTCTTTTTTCCCTCATTATTCTACCCTTCCTTCAACCCCTCTTCCTATATGACTTTGTAAACACATAAATCTCTGTAGTATTTAGTTTCTGCTTAAAGTATTAGGTGGTATCTATTTCTGCCTGGCCCTATAATTAACTTCTAAATGCCTGTATCAGTCAGAATTTAAACAGAAACACTCCAAGGCTGAGGGAGAACTGCAGTGGGTTTGAGGCCAGCCTTGGCTACGTAGTGTGTTCAAGGGCAGCCTGAACTACATAGTGAGACCCTGTTTTGTTTTGTTTTTTTTGTACTGGGGATCAAACTCGGGATCTTGCACTTGCAAGGCAGGCGGTGGCACCACTGAGCCAAATCCCCAGACCTGTGACATCCTGTTTAAAAAAAAAAAAAAAAAATGCCCACTCTGGGGGATGTCTGTTGACTTGTGAGGACAAACAGGCTGCAGAGATTCGCTTGTGGGTTGAAACTTAGGTTTTCTGCTAACAACACTGACTTGCCAGACATGTAAGTGTGCCATCTTAGAAGCAAATCCTGTTTTTATGTTTTCAGAAAACTGCTACCCTGGCTAAATCTTTCCTGACATCCACAAGAAAGACCCCAAGCCAGGATGACTAAAATAAACTGCTGCTAAATTCCTTAACCACAGAAACTGGGAGAATAATAAATGTTTATTATTGCTTTAATCCATTTTGTTCTGGGCAAATCTGTTATATAACAATAGATTAAGACAGTGGGATACAGTAAAAGTTACACAGATGAAGTCCTGGAAAGAAAGAGTGCTTCATATATATTGTATAATTTATATAT
>NW_022900927.1:20641699-20643961 GCF_012274545.1 Fukomys damarensis
TTTTTTTGGTGCCAGAGATTGAACTCGGGTCCTTGTGCTTGCAAGGCAGGTGGTGGAACCACTGAGCTAAATCTCCAGCCCCATGTATTATATATTGTATAAATGTATATATATAAATGTATGCATATGTGTGCATGTGTTACACATACACATATTTTTTGGTTTTTTTTTTGAAACAGAGTCTCATTATGTAGTTCAGGCTGGCCTCAAACTCATGACAATCCTGGACCAGACTCCTGAGTGCTGATATTACAGGTCTGCACCCTCACATCCAGCAGAAAGCATGTCTTTGAGATTAAAAAAAAGTGATAATGAATAAAAGGGTAAGGGATGTTTACTTTTCGAGACAGTCTTACTAAATTGGCTTCAAACTGGTAATTCTCCTGCCTGAGCCTCCTAATTAGGATCATAGGTGTGCATACCTGTATTTTCTCAAGAGAGTCAGAAGCAAAGTCATCTTTTGAAAGTGCGGATGGGAAGTAGAGACTATAAAATTCAGAACAGCAAAAGGGTTGTTAACACTAACCAGGTAAACGTAAACAAGCTAAATAGAAATGAATGGCCAAGTTTAGAAATCATACATCTACAGTGGAATTCAGGTGGCCTCAGAGATTAAAAGATAGTGGGTTTCATTTGACTTGGGAATTGGTGAAACAGACAGTATAAGAACAAACACGAAGGGAATTCAAAGTGCTGGTTCAGGCCCCTGAAGTTAACTGATCATGAAGTCCAAGGAGGAAAATTGCAGCCTGGGAGAATGAAACTGAGTGCAGAATCAATGTGTAGGGAAGCAGGATGGAAGAGCTGTTAAAAACTGAAAATAAAAAAACCCAGAGACCCCCAGTTATGGTCATGGCTTATTACTAACAAGGTATCTATCCTTACAAGGATGAGAGTTTTTTCAGGGCCCGTTCCACCCCCGCACTCCCATTAAAATATGTAAAATGCTAAGTAAAAACAGAGACTTCCTTTTAGTAAACACTCTGCAACTATTTTAACAATTATTCTTAAATGTTTTAAAATTATACAGCATTTAATACTTACATGTGCAGCATAAAAATACCAAGAAACACACCATCTAACTTATCAGACTACTAGTATCCTGTTTTTCCTAATCTCACTACTCTGGCCTCTTTCCCAGAGACAGTCTCTATCTCAAACTTTGCATTTAGCATTCTTGCCTTTAGAAAAGTCATGTATCATATTTGTGCAGAGCCTGTTTATTCATATGTAAAACTCTGGATTAGTGTTTTTTCAAACTTCAATTCCATAAATGGCAGGTGAACATCAAAGTTACATACTTACATCCATACTTATTTTTCAAGGGTTTCATAAAGCTAAAACACTGAGTCTTCTGTTGAAATTTCCAACTTAACAAAAGAATGTCTCAATAGAGCTTCTAATCTCAACATCAAGATTTACCTTCACTTTCAATTTGCACTTCTGCTATAAAGATTTGCTCTAGAGAAAAGTGACAGAAGTAGCTGTCCAATAAAAACTCAAACCCAAGTCTGAGAAAATAGACATGAAACAGATCAACTTGAAAAAGCATACTTAATTCAGTCACAAGTATTTTAATGAAGATTAAGAGGTATGGCTGGGCTCCTAAGCAGTTTTTCAAATAACCTGGATTTATTTCATATCATGTATGTGCATACATATGTACGTAAATTTCTTTTCCAAGTTTCCTTAATCTTACACTGTTTCATATGAAACACTATTTTTGTGGCACTGAAATTGAACCCAGGGTCTTCTCACTGAGTTACATCCCCAGACCTTTTCAATTTTTTGTCAGACTCTTGGTAAATTTGCCAGGTTGGCTTCAAACTTGTGATTCCACTGCCTCAGCTTTCTGAATAGCTGGGACTACAGACATGTGCCATCACAGCTTTTGTAAAACTATCTTTCTGACATTGGGGTAATTTGAGATAAAGTCTTGTTATGTAGTTCAGACTGGCCTTGAACTAACTAGGTAGCTCAGGCTCGGCTCGAACCTGTAGTGATCCTTTTGCCTCAGATTCCCAAGTTGTGAGATTATAGGTGTGTGCCATGATGCCCAGGAAATCTGTAAAATAGGGTGTGAATACATGTGAACCTTAACAGTGTCAGGAAAACCATGATCAAGAAAGTTAAGGGGCTGGGGATTTAGCTCAGTGGTGCCGCCACCTGCCTCACACGCTCAAGGACCCGAGTTCAATCCCCAGTACCAGTACCAAAAAAAAAAAAAAAAAAAAAAAAAAAAAAAAAAAAAAAAAAATTTTT
>NW_022900927.1:20643984-20684306 GCF_012274545.1 Fukomys damarensis
AAAAAAAAAAAAAAAAAAAAAAAAAAAAAAGAAAGAAAAAAAGAAAAAAAGTAAGAATTGTTGCTATAGTATTTTTCTCATGGATATTAGGACCCCCCCCATTCTACCCATTGAATTGGTACAAAAAATTTGTACTTTCTTAAAGGTGTCTTCCTAAGGCCAGACTAGCTTTGGTAATATAAAACAGGATACACAAATAGTAGTATAGCTCAGTGGGACAGTGCCTGGCTTGCATGCGTGAAGCCCTGGGTTCAATATCTAGTTTCAAAACAAGAAAACAAAAACAAAACACCATCAAACCCCAAAATGAATAGTATGCAAACTGCCTGTGTGTGTGTGTGCATGCGTGCATGTGGTACCTGGGACTCAACCCAGGGCCTTTGAGCTACATCCCCAGCTACCCCCACTGTGGTACTGGGGATCGAACTTGGGTCCTTGCACTTGCGAGGCAGGTGGTCTGGCACCGCCCCCACTTTTTTCCCCACATCTTTTTTGAGACAGGGTCTCCCTAAGTCACTAAGTTGCCCAGGCTGGCTAGAATTTGTAATCTTCCTGCCTCAATTTCCCAGAGTGTTAAGATTAGAGGCATGCACCACCATACCCAGATAAACTGCTTTGATTTTAATAACTTGGCCTTACTATTTTTATTTTTTTTGAGACAGGGTCTCACTTTGATAGTACAGGATGGTCTTGAATTCACTATGTAGCCCAGGCTAGCCTTGAACTCACAGCGATCTCCTGTATCTGCCTCCTGAGTTCTGGGATTATAGGTGTGAGCTACCATAATCTGGCTCCTTAAAAAAGTAAAACGTTATTTTCTTGTTTTTTCCTATTCTGGAGCTTATTATGAATTGTGAAAAGAACAAGCAAAGGACTCCAAGAATGCCAGTGTAGTGTATACTTTGTCTAAGAGACCAACACAAACAGCTACTATTCTGCCTAATCAGCAACAGAGTACTACAGTGCATTATTTGAAATTAAATCCAAATATTCTCCTTTTTAAACTCAGGTATAGCTACCAGGAGAGCTAAGCATCACTTATTATCTACATTTCTTTATTCCTGGTGAGAATATTTGCAAATCACAATGGCACTTCTAGAACCCTTGCAGAGAAAGGCAATTTCCTAAAAAGCAAATTCTTTCCTTGGGGTAGAATATGGAAGCCCTGGATAAGACCAAACGCAGGCTAAGCTTTTCAAACACATTTGATTTCACCTTTAACCATTTAACTTTAACTGAAATTTAGGCAGAATATTCAACTACTTACTTTCCACTGTTCGTTCATACACTAAAGGAAGGGGATCCTCTGAAAAAGGTTCCAAAGATAAGGTGCTTCTCCCAATTTCTGACAGAAGTGGTAGAGATAGAGAGCCATTTCTTTGTACTAGCTTTTGGGAATCTTCAAACATTTTTGGCAACTAAATCTAAGCTAGTGAATCCCAGGCCCAATAAAAATCCTAAGCAGTCTCTTAAAATTTGTGAACCAGACAGACTGGCAGCTAAAAGAAAACTAAACAACAGGGCTATTTTGTGAGCTACCAAAATTAAAGCAGGCAGGCACTCTCCTATATAGTTCCTAAAGGTTTTGTGACTAAGTTCTAGTAGTCATAAGCAAAGAGATTATCTTCCCCAAATAACAAGATTTTTCATGAAAGATAGACAATTGCTTACCTTGATCTTTTAGATACTTAAAAAACACAAGGTAACTATTTCTATTTGATTTCTTTATTGAATTGTATTGCATTAGCAGTCACACTTCTAACTTGGTTTTCCTAGTTAGGATATCCTGATTACAAGTGTAATATGGATTGCTGTGTTGTTACTAAAACAAAAAAAAATCAAGTGTTTCGTATTTTCCAGCAATATGACTACTTTAAAAGAAACTTCATTTATTGTGACATGTTGATTAATGCACAAACAAAAATGGTTAGAACTGGTGGCATATAGTGTTTATTTTCCCCCCAGTATATGACCCCTCTACATAAGAAACAGTCTAGTGATTTGCATAAGACCACACAGCTACAAAAAGAGAGAATATTGTATTGGACCTTATCTTGGCACTGTTTTTAGAGTTTGGAACTAAATAAACAAGACCGCTCTGGACAGTATCTTGTTTTGTGTAAAACTCCTGGAAAGAGACATTCTTCAGAAGCCCATTCCCCTTTCTTATCTGTCACCTGCAAACAACACTAGAGAGGGTATTTGTCAGTATACTTTATCCAAGTCCCTATCTATGCCAGATCCCAAATCTTTTCCCATGCTATACAGAGTTTTAAAACCAAACCAAAGCAAAGCTGAAAACAAAACAACCAAAAATGGTCTTGAAAGGTTAGAGGTGGAGCTTAATGGAATAGCAATGTGCTTAATATGTACAAAGCCCTGGGTTTAATCCCTAGCACCAGAGGATAAAAACACAACAACAACAAAAAAAACACAACAACAAATTCCCACAAAAGTTGGTCTGGGGAGATTATGAAGTCTCCTTGAAAGGGATAGTGCTAGGGTAGTCAGAGCCTTCAGTGTTCAGCAATCTAAACTGTTAGACATGTCCCAGGGGCAGACACCAATGCCCTCATATATTTAAACTTTGAAGTTTAATCAGATTTCACACACAGGTGGAAAGCTCATCTCTCTTCTGTTTGTGTACATTTGTTCCTCCTCTTCATTCCAATCTTTATCCCTACAAAGTCTACGCCTAGTTTGAAAGCTAGTAAATTTTCTAGCTGGAATGTAGGGAGATAAATAAAACAAAATCTAAACTATGTTGGAAATATTCAGGCAGCAAGATGTCCTGAGGATTCTGAACAAAAAACAGAGTATTCAGAAGATGTTCTTCTGAGTATAAGGGCTCTTGTATCAAATTAGTGAGGACTCAGAGTGGAGGGGAAAAAAAAAGGCACTTGTCAGTTTGAAAGCCAGACAATTTTTATCATTCTCTAATTAGATAAGGAGGAAAAAAAAAAAGAACTCTTAGGTAGCAGAAAGAAGCAAGAGTCTTCCAGGGTCTGGCATCTGCAAGGAAATAAGGGGAAAAGAGACAGTTCTTAGTGCCTTTCAATGATAAAAGCACCAACTACATTTGACAATAGGCCATGCAACTATAATCTAATTAAATTCTCTTGGTCTGCTGGAGGTACCTGCTATTAACAGCAGAATACCAAGGCCTTTCTGGTCCTTTGCTTTAGTACCACTGTGCACAGAGAATTTCTAATTGTATTAAAGACCTTCTATGTAGACATTCATGTACTCTATTTACGTCAACAGTTTCACAAGTGAGGAGAAAATCAGAACTGACTCTCCAGGAAAGTGGCTCAGATAATTCTGGATTAATTCCAATGAATTTACATTGATCTTTTCCTCTTCTTTTTACTGTATTTACTCATTAATACAATATTTTTGAGCTGTTATAATGAACATTAGAGAATAAAAATTAATATGGCTTTACTTGCTTCTGTGGTACTTTTCTAGTAGAGTTGAGAAAAACAAATGGGATAAAATGCATTAAATACTAAGGGAACAAAGCATTCTCGTATACTGTATGTACACTTAAAAAAACTACACCCATAAATTCCTTATGGGAATGAATCATGTCTTCTATTTCTTCTGTATCCTTCCAAAGAAGCTAGAGAATTCTGTAATAGGCATTAGAAAATGATGCACCATTTTTATTAACAGGATAAAAAGGTCTGTGGCTGCTTAAGGATTCTTATCTAACTTAGGATAATTTTCTCTTTTTCTGATTCCTCAAGGGTTACAAAGAAAAGTAACCAGGGCCAGGAATTTAGATCAGTGGTACTGTGCCTGACTTACAAGCAAGCATAAGGTCCTGAGTTCAATCCCTGGTACCAAAAAAAAAAAAAAAAAAAAAGAAAGAAAGAAAAATAAATTTTCAGTGTTAAAGTAAACAGTGAAGAGTTAAATTTTAGACATGTCTGGTCTTAAGTTATAGAGATAAAAGTATCTCCAAGGTTTTAATCTTAAAAGTCATTATATTTACTAGGTAGGGATCTTTAATGTATGACCACCAAACAACTCGCACAGCACACCAGAGAGGAACTCAAAGTTCACCATTTATCCAGGTCTGTTCAATGTATGCTTTCTGGTACACCCTAATGTTGCTGTGTCTCTTTCCCTTGTGGAACCAAACCTCATTTTATGGCTTCCAGGTGTATTCAACAATTTTAAGTCAGAACCTACCAAGAAAAATGGGTAATATCTAGAAGATAAACACTCTTCATAGCTAAGAAGTGTTTGTTTTCAACATCTCTCTCTTTTTCAGACAGGGTCTTGCCATGTAGTTCAGGCTGGTCTTGAATTCACTATGTAGCCCAGAATGACCTCAAACTTGTGGCAATCCTACTGCAGCCTCCTGAGTGCTGATGTGTGCCACCACGCCCAGCTCATGCTTCACACTTCTCAGCAAAAGAAATATTAGTTTTTGGTACAAAATGAAGCCTAAGAGATTCATCAGCTTCACTCTCCAGAAAGAGTGAGCATGGAAAGCAACAGGCCAGTTATTTATTTTTAGGCTGAGGCAGGAAGATCATACTTGTGTTCAAGGATGGGCTACATAGATTTTTGGTTGAGATAGGGCCTTGCTATATATAGTTCAGACTGGTCTTGAACTCAAGAGTGATCCTTCTGCTTCAGACTCCTAAATTCTGGGGTATCAGATATGCCCCACCACACCTGACAGCCTGGGCTACAGAGTAAATTCGAGGCCAACCTGAACTACAATAGCGAGACCCTGTCTCAACCAACAAACCAAAGTGCCATCAAACATAGTCCCTCACGCCTACTAGCTGCAAGTCAGTTGGGATGTAATGCGATTGCCTGCTTTTGTAACATGCCCTTTACCATAAGCAATGTGGCTGGGCAACCTCACCCCAGGAAGAATCTGAACTATTAAACATGGCTCTGCCGTGGGTATACAAGGGAACCTCAAAAAAGGCTTCATTTGTGAAAAGTAAATGGTTTTGGTCTCTTTATATAGACTTTTGTGAGGTTCTGCTAACTCAACTACTCAGATGAGATGAACAATGCAAAACTCTTAAGAGATCCAAAACTTTTAAGTGCTCATTAAACAGAGTATGAATTTTTTGATGAGGATTAAACTATACTGCACAGGGAATGAATTGCAGAGCAGTGAAGCACAGCTGTCTGATTAATCTCAGTCCATTAAAAGAGGCATGATAGATCTAGAATGCAATTTTGATATAAAAAAAGGCAATGTGTAGTAATGTTAGGGAAAACAACTTAGCATGCTAACAGAATTCTAATTTAACCAGTAAATGCCTATTCATTAGCGTGCAAAGCTGTAACAAAGGCTACATCCTTAAAAAACACATGCACACACAAAGCTTTAATTTGGTACCATAATCTGAAAGAAAATTAGACTCAAATTGCTTTACGTCCAGTTAAATCTTGTGATCATCCGAAGATATAGTGATATAAAACTTAAATACTTACTTGAGAAAGATATTCAGTTACTGTGCATTTCCATCTATGAGTAGAAATATTTCAAAATAAATATGCTATGTCAACTGAAACCCACTACATTCTCTATGTTTGCTAAACACAAATAACTTATTCCTGAGATACACTGAATAATCATATAAAAGTAGAAGAATTTAAATTGGCAATCAGATTCCACATGAGCATAGTAAAAGAAAACAGTCCTTATCTAGCCTTTTGGTACATAATTTGGTAATCTCACATTTTTGGGAAATGAAAGTATCCAAAGAGAAATATTTTAAAAGGTATCTCTGGACATCAAAAATTATTTCAAATAGTAGCGAAGGATGAAATCAAGGGAATCTGAATTTAGGAGCAAAATTAGAAAATGTAAACTTGTATTAAGTAAAAATTACACCATCTTTGAATGAGGAAGTTCCTTTATCAGGTTATCAAATTTCCCCACAAGGTCAACATTGAACCTAACCATTGAATTTGATTCAGTTCTTATTCAATTTAGCTTGCAACCAGGACTGTGGAAAGAATTAAGTTTGTGAGTTGAGGTACCACTGTATTTTGATATGAATTTAGTAGCTGCACAATCAGCATGGCCTAGATATCTAGGGAAGACATCTGAATACAATTCTTATGACTCATAAATTTTTTTCTTATTCATTTCCTTTTAGGCCCCTGCAATACAATTGGTGATCCCAATTCCCCCTTTTTTCCCCATTAAGTTTATTTGGTACTTTTTAGGTATACAGTACAGTTACATTTATCATTGGGATCCCAACTCCCTTTTGATATTATGCCTGAAAAACCAGGGATGACTTCGTCTGAGCCCAAATCAACAGCCTTTTTATTGGTCCCCAAATTTACTCTTGGTACTTGATAATCAATGGTTATCTCATCTTGAAAATATTCTCCTGGTTCCTGTGCTCTTGAACTTTAATGTTCATAATTTCTTGTTTCTAACCAGGGTCAGATGTAGAGTGAAGTGAGATGCTTAGGATGTAAACTTGAAGAAAGTATTTACTTTCACTGTCTCGTAAGTGCAAGATGTTCAGAGAGAACACATCTGAATAATCAAGAGCAACTTTTAAAAACTTTTTGGCACAATGAAGGGAATAAAAGCATTTTTGCCTCCATTTCACTTACTGTTTTTCCATGGCAGAACATATGGCAGAGACTTGGGAACTCGCAAGCCTGAAGCCAGGTTGCTCTTATGCTCCATAACTATGTTGCTAGCAGGACTGCAAAAAAAAAAAAAAGAAATTCAACTATGTCACTATGTCAGCATTATTTGTATTCAGGCAGGTACATGTGAGCCAATCAAAAAAATTTTTTTGCAAGTTGAGTGAAAACAATATACATCCACGTGAAAAAAATGTAAACATATTTCCCTCAAGACATTCCTGAAATTAGAATGATTACCATTTCTCTGGAGGGCTCTCTGTTTTATACAGGGATTAAGATGAGTCCAACCATCTTCATTTTCCAGAAATTGAGATAAACAGCAATGCCATCTACTGTTCAATAGTATGACAGCTCATCAATTTGTTCAGTAAATGTAAGAGATAAACTAAAATGCCATTCAATCTAACCGAAGGCAGAAAATCTCACAGAATGAGGTAAAATTAAAGGTGTAATCCTTGGAATTCATCTTTAAGTTTTTGTCCTAAAATACACATAAAAAAACAAGAACCAAGATATATCATGTACAAGATCTCAATGATAACTGTAACTGCATTGTTTGCTTTAAATGTACCAATAAACTTAATGGAAAAAAATAAAGTTAAAAAGTTAAAGTAACTCCAACAAAAAATACAAATAAATATGTATACTTAAAATCATAACTGATCAGCTGGGCGTGGTGGCGCATGCCTGTAATCCCAGCAGTTGGGAGGCCGAGGCAGGAGGATCGCTCTGAGTTTGAGACCAGCTTGGGCTACATAGTGAGTTCCAGGTCAGTCTCAACTAGAGTGAGATTCTGTCTCAAAAAAAACAAACAAAAAAATCATAACTGATCTTCAAGACTAAGATGTACAAATCAATAAGCATTCTATTTGGGGAAAAAATGAAGTCTACATCTTATTCCTTCATTTTCTAATACAGAAATAATCTCATTTGGATTTGAAACTTGATCTAAGATCTGAGTATTAGTAGTAATGAGGAATCTTATGGTTTTAAGTTACATACAAAAATTAGTGGGAAAAAAAATTAGTGGGAAGAGATATATTTTTTTTCCCCCTACCCAACAGGAACTCTGGATTTTCTAATGTCAATTGAAAAAAAATTTTTTTTGCATTAATTTCTTTTGAGATAAGGTCTTGTTATATAGTTTAGGCTGGCCTTGAACTCACTATGTAGCCCAGGACGGCCCTGAACTTGTAGCAATCCTCTTCCCTCAGCTTCCTGAGTGCTGGGATTACAAATGTGCACCACTACACTCAGCCTTGGAAAAAATTTTCAAAGTATTAAAATAATGTAAACTTAGCAAAAAAAAAAAAATCCAACTACACACAAATGTCTGACACCACTGTCTTCCTTGTTAAGACTCTAAGGTAAGATGGCCAAGGATTTAGTCAGTGGTTCTGCTGCCTGCCTCACAGATGCAAAGTCCCAAGTTGGATCCCCAGTACACACACACACACACACACACACACACACACAAAAGACTCTCAGGTAATATTTTTATTTTTTTAATTTTTTTGTTTTTTTCAGACAGGGTCTCACTATGTAGTTGAAACTGACCTGGAACTATGTAGCCCAGGCTGGTCTCAAAAGATCCTCCTGCCTGAGGCTCCTGAGTGCTGGGATTACAGGTGTGCACCACCATGCCAGGCTTATTTTTATTTTTTTGAGACAGGGTCTCACTATGTAGTTGAGACTGACTTTGAACTCACTATGCAGCCCAGGCTGGTCTCAAACTCACAGTGATCCTCCTGCCTCAGCCTCCTGAGTGCTGGGGTTATAGGTGTGTACCACCGTGCCTGGCTAAAGTAGTATTTTTATATTCCCAGTGATTAGCACAAAGCACATGCCCTTTCCATGAATCAAGCAATAAATAAGGAAAAACTTCACCCAAACAAGGGACCAAAGAACACCATCAAGGAAAGACAGTGGCTTTTTTACTTTTGGTAACAGGACACTATGATTTGGGGAGGATAAAGTGAGAATTACACCATTTTATTTACCTGTTGTCATCACAGAAGCTTGCTGTGCCCCAGACAAATGGAGTAGTACTTTGTTCCCACAAATCTGCCAAAGGAAGCAAAACATAGTTTGTGGTACTACTACATATCAGTTCATGCTAAATGAATTTGCAAGATGGAAATTAATACTCCAAAGTTAGGAGATGCAAGTAAAAACTGATCAAGTACTTTCCCTACGTGACACAGAAACAGGAATTTAATTGAAGAATATAAACACAAGCTACATAAATAATAATAAACGTGCCTAGCAACAATCAAACACAGATGGTACAACAAAATTTATGGAAACAAACAGATGTAAAGAAGCACTTTTTCCAATCAAGAAGGAAAGGCTGTTCTACATGTCTGCACAGTGATACAAATGCGCTCATTTCGGGGCCCAATAAAAATAATAAAGCAGTTGAAAAACATGGTATGTTCATAAAAAAGGAAAACCTTCTGTTTTAGCAAATGACTTGAGATTTAGACATGGTGAAGAGAAAAATGTAGAAGCACTTCACCTTTGTCCCAATCTTCATCGCAAGGGGGACACTGCCATGTGCTCTCAGTCAGAGTCTCTTGTCCAAGGTTCCTGGTCTGGTTGACTGCAAGACAACAGAGATTTGACACAAGAATGAGATACTACCAAGTTATTGTGTTTAAAGAAGTCAGTGCATAGTGGTGCATTACTGTAAGCCAGCCTGAAATGAGAGGAGAGAGAGAGAGAGAGAGAGAGAGAGAGAGAGAGAGAGAGAAATAGTAGTTTAAAAGGAGGTTGCAGGATAGCCTAATTGGTCTTTGTTTCTAAAACATAGATAGTATGAAGCTAAACAGGGGGTCTTATCTTTGCTGACAGAAAATAAAGAGAAACAGAAACAAAGACATTTACCATGTTTATGGCAATAAAAAGATTTTATTTTTAGATGCTTTATTAGTAAAATGCATCAGGCAGTTCAGAAGAGACAGTGTAACACACAACTAGGCAACCTATTGCTGCTATGAGACAAAGATCTCAAAAGCAGAAAAAATATTTTGCTTCTGAAATGATGAAAGCCAAAAATCAAGTTGACAATGTAGCATAACACAAATCTGAATGAGCTAACCTCTACTCCTGAAAGGTTTTAGCTAGCCAGGCTTACCCACGTCCTGCTCAATGCAACTCTTGTCCTCACAGCTCGAGATATGGTGACTGATTTCAGCCCGAGGAACCCGGTGGCGAGCATTGAAGGGACAAGTAGCCAATCTGTTTGCAATATCAGGATGATTCTGTGAAACCAAAATTAAGGGATCTGTCAGTTCTTTGGAACTCTTTTTAAATCCAAGGGGAGTGGCTCAGCCTTATTCTATAAATGGGTTCCCTAAAATTCCTCAATAAACTTAATGGCCTAACTATGGTAGGCAAATTTCACAGAAAATTTACAGGGAATTATTTATAGGCCATTTAGATGTTACTTCAAAACCATTAAATGTATACCTCTTTGTTATGATTATAGAGACAGACAGTATAGATACTGGAATTTAAGTGGCTTACACAGAACTAAACAATAAAAATGAACCATTTCTTTTCTCTGTTTATTTCCCAGTCACAAGATTCAGGTGGCACAGCCTGTAATGGTAGAGCTCTCTGAAAGCTGATATTCAGGATAAATAGTAACACTACCCATACTCAGTCTGCATTGCACTAGTGCCCTGCTATGGCAATACAGTACTCTGGAAAATAGCTGTTTTAAAGGAGCTGCAAAAGAGACAAATCAATGATTTTCCAGATTAACACAGGACACTTACTTGAAGTAACGATGCCTGAAATGAGACTCTGAACAGTCTGACCTTTACTTAAGCTATTTCTGCACAGAAAAACCCCAAAAGATAGACAACTTTGCTGAGTTCCTTGTTTTGAAGAAAAAAAAAAAAGTTCAATATCACCCAAATCCTATGGTGAACACATCATAAGAAATTTATTGGCAGCCAGGCGTGGTGGCACATGCCTGTGATCCCAGCACTTGGGAGGGTGAGGCAGAAGGATTTTTATTGAGTTGAAGCCAGTCTGGGCTACATAATGAATTCAAGGACAGCCTGCACTACATAATGAGGCCCTGTCTCAAAAAAACAATAAAAAAAATTACCAAAAGAAAAAGATGCTACAAATGACACTCAAAAAATAAAAATTATGTGACACGGGGAGGATACTGGAAAAACTTATAGGATTATGAAACTTGTGAGGGCAGGAATCTCCATCATTTTTCATAAGGAGTATCAGGCTTTCATGCAAAGGTTTTATTTACGGACATTAGAAAATAGAGGAGTTATAATAGTGTCTTTTTATCACTTGTCTCCTCTTCCCAATTTTTATCTTGAGGAAATAACTTGAGAGGCTGGAGGAGGAAGATGCAGCAACATTTGCTGATCTATACTGTTCAGGTTTAACTTTAAGTGGTTCTTGTTCCAAAGATTAAAAAGAGTCAGAGAAATAATTAGCAAGGCACATTACGTTTCCAGGTTGTAAGAGAAACTTTTTGTGGTTGTGCTGTGGATCGAACCCAGGGTCTTGTACCTGCTAAGCACATGTTCTACCACTGAGCTATACCCCCAAATAAGAGAAACATTCAGTAAAGGATGCTAAATCTGAAATGTAAGCAGTTTGGATTAAATATTAAAGTTGTTTTCCCAGGTTAAATTCTGACTAATTTTGGTCTCTGCATCTGAGATGTGCATTCTAGCACTCTTGTCAACGTCTCTTAACTAACATAGCACTAAAGTAGTTTACATCTACGTCCATAAGAGTGACCAAAGATAATTTTTTTAAAGATATTGGAACGTGGAGAAAGTTATTTTTAATTTTTTGAGACAAGGTTTTGCGCTATAATTCAGGCTGGTCATGAACTCATTATATAGCCGAGTCTGGCCTCAAACTCATGGTGATCCTCCTGCCTCAGCTTCCTGAGTGCTGAGATTACAGGCATGCACCACCATGCCTAGCTTTTTTAGGAATGATTTTCTTGGGCTAACCTCTAGCTATTCAACCTCATAAAATTTCTAAACAACAACAACAACAACAAATCAGAAAATGTATTGTAGTACTCTCTTCTTTCAGGACAATAAACATATCAAATTTATAAGAGGGATTTCTCATTGTTAACAAAAATTAGTTTTTTATTTTCTTTACAAAGAATAAGATCCAGACATACTATTTGTAAAGGTAGCTTTGTCACTACTTGAAGAAAAAAATTTATGTATTCAAAGGAATAAATTTTCTATAAATGCTGGTGTTTAACACAGAGGCAAATTCTCAAAACAATTCTGGAATTCAACTAAAACATTTATGCTGAAACTATTTGATGTTTACAAAATCTGGCTTTTTGAAAGAACTCAAGAGGATAAATTATAAAAATAATATCTTACCTTTCTGCACTTGATAAGATGATAAGGAAACCTGCAGGCCCTGATCTGGTGGTTTTTATCATAGGGGCACTGCAATAGCTTTTCAGGGTCCAAGGAGTCAACTGAAAGGGAGGAAAAATACCTTCAAGTATGAAGTATAACAGACCTTTGTAAAACTACCGCATTTTAGGCACATTGGCTTTTTAAAAAAAAAAACAGAATCTATAAGATAGGTAATAGAAAAAGTCAGTCTAAAGAAAAATTAGCTTTTTCCAGGGATGTAGCTCAGTGCTGCTGTGCCTGCCTGGCAAACTCAAGGTTTGAGTTTGATCCCCAGTACTGGAAAAAAAAATTAGCTTCCAAAAAGGCTGACTAAACAATTTAAAAATAAAATGTAACTGAGAATATAAAACTGGTACTACTGATTTTTCCCCCTTTGGTACTGGGGATCTAACTTGGGATCTTGTGCTTGTGAGGCAGGCAGCAGAACCACTAAGTTAAATCCCTGGTCCATTTTTTTTTGGAGACAGGGTTTTGCTTGGTAGCTCAGGCTGGCCTGGAACTCACTATATAGCCCAGGCTGACCTCAAACTCATGGTGATCCTCCTGCCTCAGCCTCCTAAGTGCTGGGATCACAGGTGTGTGATATGTTAATAAATCCAGAACAATCAGCTGTTATAGGGTGAAGAATGAGATATTTTTGTTTGTTTTTTGTTTGTTTTTTGTACTGGGGATTGTACTTGCGCTTGTGAGGCAGGTGGCGGAACCACTGAGCTAAATCCCCAGCCCTGAGATCATATTTTAAATAGTTTTCATTAAAAAAAAGGGAAAAAATCCTAGAGATGGAGGGAGGGGAAGGGGATGAATTAAGATATGTTATGTACATGTACCAACCCCTCATAATGTAGTCATCTTATAGTACCAACATTATTTAAAAATTATTTTCATTGTTGGTTACTCTTGCCATAAAACAAAAACAAAAACAAAAAAAAGTTAAATGAAGTGATATTATCTTTTCCTTTTCTAAAAGCTCTAATTCAGGCTTATTTTTATTCTCTAGTTAATCCGATCAGAGTTTTCCAACCAGTTTGCTAAAGCTGGAGTAGACTGCAGGTGTGCCAATATATCCATTGTGGACCACTGCACTTGTAAATCACCCCACCACTTAAATCTTCAGCCAAATGGTCCTAGGGCAAGTTGAGGACAGTCAATCCCTTGCATTAGCATCCTTGTCTATACTGGTATCCATGACATAAAGTTGGTAAACACTGCTTTATTTATATTTTTGGTACTGGGGATTGAACTTGGGTCCTTGAGCTTGTGAGGCAGGCAGCAGAACCACTGAGCTAAGTCCCCCACCCTGCACTGCTTTATTTTAGTTATATTACTTTATAGAAGTTTAAGAAATATTAGTGGGTAGATTTTTTTGGTCTGTTTTTATTCCTAGAACTGGTTCCTGATCATTGTGACTAATTACCTCTCAAATGACACCACTACCTTTAACAGACAAGTGGTTTCACTTTCTCTATTTTGGGACACAGATGAGGAGGAAAAAAACCCAAATAATTCTTAATCTAGTGACTGCCAAACTAGATAGATTAAAAAAACAAAAAACAATTTGTAAAAACAAAATTTCCTGGGGTTAAGACAACACAGACACGTGGAACTTCTGTGTGGAGGAAAAACCCCTAATTTAGATCATACTTCTAAAAAACTGCCCTCATGATATACAAGATACCCTGGCTGAGCCCCAAATTTTAACAACTATAGCTAAGAAAGGGAAATTAAATGGATAAGAGCATTCTTTGGAGAACAGGCAAATGCTCTTTCCACCCTTAGAACTAATTTTTAAAAGTGAAATGAGATAAACAATTCACATTTGGAAGAAGCTTACAAACCATGAGGCTGCAGTGAAAATCAGAAGCCAGTTGGGAACTGAAATAGACAGTTTCACTGGAAGAGCAGTAAACAGGGAAGGCTAACCATGATCGTGATGCAAATGAGCTAGAAAGGTGACTTGAAGGACGCAATGAATAGGCAGAAAAAGTCTTAAAGGACAGGCAAGCTTATTATTCCAACCAAGCTCTTCTTGACCAGGAATCTTTTCCTATTTCTGAAGCTACAGGGAGCATTTAGAGATGAAATTCTTATTAGTTTCCCTTCATTTAATCCATTCCATCACTTGAAAATGTTAGGCCATGTCAGCAGCTGACAGACTGGATGTGCCTTATGATTTATACATATTATACTGCCCATATAGTAGCATATGCCAGAGTGGATAATGAGAGCTTCCTACCATGCTTTACTTCTTGGTGTCTGGCAATTAGTTCTAATCTGGTTTTCTATGTAAAACAAAAAATTATTTTCCTTTCTTTTATACTTTGGTAACGGGGCTTTAACTCAGGACCTTGTGTTTGCAAGGCAGGCAGTGGCACCACTGAGCTAAAACCTCAGTTCAAATTATTTTATTTTTAATTAAGAAATTAAAAATTGTAATAATACATATAAAACATTATTTTAAATATACATAGTGCTAAGTATATTCACAATGTTGCATAATCTCCAGAAGTTTATTGTCTCAACAAACTATATCCATTAAACATCATCTCCCCAAATCTCACTCTCTCCAGGCCCTGGAAATCATTATTCTACGTATTTTAGATATTTCACAGAAGTGAAATCATACATCATTTGTTTTTTCTGTAATTAGATTATGTTATTTAACATAATACTCAAGAGTTCATCCATGTTATAGCATATAATAGAATTTCCTATTTGGAAATTTTCTTTTTTTCGAGACAGGGTCTCACTATGTAGTTGAGACTGAACTGGAACTCACTATGTAGCCCAGGCTGGTCTTGAACTCACAGTGATCCACCTGCCTCAGCCTCCAGAGTGTTGGGATTACAGGTGCGCGCCACCATGCCACCATGCCAGCCTGCTTTTTTTTCTTTTTACTAAATATATATATTTTTTGGTACGGGGAATCAAATTCAGGACCTTGGGCTTGCCGGGCCTTGCCTTGGTGCCACTAAGTCACATCCCTGGCCCTTCTTTTTCTTTATTCATTTTGGTTATGCTGGAGATTGAACCCAGAGCATTGTGCATGTTAGGCAAGCACTCTACCACTGAGCTATATCCCTAGCTCTTCATGTTTTCTTTGGAGCTTCCTTGTCAGTGTATAAAGAATACATCAATGCCGTATATGGATGTACCACAGATTCTTAATAAGTTCCCTTGTTGATGGGCATTTGTTTCCATTTTTTTATTACTCTGTACAATACTCTAACAATCTAGTTTATACTTCATGCATTATATGAGTATGTTTCTTGAGAAGATACCTAAGCATGCTGCAGTGATGCGTAGGCGCATTTGAAGTTGTAATAAACACTATCAAACATCTTTGTTTTTTTTTTGTTTTTTTTTGGGTACCAGGGGTCAAACTGTGGACCTTGTGCTTTCCAGGCAGGCAGCAGAACCAGTGAGCTAAATCCCTGGCCCTATCAAACATCTTTGTAACAATTTTGTCTGGCTTCCCAGGACTATAACTTACTTTGGAAAACAAAGTAGGTCCTATTGACAAGCTTGCTCCCAAAGCATTGACTGTTCCTCAAATTTGAACAAGGCCTGGAACTCATGGTAAGAAATGGAAGAAATTTTATGGGAATAAGAAACTAGGCCAAATGTATCATCAGTTGAGGGGCAGTCCAAAGACAGAAGATGGAGATCTTTAGAACCCTTATCAGGGCCGGGGATTTAGCTCAACTGTTTCGCTGCCTGCTTTGAAAGTGCAAGAACCTGAGTTCGATCCCTGTACCAAAAACAAAACAAAACAAAAAAACCCTCTTTTCAGATTAAGGTTGGAATTCTAGGACAATTTGCTAAAGAAATCAAGTATATTCTTACAGTTTTTCTCAAACTTCGTATATCACTCCCAGGTGTTATTTAGGGATTATTTAAAATACAGATTCTGGGGCCGGGGATGTGGCTCAGTGGTTCTGCTGCCTGCCTTGCAAGCACAAGAGCCTCAGTTTGATCCCCAGCATCCCACCCCAAAAAAAACAAAAACAGATTCTGATTCAGTAGGTTTGGGATAAGGCCTGACAATACATTATTTATTTCCCATTAAGTTTATTGGTACATTTAAAGCAAACAATAGTTACATTTATCATTGGGATCTTGTACTTTACATGATATATCTTGGTTATTTTTTCCCCATACCCCTGTCCTTCCTTCACCCCCTTCACCCCTCCCTATTAACAAAGAAAACATATATTCTTTTTTGGTACCAGGGATTGAATTCAGGTTTCTAGCCCATGACATTGCATGTCTAAAAAGCTCCTTGGGGCAGGGGATCAGTGGTGTCACACCTGCCAGGCAAGCACAAGATCCTGAGTTTGATACCTGGTACTGAAAAAAAAAAAAAAGAAAAGAAAAAGAAAGAGAAATCTAGAAAGCTACTTGAACTTTTTTGCAAGAAAAATTGTAAGGAGGGCTGGGGATTTAGCTCAGTGATTCCACCACCTGCCTTGCAAGTGCAGGGACCGGAGTTCGATCCCTGGTACCAAAAAAAAAAAAAAAGTTGTAAGGAGAGCCCTAATGAAGATTAAAGACAATCAGCATTCTAGATCAATGATTCTCAAAGTGTGTTCTCAGAACAAATGCATCAGCATCATCTGGGAATGTTAGAAATGCATATTCTTATACCCCATACCTTCTGAATCAGAAACTCTAGGGTGGGACATTTTTTTGTTTTGTTTTTTTGAGACAGAGTCTCACTATGTAGTTGAGACTGACCTGGAACTCACTATGTAGCCCAGGCTGGTCTTGAACTCACAGAGATCCTCCTGCCTCAGCCTCCCCGAGTGCTGGGATTATAGGTGTGTGCCACCACACCTGGCAGCCCTTTCTTATTTTCAGACAGAGCCTCTTTAACTGTCCAGGCTGGGCTTGAACTTGTGACCAGACTGCCTCAGGCTCCCAGAGTGCTAGGTAGGATTACAGGAGTATACCACCATGCCCAGTTTAGTATCTATATTTTGGTGATGAAGATCTGCACTACACTTTTCAGAAGGCATAATGAAGCTAACCTACCCTTTAGTTGGAAGTACTAATTATAACAAGATACTGGTGTGTGTGTGTTTGTACCGGGGATTGAACTTGGGACCTTGTGTTTTTGAGGCAGGCTGCAGCACCACTGAGTTAAATCCCTGGCCCCTTATAACAAGATTCTGAATAAGACAGCAAAATAGGAAACAAAGCAGGCCCTGCTGACACTTTTTTTTTTTTTGGTACTGAGGATTGAACTTGGACCCTTGCACTTGGCAAGGCAGGTGGCAAAACCACTGAGCTAAATTCCCAGCCCTGTTGACATGTTTTATTACACCAACTCTGATGCTCCTCAAATTTGGTCAGGGCCTAAAGATCCTAGTGCCTGTGCTATCAAGTAGAGTACTAAGCATAAACACAGAAGATTCTGGTCCTATTTGTCTTAAACTAACAGGTAACCTTGGGCAAATCAATTATTCTAGGCTCTGCTTTTTTCACTGCAATAAAATAAGTGATTTTCAGGTCCCTTTGATTCTAACTTGTGTGATTCCAAGTACTGACTTTGATTTTTTTGGGCTTTCTAAATTTTCTGGATCACTTGGGAAATAAGAATCCTTCCCAGGATTTCTTATCCTAAAAACTCAATGTACAATAACCTTTTTTTTGGTACCGGGGATCTATTTTTGCCATCTTTTTTTTGGCACTGGGGATCAAACCTGAGACATTGTGCTTGCAAGGCAGGCGGCAGAACCACTGAGCTAAATCCCTGCCCCAATGTACAATAATCTTATTATGTATACTACATTACCCCTCAAAATAGAAAGCAGAAGTTACTATTTCTGTGTCAAATATACAAGAAGCTAAAGTTCTAAGGAGGTAAAAGTGCCTCACTTAATTAAAATACAGTTTATAGAACACATAGCATGTGCAAGGATTGGGTTCAATCCCAAGCATCAAAAATACCAAAGCAAATATACATTTTCAGACAGTTGTCCTACTTAACTGTTTTGTCAAAGCTGTATGATTTCTCATAGCTTTTTAATTACTTAAGTTTCAAGTGTCTTATTTCAAATTTGGAACTCTTCTGTACATCACACAGACCTTTCTTCCTCAGTAGTTCAGGGAGAAATTTGAATTTTTCACAACACACTAAAAGTCTAGTCAGACATAAAACTATATGTATATAACTTATTTTCTAAAAGCAATAAGAAGTGTACATACTGTAAGTGTCTTCCATGCTGAAAACGAAGGAGCTGATTTCAAGTGCTGGGGAAAAAGCATGAATCAGGGAATCAGAAATGAAATTTACCAAAGTAGGGAAACCACTGCTTCTTGAATTACTACTTAAATTCATTATAAGAAATCCTTAGCATGTGCCCTCTTCCCTAAACATTTTCTCTCTTTAAAAACTTTCTTGTGCTGGGTGTGGTGGTGCACACCTGTAATCCCAGCACTCAGGAAGCTGAGGTAAGAGGATCACTGTGAGTTCGAGACCAGCCTGGGCTACATAGTGAGTTCCAAGTCAGTCTCAACTACATAGTGAGACCCCCGTCTCAAAAAAACAAACAAAACAAAACAAAACAAAACAAAAACAAAAAAACCCCAAAACAAACAAACAAACAAAAAACACACAAAAAAGGCTTTCTTTCCTCCTCAGATGCAGTATTCCGGTTTGGACCCAGGCTCTTACACATGGTAGGCAAGCCCTTTTTATTTTTTGAGATAGCTACCCAGCTGTCTCAGCTTGGCTTTGAATTTGCAATCCTTCTACCTCAGCCTCTTGAGTAGCTGGGATAAAAAGCATACACAATTTACACCTGACTCCTCTGAAACATTTTTAACATTACTGCCTAATCTACATTCTTGGGATAAATTCTAGGGCCCACAAATTTGCTACTACTATTTACCTGCTATTAGCAGTTTACCTGCTATATAACACTAGAGGGTATAAGACAAGACCTTACAAATACTTATTATTTGAATTCTGGACAAACACAGGAATAGGGTACTTATTTTCTGAGACAGGGTCTTGCTATGTATTCCAGGCTGGCCTCAAATTCACTTTGAGGCCCATGCTGGCCTAAAATCTGCAGGATCCTCTTGCCTCAGTCTCCTTAGTGTAAGTGTTGGGATTACAGGTGTGTACCACCATGCCTGGTTTAGGGTACTATTTTAAAGCTCTCAAGTTTCTAAAAATTACAGTTTAGGCAAGCCACCCGTCTTGCCCCTCTCTAGGATCTGGGAATGATGGACATCTATGTTAGACAGTGTATCCTTAACGTATTCAAAATTCTAGACATTCTAGATTGCAATTTTTATGACTTTTCTTAAACATGATCAGGAAGTGCCACACTGTTTCCCCTTTCTAGGGATGCTTCATTTTGCCTTCCCCTTCCAGTCTCTGCTAATATGGCAAGACTTGTTGATTTAAACCTCTTTAGTTGATATTGAAGTTCCTTGAGAATGTTAGGACCCAAGAACTACCTACAGTATATTATGGATAACACAGTTATGAATGAAAAAAATCTGACAGAAATATGAAAGATTGAGTGAAATTGTTTCATAGTTTTAATCCTCTTTTACTAGAGCTTGCTATTGAAAATTATAATTAAGTAAAACATTATGAGAAAAAACTAATTCTAGGTAAAACTACTCCCATAGGAAGCTTCTAAAAATTGGTTATATTTACAGCTGTTGTTTCTAGGCAAGCTCTCCTTTGAGCTCTCATACAATTCCATCCCCTTCCCCCCATTCTATGACATAAGCAGCTGTAGAACTTATGTTAGGAAATACAAGTGTTCAGGTGATGGAGCCCATTTGTTAGTGACAATCATTAAACTATCTGAAAATATTTTTTTCATGTTTGGATTAAGAAATTCTGATCTTTTTAATACACAACTATTTCACTTTTCCATTAAAAATAAAAGTTTTGGAAAAAAGAACCAAGTATTCAGTTTCTTGATTTTAAAGCATATAAAGGAGTGATAACTGATAGATTCAGCAACATGCAGGGAACCAATCTATTCTTTCCTGCAAAAAGACTAATTATAGTAAATCAAGGACACTGGAATTTTTAGTATCATCACTCAACTGTGTTCCTTTAAATATCTTCCACATCAAATTATTAACAGGTGATCCTTTTCCTTAGTACCAAACCAGTGATCTGGACAAACTGTGAAGCAGTTAAATATGGGAATTAGGTATAGTGGAAAGCTATTATTTCAACTCGACAGAGTTTGAGGCCTACATAAAATAATCATTTTCTTCCTTTAAACAAACCCAAATGGAAATCTGAACAGTTTGAAGCAATGGGACTAGTGAGAAAGTGGGGAAAATGGTTAATTTAAAAAGAAGGTCGAAAAGGTGCTAGGGAGGCCTTCGAGTGGACGATGGCTCATATCCAGCCGATCGCCAAATAAATTTCGTTCAGAGTCCTAGGGCTGAAAAGTACAAGTGGAAAAGGGCAAAAGTGATGTTTAAATGGTGGCCAGAACCCAGAATCTTACAGGTGAATTGTTTGGAGGAGCCAAGCCGGGACTCGGGGCCCTTTCCTACCTCAGCGGCGCCACGCTCACCTCACAGCCCTTCACCGCACAGCCACGCCCGGGCAACGCTCACTTCCGGTCTCTGGCGCCAGCAGGTGGCGCCTCCCACTTCCTGTGACGTGTAGGTGAGTTCCACCCTGGCATGGAGCCAGGAGGACCTTGGTTGAGAGTAGGTGGGGTCTCTTCCGCGTGTTCTCTACTCAGCCCCAGACCTACAGTCATTACTACTTCTCAGTCCCCCTTCTTGAGGGCGTTCTCCTCAGCACCCCAGGATGGGAGTGGGCGTGTGTGGGTGGAACTCAAGGGTCCTTCCCTGGGCTTTGTGGCGGCCATTTTAGGAAAGAATGAGAGTTTAGGAATGAGATCTGGTAGAAGTCAGGTGCTGTCTGGAAGGGAGCCTTATTTGTGGAATTTTTTTTTTTTTAATTTTTGTTAATAGATTTTGAGGGGACAGAAGAGGAATTAAGGAAATAGGCAGAACAGTGAAAAAACAGCCAAAAATCAAGGGCAGGACTTCTTCTTCTTTTTTTTTTTTTTTTGATGCTAGGATTTGAACTCAGGTCCTTGTGCTTGCAAGGCAGGTGGCAGAACCACTGAGCTAAATCCCTGGCCCCCTGTGTCTTTTAACAGTTACAGAATCTCAAAATTCAAGAGGGCACTAGTACCTGAGAATGGTTGGTAGGATGATTGATGAGCAAGTAGTGTTAAAAGGATTTTTAGGTTGAGAGGTCAAGTGGGTCCCAACTTCATTATAGAAAACCAAACATTGTGAGCCTTTGTTCTGAAAACTGGCATGCACACACAGTATAAACAGATTTTGGCCCCAAAGCTCACTAGGAAAACATATCAAAATGGATAAATGGTGGTTCATCCTCCTCCTCCTCTTCCTCTTCTATTATTGTTATTATTTTTCTTGAGACAAGGTCTCAACATGTAGCTCAGGCTGGCCTCGAACTTGTGGCAATCCTCCTGCCTCAGCCTCTCCAGTGCTGAGATTACAGGTGTGTGCCACCACATCCTGGATGAATGGTTAAATGGCTGTACAATATGTACCTAAAAAAAATGGTAGACACTTTAAAATCCTGTAAGGAAGGAATCAGTGGAGTCTGAAATTACCTAGAAAAGCATTATGGAGAAAAGGGATTTGTGAACTTTGAAGGGGCCTGAACAGAAAAAAGGAAGCTGTTGGAGCCGGGTGTGGTGGCACACGTCTATAATCCCAGCACACGGGAGGCTGAGGCAGGAGGATCACTGTGAGTTCGAGACCAGCCTGGGCTACATAGTGAATTCCAAGACAGTCTCAACTACATAGTGAGACCCTGTCTCAACCCTCTCCCCAAACAAAACAAACAAACAAAAAGGAAGCTGTTGGTAATACAGGTAAAAGGGGTGATAATATATTGAAAAACTAAGATGTAAAAATGATATGACAAAAAATTATGTTCTCTAGATTATATAGGCAGTCTGGGAGGTTATGCTGGGTGCTGAAAAATTGGAGTTTCTAGCATATTTCAGTGGTTAAAGCCTAAATGTGACCTAAGGGAACCTATCCTGACAGCAAAAACAGTAGCTTTAGTGAAAAGGATCTTGGGATTGGATGTTTTATTTTTACGTGGATAATTTATAAAAATCACAGCCCCTGCCCCCATGAGCAATGCTTCAGTACTTAGATTGAGGAGAGTGCTGTATAGCTTTCAGTTCAGATTAAGACCTCAAAAAGAAATAGATGTTGATGGAAGACAGGTTCAAGCCATTCTTGCAGGCCTTGTGCATGCATGTGTCTGTGTGGTGTGTGTGATTGTGTTGTACTGGATGGAGATTGAACCCAGGGTCTTCACACTGAGATACTTCCTTAGCTTCCTTTAAAAAAATTTTTTTTTATTTTTTATTTTTTGGTTTTTTTGAGACAGGGTCTCACTCTGTAGTTGAGACTGACCTGGAACTCACTATGTAGCTCAGGCTGGTCTCGAATTCACAGCGATCCTCCTGCCTCAGCCTCCTGAGTGATGGGATTACAGGCATGTACCACCATGCCTGGCTTTAAAATGTTTTATTTTGATACTGGGTCCCACTCAATCACTAAATTGTCCAGGCTGGGCTCAACTTTGAGATCTTCCGCCCTCACTCCTGGAAGAGTGCTAGAATTACAGGCATGCCCCACCATGGCTGGCTGGTCTAGTGATTCTTAATCGTGTCTGCACGTTAGTCACCTAAGAAACTCTGAAGACATGCTCGGCTGAGTTCCCATTCCAGACCAAGTAATCAGAAAGAGACAGGAATAGTTATTTTTTAAAAACATATCCAAGATGAGTCTAATGTGCAGCCAGGGTTGAGAAACACTGACCTAGACACTGTTCAGAATTTACAAAAGCTATTCTTTTACCTGAGTGGCGTGGGTGATTCATATGAAGAAGGAATATGCTGTAAAGTGTTTTTTTTTTCAAAGATAATTGCTAAGAATGAAAGCTTCATTGCAAGCTTAGCACAAAGCATTTTAGAAACATTTATTGTTTTGCAAATCAGCTTCAGATTGTTAGGAAATAATTTTAGTGAAATCCTAACCTCTGACTTTATCACATCATTCATGTTGAATTAGTAAGGCCACAGTGAGTTGAACCAAAATGTGAATTTTCACATTTCAAATGGCAGTAATCTGGTGCAAGTGTTGTCACTGTTGCCATGATGTATAGATGTTTTTTATTCAGATACCTTCAAATTGAAATTTCTGAGGAAGAAAGAACTAAGAGCTTGAGAGGAAGAAGATTAAGTCCTAATCCAGAATCCAAAATCAGACTTTGCTGAATTCAGAAATGTGTTCAGGTGACAGGATCTTCAACTGTTAAAGCTGTTCCATTTAGCACCAGTGAACAAGCCTACCAACTTACAGACAAAAATTAAAAATGCCTTTAAGTGGTGATTTTGAAATAAAAACACACCACACATTTATTCTTTTCAACCCCAAAGCATTCTGCTTTATCTGAGATCCCTCCTGAGCTTGCTTTCAGATGGGTTTTCCAGCCCAGGTTGATCATATTTGAAAAGGAAAAAAACAAGAGACTTAATCTTTTAAACACCATGGTTGGAGTTAGTGGAGATTAATACACCAAACTTAGTTCTGATAATTTCTGGGCTTATTTGTGCATATTCTAGTATTTATCCTTATAGATTTTTAATTATTAATTAAAAATTTAAAGTTTATGGATTAATGATTAAAAAGACAAATCTGTACTTTAGTGATTGAAAAAACTTTGTTAGGCTGGGTATGGTGGTACACTCTTGTAATCCCAGCTGCTCAGGAGACTGAGGCAGGAGACCAAAAGTTCAAGGTCAGCCTGGGAATTTAGTGAGACTTTATCTTAAAAAAAAAAAAAAGCTGAAGATGTAGCTCAGTGGTAGAGTGCTTGCACATCATACGCAAGCCCTAGGTTCAGTTGCCAGTATTGTAAAACAAACAACAAAAACATTCATCAGAAAATGAGTATTTTTAGACCTTTGGATTGAAGGAATTCCAGTACTACTTCAGATACATCAGAAAGTTTCAGTGTTTCAGAAAGCCTAATAAAATAAAAATTTTCCCATCAGAAGACTAAAATACTGATTTTGTTTCTGACTTGAATTTTATCAACTAAGTCCTGGTCCTTTCACTTATGATTTCTGACTGGTGGTTAAATGTATAATTAAAAATAGAAAATAGAAAAATTATTCTATAAACAGTTGCAAATAAAAATAAAAGGTTATGGGGAAATGTGATAGGTATTCTTAAGTGGTGAGAATATAGTTATTGGCAACTATTGTACAGAAGAGAGAAAAATTGGAATTAGATATAGTTGTTCAGGCATAGTATCAGGGAGAAACTAATGAAAATAAATTTATGTAGCCAGGCATGGTGGTGCATGCCTGTTATCCCAGCACTCGGGAGGCTGAGGCAGGAGGATTGCTGTGAGTTAGAAGAGTTAGAGACCAGCCTGGGCTATGTAGTGAGTTCCAGGTCAGTCTGAACTACATAATGAGACCCTGTCTCAAAAACCAAAAAGAAAATAAAAGAAATTTATGTTTAGAAAAGAGTTGCTAATGAGAGCATACTAAAAAAAAGCCAAGATTTAACTCTAGAAATTTAAGTTACAGGATAAGTAGGGGAAAAAAAGAGGTGATATTTTGTTTGTCCTAATAAGTAAATGTTGCATATCTCAGTAATCTACATTGTCTGTAATCATCACCAGTATGTGGTACTTAAGAAGAAATCCATTCTGTGTTTCCCCCCTGTTGTGGGTAGTTCTTTTCCCCAGAATTCAAGAAAATATAGCTTCTCACACATTCTTTTTTTTTTTTTTGGTACCAGGGATTGAACTCGGGTCCTTGTGCTTGCAAGGAAGGCCACCGAACCGCTGAGCTAAATCCCCAGCCCAACACGTTCTAGTGCTGGCATTTAACATGTAAAGTGTAAGCTGAACTTTGTTAACTGTTCTAGTATCAAACAGATAGGTAAATAAATGGGAATATTCTGTTTTAGGGTTTTTGAGAGTCTTGCTGTGTAGCCCAGGCTGGCCTTAAACTCTCTGAGGTGCTCCTGCCTCGGTTTACTAAGTGCTGGGATTATAGGCATGTGTCACCACGCCCAGCTTGGGAACTTTTTGAAGATTGTTGAATAGAAGGTAGCATGGCAGAATTATGCCAGAGAAACTTTATGTGCTAACAATTATGTAAAAGGCTACTATTGCACAGAACAGCTTTAAAACTCCAATACTACCCTTCTTTAGATATGCTATTTTAAGGAATATGTTTAAATAGAAGACTTGTTCTCTCTGTGAAACCTTGTAACCTCTACTTGGGATTAAATCCTTACTTTTCGTTTGGTTTTGGTTTTGGAGCTACCATTTACCTTCCCCTTTCCTAGCACTTTTTTAGTGCCTTGTACCAGTGGTTCCGAAAGTGTGCTCCCCATATTGGTAGCACGAGCAACATCTGGAGACTTGAATAAATGCAAATTCGTTGGCCCTAGTAAGGCCTGAATCAGAAACTCTGGAAGGTGAGAGGCCTTACAGTTTTTAAACCTTCCATGTGATTGTGTTATCCATTAAAGTTTGAGAATCCTTCCCTTATACTGTAATTTTTAACATTGTTCCCTCATAATGGACCATGTCACTATAGTTTGCTTTTTTAAACTGAGGTGAGATTGACAAATTGTGTATATTTAAGGTTTACAATCTGATGTTTTGATGTAAGTACACCTTGTGTAATAATTACCATAGTGAAGCTAATTATCAAAACTGGGACATAGTTTTTTTTTTTTTTTTTTTTTTTTTTGGTACCGGGGACTGAATTCAGGCCCTTGTGCTTTTGAGGCAGGTGGTGGAACCACTGAACTAAATCCCCAGCCCACATAGTTATTTCCTTTTTTAAAAAAAATTATTATTTTTATTTAAATTGAATTTATTGGTACATTCTAGGTAGACAGTACAGTTACATTCATTACTGGGATCTTGTACCTTTACGTGCCAGGTCTTGGTTCTCATTTTTTACCCTTGTCCCCACCCTCCCTTCCCCCTCTCCTCCCTTCCCCACCTTCAAACACTTTAATTCCATTTTTACATTTTCTCATATTTTTTTTCCTTTTCCCTTATTCCCTTTTCCCTATCCTTCTCACTGTCCCTACACCTTTGGTCCTTTTCTTCCTATTTCATATTTCTAATTGCCCTGTTAGGATCTTAATTATTTCCTTTTTTTCCCTCCACAGTTATCTTTTGTGTGTGGTAAGAATGATTAAGATCTATATAGCAAATTTCAGGTATACAATACATTGTTTGTTTTGTACTGGGGATCAAACTTGGGTCCTTGCACTTCCAAGGCAGGTGGTGGAACCACTGAGCTAAATCCCTGGCCCCATTGTTTGGTTTTTTGAGACAGGGTTTCTCTATGTGGTTCAGCCTGATCTTGAACTCACTATGTAGCACAGGCTGGCTTTATACTCAAAGTAATTCTCCTGCCTCAGCCTCCTGAGTGCAGGGATTACAGCATGTGACACTATACCCAGCTTACAAATATATTGTTATTAACTATAATTCCCATGATGTGCATTCATTCTCCAGAATTTGTTGATCTCAGGTGAGTACAGTGAACCCTCAAGTTACAACTGGCCTGACATACGAACAACTTGGGTTAATTAGGTTAATGGAAGATTCATTTGCCTCTTGTTATCTATAATGTGTAATCAGGTAAAACATCCAGATCTCAGGTGTGTTGACTTACAAAAAACTTGAGTTACAACCAGCCCTCAGGAACTGATTGACTTCAGTGTCCATTGTACTTTTAGACTTTGACCAATATCTTCCCACTTCCCCTGTGCTGCTATAGTTCTTAAATAGTGTTGCAAATTTCACAGATACTTGATTATTTGACTGGAGTACACAGATATATTTTGTCAAGTGCTGTAAACTAAGATATCCATCTATTTTATAAAAGAGTATGTGCAGGACGGGGATTTAGCTCAGTGGTGCTGCCACCTGCCTTGAAAGCACAAGGTCCCAAGTTAGATCCCTGGTACAAAAATAAACAAACAAACAAACAGAGTATGTGGGAAGAAGAGACTAAAAATTTGAGATTTTACTTTTTTTTGCACCACAGGTGCTTGAAAAGCCTGCTCTAAAAGGCCCAGAAAGGCTTGTCACTATTCCATGAAAATAATTTGCCTTAGTAGGACTTTCTGGAGAAGAGAAACCCATTACCAGGAGTTTTGAAAGGTTGATTTATTCTGATGGAAATATTTAGCCCAGAGTATTGAATCTCATTTTACCTAAGTAAGGCTTTCTAG
The DNA here is from genome assembly GCF_012274545.1 of Fukomys damarensis. Classification (NCBI taxonomy): domain Eukaryota; kingdom Metazoa; phylum Chordata; class Mammalia; order Rodentia; family Bathyergidae; genus Fukomys; species Fukomys damarensis. The sequence goes on from NW_022900927.1 coordinate 20,671,413, forward strand.
TATAGATTCTCTACATTTATCAGACTTGACTCTGAGCACAGGCTTATCACACAGTCAAGATCATATCTATCCTAAAGGATCTTATAGCTTAACAATAACAAAGCAGAATGAAAGTCAATAGCCTTCCTGTACATGAGTAACACACTCAGTGAGAGAAATTAGGGAAACAACATCTTTCACAATAGCATCTAAAAAATGAAATACTTAGGAATCAATTTAATGAAGTAAGTAAAAAGACCTTTCCACGTAAAACTATATTACTCTGAAAAAGGATTTCGAAAAGGATATCAGAAAATGGAAAGATATCCCTTGTTCTTGGGTAGGAAGAACCAATATGCAAATGGCCATATTTACAAAATTGTTATACAGATTTAATTCAATCCTGATCAAAATTCCAATGGCATATCTCATAGAATTAGAGAAATCAATCCTAAAATTCATTTGGAGCCAGAAGAGACCTACAATAGCAAAAGCAATTCTGGGCAACAAAGGCAAGGCAGGGGGCATCACAATCCCTGACCTAAAGTTATACCACAAAGCTACTGTGATAAAAAACAGAATAGTTCTGGCAAAAGAACAGAACTGAAGATCCATGGAACAGATTAGAAGATGCAGAAACAACTCCAGATGTACTTTGCCACCTAATCTTTGACAAGGGAGCCAAACCCCTTCACTGAAGAAAGATAGCCTCTTTTAATAAATGGTGCTGGAGAAACTGGCTTTCTACTTGCCAATGAGTAAAACTAAATTCATGAGCTGGGTGTGGTGGCACATGCCTGTAATCCTAGCACTCGGGAGGCTGAGGCAGGAGGATCGCTGTGAGTTTGAAACCAGCCTGGGCTACATAGTGAGTTCCAGGTCAGTCTCAACTACAGAGTGAGAACCTGTCTCAAAAACCAAAAAAACAAACCAAACCAAACAAAGTAAAACTAGATTCATATCATCACCATGCACTAAAGTAAAAATGAATCAAAGATCTAAATATTAAAATAGAAACACTAAATTGGTTGCAAGATAGAATAGGTAGAAATCTCAAAGACATTGGTGTAGGATAAGACTTCATGAACAAAAGCCCTGATCACCTAGGAAATATCACAAAGAATCAACAACTGGGATTTCATCTTATTAAAAGGCTTTTGCACAGTGAAAGAACCCATCAACAGAGTCAAGAGACAACCCACAATATGGGAAAATTTTTTCCCAGTTCTTCAAATTCTATACTATCTAAATTATATAAAGAACTAAAAAATATCAGACCACCCAAATTTAAAGACTCAATCTAAAAATGGAAATTTGAAATGAATAAATACTTCTGAGATGAAGAAGTAGACATGGAAAAAATATATGAAAAGATATTCAACATCAGTGGTCATTCAAGAAATGCAAATTACCCAATTTTTTTTTTTTTTTGTACCAGGGATCGAACTCGGATCCTTGCTCTTGCAAGGCAGGTGGTGGAACCACTGAGCTCAATCCCTGGCCCCAAGAGATTCAAATTAAGATCTGAGATTCCATCTCATTCCAGAAAGAATGGCTGTTATCAAGAAATTAACCAATAACATGGGGCTGGGGATTTAGCTCAGTGGTTCTGCTGCCTACCTCACAAGTGCAAGGTCCTGAGTTCAATCCCCAGTACCAACTGAATTATGTTTCCTGCCACACAGTTAAGATTTTCCTAAAGTTTAAAAAAGACTGGAAAATAAATCTTCAGTCTGTTGGCTCTTCAATCCACACTTCTCCATCAGTTTTTCTGCCTGTAGAGAGAAAGAAGATTGAGGTGATGTCATTTTGATATGAATGGTTTTATGAAGGACATAAGCTTGAGGTGTGTTCAGAGCATTTCAAATAGTCCTAGACAGCCTTTCCTCCCAAGTCTGATCGAATCCATCAGGACTTCCCCTGTCTCTGTTGTGTTTGTTTTTTACTAAATTTTATTTTATCCTATACTCCCCAACCCCTCTCCCCTCCATATGTAAAAAAGATTTGTTTCCACTTCCCTTATGTCTATTGTGAACAGAGGAGGGACTTAGAATAATAGTATTTGTTTAATTTTCTTAAAATTTTGTCTAAACTATATTAGTTTTTTTTTTTTTCTTGTACTAGGGGTTGAACCCATGGCCTTCATAGTGACCTATATCCTCAGGTCTTTTTTTTTTTTTTTTTGAGACAAGGTATCACTATGTATTGTAGTTCAGTCTGGCCTTGAACTCACTGTGTAGCCAAGGCTGCCCTTGAATTCCCAATGATCCTCTTGCTTCAACTCCTGAGTGCTGGGATCACAGGCATGTACCACCACATCAGCTTCCCAGGTCTTGTTAAGTCACTGAATTTCCCAGGCGGGGTTCAAACTTGTGATCCTCCTACCTCAGCCTCTCAGAGTGCTGGGAGTACAGGTGTGTGCTACCATGCCCAGCTATGCTAGTTTTAAAGTTATGTTACCTTTTATTGTTGTTAGGATGCTTAGCCATATCCTCTTTATTTCGGTCTCTTGAGTCACTGTAGGAGAGATCATAAGGGGAAAGTTAGTTGAAAACAAGGACTGGAGAATTAGTCTAGATAACTAGTTAGTTACAGGAGGTTAAATTATTTTGTCAAACATACTTGCCGTGTCAGAAAAGGGATTTTTTCTAATTTCTGTTTTGTACAGTATATTTATGCCTTATCCTTGGGTAATTCAGTTAATGGCTCTTAGAGCTCTTAAAAGTTCCTTTCAGGCTGTTTGGTTGGAGATCCTGACCTGGTTCTTTCTCTTTCATATATTAAGGAATTAGCCTTTTTTTTCTTTGAAAATCTTACACAGAATCCAGAATTTTATGTGTACAAGTTCTTTATGGAAATACAATCCCAAGTGGAGCCATTGAGAAGCAAAGGGAAGCACTCAGAGCCTGCCTCACAGATCTTTAGTAGTTGAAGCTTAGTTGTCTGCCATGCCTGTGCCCATTTCACTTTTAGAGCCCAGTTCTCCAATTTGACAATGAAAATACATTTTACCTTTCACAAACCAGCATTTTTGGAGTAAAAGTTTTAAGAATGAATGAAGAGTGATCCATGGTATCTAGAAAGAAGGAGAGGAGGAGTAGGTGACACAAGTACTAAGCATTTTATATCATTGCAGAGAAGACTAGCTGGCAGCAGGTGTTTGAGCCTTCCTTCGGCAGTTGTCCCTGGGAAGTGGCTGTTCTGCCAGGGACTACTTTCTCACTTCTGTCACGTTTAGATGTGATGACGTGACTAGTTTTGCCAATGAAATAGGAATGAAAGTATTTTCTTCTGGAGTGAGGCGCTTTCTTCATTCTCCTTTTGTGGCAGCTTTGAAAGCTAAATGTTTCTAGGTGACAGCAAGATGAAAAGAGTGTTTTTCCTTGAACAACTGTCACTCATCCAATACTTGAACTGGGATTTACACAAGAAAACTGTTGTGTTAAGTCACCATATTAACATGGTATGGAGGTTATATGTTATAGGGGCTAGCGTTGCTCTAACACACACACATCTTTATTTTGTGATGTTGGAGGTTGAACCTAGTTCTTCATGCATGCAAGACAAGCACTCTGAGCTACTCTCTAGCTCTGATTTAATATTAAGACTGACTGTGAGGCAGTCTTTTATAGTTGAAGATGTGTTTGAGAAGTAACTTGCCTTAAAGTGAGAGCAGACTGTTGACCCTAGATATGACTGAAAGCCAGAAATGTCTCCATTATAACATGCTGCATCATAGAGACAGGATATTACTTGAGATAAGTGATAAATCCCAAATTTTCAAGTTCCAGATGTGGGTAAGATCAGAATCTTTTTTTAAAAAACTCTACTGTATGTTAAACCCAGAGCATTTATACTCAGCTAATCCCCCAGGCTTTTAAAATTTTGATACAGGGTCTTGCTAAGTCACAGAGTTGCCCAAGCTGGGCTTGGGCTTGTGAGTCTCCTAACTCAGCCTCCCAGAGTACTGGGATCACAGGTGTGTGCCTCCATACTCAGCTGAATATCGGAATCTTTTAACTTATAAGTGAATTTAGATTTTAGCTAGGGCCTTTGTTACTGGGCTAACTCTCCAGAGACAGGTGAAATTCTTAGATTTACTAATTGGATTGCTTAGTGAAGAGTTTTGTGGGAAAAGTATCAAAATTTAATTATCCAGGGCTGTGTTTATTAGCAATGATTATGCTCACCTACGTTCCAGACAACTGCATCAGGAATCTGATTGGCAGAACTAGAAAGTTTTTCATTTAATTCCAAACTTGGAGAAATAAACTTGGGAAGATTAACTGGTTCTGCAATAAAACACCAGGAATTATAAGAGTAGAAATTTCCTTTGTATATTACTCTTCTGTTAAGGCTTCCATAGTTATGAGGTGTGGTATAGGGAATAATAGAGTTTAATGTGGCTTACCTGCCACCAAAGTAAAAAACTTACCATCATCTATAGCATTTCTGTAGACACAGTTAGCCTCATGTTCCTTGAGCCTTTCGATTGGAACCACATGACAAGCATTATATTTGCAGTTAGCCATCCTTTTAGCTATGTTTGGATTTTTCTAGAAAGAAAAAGTTCTTGTTAGATTTTGCTTGTATTCTACCCTCAACTAATTTCTGGAAATACTGAAGAAATATATTTCAACATTAAGAACTTCCAGGTGCTACATATGATCACAAGCTTTTGTTAACTTTTACTCTTTATATTTTGAGCTCATTTTTTCCCCTCTAGGGATTTGTAGGTCTTATCAGAAAAACTAACCTTTTTGCATGATGCCAGGTGGTACTGTAACCTGCTGGCTGGCATCCTGTGGGTTGGGTTATAAGGACATATTTTTAAGGCTTCTGGCTCCATGAGGCCTAAAGAGCAGAAACCATGGGTTGGCAAATAAAAGATTGACATTTGAGATATGGCAGTCTTGACATAGGCCTATTTTCTATTTTTGAAAGAAAAGTGGAATGAAATATATAGGTATCTCGTTGGCAAATAAAAGATTGACATTTGAGATATGGCAGTCTTGACATAGGCCTATTTTCTATTTTTGAAAGAAAAGTGGAATGAAATATATAGGTATCTCAAATTTTACCTATAAAGTTTTGAATTAGTAAAGCAACAGCCTAGCCAGTTAAACAATAGAGGAAATTCACTTCTTCCATACCTTGAAAGACCAAAATTTAATTTTTGTACACATCTTATAGGTTGTGTTAAATAGTTGTGTGGCTCTTCAATAGAGTATCACAGACTTGGGATGAAATGCAGTACTTAACACTGAAAACCTGAATTTTGGAGAAAACAAGGCTGGTGTAGCAGATTCCTTTACTGCTCAGTATTGGTACCTTTCCTCCCTTCTCCAGCTTAGTTAAATTAATCTCTTTGGCAGGGAAAGATGCTCATTATCATATAGGTCAGCACAGCCACCTTTGGAGGAGAATGAGCAGTAGTACAATGTTCACATTCAGGCCACTTTGTAGTTACTTAAGAACATCAGCCTGAAATCTCTAAGGTTGTACATATTAATACATAGAGACTCATAGAAGTGAACTAAAAATACAACATCTCAAATCTGCTACATTTTACTGCCAATAGGAGGCCTACTTTTTCCTATGACTAGCTGTCTTTAGCAATCCTAGCAGACATTACTTTCAAGAGACTTCTAAGTTTCCAGGCAACAGCTACAGCTGAGATTTCTGCAAAGGAGAGATGTATAGTTTAATGGGGGTGGGGTGGCGAGGAGATCAAGGCAGACTGGCATAAGTAGGAAGGATAGAAAAGTGCCCTAGAATAGCCCATTTCAATTCTGCCTTGTATCATGCCTAGGGCATAGACAAAGGGCACAGAGCTAGACTGTTAAATGTCAGATTTTCCTGAGGGCATTTTGGTAATTAAATCCATGGATTAGACTCAGGTAGCTTTTAGGAACATGAGTGTAGTTCTTTAAAGCTTTCACTACATGTGAATGAACAGCTTGGAGCCATGAATACTTATTATAAAGTGAATTTGCTTTTTTCGGAAAATAAAGGCCTCAATATAATCCAATATTGTATACAGTTACTCTTAGGTTCTGAAAGATAATGAAAAAGGTGCTATGATACCCAAATATAGTTTTCAGAACCCCAAAGCCTTATTTCAGCTAACAGCCTAGAAAAACATGAGTCTTGACCAGAATGGTAAGGCTAGTCTTAACAAAGACTGCTTCAGAATAGGCAGTGACAACTGGTGACATTGGATTGTTCACCTAATTGATGATGATGATGATGATGATGATTTTGAGTTGGGTCTAGCTAAATTGCCCAGGCTGTCCTTAAATTAACAACTCTCCCTTGTCAGCATCCTGGGCAGCTGAGATTACAGGTGCACACCATCACACGCAGATTCACCTAGTTATTGATAGATGATATCCCAATGTAGGGAGGCCAAGACTGATGGAGATCATTTTTTTTTTTTTTTTTTTGGTACCGGACTTGAACTCGGGTCCTTGTGCTTGCAAGGCGGGCCACCGAACCGCTGAGCTAAATCCCTGGCCGGAGATCATGTGTTTTAACACAGGTTCGTTTTGGCAAGACTATTCCAGGCTTGATGCCTTCTTGACACGTAAACCTAGCCTAAATGATCTTGAGACCTACCTTATCTCAAAATAGTGTCTCTCAAGATTCTCGAGGGAACTGTCCATGGAGGAGAATACAGTCCTTCTGTCTGGCAAACAAGGGGATCAGATGAGGTGTTTGAGATGAGAGAAACCGCAGTATCTTTCAGGAAATGATGGGAATCAACATGCTGTTCAAGCCTTCTGTTAATTCCTTTCCTCCCACCATAATGTCTGTAGTTTAGGGAAGTCTTAGGGAAGTGACTCTCAGTCTTGCTGTGCATTAAGAATCACTGAGTAGTTTTAAAGTACAGATGCTTTGGTGTCACTCTAAAACAATTGGATGAGAATCGCAAGAGTGAGGGCCAGGGGTTTGGCTCAGTAGTCCTGCTGCCTCCCTTGCAAACTCAAGGGCCTGAGTTCACTCCCCAGTACTGGAAGAAAAAAAAAAAATCTCAAGAGTATAGTCAGGCTGAGTGTGGCTTGAGTATGGCTTTAAAGAGGCTCCGCACAGGATTGTGATTTGCAGCTGGGTTTTGCTGTAGGTAAATTAAATGCCTTTAGGAGGGCTCCCCCAGTTCACAAGAGGAACTGCTGAACAGTCTTCCCAATAAGATTTCTCTGAAGACTACCAGTTGGCATGATTAGTCCCATCTTTAAACCTGGCCTTGGGCGGGGGATTTAGCTCAGCGGTTCGGTGGCCTGCCTTGCAAGCGCAAGGACCTGAGTTCAATCCCCAGTACCAAAAAAAAACAAAAACCCCCCAAACCCTGGCCTTTTGAATTTACAGAGTACCAAATAGAATTCCACAAAAAGTGACATAAAAAGCTCACTATAGGGCTGGAGATTTAGCTCAGTGGCGCCAGTGCCCGCCTGGCAAGCACAAGGTCCTGAGTTTGAATGCTGGTTCTGCAAAAAAAAAAAAAAGCTCACTATATACATTCCTAACCTAATGTACTAGGCCTTGAGGCCAGTGTTTACATTTGTTCAACTATTTTTATCACTTCTGCTATTGTATGAGGGATCATCAACATAAATAGATTAGGCAACCAACTCAGGATGATGGAAAGCCTATAGTTGTAAAGATAAAATGTGTTCGAATAATATTAGTATTGTTTGAGGTAATACACACTGAAATGTCTGGTATATAGTAAATAACTATGTTACTGTTTTGCATGTACTGATCCATTTTATATACAGAGTAGCCCCATAGTAACTCCCAGATAGGAGTTATTATTAATATCATCTCCATTTTACAGGGAGGGAAATTCTGTCAGCTGGTAAGTCATAGAGGCAGAATGTGAACTCAAACTACCTGACTCTAGAACCTGGACTCTTAGCCTCCAAGGCATAAGGCTTCACTCACTGTACTTAACTATGTTTAAACCCAATCCTGACTGATACCAAAATGTGAACTTTCCCTACATACCAAGTACAGAAGAACAAATATTTCCAGGCTGCAGCAGTCTCTCACTTCAGTAGGCAAGGGAGTATAATAATGAAATGGGCAAGTAAAGAGAAAATCTGATTTAAAGGTAAAATAAACCAAGTGCTGTAAGAGTTCAGCAAGGGCTGGACTCGGGTGTATTGAGCTAGATCCTGAAGACTGAATAGAGTTTGGTCAGAGGGAAACAATGTGTGAAGGCAGAAAGGAGCACGGCACATTCACAGTAGGTGGAGTACACAGTCCCGGCTAGGTTGGGGAGTCCGTATTAAGGGACTGCAGAAGACAAGATTGGCTTGAGATGGAGACTCTTCAATCAAATTCGGGGATGAGAATGAGGAATACAAGTTCAAGAACCAAGAGGACAATACTCACTCTGAGAAGGTTGGTGTTGTTTTGGTTCTCAGCTGCCCAAATTTTGACCTCTTTTACAACCTTCTCTTTATCCTCCTCCATCAAGGTAAAAGACCAATAGGAATCACACAAATCTCTTTAGCAGATCCCAGGATTCTTTGATAACAGCAGGTGATTCAGATTTTCAGAACCAATGTAGCATTATTCCAGTGTCGTAGCTTTTTAGGGACACAATCCAGAAAATAAATTGGAGATAGATTCTCTTTTCAAAAATCATCTCGCTTAGAGATGTTTGAAATGTAACATTTTAAGCGTTGGCATCTTTTTTTTTTTTTTAAAACATTCTTTTGGGAGCAAACACATTCCTTAGATAATGCTAATCAGTTCTGACTCTTTCCCTATTTCCCTAATCACCAGGATTTATTGGAACCTGTAAGAGGTCTGGATATTGAGGAATGGGAATAACTGAAAAGCAAAGAAAAAGTATTGGAAAAGATGTGGCTGCAAAGATGACTCTGATTTAGAATTTTTCCTAGGGCCTTTTTTCTTTGGCTATGTATTGTAAAAGAAACAAAATGAGTTGAAATTTTCTTGAGTTCAAGGTTAAGGTTTGGCTCAAATGGCAAGAATATTTCAGTGTGGCCAGGGATTTAGCTCAGTGGTTCCACATCTGTGGTACTTGCATCGCAAGTGCAAGGGCTCGAGTTCGATTCCTGGTACAAAAAAAAAAAAAAAGGCTATTGCCAGGCGCCAGGCGTGGTAGCACATGCCTGTAATCCCAGTACTTGGGAGGCTGAGGCAAGAGGATTGCTGTGAGTTCAAGACCAACCTGGGCTACATAGTGAGTTCTAGTTCAGTCTCAACTACATAGTGAGACCCTGTCTCAAAAAAAAAAAAAGAGTATTTTAGTGTGGAATTTATTCAGTCTTCTAAGATTTAAGGGTCATTATTAATTTCCTCTTACTAATCTTGATTATTTGGTTCTTTTTCATGGAGCTTATTTCTCAATTTGGTCATAATGACTCAAAAATAAGCCAGTGTATTTATTAAGTGGCAGATGTATTCAAGAGGTGTTCTAGCTGGGTGTTTTTCAACATGTGTCCCCTGGAACATTTGTAACAAAACCTCTGAAGGTACTCAGAAATGCAGATTTCTAGGCCTCTACAGAATTACCTATCTGAATCTCAGAGGACAGGGATTGATCTCAGTTTTTTTTTTGGCACTGGGGATTGAACTCAGGTCTTTGTGCTTGCGAGGCAGGCGGCAGAACCACTGAGCTAAATTCCTGGCCCCTGATCTCAGTTTTTAAGCACCTAAAGTACTATTATACTAGAGCAGTTGTTCTCAAACTGGAAGTGCATTGGAATTACCTGGAGGGCTTATCAGAGTGTAGACCCAGCTCAGAGTTTTGGATTCAGTAGGTCTGGGATGGGGCCAGAGAATTTTCATGCCTAACACATTTCCAGGTAATATGATGCTGCTTGACCACACTTTGAGAATCACTGTACTAGAGCCTTGTGAAGGATATTAGGAACAATTCCTGTCATTAGGACCATATGTAGTACTTGAATAAGATCTATCTAAAAAAATATAAGGACTAACACACATATGTATATTTTGGCAATTTACAATATAATATTTGACATTGGATGGGTTAGACGGGATTTGATCTGCCTTCTAAAAGATGACAAGGCCTAAGGTTCAGTAGACAATCATACATTCTTGATAGAGACATAAAAGGGGGAAAGTGTAGAATGTATGGGGGTGAGGTGGTAGACAACTTGCTGGTGTGGTGTAGAACTTTGTCCAGGACACTTGTGGTGGGCTTTGGCCAAAAAGATTGGTGCCACACCATAAAGAGCCTCGAAAGCCTGTCCCTTATCCCTGCCACCACCCAACTCTCAGCCTTACCGAAATGCCCAGAAAGAGGAAGTCTCCTCTGCTGAGTATGCAAGAGGAAGCACAGGAGGCTGTAAGGGCCTGTGAGCCACAGTGACTGCTCTCACCCATGAGCCAATTGCAGAGGCAACAGGAAGACCAGCGCACCAACCAGGCTGGATTCCTCCACCCGGAAGGTGTCACCACCCAAGCTGAGAGTGTTTGGGGAGAGCAGGCATTACTGTTCGGGTGCTCCTCTCTCTTGGTGATCATCATGTCTTTGACCTCTGCTTACCAGCATAAATTAGCAGAGAAGCTCACTATCCTGAATGATCGAGGTCAGGGGGTTCTCATCCGTATGTACAACATCAAGAAGGTAAGTTGGACCAAGGGGACCGGTACTAATCATTACACTGTAACTAGGCAGGGAAACCCGAGCCTGGCAGGTCCAGAAGTTAGACTCCCTCCACTTTTCCACTGCTTCTACTGGCCTTGAGTTATTTGCTCAGATTGTGTAGGCCAGGCAGTTTGGGAGGCAGGGGAAATCTTCTTTTTAGGGGCTTCCTTTTCTAGGTCTGATTCTCATTCTAGGGAGAGCACTTGCTTTCTGCTGGGCCTGAGAGTTAGGGGTGGGGTGGCAGGGAGAATAATTGTTATTTGGAGAAAGGTTTAGAATTCTGGATCTTAAATATTGCTGATCCTCTACACTCTTGAGGAAATCTAAAGTTGAGTCTCTGCAAAAACTTTTTCATGGAAGCAATTTCCTTAAAGGAAAAAGATACTTAGGGTTTTAAAAGTTAGGTGCCTTTTGAGGCACTTTATCTTAGGCAACTCATCCTCAGTTTGTATGTGTTGTTTAGGATGGAAACTGTGAAACTGGGAGAAGCTGGTGGGCTAGGGGCTGGGCAAGTCACAGAAAGTAAAGAGATAAAGACAGATAATTGTGGGACATTCCTGGAAGAGAAAATAAGAGATTTGAGGGGAGAGAACTTCTGTGCATTTTGTAATAAAACAAATCATGAGGAGCATAGATTTTCTGTGTCTGTGTCTCCAATAAATGCCCTTTGGGATAAGATATTTATATAATGGACGGTGTTTCACACAAATTCTAACTTCTGAGCAGCCACTTTCTCACTACTTCCGGCTTCAGTTCAGAGACAGGGAAACTGCTTCCTCTTTGTGCTAGGGCCAAGCAGATGTTAAGCTTTACCCAGCAAGACAAGATTTCCAGGTGGTTAGTTAGCTCTTAGTTGGCTTAATGTCCTGGGACTTGTTCCTGACCTACAATCATGCAGTTATAATTAATTCCCAGATTGCCTTTCCTAAGGGAGACTGAGAGTGAATGATGTAGGAAGAACTACATTTCTGAGGGGCAGGAGAAAGGATTGAAATATAGTATGATTTTCTATGCAGACTTGTTCAGACCCCAAGTCCAAGCCACCTTTCTTACTGGAAAAGTCTATGGAATCATCTGTCAAGTACATCAACAAGAAATTTCCCAACCTAGATGTCCGAAACAGCACGGTGAGAATTCAGTCCTTCTTATCTCTGAAATAACTATGCTTGAATGGCTCACTTTCTGTCCTCTAACTACTGCTTTTCTATTTTAGCAGGGGATGGGGTAGCCTTCTTTCAGTTTTCCTAGACTCAGGTGCAGGTTTCAGGTTGGAATGCAGATTTAGGTCTTGAGAACTCTGAGATAAGATGAGAGTCTCTCAAGGTAAGCTAGAGTAAAGCATTGCCCCTTCCTCCCTTGCAGGATTCATGAGAACACTGTGCTTGTAGAGGAAGATAGCTCATCAACCCAGCAGCATGAAAATATTTTATTGTCCTTCCTGTTTCCTACTCACTGTTTCCACACTATTTGTCTTAGAATTATGTATCTACTGGAATATCCCTTACTTTTTCTTTATTAAATGTTAGTCCTAGATTTCCTTCTTTCTTTTTCTTTTTGGTACCAGGGATCAACTCAGGACTTTGTGCTTACAAGTCAGGTGTGGTGCCACTGAGCTAAATCCCCAGCCCAGCCTTAGATTTCTTACCTATCTACCAGTAGCATCTTCTCATTCTGCTTCTTTTTGCTTTGATATAAATAGTATGCCTCTTCAACTGAAAGGAACCGTGAAATTTTCTCTATTTTAGATTTATCTAGTTAGAATTACCTGCAACTATACTGCTAGTCTCTCAGTTTAAAGAGAATATTGGAGAAGCTGTATCTCCTCTGCCAGTTTATTTCAATCCACTAAGAATGATCAGGTATTATCCCTGTTCTTGAGTTATTTTGATTAATTGTTTTTTTATTTAGCATTTTTTGGTTTGGTTTTGTGTTTCTTTCAGCAACACTTAGGACCTGTACATCGAGAAAAAGCTGAGATAATCAGATTCCTCACCAACTACTACCAGTCATTTGTGGATGTCATGGAATTTCGGGTGAGCTGTTTCTAGCCCAAGTTCCCAACATAGTGTTTTCTTTCAGAAGTGATTCTTTCTTTAGTAGATGTTCACTTATATGAGCATCTTTTTTTTAAAAAAAAATGGTACTGGAGATCAAACTCAGGACCTTGTGCTTGCAAGGCGGTGCTGAAACCACTGAGTTAAATCCCCAGCCCTAAAAATATCTAAGTTGTAATGAAAGCAAGTTACAGAATAGTATGTGATATA
>NW_022900927.1:20684326-20686427 GCF_012274545.1 Fukomys damarensis
AATTATTGGTGCTGTAGATTGAGTCTGGGACCTCACCACTGAGCTACACCTCAGCCCATTTTATTTTATTTTGAGGCAAGTTCTCATTGAGTTGTCCAGCTTATCTTTAATTTGCAATCCTCCTGCCTCAGTCTCTCAAGGAGCTAGAATTATAGGAGTGTGCCTATATAGGATTGTTTTTATCAGTACATTTTAGATATACATAGTGATAACATTCACCATAGGGAATTTTTTTTTTTTTTTTGAGACACGGTCTCACTATATAGTTGAGACTGACCTGGAACTTCACTATGTAGCCCAGGCTGGTCTTGAACTCACAGAGATCCTCCTGCCTCAGCTTCCCAAGTACTGGGATTACAGGCATGTGCCACCACGCCTGACTCACCACAGGGAATTTGTACCTGTACATGGTACAGTATATCTTTCTTCTTTTTTTCCCCATTCCCCTCCCCTCCCTTCAACGCCACTTTCCCTCCTTATTTACAAAAGCTTTGTTTCCATTTTTCCTTCTAGTCTCTTTTCTTCTGTCTTCCTTCCTTTCTCCTTTCCCCTTTCCTTATTCCCCTTGTCATTTGAATATTTTCTTTCTATTTTCCAATATCTATTATACATTTTGGTCCTTATTTCACACTTTTGTTTTCTTGCACAGAGACACAAACAATGCAGTTTTTTTTTTTTTTTTTTTTTTTTGTGATACCAGGGATTGAACTCAGGACCCTGCACTTGCAAGACAGGTGGCAGCACTGCTGAGCTAAATCCCTGGCCCAACAATACAGGCTTTAAACATGTTTGTCCTTTTTTTTTGGTACTGGGGATCAAACTTGTGTCCTTGCGTTTGCAAGGTAGGTGGTGGAACCACTGAGCTAAATCCCTGGCCCTTGGTTGATTTTTTGATAGCAGTCATTCTTTCTGGAGTGAGATGGAATCTCAGCATTGTTTTAATTTGCATCTCTTGAATGACCAGTGATAGTGAACATTTTTTCATATATTTATTTGCTTTTTCTACTTCTGTATCTGAGAAATGTCTATTCATTTCAGATGCCCATTTTTGGATTGGGTCTTTAAATTTGGGGGTTCTGTTTTTGAGTTCTTTATATATTCTAGATAGTAGATAGTAGCTGTTCTGAAGAAAAGCTGGTAAAAATTTTTTCCACATTGTGGGTTGTCTCTTCACTCTGTTGGTAGTTTCTTTTGCTGTGCAAAAACTTTTTAATAAAATAAGGTTCCAGTGGTTGGTTTTTTGTGATAGTTCCCACGTGACCGAGGTTTTGTTCATAAAGTCCTTTCCTATGCCACTGTCTTTAAGAGTTCTACCTAACATATCTTCCAGCAGATTTAGTGTTTCTGTTTCGATATTAGATCTCTGATCCATTTCAGTTTTAGTTTAGTGCATGGTGAAAGATACGGGTCTAGCTTTAGTCTTTAGCAAGTTGAAACCCAGTACCACCCAGTAATCTTTCTTCCAGTGAAGGTATTTGGCTCCTTTATCAAAGATAAGGTGACTGAATGTATCTGGAGTTGTTTCTGCATCTTCTAATCTGTTCCATGGATCTTCAGGTCTGTTCTTTTGCCAGTACCATTCTGTTTTTATCGCAGTAGCTTTGTGGTATAATTTTAGGTCAGGGATTGTGATGCTCCCTGCCTTGCCTTTGTTGCCCAGAATTGCTTTTGCTGTTGTAGATCTCTTCTGGTTCCAAATGAATTTTAGGATTGTTTTCTCTAATTCTATGAGATATACTGTTGGAATTTTGATCGGGATTGCATTAAATCTATATAACAGTTTTGAAAATATGGCCATTTGCATATTGGTTCTTCCTACCAAAGAAGAAGGGATATTTTTCCATTTTATAATATCCTCTTTGATCTCTTTTTTCAGAGTGCTGTAGTTTTCAAAATAGAGGTTTTTTACTTCCTTTATTAATTGATTCCTAGGTATATCTTTTTTTAGATGCTATTATAAAAGGTGTTGTTTCCCCAGTTCCTCTCTCAGTGAGTCTGTTATTCATGTACAAGAAGGCTATTGATTTTTGAGTGTTGACCTTGTATCCAGCTACTTTATTGAATTTGGTTATTAAGTCTACAAGTTTGATTTTTTTTTTTT
>NW_022900927.1:20686468-20734512 GCF_012274545.1 Fukomys damarensis
TTTTTTTTTTTTTTTTTTTTTTTTTGGTACCGGGGACTGAACTCGGGTCCTTGCGCTTTCAAGGCAGGCCACCGAACCGCTGAGCTAAATCCCTGGCCCCTTAAATCTACAAGTTTATTGGAGTTTTTGGGGTCTTCTATATAGAGTATCATGTCATCTGCAAATAATGACAATTTAACGTCTTTCTTTCCTGTCCTTATTCCTTTTCTTTCTCTTGTCTAGTCTCCCTGGCTAATGTTTCCAGAACTAAATCGAAAAAGAGTGGTGATAGTGGCCATCCTTGTCTTGTTCCTGATTTTAGTGTGAAAGATAGCAGTTTTTGCCTGTTTAGTGTGATGTTGACTGCTGGTTTGTCATAGATGGCTATTATCAGATTGAAATAAAGACCATCTATTCTGATTTTCTGTCAGGTTTTTGTCATGAGTGGGTGTTGGACTTTGTTAAATGCTTTTTCTGCATCTATAGACATGATCATATGGTTTTTGTCCTTGGCTCTGTTAATATTGCATATTTCATTTATTGATTTATGTAATTTATGTATGTTGAATCATCCCTGCATCCCTGGGATGAATCCCACTTGGTCAGGGTATATAATCTTGACAATCTTCTGCATTCTTTTTGCCAGTATCTTTTTTTTTTTTTTTTTTTTTTTTTTTGATACTGGGGATTGAACTCGGGACCTTGTTCTTGTGAGGCAGGTGGTGGCACCATTGAGCTAAATCCCCATCCCCTTGTTTGCCAGTATCTTACTGAGGATTTTTTCATCTGTGTTCATTAGGGAGATGGTCTGTAGTTCTCTTTTTTTTGGCTGGGTTCTTCTCTGCTTTTGGAATCAAGGTAATGTTTGCTTCCAGGAATCTGGGTACTTTTCTTCCCTTTCACTTTCATTAAAGAGTTTGAGGAGTAGTGGCATTGAGGTCTTCTCTAAATTTCGTGTAGAATTCAGCAGTAAAGCCATCAGGACCTGAGCTTTTCTTTGTTAGTAGGTTTTATTGTTGTTATTGTTGTTTTTTGTTTTTTGTCTTTTTGAGACAAGGTCTCACTTTGTAGTTCAGGCTGGCCTCGAACTCTTGGGAATCCCCTTGCCTCTGTCTCCCAAGGGTTGGGAGTACAGGCGTGTGCCACCACACCTGGCTTGTTAAGTTTTTAATTACATTTTCAATTTCATTGACCGATATTGTGTTGTTTAGAATTTTTATATCATTTTGGTTTGGCTTTGGCAATTCGTATGTATCTAGGAAACTTCATTTCTTGTTTTCTTTCTTATTACAATACAGGTTCTTGAAGTAGGTATTGATGATCCTCTGGATTTATACAGGATCTTTTGTAATTTCACTGTTTTCATTCCTAACTGAATGGATTTGATACTTCTGTTTCCTTTTTTTGATAAGGTTGGTTAAGGATTTGTCAATTTTATTTAATCTTTCAAAGAACCAAGTCTTGGATTCTTTTTTTTTGGGGGGTATAATTCTCCTAGTCTTCATTGCATTAATTTCTGCTCTAATCTTTATTATTTCCCCTCTTGTATAAGGTTTGAGATTATCTTGCTTTTCTTTTCCTAGAAGCTTGGAGTTCAGCATTAGATTGTTTGTTTGAGCTCGCTCTGTTTCCTTAATATGGGCATTCGCTGCTATGAATTTCCCTTGTAGGACTGCTTTCATTGTATCCCATAAATTCTGGTATGTTGTACTGGCATTATCATTTAATTGTAGAAACTGTCTGATTTCTTCTTTAATTTCATCTGTGACCCATTGGTTGTTCTGGAGGGTGTTATTTAGTTTCCATATGTTTATGAAGCTTTTGTGGTTTCTTTTGCTATTGATCTCTAATTTCATTGTACTATGATCTGAAAATATGCATGGGATAATTTCAGTTCCTTTGCATTTACTTAAGCATATTTTGTGAGCTAGCATGTGGTCTGTTTTGGAGAACATCCTGTGAACAGCTGAGAAGAATGTGTATTCTGATGTTGTGGGGTAGAACACTCTATAGATATCTATTAAGTCCATTTCTTCAAGAGTTTGGTTCAGTTCTAGTATTTCATTGTTGGTTTTTGTCTAGTTGATCTGTCTATTTGTAACAGTGGGGTATTGAAGCCCTGTATAACACACAATTTTAATAGTGCTTATTTGCTTTTTCCTGTCTGGATAGTATTTGTTTTTTATAGTTGGGTGCACTGGTATTTGGTGCATATTTATGATTGTCATCTTTCTCTTGGATTGTTCCTTTTACTAGGATGTAGTGACCTTCTTTGTCTCTTTTTGTCTTGACTTGAAATCCACTTCGTCTGCAAATAGTATAGCTACCTTTCCTTTTTCCGGGTTCTTGTCACTTGGAATATTGTTTTCCATCCTTTGACTTTCATTCTGTGAATTCTTTCTGAATTAAGTGTGTTTCTTATATGCAGCATATTGTTGGATCTTGTTTCTTCTTTTTTTTTTTTTGAGTTTATTGGTACATTTTAGGTATACAGTACAGTTACACTCACTATTGGGATCTTGTACCTTTACATGACAGGTCTTGGTTCTCATTTTTTCACCTTGTCCCTGCCCTCCCTTGGATCTTGCTTCTTGATTCATTCTGCCAGTCTGTTTCTTTTGATTGGTGAATTGCGACCATTGACATTAATGAGTATAACTGATATGCATTGAGTTATCATTGGAAGACTTTCCTTCCTTTTTAAGGTTGAATAATCTTCCTTTTTTTTTTTTTTTTTTTTTTTTTTTATTTTTTTTGTACCAGATATCCAACTCAGGATTTTATGCTTGTGAGGCAGGTGGCAGAACCACTGAGCTAAATCCCTGGCCCATATTCTTCCTTTGTATTGTTGTGCTACTTTTGCTGATCTGTTTATCTGTGGTGTGGGTAGCTGCTACATTTTAGCTGTTTGAATAATGCTATGAACATTGGTTGTTCAAGTATCTCTTTAATACTTTGCTTTTTAGGGGCTGGGGATTTAGCTCAGCGGTTCCAGGGCCGCCTCACAAACACTTTGCTTTTTAATTCTTTTGGGAGTAAAGTCAAGACATGGGATTGCTGGATTATGTGGTAATTCTGTCTTTAACTTTTGGAGGAATTTCCATAGGGGTTGTATCATATTAATATTCCACCAACAGTGCACAAGGTATATAATTTCTTTATATTCTTGTTAATTGTGTGTGTATGTGTGTGCGCGCGCGTGTGTGTATGCATGTGGCATGTGCTGGGAATCAAATGTAGAATCTTACATTTATTAGGCATGAATATTACAACTAAGCAACATCTGCAGCCTTGTTTTAGACTAATTTTATTTCCTTAATAATTAGTGTGTCAAACATCTTTTTTTTTTCCTTTTCCTGGTACCAGGGATCAAACTCAGAACCTTGCACTTTTGAAGCAGGTGTGGCACCACTGAGCTAAATTCCCAGCCCCTTTTCATGTTCTTATTGGCCACTTATATTTCTTTGGAGAAATATCTATTTCAAGTCCTTTACCTATTTTTAAATTGATTTTGTTATGTTGTATAGCTTATATAGAAAACTACTAAAACTCAACATTTTTGAATTAAAATTTTTTTATTGTGTACCTTTGTAATATAGAATAACATGATTCATTTTGGTATATTGATATAAGCACATAGCACATTTTAACTGTTTCCATCCTCATTACCTACTTTTCCCTTTCCTCTCCTCCTCAATGTAAAAATTTAAAAGCATTTCCCTCAACATTTTATTACAAACTTACTAAAAATTTCATGAGTTGTAGAAGTTAATCTTTTCTAATTTGAAAATCTGGAATCTGAAATGGTCCAAAATCTAAAATCTTGAACACTGCTATGACATCACAAGTGGAAAATTCTACTTTTGACCTTATTTGACCTCATTCTACCATTGCCTTGTAGTAGTTAAAATAGAGGTACACTAAAAATATTGTATAAACTTACTTTTAGGCTGTATGTATGAGGTATATAAAAATGCATTTTGGTTTTTGACCTGGGTCTCATTTCCAAGATATATATATACATGCAAATATTCCCAAACCTGAAGAAAAATCTGAAATATGAAAGACTTTTGGTTCCAAGCATTTTGGATAAGGGACACTCAGCCTGTTGAAGAGCATTGTTCTACTCTCCTCCTGAGTTTCCTAATTGTTAGTATTTTGCCATATTTGCTTATCCCTTTTTTTTCTGACTTAGTTGCTGATGTCATGACATTTTCTTCCCAAAATATTTTAGCATACATCTGCTAAGGACAAGAATACTTTCTTACATAATCTTAATGCAATTATTGTCCTGAGGAAATATAATACTGCTACAGTGTTATTGGCTAATAATACATAGCCCATTTTACAATTCTCAGTTGTCTCAAGGATTGTATGTTGGATTTAGTTATTTCTGTTTAGTCTTTTACCTAGAATAACTAAGTATGGCTTTTGTTTGTCTTTCCTGATACTGACCTTTTTGGCAGAGTCCATGGTAGTTATTTTTCAAAGCATCTCTGAATTTGGATTTGTCTTGCTAAAAGTTTTTGGTAGCAATATTATATGGGTGATATTTTACTTGAAATTTGAACAATAAGGATGTACTATTTTTGAAAATATAAAAATCATTAAAGTTATTTAGTATGTTTTTGAAAGGCAAATTGATGACTGAACATGATGATGCATGCCTTTAATCTCAGGATGCTGAGACAGGAGAATTCAAAGTGTGAGGTCTGAGCTAGGGATGTAGTTCAGTGGTAGAGCACTTGCATACCAAGCACAAGGCCCTGGGTTCAATCCCCAGTACCCACACTCCAAAACAATACAAAACATCCCCAAGCAAATAATATGCTTCAGAAGTCTTAAAAATTAATGAAGTAATTCTGTGTCTAGAAATTTATCTTAAGGAACCAGTCAATTGGAAATGCAAAGATGAATGCGCATGTCTTTAATCTCACTACTTGAGATACTGAGGTAGGAAAAATTTCTACTTTGATGCTAGCCTGGTCTGCATAGCGCAACCTTTTTCCAGAAAAAATTTATACGTATACACACACACACACACACACACACACACGCACACATATATATGTATGTATATATGAATTGTGTCCCCTTCTGATTCTTGTCTTTAAAGTATAAGAGCTGTGTAGTGGCATTGGTTGTGTGAGAGGCTGAAAGTGAACCTAGCTCTTTCCCATAGGACTGGGTTGCAAATTAGAGCTGTAGAAAGGCATTCCTAGCAAATGAGGCAGCTTAGACCTAGACAGAGGTGTGAAAGTCATGTGCCATATAGGGATCATCATAGGATCTAGGTTCAAATTCTGGTACTTTACTAGCTCTCTAATCTTGGGCAAGTTTCTTCAGTATTCCTAGCCTTGATTTCTCCATCTGTTAATTTAGACAAGGGCTTTTGGGAAGATAAATGGGAAACATTTTTTCCTACACATTTTAACATACTTTGACAAATCTGTGTGTTACCATCACAAAGTACAGAAAATTTCCATCACTCTGAAAGGTTTGCTTGGCCTTTTTCCTTCCTAGTCAATCTGTATCCTTCTTTATTCTTGCTCCTAGGTATCCACTGATCTGATTTCTGGAGGAGAATAGACTTTTTCTAGAACTTCAAGTAAATGGAATCTAATCAGTGCTTATTACTTTGTATCTGGCTTCTTATAGGTAGCATTTATTAGATACTTACATTTATCCACTAGTGATTCAGTACTTACTTTTGCTGAGAACTATTCCATTGTATTAATACAATTTGTTTATCTCCTCACCTGTTGATGGAGATTTTAGTTGTTTCCAGTTTGGGGCCATTATGAATAAGTTGCTAGAAACATTCAAGTACAAATGTTTGTGGGGACATATTTTTCATTTCATTTGGATAAATCAGCTAGAAATTGAACTGCTGAACCATATGGTGAGTATGCTTAACTTTTGTTTTTTCTCTTCTTAGGTTGTCATAATTGTACATATTTATGGGATACAGTGTGATAATTTGATACATGCATACAGTTTTAGTGATCAAATCAGGATAACTAATATTTCCATTATTTCTTTGTGCTGGAAACATTTGAACTCTTCTTTCTTTCTTACTTTCTTTTCTTTTCTTTTTTTTTTACTGTACCAGGCATTGAACTCAGGACCTTGTGCTTGTGAGGCAGGTGCAGTGCCCCTGAGCTAAATCCCCAGCCCTCTTCTAGTTCTTTATAAAAGAGAATGTTTAATTTTATAAGAAGCTGCCAAACTTTTTTCAAAACTGTTCCATTTTACTCTGTGAGGAATGGGACATAGGGGTGATAAAATGAGAGAGAGTGTGTGTAATAGTAGCGGACCCATGGGCAGTTGGCAGGGTAACCTGACGGGGACCACTTATGACTCCATAGGGGAGAAACTTTCTTCCTTTTTTTAAACAATGCCTCCCTAAGGGAATAGGCCCTTTCCTTCAAATTCTAGTAATATATATCCCTTTCTTTTTATTCTTTATTTACACTCATCTTAAATTCTACCCCCAGGATCATGTATATGAACTTCTCAACACGATTGATGCCTGCCAGTGTCATTTTGATATCGTAAGATCCTTTGCAATTTTCTTCTACCATAGAATAGAATTAAGAAAAGGCCAGCTCTTGGTTGGGGCAGTGTGGTGTGGGATGGGACTGGAAGAATGGCCATTTCATTTGTTCCTTCTGAGAACCGTGATTCTTTTGTAGAGTGCTGAAGTTACCATGTACTTACATGTGAAGCAGATAAGCAGTATGATTTAATTAATACAAAAATTAAAAATCTTTTACTGTATCTCTTCTGACCTCCAAATGCTACCTTACTTCCTGGCCTTCTTGTATCTCAAGCCCATGTTTAGCCTGAAGTTTGCTTCTATTTTTCTTCTGAATTTTTCATTTTGTTAGTCCCTTCTTTTATGTGGACCTGGTCAGAGTCTATTTTAGCACTGTCTGGAATGGTTGAGGAAATAAGAAGATCCAGACTACTTGGCTGTGCTGTCCTTGGGCGTTGTATTTTCCTTTAGAATCTCAACTTTGACTTCACTCGGAGTTACCTGGACTTGATCGTGACTTACACCTCTGTTATTTTGCTGCTGTCGCGAGTTGAGGATCGACGGGTACTCATTGGCATGTACAACTGTGCCCACGAAATGCTGCATGGGCACAGGTAAGTTTAAGAGGTGGCAAAGAGCCTCATACATGGAGCTGTAAAGTAGGGGTAGGTACCGAAGAAATAGATGCCATGGCTTCCTCTATGAGTATATACAATCTACATCAGGACCCTGGGAAGATAAGGTATTTTTTAGATATAGTTAACTCTTGAGTATCTGTCAGTGGATTATTCAGTTTGTATTATCTCTTATCATTTTTAATCTGGACTGGCTTCTAATCTGCTTTTTAGATTATTAGAAAAGGGAAAGACAATTCTTTTTAGTATTAGTAGAAATATCAATAAGGCCAAGCCTTTGGAAATAGGTAATGTATGATAATATATTTGAAGAGAAATATAAATGAATTTTGGATTATCTGCAATTCTGTTCTTCCTTCATTAGTTAAAAAAGGAGCATTATGGGCTGAAAATTGAAGACCAGAGGAATTAGAGTGGGATATGGCAGGTCGTTCTATGTGTAATATACATTCCCCGTGTCTACATGGGTACCTTGGCACATGCCTTTCCCATTAGCTTTGAATATTTATGTACCATTTTGGGAATATTTATGTACCATTTTGAGTTGCATGCATATTGCTTGATTTCTAAGTAACGGACACAAATTTATCAAGTACTTATTATGTATCCGCCTCCCCCTTTTTTTGGTATCGGGGATCAAACTCAGGACCTTGAGCTTGCGAGGCAGGCAGTGGCATCACTGAGCTAAATCCCCAGTCCATCCAACCCTATTTTGCTTAAAAGAGAGAAACTTCCATGGGTCCATCTCACGTTGTGTAGTTCTATTTAACTGTAGCTTAGTATACATGCGTGGGGGCTGGGTACTAGTACATGTAATTCACAGTTTAGTGTGTCTGTCTTTGGAGCTAGTGGGGGGTGCCAGTGTATGCATATGTCTGTGTCTTTTATACAAATATATCCATTTACATCAGGGTTAAGGCCTGTAACTCCTCTCTGCTCTGCTTTCTTTCAGTGACCCCAGTTTTGCTCGTTTGGGTCAGATGGTTTTAGAATATGATCACCCTCTGAAGAAGCTGACAGAAGAGTTTGGGCCTCACACAAAGGCAAGGTCACTGAGGGAGTGGAGAATTTTTCAGGCAGGAGTATTTGTTTCCATTTTTTGAATTAAGGATTCATTTTCCTTTTCCCACAGGCAGTGAGTGGAGCCCTTCTCTCTTTGCATTTCCTCTTTGTCCGGAGGAACCAGGGGGCTGAGCAGTGGCGCAGTGCCCAGCTTCTCAGTCTCATCAGCACTCCCCCAGCCATGATTAACCCTGCTCACTCAGACACAGTGAGTTCCCTTTTCCTTCTGTTTACCAAGGCCATCTCCACAGAAGGTGCCTCTTTCAGGAAATGTCAGCCCTAAGAATCTAGCCCTCATAGAACATTGCCTCTAGATCAATCACTTCTTATAGCTAAAAAGTCATGATTAAGTTGCAGCCTCTGCTTGGGCCAGGATTAATATGTGCCTGCTCATAAAAGGAATTCAGTAGATATTTTTAGGATGAATGAACAAACGGATGAAACTCAGTCATTAGTCGCTAGTAGGAACTTGCGCTTAGCATTCAATTAAAATGTTTTTGCTCAGCTACTATGGGCCCAAAGTCCTTCCCTCAAAGAACTTACAGTCTAAGTTGGGTGTAGTGGCACATGCCTGTAATTCCAGCTCTAGGGAGGCTGAGGCAGGAGGATTGCTGTGAATTTGAGGCCAGCCTGGGCTACATAGTGAGTTCAAGGCCAGCCTGAGCTACATGTGAGACCCTGTCTCAAAAATGTAAAACAAAACAAAACTTACAGTCTAGTAGAGAAGATTTTGTCATAAAAACATAACTGATGGTAAGCTCCAAATGAATAATTTATGCTTATGATGTATAGTTTATGTGGTAAGAGGATCTAAGGGAGGGAGAGAAGAAGGTTTTGAATCTTGTTATTAAAATTATCTGAACTGTTGAAGAGAGGTTAAACCTTTTGTTTTGTGTTGACTTCCACCCTCAGCTCCTTTTCCTTTTTTCAATTGTCCTTTTTTTCCTTAGTCTGCTTCAAGGGCCTCCCTTCCACTATTGGCAGGTTCGCCAGCTATTGGTTTATCCATGTGCCTTAACCTGGTTTGTAAAAACAGCGTGTGTGTGTGTGTGTGTGTGTGTGTGTGTGTGTGTGTGTGTGTGTGTGTTTTTTGGTGCTCTGGATTGACTCAAAGGCTTTGCACATGCTCGGCAGGTATTCGACACTTGAGCTTTGTCTGTAGTCCAAAAAGTTGGTACTCAGCTTCTAGACTGATTTTTCTCCAGGAGAAGAGTAGGTTAAACAACTGCATGACCATTTCTTCCTCTCTTCTCGCAGATGGCTTGTGAGTATCTGTCTGTGGAAGTGATGGAGCGCTGGATTATCAGTGAGTCCGTGGGATTAGGTGGGGACAGATGTAGCAGCACCTTACCTGGGGAGCAAATTCTAACAGCCTTGCTCTGCACTCTCCACCCACCTGCAGTCGGGTTTCTTCTCTGTCATGGGTGCCTCAACGCCAACAGCCAGTGCCAGAAGCTGTGGAAGCTGTGTCTGCAGGGCTCCCTGTACATCACTCTCATCCGGGAAGATGTACTGCAGGTGCACAAGGTTACCGAGGACCTGTTTAGCAGTTTGAAAGGGTGAGAGGCATAAGAACCAAACTGATATTTTGGGGCTCTTAGTCCCATTTTTAGTCTCTGTGAGTGTTCCATGTATGGGTGGGAAGAGTTAATTCTAACCATGGAAGAAATACTTATCAAATACTATTTGCTATTTGCTGAAATAGTTATGAAGTACCTATTATTTCAGGGATACAATTTTTGGTAAGGTAACATAGAAGTTAAAAGCTTGGACTCTGAAACCAGACTGCCTGGGTTTGAACTCAAGCCCTACCATTTACTAGCTGTGTGACTTTAAGCAAGTTACTGAGTTTCTCTGTGCCATTGGGGTCAATTTCCTCACCTATAAAATGTGAATAGTTGTGCCTCCCCTATGACTGACCTCACAAGGTTATAAATAATGAAAGAGTTATATGTAAAACATGTAGAAAAGATCCTGGAACATTAAGCATACTGTGCTTGTTAAATAAAAGATATGATCTATCCCTTCTCAGCCTTTTGGCTAAGATCAAGTGTAAATAAAAGATATGATCTCTGTTTCTGAGGAGTTTACAAATTGGTAGAAAATAGTCAAACTGTTGTACAGGGTAAGGAATTGTGGCATATAAACACAAAGTGCTGTGGACACATTTAGGACACTTAAACTGGATCTAGCAGGATCCTGAAAAACCTGGAGACAGGTAGACCTAAGAGTTAAGCCATTGAAAAGTATGTGTGTGGTGGAGAGAAAGGCATGGGAGTTATGTAAAGTAGAGAAAGGTGTTCTAGGCAGAGAACTATCAAGATTTTTTTTTTGTACGGGGATCAAACTGCGCTTGCAAGCCAGGCGGTGGCACCACTGAGCTAAATCCCCGGCCCACTACCAAGATTTTTGAGGCCAGGGAGAACGTGTATGCAAATGCTAAGACTCTCATGTGGTTCAGTGTGTTGACTGCTCATGAAGAACATGCGGAGTGAGAAGAACAAGCAACAAACTGCAGGACACATTGCTATTTAAGAGCCAGGCAGAAACAGAGAAACCAACGAGGGACATTGATAAAAAAGAGGGAAAACAGAAGCCCAGGGAAGAATGCATTCCAGGAAGGAAGACCTGGTTATCTATGTTTTTAGATGATGTTAAGAGCGAATAAAATGAGGATTGGAAAAAGTTCATTGGATTTGGCCATACAGATCATCTTAGTGCTCACCTTATAAATAACTTCAGTTGAGTGGTGCGGTTCTAGGAAGGGTTGCATTGGGTTTAGAGCAAATGGGAGATGAGGAATTCAAGACTGTGAAGAGAAGAGTAGAGAGCTATGATGAGGAGGTGTGGGGTTAAGAAAGGGGTTCAATTACCTATATTATTTTTAGCGGCCAAGATAATATCCAGAAATGAGAAAAACACAAACTAAAAATTGGCTACAATCTCACCTCCCTGAATAGTTTGATGTCCATCCTCCAGATGCTTGTGTATATGTGTGCATGTATACAGACTCATACATAAACATACAAAGATATGCATATATTTTCAACCTTAAATGAGTAATTTTTAAAAAGCAATGGGTTTACATTCTATTTATGCCTAGAGTTCACTTATTTTTCTTACCACATTTTGGATATCTTTGAATATCAGTCTGTAAAGACTTACTCTTTCTAGTAGTTGAAAATATTCCATTTTGTGGTTGTAACGTAATTTATTTGCTCAATCCCATTGATGGGTATTTGAACTGTTTCCCTTTTTAAATCATTATAAACAAATGGTACAACAAAAATCCTTAGACATATATCTTTCTTTTTGGTATTGAACTAATGACCTTGTGCTTGTGAGGCAGGCATAGTGCCACTGAGCTAAATCCCCAGCCCCACATTTCAAATTTTAATAGCTTTTATAAAATTGTCCTCTGAACAAATTGTATTATCAATAGTCTATATGAATACTGATTGCTCTACAACTATACAGTATTATTAGAAAAGATTACCTAAAGAGGAAAAAATATAAAAATAAAAAGAACAAAGAAATAACAAAAATAAAGTTAAAAAAATCATTGCCATCCAGATTAGTGGTACATACCTCTAATCCTAGCACTCTGAGAGGCTGAGGCAATATGATCACAAATTCAAGGTTGGCATAGACAACTTAGTGACTTAACAAGAACTTGTCTCAAAAAATAAAAAAAGGTCTGGATTGTAGTTCAGTGCAAAGGCCTTGGGTTCAATCCCAAATTTGGGATTGCAAAAGAAAAACAAATCATTGCTAGAGGTAAGAGCCAATAAATCTAAGATTAATAATTAAAAATCACAGAGGGTGGATTTGGGTGTATGTGAAAAATTTTTCTAATGCTTTTTAAAAAAAATTTTTTTATTTTTTTGGTACCACTGATCGAACTCAGGACCTTATGCTTGTGAAGCAGTCAGTGGAACCACTGAGCTAAATTCCCAGCCCATTTTTTTTTTTGATTACCACTTTTTTTTTTTCTGGTACTGGGGATCAAACTCAGGATCTTTTGCTTGCCAGGCAGGTGCAGTGCTACTGAGCTATGAGGTGCAATGCCTTAATTACCACTTTTAAGGAATGAAAGAGATATTTGAAGATTGTGTAGTTCCTTGTTACTAAGATCAGCAACTAATACATATAATTAATAGTTTAGGGAGTTTTTTTACATAAACGATTTATTTTGATCTTTATAATTCACGTGTAAGTAATAATATTTTTTAATGAGAAAATGGGAGGCTCAGTCTCAATGTCCCTCAGTTAATAAGAGGTGGAATTATGAATTTTTTGGACCTGTAATCCTGTCTCTTTCCTTTGTATTCTGTAAAGTTTGAAATAATTAGCCATCAGGAATAATGTAGAGTTGAGTCCTGATTTAATTAAGATAATTTCAACTCTAAACTCTCTGTGATTTGTCCTAAATTCAGTAAGGGAGTGGTTTGGAGAAGGGACATGAGAGATTTTGAAGTCCCATTAATGTGGTGGCCAAAGTGATCCAGTAAAAGACACTGATATAGAACACAGCAGAGTCTCTCGTACTACTGGGATTCCAAGAATAGGTCACAAGTTGAAAGAAAGAGATATGGCCAAATATTACAGATAAACCATAAACAATGAAAAGTGTTTCATTTGGTGATTCAGAAGTTCATACTGACCTCCAAGAGAGAAATTCGTTAAGTGTCAAAGGCCTTGTGGGATTCAAAGGTCACCGAGAGGGGAGGAAGGCAAAAGGGAGTTTCTTTGGAGGAGTTTGGTGGCGTGGGAAAGTGGGCAGCAGTTCAGGGGATTGTCAGGGTCAAGTGAGAGGATTCTTAGGAGGGAAGCTTTGAACTTATTTGTTGGGAGAAGAGAATAAGCTAACAGGGAGGGAGAGATTAAAGCAGTAAAGGGATAACCAGTGAAGTTAAATTTCAAGAGGAAGTGGGTGGGAAAGCAACCCAGGGACCCAGGGTGCCACTGGATGAGAGCTGGGTCTGTGTAATATTTGTGCAGTGCTTCTTTGATCCTACTCAGACCTGGAAAAGGGCTTTGACGTGAAGGTGTGAATGTAGGAGCAGAGAACAAGAGAAGTGTAGCTCAGCTTTGCCATTAAAGCCCTATGTGACCTTGGGCAGTTATTATTTTGGGCAGTTTGCTAGTATTTTCTTTATCTACAAAATAAAAAGATAGAACAGAATGATCTATATATGAATGAAGCTCTGTAAACCCTTTATTAATGAACTAGGGGGAGAAGTATGTATGGAAAGGTCCTGCTGCTGAGGGCTGCCTGTATTTCCCCAGGTAGTAGGCTGCAGTTTTTGAGGATGAGAACAGGGCCCTAGATGGTATTGCTGTCAACCCTGCTGTGCTTGTCAATCTTCAGGTATGGCAAGCGTGTGGCAGATATCAAGGAGAGTAAGGAATATATGATTGCCAACAGGTAAATGTGGGGAATGGGATCTGGGAGAAGGGATGAACTAGGAATCTCTCCTGACTTGCTCTTACCCAAGCCACCATGAGTTTCCCTATAGACCTATTTCTTCAACCTCAGAATCTGCTGTTGGCCAACAGGTTCTTGCACTTTCTTTCCAAAGCTAACATTGGCCCTGAACCTTCTTCCTGCCTGTTACCCCTTCCTAAACACAGCTCTCTTCTGGTCTGCATGTGGAGTATTTAAGAGGATGGGGCAGGCAATATTCATTATTTTCCATTTGCCTTCCTCAGTGGCCAGTTTCACTGTCAACGGCGGCAGTTTCTGCGGATGGCTGTGAAGGAGCTGGAGACCGTGTTAATGGATGAGCCAGGACTACTGGGTCCTAAGGCAAGACTCAAATGTTGGGAGGGATCATGACTAATGATAAGGGCCTCAGTGAGGGAGGGACTTGGCCTTCTTTTGTGTTTTTGTCTTGTGATCTATTTGTATGAGTTTATGCTGATTTCTTGAATCTTGAAGTACTCATTGTATATCTGTTTATTTGGCAATGTTATAGTATGTCCTGTATTATAGCTATGTGTGCACTTGTCCTATCTTCTGTGTGAGAGTGAATTAGTTGATGGCAGAGCTTGCTTTTTTATTTTTATGTATTTATTTATTTTGGTTTTTGAGACAGGGTCTCACTATGTACTTGAGACTGACCTGGAACTCACTAGTAGCCCAGGCTGGTCTTGAATCCACAGCAATCCTCCTGCCTCAGCCTCCTGAGTGCTGGGATTACAGGTGTGTGCCACCATGCCTGGCGCTTTTTAATTTTAAACCATACAAATTCTGAGTAAATATTTCTAAAATTTAATTTGGTGGGGCAGGGAGGTACTGACTGTGAACGGATGGTAACACACGGGCATGTCTGAATCTCTGTCGCGTGCTTGAGGTGTTTTGTGGGTCTGTGTGTTTATCCCTGGACACTGTTGATATGACTACATGACTGTGTCCATGTGCAGATTATCCTGGTATTTTCCTCTGTGCTTTGAAGTCCATTGATAAAGTTGAATATTCTAATAGCCCCTGTCTTCTCCTTAGGCCCTTTTTGCTTTCATGGCCTTGTCCTTCATTCGTGATGAAGTCACCTGGCTGGTTCGCCATACAGAAAATGTCACCAAGACAAAGACACCTGAAGACTATGCTGACTCGTTAGTACTTGACATGGTTAAAAACCTTACCTGTAGATGCACTGGGAAAAGGGGCCAAGTGACCTCAGAAAGCCTCAATTTGTGCCCTGTAATCACTGGCTGTCTCATTCATATTTCTAGTCTCATGCCTCTTCTGTTCTCATCCTCACCTTCACAGGAGCATTGCTGAGCTACTTTTCTTGCTGGAAGAGATCAGGGCTCTGGTGCGAAGACACATCAAAGTGGTACAGCAATACCACCTTCAGTACTTGGCCAGATTTGATGCTCTTGTGCTCAGTGACATCATTCAGGTGTGTTTAATTGATTATACTTTGGAAATTTCAGGGTGACCTCTGGTCATTTTCTTCTCAAAGCCATGTTGACTGAATCTCATGCTTTGTAGACTGGGTACCAAAAAGACTGATTTCTTCCTCTTTATTTGTTAAAAGAATAAACCATGGGTAATTTTAGCAGTCTTTCCCCCGCTAAGTGATAGTACATAGAAATAGGAGAGAAAAATAAAGACAATTTGAATGTTAACATGGCAGGGATCACAGGAAGTTCCCCCTCTCTCATGCTTGGCTCCTGCTTTTGGCACCTAGCATTTCTTCCTACCTATGTACACTTACTGAGCTGTGGTCCTAGTTTCTGTCCTGGCAGAACCTGATCCCACTGACAGCAACTCCAACCTCTCTTTAGAACCTGTCTGTGTGTCCAGAGGAGGAGTCTGTCATCATGTCCTCATTTGTCAGTACCCTCTCCTCGTTGAATCTCAAACAAGGTAACTGAAGGGAGGTCGGGGAGGCAGGGCATATGTGAGGGTCAGTTGTTTTTTCTAAAGGTACTGGTCTTTGAGGCAGGGTATAGAACATGATGACTTTGAAGATGACCTACCATTCTGCAGTTAGACACTAGGATGCTGCTTTATTGTTCCCTTTCATACTTGCTTCTGTTTTTCTTGCAGTTGATAGTGGAGAGAAATTTGAATTCTCTGGATTGAGGCTGGACTGGTTCCGTCTTCAGGTAATGGTCTGTTTCTGTTAGTGGCCCTGTTGTCAGATTCTTCCTCTCCTATATCCCTTCTCTTTTTATTTCCTGAGCTCTGCTTTGTGACGCGTGAACCTTGAGAAGTGATGACTGGATAAGACACACCTAGGACAAACCCCAGTGCTAAGGCAGGGGTGCTGATTCATTCACCTTGTTTTCCCTGCCTTCTTCCCGCCATCACTGTCAGGCATACACCAGCGTAGCCAAGGCCCCCCTTCACCTGCATGAGAACCCTGACCTGGCCAAGGTGATGAATCTCATTGTCTTTCACTCCCAAATGCTGGACTCAGTAGAGAAAGTGCTGGTGGAGACTTCTGACCTGTCTACTTTCTGGTATGTCCTGGTCTGGGCATCTTATCAATTTATTGTGATCTTTTTCCTGGCATTCATGTTCTACTGTAATTTTCCTAGAAATCTTATTTTTTCACTCTCTTAAAGCATATATTTGATGCCAGAACTCACCCATGGCAGCTTCTACCAGTAATCCTTAGGAATGGGATTGAGGATTGTGCTGTATTTGTCCTTGAGAGGAAAGCTACTTGAACTGGGGATTTAGCTCAGTGGCATTGCGCCTGCCTGGCAAGCACAAAGTCCTGAGTTTGATCTCTGGTACCAAAAAGAAAAGCTATTTGGACTTTACACAATTTTCCCTTCGCTAGGCTAGTTCATCGATATGTCTTCTAGTCTTTTCTCATCTTCATTGTTTTCTTTGGAAACTTCAGCTTTTTTTAAAAAAAGCTCTTGGGACTTTGATTTAAAAGAAGCATGAGAAACTTGGAAATTTAAGCTGGAGAATAGGGCCTTTGGAAAATAAACATTTGCTTTGTTGTCCATAGGTAACACCCAACAGTTATTAGGTGCTACTTTTTTAATATAATTGTATTATTGGAAGGATTGCACAACAAAACAAAATACAGTATGTAATTTCTGTTCTCTGAAATCAATATAAATGGGAGGTATAATACCCATACATTAAAAGAACATCAACTCAATGGTTACAAATGTAAGAAAATGCAAAGAGAGTGCATGAAATTGAGAGGATATAGGATTGAGGAAAAATCAGTCTCAGGGAGGCTTTTTTGGAGCCTGTGTGTCAAACTTTGGGAGAAATATGAATTTAGAGGTTCTTTTTCTTTTTGCTTTTTGAGACAGGGTCTTACTATGTTGATTCAGGCTGGCCTCGAACTCGTAGTGATCCTCTGGCCTTAACGTGTGCACTACCATGCCCAGCCAGAATTTTTTTTTTTTTTTTTTTGGTGCTGAGGATTGAACCCTAGGCCTTGTGCATGGTAGACAAGCATTATACTACTGAGTATTTACCCAGTGCTGCATTTAGGATTCCTAAATTAGGAAAAAAGGCCCAAATCATGCAACAGTTTTGAGGGAGTACCAAATTTTGTGCAGGGGAATGGAAGAAGATAAACTGCCCTGGGGTTTATTATAAAAGTCTGAAAGGGTTACGTTTCTGTGGTTCCCTTCTCTCTCATGGGTAGGTAAATTAGGAAGTAGTGAATTTTAATAAATATTTATTGAAAGAATGACTATTTTGTCTCCACGTCAAAGGGCCTAGCTCCTACATCTGGTTTTAAGTCCCTTCCCCTTTCTCTGCAGCTTTCATCTCCGCACCTTTGAGAAGATGTTTGCTATGACCCTGGAGGAACCCACCATGTTGCGTTATGCCATTGCTTTTCCCCTCATCTGTGCCCATTTTGTCCACTGCACTCATGAGATGTGCCCAGAGGAGGTGGGTATCCTGAACTCCAAGCCCTGGTGTCTTTCTAGTCATCTCTTGTCCTTATTCTCCAAAACAAAACCCCAGGGATTGGTTTTGGTCCTAAGAGGAATATAAGCATTGGTTTGTGACATGAGCGCCTTAAGATCTCAGTTGATGTCGAGTTGTCTTCTCTCCCTGGACCTCAGTTTCTTCTTCTGTAGAAGTGGGTGGCACAGGCAAGGGGACTTGAGCAGTATGATAAGGAAGCAGTAGTGGTCCTGGTGATAACAGCTGCTCCCTTTGTCTTCCCCTTAGTACCCTCATCTGAAGAACCATGGTCTTCACCATTGCAATTCCTTCCTGGAAGAGTTGGCCAAGCAGACCAGCAACTGTGTCCTGGAGATCTGTGCTGAACAGCGAAACCTGAGTGAGCAGGTAGGCTCAGGCTGCTCTTTGTCTCCTGCTCCCAGTTCCTTCTCTCTCCACCTTTGTTTTCCTCTCAGATGTCAAGTTTTCTACCTCTTCCTCCAGCAGGGTGATGAGGGCTTTTATGTGCAGGCACTTATAGCCAGATTCCTTTCTTAGTGTAGTCTCTTCTGCCCTTACTCCCTTAGGACCACAGAGAGGTGTCTAAAAATATTCCCATTTAAACAGTTGCGCTCTAGTGTAATTGGTGTCCCATTTGAAGAGTTCTGGGAGATGAGTTAATTTTCCAATTTACTCTCCTCCTATCTGCCCTGCATACACATGCTTAGGGCAGTGGCCCCAGATCCCGTTTTGTCTCACCCTTCTGTTTGTCTGCTCCCTAAGCTGCACTATCTGAATATCCTCAGGCTGCTTTTTTGCCTTTGTCTTCTGGTCTTTCCCTTCCCCGCCTTTGACTGACTCACAGCACCTGGTCATGATTAGCTCAACCTAAATTTCAGACAACTTGAAAATGAGGAAGTAGTTTGGCTGTTGCCCTGGAGTCTTAGATTTCCCAGACTTTCCACACTTCCTGGGTTTGAGTTAGGCTTTGTATCAAATTTGGTAGAAAGGGAGCTGATGTGTGTGCAGTGTGACATATCTACACATTTACATGATTACTTAACCCTTCATTTTCTCATGTAAAGTGAGGATAGGAATATTTTCTTCACAGGGGTGTGTATCATAAAGATTAAATTAGAGTACATGGAATATTTGGCATATGGCACTCAATACATATTAGCTCTTATTTTTTGTAACTTTTTTTTTTCTTTTTTGTGGTACCAGGGATCGAACTCTGGACCTTGTGCTTGCAAGGCAGGCGGCAGAACCACTGATCCAAATCCTCAGTCCCATTTTTTTTTCCTTGGAGACAGGATCTTGCTTTGCAGTGCGGGCTGGCTTTGAACTCATAGTGATCTTCCTGCCTCAGCCTTCTGAGTGAGTGCTGGGATTACAGATATGCACCACGGTGCTCAGCTAAATGTTAGTTCAAGTACCCTTATGCTAGATGTTTGGGGTAGGAACAATTCTTGCACTGTGGAATGTTCCATTTCAAAAAGGGAATATAAATACATGTTTGAAAGACATGTAAATAATTACTACAAGGAAGATATGCAAGTGAGTATACTTACAATATATTTATCACTCAAGAATATTAAGTACAAGTACCAGCTCCCCGCAATGTATTGCACATATGTACTAATAATTTTTTTAAGTTAGAAAATGAATATTGACCATATGCAAGGGACACAGATGAAGAGATCTGCTCATTGTGTAGCAGGAATGACTAAACCATGCTGTGAGTAATTATTTTCACAGCACCAGAACTTTCACAACCAAATGAGTATTGGCCCTCCGGAGACAACATTTTGGGTAAATCATTAGTGATATCACTATGACTAATACAGTTACATTTGGGGGGACTGCTTTCAGAATTTACCACAGACATTTTTGCATTATATCAGGGCTGCTACGCCTTTGTCCATCAAGATGAATTTGATTTCTTGGGAACACCCAGAGTTTGGATTTAAAACAAGGAAGTGTGAATCCTGGCTCTCTGGGCGACTGAGATGGGAGGATTGCAAGTTTGAGCTCAGCCTGGGCAATTTAGGGGCTTAGTGAGACTCTATGAAAACAAAAACAAACAAACAACAAAACAAAACAAAAAATACAAACAAACCCAAAGACAGTGCTAGGGATATAGGTTGACAGAAGGCCCCAGATTAGGTATAACCCCCCTCCAAGGGTGACTGTAAAGTAACAAAACTAGTTTTCTTATGTAGCTTTTCTGCTGATCTAAAAGTGATTCTTGCTGAGGGGTTTCCAGACATGCTCTGAATGTGTGTTAAACCTGGAATCAATGGAAAGAATTCCAAGGTAATTCCCTAAAGATGACACCTGGATATCCGATTTTATCTTCTATTTTCTATATGGTTAACTAGAGATGAAAAGAGATGCCTAACTGATGTTTAAGCAAACTAGAAAGAAATATATTTCAACAAAAGGAGAGTGGGGAGAGAATGTCGGCCACCTTGTGAGCTCTGAGTTGTGGAGGGCTGTGGGGGTGTAGGTGACTGTTTTCACAAGACAGAATATAAAGGAATGTAGCAAGTGAGATGATTGTTGCATCTAAC
Organism: Fukomys damarensis; assembly: GCF_012274545.1. Lineage (NCBI taxonomy): Eukaryota > Metazoa > Chordata > Mammalia > Rodentia > Bathyergidae > Fukomys > Fukomys damarensis. The sequence continues at coordinate 20,706,638 of NW_022900927.1, forward strand.
AAAAAGACAACTGTTTTCCTAAGGCTGGAAGATGGTGACAGAAGAGCTGAGAGGAGTGGTTGATCTTATTCTTTGTGCTTGAAATTTTCTCTTAGGAAAGACTCTCAGGATGGGGTGGGGAGTGATGTTCTGAATCTCAGTAGATTCTGCCATCTTGAGACTGGGAGGCTGGCCTTACATGAGGAGAGATTTATAGAAATGGACAAAGGTTGAGCATGCTCCAAATAGGCCCCTATCAGAGGAAGAGAAGCAGAAAGATAAAAGAGCAGACCATAATGGAGAGACCTTATTATAACTGTTAGATGAGGTACTCAGTTGCAGGTTTAGCAATGAATCTCATTTTCTCCATTCACCTTGTTTGTTTCCAAAGCTTCTGCCTAAGCACTGTGCCACAACCATCAGCAAGGCCAAGAATAAGAAGACCATGAAACAGAGGCAGGCTCCCAGGAAAGGCGAGCCAGAGAGGGACAAGCCAGGAGCTGAGAGTCACCGGAAGAACCGCAGCCTTGTCACCAAGTAAGGACTGTGCCCCAGGGGACAAAGTGGTGCTGCATCAAAGAAGGGAGAAAATTGAAGTGGGAAGTGATATGTAGGGGGGAAATGTAGAAGTGATGGTGAGAAATGATGGATATGGAAAAGCACTTACATGTGAATGTCTATTTGCTTTTCTTCTTCTTTTTTTTTTTTTTTTTTTTTTTTTTTTTTTGGGGAGTGAACTCAGGACCTTGCTCTTGCAAGGCAGGTGGTGGCACCACTGAGCTAAATCTCCAGCATCTGCTTTTGAAGTCAGCATTGATCTACGCTGAGTATCCCTGGAAGATGAAAGGGGTCCAAAGGCCAGGGACTGACACATCCCACCCAGGTACTTACAGATAGTGCCTGCCAAACCCCTAATTAATACTCATTTTTCTTTCCAGCATGGACAAGCTACATCAGCACTTGATGGAACTGGCACTGGCTATGAATCATGTACATAGTTTCTCTGTGTTTGAACACACTATCTTCCCTTCTGAGTATCTCAGCAGTCACCTGGAGGCCAGACTCAACAGGTATCCCTCTTTCTTTGTCTGTTTTCGCACAGTACAGTAGTCTGCGATGTTGGGCTCCGTTGGGTCTGTTCTGGTGGTCATGCCAACATGCTGGAGATTCTGATGCAGTCTGTCTGGCATGGGTCCCAAGTACCTCTAGGAAAAACAAATGAAAAGAACCCCTGATCTGTGTAGGTGGTTTTGATGAACAGTCAGAAATAACTACCCCTGATTTAGTAGATGAGCAGAGATGAGCAGTCAGTAGAAATATATTGACATCCAGACCGTGCGAGATGACATTGGAGCAGAATATCTAGCTTATCTGAGCCAGTTTTCTTTTGTGCAAAGTAAGGATAATGATATTTACTTTATAGATAATTACAAATTACCTGTAATTGAGAATTGGTAGACAATTAAAAATAATTAAGAGTACAAAGTTCCTCACATATAACAGGTCTTAGTAAAACAAATTTCCTTTCCTTTTTGCCCCTCATTCCCTTGTTTCCTAAAGTAGGAGTAGCACCCCCTTATATTGGAATTGGATGCTGTAGGCATCAATTAGGGAAGACTTGTGAATAATCCCTTAGTCTTCTGTGTTTTGTTTTGGAATATGTAGCACATTCATGAGTTTATTCAACAAGTATTTATTGAACATCTACCATGTGCCAGGAATATTCTAGAAGCTGTTAATATTGCGGTATACAAAATAGATAAAAATCCCACCTCATGAAATTTAGCTTCTAGTGTGGGGAGGTAGACAGACAAAATAAGAAAGCAGAATAGGTGGTAGATTATGTAGTAATAAATGCTAGTGATTAAAAAGATAAAATAGGAAAAGGAGATGAAAGTGTTGTGTATGTATGCATGGGGGAGGGTTACAGTTTTAGATAGAGTGGCCAAGGAAAGCCTCTTTGAGAAAGTAGCATTTGAGGAAACCTGTGAGGAACTAAGAAATCCAGGCATGCAACAAGTATTCTTGTTTGAGGTAGAAACATTCGTAGTACATTTGAGGAATGTGGAGGCGTCCAGTGAGGCTGCCACCAAAAGGCCTGTGAAAGGTGGGAGAACCTGAGGTTCAAAGGGGCAGAGGAGGGGCCTGGGCCTGTAAAGACCTGGGTTTTTTTATTTGAGGTGGAGGCCTTGGCTAGTTTTGAGCAGAGTTTAGTAATTTTTGCCTCCACGTCTCAGTCTGGCTGTATTACTAGGAACAAGGACTTCGAGAAACAAGGAGACAAGTTTTGAGTCTTGAGTTTTGATTCTGGAAGATGCAGACTTATTTTTCAATCAGGCTTTTACTTGATTGCAGTAAAATTAGTTTGTTTTCATGGCAAACACATTAGCTATAGGGAAGGAAGTGTCACATTTGCGTGCGCAGTGTCAAGAAGATGACAGTGTGGTAATGCCGTGGGCACACCTGGAGAAGCTGTGGTGGTTTCCAGGCTCTGGAGGAGTGGATGTGATCATTTGATTTTCTCTGAATATCTCTGGTTTTTGCTTCGTGGACATCATTGTTCCCAAGGCCACAAGGCTGGCCTAGGTGTTTTGCTGTCAGTTTGCCCTGTCAAGTGGTACTGGAAAGCTCTCTTCTCTTTCAACTGCTCCAAATAGGGGAGCAGACTCTCCTTCCCCCACAAACATTTTGCAAAAGATGCCAAACAAAAACAAAAAATTCCCAAATACTTTGTGGTTTCCAAAGAATCTGAGAAACTCATTTATACTGAAGTGCAAGTGACTGATAAAGGCTGAAAGCTTTACCTTTTTATACGGAAAAAAAGCCTAAGTCAGAGACAAACCCTAACACCTGAGGAAGGCATTCTGGAAGGAGTGGGGCTAGGGGGCTGGCGGGGGAGGCTCTTCCTGGTGTTCCACCCTGAGGGGGCTATGTGCCGGCCACATGTACTCTGGCCACCCACAGCACCTGTGGTCCCTGGGGACACTTCCAAGGGTTTCTGAGGATAGTTTTCCATTTCTGACAATGGTTGGAACTAATATATCCCAAGGAGGAAAGTCAGTTATTGACACTGAGAATGCAGGTGGTGTGAGCCCATAAAGTCAAATGAAATTTGGGATTTCTCCAGAGGAGGCAGAAGAATGTAATGGTTAGAGATTAAATTTTACCTGATTCAAGTCCTAGCTCTGCCACTTGCTAGCTGTGCAGTCTTCAGCAAATAATTTAGTATTTATGTCTCGGTTTTGTTACCCATAAAATGGGATAATATTGTTCCTACGTATTGATTTGCTATGAAGTTTAGTTTAAATACTATGTGTCATAAAATCATAGCTCAGTGCCTGGAACACAGAATACACGCAACAGTTGTACTGTGTTTATCTCTGTAATTGTAACTATGATTTTTATCACTTAGAGCCATTGTGTGGCTGGCTGGCTACAATGCCACGACTCAGGAGATCCTAAGGCCTTCCGAGCTGTTGGCAGGAGTCAAAGCATACATTGGGTTCATACAATCGCTGGCCCAGGTTTTGGGTGCAGATGTGTGCAGAGTCATCCGCAATGCTCTCCTGCAGCAGACCCAGCCCCTGGACTCTTGTGGGGAGCAGACCATCACCACGCTCTACACAAACTGGTCAGTGATGCTTGTCTCTTCCCACTGGCTTACCTTTATGTCAGCAGTTTTTTATTTTTTGTTTTGTTTTGTTTTGTTTTTGAGACAGGGTCTCACTTTGTAGTTCACCCTGGTCCTGAACCACACAGCCCAGGTTGGCCTCAAACTCACTGTGATCCTCCTTCCTCAGCCTCTTGAGTGCTGAGATTACAAGCATGCGCCACCACTCCTGGCTCAGCAGTTTTCTCTTTACACAGGAGGACTTCAGGGCCCAGGCATCTTACCCTCCAGATCATGGACCTTCAAAGGCTTGTTTTCACTTGAGGATTGGAATAATAAGTAGGGGGCAAATCCAGACCTCCTTCTGTCCACTGAGAGATTCCCTTCTACGCTTGAGTATAACACCCACAAACTTACCCTTGATTTCTTTCCTCTTGATCTCGTGCTTAACCTTCCTTTTCTGGATTTGTATTGTTTTAATTTCAAATGACCTCACTTCCTTTTTGCCATCTTATTTCTCTTTTTGCCCTAGCTTCTCCCTTCGAGAACCATTCTGTCTGTACCCTTGCCTCCAGAATACTGTCTCCTCATCCCCACACGTGACTGTGTCAAGTATACTAGATTATTCCTGATAGGGAAGGGACCTCCTCCCTACAACTGAAAAAGTTTCCTTTAAATTTATAAGGAATGGAGAACCAGATTCCTACCTCCCCAAGCCACTGGGTGGCACCCTTAATTTAATATCAGCTTTGCAAGAGATGTTTCAAAGAGGAACCCACCCTCTCACCCTGTCCCCCTTTCCCCCTGTCACCAATAAAGAGGAACAAAGTTTGCAAGTTCAAATGCCAAAAGGAATCAAGCAGGTACCACAAAGATGTCATATGCTAGGAAGGACTTGGAGAGGTTGGAGAGGGACTGTCCCTCTCTAAAGGGGATGGCCACCACTTAGCACCACCTGAATGCTTCCCACTAAAGTCTTATTATTTTATGTAAAATCTCTGTTTCAAAACTTTGATGACTCATTTAAATTAAGACAAAAGTATGTTTGGCTGCTTGGATTAGTCCACTGATGGTTAACTTGTGACCTCAGTAAAATATAGACATGAGTGGCAGGGTTTATCAAACTCTCCACTACTGCCACTAGCCAGAGCCCAGCCCTTCCAACGTTGCAGAGAAATTAGGAGTGTTTGGAGACCGGCAGGCCATTTTTTAGGGGTTTCTCTGCCCAGAAAGTTTGACATGAGACCTGCTTCCAGGAGTCTGACTCTTCAGTACAGCATTTTCACTGGAGAAGTTGGGGCTAAGTATATTTCAGAGGAGCCCCAATTAGTAAGTTATTTTTGTTCATTTGTTTTTTCTGCTAGGGATTGAACTTAGAGCCTTGTACATGCTAAGCAGGTGCTCTGCCACCGAGGTACACTTAGCTCCCAGTAGTAGTATTTTTTAAAATCTCACGTTGATCCTGTCTTACCTGCCACAGGGTAAGCATGAGGGAATGGAATTGATGGAAAAGAGCAGGGGCTGAGGGAAAAGCATCTTTTTGGTAAGTGTATACCATTGCATTTGACAGCAGGTTAGAGGCCAAGTGGAATTGTACTACTGCTGGTTGTTTTTGATCGAACACCTTATGGTGTTATTAGATCTCTGTATTATCTTCTTTGAGTCTTCTCTTCAACCTCGGTCTTTAGTGGAGTTTCTCTTCCCAAGCCCAGTGGTGGTGCAGGGAGCAGTGGCAGGGAGAATGGAGTGGACAGTAATCTATGCTTTCTTGGCCAACTTTGTAGGTACTTGGAGAGTCTGCTCAGACAGGCGAGCAGTGGAACCATTGTCCTCTCCCCAGCCGTGCAGGCCTTCGTCAGCCTCCCCAGAGAGGGTGAGCAGAACTTCAGCGCAGAGGAGTTCTCAGATGTCTCTGGTGAGCTCAGGGCCTGTATCCTTCTCAAGGAACTTAGCCTTTCCCCTCAAACAATATCTGTAAGTCTTAATCTTGGTTGTCTTGCTTCCCCAGAGGCCCGTGCTGCATTCTTTTCAGCATCTCTGCAAGAGTCTGCTGGACTTTGTGGATAATAAAAAGATATTCTAAACAAGGTCCAGAATTGAAGCATGGCCTAGGGGATGGTGATGGAGAGGGAGAAAGAGAGGAGTTTAGGACTTAGGTAATGACACGCAAGTTACTGAGGGAATGCATTTTTCAAAGGGCGGAAAATGGATTTTCTCCTTTTCAACTAAGAAGAAAGGTGAAGTATATATAGTGATAGGTAAAAGATAAAGTGTAAGGAGGACATCTCTTGCTTGGAAGAATCGAACATCATCTTCCTTGGGGATGAATTTTAGAGCCTTAGCCAATATTTCAGATTGCTGATGTTTAATACTGTAGTAACGATGATGATGACGTGACAAATGACATTCACTGTGAGCCAAGTTCTAAATGTTTACACATAATAACTCACTCAATCCTCACAACAGCCTTGAAGTAGATACTTTGTTTTTTTGAAACTGGATCTCGCCATGTAGCCCAGGCTGGTCTGGAGTTTGTGATCCTCCTGCCTCCTGAATGCTTGGATTACAGACAGGTATCACCACGCCTGGCTTTAGATATTATTCTCATTTTTGAGATGAAGACACTAAGTATGAGGAAGTTAAGGTGCTTGCCTAGGTTGATGTATTTATAAATGGTAGGACTGGGATTTTTGATTAGAGGCAGTCAAACTCTAGAACAGTGCGGGGCTGCTTCCCAGTAGATGCAAGTACTTTTGTGAGGGGAGGCAGGTAAAAGGTATGTAGTGAATGAGTTGGGAAACTGTTCCTCTTTTAAATATGGCTTGCAATCATACAGATCCATGGTTTTTAAAAGCAGTACTGGGAATTGAACCCAGGGAGTTCTACGTTACATCCCCAGTCCTTATTTATTTATTTATAAATTTTGAGACAGAATCTCACTAAATTGGCCAGTCTAGCTTCTAACTTGTGGTCCATCTGCCTCAGCCTACCAACTGAGTAATTCATGAACTATCCTACTTCTTCCTTGTCTCTCTCACCTCCATTTAAATCATGGGTTGTGCATGGTATCTGGGATAGACAGAAGATGTTCTAGTGACCCTTCCCTCTCCATTTTCCTCCTTATCTGAAGATGTTAAGAAAGCCAGAGTGGGCCGGGGATTTAGCTCAGTGGGGCCTCCATCTGCCTCGCAAGCACAAGGCCTGAGTTTAATCCCCAGTACCAAAAAAAAAAAAAAGAAAGAAAGCCAGAGTATAGTAGTAACTCAGTTCACAAACTTAATTCTTTCCAATTCTAGTTGCATACTTAGTTGGACGAGAACCAAATGAAATGCAATAGTTAGGTTCTGTTTTCCAGTTCTGCTTCTTTTCTGTCATCTTGACCCTATCAGTATATGGTCCCCAGGCTACGTGCTGGAGGTTTTAGATGTCCCCTTCTCATCAACTCTACCCACAAGCTGTAGGCAGCCTCTAAAATCCACTTTAGGTCTTGCTGACAACTGACAAGCAGCAGGAGGTAATGCTTGTTCCCCCTTTCACCACCCCCACCCCAATTTCCCTTGATTGCCATGGTGATGGGGCAATGCTATGGTAAAAATAGAAAGATAGAAAGAGAAGGCTGCCCAGGGTTACTAGCTGGGGGTAGAGAACACTGGAGTAGGGAGGTTCTGCAGATCCACACCAGCAGATCAGTGTGCCTTCGCTCCATCAGCCCCAGAGAAGGCAATTCTGCCCCCCTCCCCTCTGTCAGCCATCTTACAATTATCTAAATTGGCCAACTAGGAAATACTATTAGAATGCTCAGCTTAATTATTTCTGTTGAAGATAGGCAACTCTGAAAATGTGTAGTGTCTACTCCGGGAAAGGCTCTGTGTCAGCTGCTGTGACCAGGTCTGCTTCCTCTATCACTGGTGGAGGTGGAGATCAACCGGTCCTGCCTTCAGAGACCAGAGTGTGGAGCTTTGGCTTTCTTTTCTGTCTATACTTTGACGAGTGATATTCAACTTGCCTGTCTTCTACTGGTCTCTCATCATTGTTGCTTTTGGTCTTTATTCATTTATTTATTTTTGTTACTGGGGATCAAACTTGGGACCTTGCACTTTCGAGGCAGGTGGCAGAACTACTTAGCTAAATCCCTGGCACCTTCTGGTCTTTTATGATTTCCCCTGCTAGGATGGCCCATAGCCAAAGATCATAGCTGTACCTCCCTCCTATCTGAATTGTCACTAGCTTTTCCCACTTGAAATTTCTGCAGGCAGGTTTTATTTAATTCACCAAGGTAAGGGCAGGCTGAGCAGGGATGGATAAGGTATTGAGGAACACTAAAGTTAGAGGAAAAACTAATTTAGAGGAAAAAGAACCAAGGCTCTAGAGACATGTGTTGATTATGAAAACAGAAAAGTTAGCTCAAGAAGAGGAAAAGTTGGATAATAACATGTTAAATAAGGGAAACAGAGGGAGGCATACCAAATACCAGGCCCTAGATAGAGAAGGAGTTGTTTCTTCAGAGAGGGGGACATTGCATTGCCGGGACAGGAAGGCATTGCAGTGGTTTTCTGGCCCTAACCTGATGCGATTAAGTATGTGAAACCATGATGAAACTCAGTTCCCCAAGCAGATGGCTATTGACAGCCATCATAATGAGAATACCTTATTCATATACATCCTTGTAGTTTTCTATGGTTTTTATAATGAAGTAGCTTACTCTCACATCAGTTCTGTGAGGAATTCATGAAAGATAACTAATTTATTTTATGCAAAAGTAAAGAGGCTCTGAGAGCTTCCGTGATTTGTTTGAGGTTGTCAACCTAACAAAATTCGTACAGGTAGGACAGCAAGAGGAGTAAGCAGGAGCTTGGGAAAGTACAAGTTCTTATAAGAAAACTAATAGTTATCATTTATGGTAAGCCTTGGTTTGAGTTCTGGTGGGAAGAGGTAAGTCATCCCATGGACAGGCCAGACCTGTCCTCTGAATATTGGATTTTAGACCATTTTTTGCTCCTTGACTTTCCATTTCCTTTCCTTGGTGGACAACATTTTATTGATTGATTGATTGATTGATTGATACTGGGGATCGAATACAGGGACTTCACACCAAGCTACATCCCCAGCCCTTTAAATATACTTTTTAGGGCCACGTATTTAGCTCAGCGGTTCTGTGGCCTGCCTTGGAAGCGCAAGGACCCGAGTTCAATCCTCGGTACCAAAAAAACAAACAAAATAAATATATTTTTAAAAAATTCTGAGACAGGGTCTTACTAAGTTGCTAATTTGCTTAGCTGAGCTTGAATTTGTAATCTTCCTGCCTCAGCCTCCCAGAGTGCTGGGATTCTAGGCATGTGCTACCATGCCTGGCTGGACAACATTTTAAATGTTTAAATTACCTGAGAGTTGTTGTCCAAATGCTCTAGTATGCTCTGAGTCCCGCGTGGGACCTCTGAAACTCTATTCCAGAGATGCGGGCCTTGGCTGAGCTCCTGGGTCCTTACGGCATGAAGTTTCTGAGTGAAAACCTGATGTGGCACGTGACCTCTCAGATCATGGAGCTGAAGGTACTGTGGACCCCATCCCCTCAACAACAACAACAAAAACCATCCTGCCTTGGGGACAGGGGTAGGTGAAGGAGACTGAGGGGAAGATAGAACATTTGGCCCCTTTTTTCCTACTTACTGTCCCTGTGTTCCTGAGCTGCAGAAGCTGGTAGTGGAAAACATGGATACACTTGTTCAGATCAGATCCAACTTTAGCAAGTCTGACTTGATGTCATCTCTGCTGCCCCAGCTGACAGGTAAACATCTTCTTGCATTGTGCACGGCAGGGTATTTCAGGGATCTGGGGGTTCAAACCTTTGCTATTCTCATAGGTTCTCTTCTCTAATGACCTTCTTTCTCCTCAGGGGCTGAGAATGTGCTGAAACGCATGACCATCATTGGAGTGATCCTCAGTTTCAGGGCCATGGCCCAAGAGGGGCTTCGAGAGGTGAGTAGGAGGGAACTGCCAGAGAATCAGAGTCGCCTCTGTGGTGGGGTTTGTGAGAGAAGCTTGTGAAAGGGGTTGGTGAGCACTGAATATAAGCCACGTAGCTTGGCAGGCGTCCTGGAAAATCCCTGTGGAGAGATGAGCTTAGGAAACCAGATGCATAAGGAGAAGTTCAGCTTGGAAAGCTGGCTAGGCTCTCTCTGAGTCAAGGCCCCTTTCCTGTTTGTTTCCACCTGTTTTTGGAGATGCTGGGTTCTGTCCTGTGGATTCACTCATCTTCTCTTTTTCCAGGTTTTCTCCTCCCACTGCCCATTTCTCATGGGTCCCATTGAATGCCTGAAGGAGTTTGTCACTCCAGACACAGACATCAAGGTAGGGGTGAACAGTGGAACCCAGCCAGGAAGCTGACAGGTAAACATCTTCTTCTTAGTCAGGAGGGTCTAGGGGAATAGCATTGTGCACGGCAGGGTATTTCAGGGATCTGGGGGTTCAAACCTTTGCTATTCTCATAGGTTCTCTTCTCTAATGACCTTCTTTCTCCTCAGGGGCTGAGAATGTGCTGAAACGCATGACCATCATTGGAGTGATCCTCAGTTTCAGGGCCATGGCCCAAGAGGGGCTTCGAGAGGTGAGTAGGAGGGAACTGCCAGAGAATCAGAGTCGCCTCTGTGGTGGGGTTTGTGAGAGAAGCTTGTGAAAGGGGTTGGTGAGCACTGAATATAAGCCACGTAGCTTGGCAGGCGTCCTGGAAAATCCCTGTGGAGAGATGAGCTTAGGAAACCAGATGCATAAGGAGAAGTTCAGCTTGGAAAGCTGGCTAGGCTCTCTCTGAGTCAAGGCCCCTTTCCTGTTTGTTTCCACCTGTTTTTGGAGATGCTGGGTTCTGTCCTGTGGATTCACTCATCTTCTCTTTTTCCAGGTTTTCTCCTCCCACTGCCCATTTCTCATGGGTCCCATTGAATGCCTGAAGGAGTTTGTCACTCCAGACACAGACATCAAGGTAGGGGTGAACAGTGGAACCCAGCCAGGAGGCTTTGGTTGTGGGAAAGGATGTAGCTGGCATCTTGTGAGGGTGAGAGTAGTCTCAAGAACACTGCAGGGACAAGGGCCTGGATTCAAACAAGAAAACTAGTCAGGCATGCTTATTAGGGGAGAGGCAGGGCAGAGTTGGGGAGACCTCGGGGGTGCAGAAAGAAGTGAGAGCCCTGTGGGAATCAGGGAAACATTCCGAAGGGAAAGGGGTGAGATCTAGGATGGTGGATCTAGGATAGCTTTTTACTTGAAATGAGCAATATGCAAATTAGATGCAGAGCTTGGACAATTTATAAGAAGATTTGGTTCTTTGATTCATATTCACCCTGTCTGCCTTCAGAGTTTTCTTTCTTTGCCTGGCCTTTTTTTCCCCCTCCCAGTTCTTAAACTTTCTCCCCCTTTCCTGTCCCATGTCTCTGTCACCTGTCTCAAGCCCCCAACAGAGGAAAAAGGGCTTCTGCAGATAACATGAATTAGATGTCCATTCCTCGCTCCACTCTGCCCCGTTCCAGTCAGCCTGTCTTTTGAATCTTAAATGTATTATGCAGGAAATGCAGTTGAAGCCTGGGGACAATGTCTTTCCAACAGAAAGTAGAGGCTACTTCTCTTATAATTGATCCTTTTAAAGGAAAGAGTTCTGATACAAGGGAACCTGGTAAGCAGAAAGAATTAAAATTGAATGTTAAGAAAAACGTACTAACTGTGGGATCAAAAGAGTTACGTACAGTCCCCCTCTGTCCTTCTGAAATTATATGGCCATGAGGGCAGTGAGGGGCGATGCCTCACTGGTTGGCTGCCCCACCTGAAGTCTCTTTGCTTTTGCACTGAGCCTGGGTTTCTGGCATCTACTGCTGTTGGGGCTGACTGCTCCAGCTGTCAGGAGCTTGACTAACTTGTGTCTCTTTGGAAGCCCTGACCTTTAGGCTCTGCTTGCCTGTGAAAATCAGCAGGTGGAGGCACAGAAGAGGGTGATGTGCCCACCAGAGGTTCTGTTATAGCCTCAGAGGCCTTATAAGATTAGAAGAGAAAAATGAGACCACTGTCACCATTTATTTCTTCCTCCAGGAAACCACAAGTCCCCAATCTGCTTGGCCATGGCTGTGACAAACAGGGTCATCTGGGTCATAGGGGATTTAAATAAAGGGTAGAGCAGAAGATGGCTGAGATTTGGCTCCAGTGTCAGTTCTGTGGGCAAAGTGTGTGTATATTATATGTGTGTATGTGGGGATTTTGGCATAGATGTGTTATGTAGTTGTCCACCATTGAAACAATTATTCTTGTTCTCTCAGGAAACTTTAAAAGAATTTTTTTATTAAACCCCGAAAGGCGGGTGTAAGTTCTTGTGTGGGAGTCGGGGGTTGGGGCTGTGTCCTCAGAACTTGATTCTAAGTACATTGAACAATTCAGGTATCAATCAATCAAACAATAAATCAGTAGTTATTTAATGCCTTCTATGTGCCTAGCATGGTGTTGAACTGCTAGAAAGGTTAAAGAAAAAGCACAGTTTCTGGCTCTAAGGAAAAGTGTCATGTGTGCTGTTTGTCACTAGGGCAGGTGCTTTTACACCTGTGGTCTAACTTAATCTTCACAGCAGTTCTGTGAAGTAAGTAGTAGTATTCCCATTTTATGAATGAGAAAACTGAGGCCCCAAGAGGTTGAGTAACTTTTAATTTTTTATTCTTAAAATTTAATTAATTAATTATTTTTATTTTTAATTTTATTTATTTATTTATTTTTGAGACAGGGTGTCACTAAGTAGTTGAGACTGACCTGGGACTCACTATGTAGCCCAGGCTGGTCTCGAACTCACAGCGATCCTCCTGCTCTCAGCCTCCCCAGTGCTGGGATTACAGGTGTGTGCCACCATGCCTGGCTTGAGTAACTTTTAGCTAAAGTTACACCTTTTTTTTTCTTGTACTGGGGATCAAACTCAGGACCTTGTGCTTATGAGGCAGGCAGGGTGCCACTGAGATAAATACCCAGACCTAAAGCTACACTTTTAGTAAGCAGCATTGCTAAGATTTGAGCCCAGATCTCTCTCTCTACAAAGCTGCCTTCACTCTTCACTATGCCAGGGGTTTTAAACACAGTCTATTTGGTGAGATAAGTCATGTGGTCCCCTCTGAAAAAATAACTGATACCAGATGCTGTGTGTGACCCATGCTAGGTCAGTGGTACCAATATGGGTTGAAATAGAAGGGTTCAGGCCTAAGCAGTCAGGGAGGACTTCACAGATGAGATTAAATTTATTTATTTATTTTTTGTACTGGGGATCAAACTCAGGACCTTGTGATTGCGAGGCAGGTGTGGTGCTGCTGAGCTAAATCCCTGGCCCAAGATGAAATTTGAGTTAAGGGAAAGGGCTGCTGTGTCATGCAGGTGTAGGTAGAGAAAAGGAAGGGATACTAGAGCAAGGGAAGGTTGTGAACCAAAATCTGAAAGAAAGGAAGTTGTAGTTGGAGACAGTGAATAAATTACCCTGGCTGCATTGACTGAATAAAACACTTAGGGAAATAAGGTTGAAAAATAAATTTGTACTGTGGGATGTCCTGGATACCATGCTAAAGAATGTGTTTTTTTTTTCCTCCTGTAGGATATGAAGAGCTATGAAAGGAATATCTAGAAAACATTGTAGCACATGAAAAATTTAAAAATTGTGATCCAAAAACTGCATATAATACCAGTACTCTGGGAGGATGAGGCAGGAGTTTTGCAAGTTTGAACCCAGTCTGGGGAACTTAAGAGACTTAGCAACCCTACCTCAAAATAAAAATGTTAAAACGGGGATGGAATATAGCTCTGTGTGAAGAACCTAGGTTTAATCCCAGTATGGTGTGTAGGGGGGGATTTTCTGTGATTCCTGAATCCTGTTGCTCATACCTTCTGGTACTTACTTTTCTCTTGGATTTGTTTCAAGAATGCTGTTTTCTTTTCTACCAGGTAACACTGAGTATCTTTGAGCTGGCATCTGCTGCGGGGGTAGGCTGTGACATTGACCCATCTCTGGTGGCTGCCATTGCCAATCTGAAAGCTGGTAAGAAAGGGGCAAGGGAATAAGGCAGGCTTGTGCCCTACTGTTGGGTGGGAAAATGTCAATGTCCAATGTAATTGTGAATTTGGAGGATATAAGTGGGAGGTAGGGAAGATTTAAAGTATAGATCCTAACTTCCAGCAAATACCTACAGAGATGACTGAGGTCCCTCCTGAGGTTCCAACCAGTTGATCTACCAGTCAGCTAAATAGTAGCTCTCAGTGAGTGACTGTTTGATGCTCAGCAAGTTCTGAAAGGAATTTATAATTGGGTTGGGGAGATGATATTAATGCAAATGAATCAATGAGAGAACACTTCAAAATGGTATGTGATTTCATGCTAAGTTGTGTAGTATAGTATCTAAGTTCCCCACAGTGATCTTGTGCTCTTCCCTCCCACATAATCACTTTGACACTATCCACTCCTCTGATCTCATACTTGTCTCTTATATTTTCCATAACACAGTTCCTATGATTAGCATGTTCGTACTTAACATACCCAGAAGAGAACGCAACCCAGCAGCTGGCATTAAGCCCTTTCAAAATTACAAGGCGCATCCCTTTCCTTCTATCTTGGTTGGTGAGACTCTTTTGCTCTCCTTTCTGCCTCTCTACCCCTGCAGATCTCTGACAGATGTCTTAGAGCCCTTGGCTAAGAGTCCTGCCTTTTGCAAGAGTGGCCTCCAAGACTCAGGCTGTCCCTATATGTGGGTGCGAGTCCTGTCTCCTTCAGCAATGACAATTTGCCTGCAGTGCTTGATAAAGTGTGTTCATCAATATTTTCCCATGTGAACATAATTCTGTACAATGGGATTCCTGCAAAGACAACCCCTGTTTGCTGACCCTTGTCACCTCTCTTTTTTTTTTCCTCTCATCAGATAGCTCATCCCCTGAAGAGGAATACAAGGTGGCCTGCCTGCTGTTGATATTTCTTGCTGTTTCCCTCCCACTCCTTGCCACTGACTCTTCTTCTTTCTATAGCATTGAGAAGGATGGTAAGTAAGGAGTAGCTTTGAGGAACAGTGCCATCTAAGTTAGTGTCCTGAAGTGCAATTGAGACAAGTGAGACAAAGACACTTACCTGAAACATACAGAGTTCTGATTCATGTTTAAATTTTTGTTTCAAGAAGCACTTGAGCTGGGGGTGTCTGCATACATCTGTAATCTCAGCACTCCAGAGGCTGAGGCAGGAGAATCATGAATTTGAGGCCATCCTGGTTATTTAACAGACTTTGTCTCAAAACAACAACAGCAACACAAAAACCAAGAAACACTTGAGAGTGGACAGTAAAATTTTATCCCAGCCAAATAAATATCAGACTATCCTTCTAACCCCCAACTGTCTTTTAGTTCTTTTAGTGTCAAATAGGAGAGACCCAGACTGAAAATATGAGAATTACCACTTGGGGTCAGGCTGAGATGACTCACTTTGTCATTCTGTCATTCTCTTTGTGTCATTCCCTCTCTATTCATGATAACCAAGGTTATAACAACAACATCCACTGCTTGACCAAGGCCATCATCCAGGTGTCTGCTGCTCTCTTTACGCTCTACAACAAGAACATTGAAACGCACCTCAAGGAGTTTCTGGTGGTGAGTAGGTCTAGATTGTAAGGAATGGGAGATTGCCAAGGGCTAGAATTTGTTTGGAATTCATAGACAGTGATTGTTAAACAGGCTTTCAAGTCTAAACTCCTACCTGATTCATTCAGGTAACAGTGAAAGGCTACTACTGTTGAAAAGGCAAGAGTTTGTTCTAAATTCCCCCAACAGGTGAAGAATACTAGGAAAGATTTCTGGACAAAGAGTAAGATAATCTGAATTCTACCACTACAAAGTTGAGTAACTTCTGAAGAGCCACACTTTTGGGGCCTTAGTTTTCTTACCTATAAACCATGAAGATTAAACTGAACCTTGGTCCATCAGGACATACTTGGGCGCTTGTTAAAATAAAGGTTTCTGGTCTTTACCCCGGAACTGCTGAATTGAAACATTCTAGGCTGAGGGGCTGATTTGGTCTCCATGAGATCAAATGTGCATTGAAGTTGTAGAGATGTTGAGTTTTATAGTCTCTGTGGCCCTTTCTAACTCTGTACTGACAAGACATCAATGACTGTTTTTAAACTTTATTGTAAATCAGAATCACTTGAAGAATTTGCATTTGTTTGCATTTTCAACAAGTTCCCATTTAATGTTGGTGTTCTTTGTCTTGGATTATATGAGAATCATTTGCTCTAGATTTCTAGGGATTGGAGTTTAGTCAGGCAGTGGATTCCACTGTAGGTCATGTCCAATTTGTTTAAAAAAATTTGTTTTTTGGTACCGGGATCGAACTCAGGACCTTACAAGGCAGGCAGTGGCATCACTGAGCTAAATCCCTGGCTCAGGAAAAATTATTTAAGAAATGTTTTGTAGCCAAGGATTTAGCTCAGTGGTACAGCTGCCTGCCTCATAAGTGGAAGGTTCGGAGTTCCATCCCCAGTACAAAAAAAATGTTTTTTAGCCAAAGTTTGACTCCCTGTACCTGTCAGTATTGATTGTAATTTTGCCTCTGGAAAAACACAAAATAATCTCCTTCCTTAGTAGAAAGAGGACCTAGAGTTTCTCATGTTAAATCTTCCTTAAAAGATTCCGATACATGGTCCATTACCTGCTTGCCTGCTTGACCAGTCTCAGTAATAGTGAGCTTCTTTCACCAAGCATGGTCTTAGTTTAAGAACTAGAGCCTCACTTTTCTCCTGCCGGAAGAAAATAGTGACCTTATTAGTTCTTTCAGGAATTATGTCTTTGTCCTGAGAAGTATATCAGGGGCCCTAGATTCTTTAGAGGGTCTCTGCTTAAGATGGGGCAACCAACCAGACAAAATGGGTTATGAGCATCTTACATACATATAAAATTCCTATCAGATCTCTAAAATGGGAAGAGAAGGGAATTCTCTCCTCTCCTTTTCCCTTTTCTCCTATTTGTTTGCTAAAAGCAGGTAGCCTAGGCCTGAGATGTGACTCAGTTCTTCCTTCCTCTTTGATCTGTTGGGCCCTGGAGGTGAATGGAGATGACAGCCACCTGGGAGTTGACAGGAGGAGAATACCAAGAGCACTGTGTCTGAATCAGAGGCCCTGCTCTGGCTCCAGTGGGCTGGAAATCAGCCGTAAACAGCCTGATGACAGAGGTGTCTGGAGGCTGCCTAGGAAGAGACATTAATCTTTGGGCACACAGGATCATCAGCCTTTGCTCTGGGTTCTTCCCTTGCCTTTGCCCCCTCGGCAAGCTCCTGCTGTCTTCAGGCAGGCCAGTGGAATCCAGGCTGTTTTATAGGCTGCTTGTGCCTCTGAAACCTAGGGGACTTGCCATTTTTCCACCCTGAGCTCTCAGGACATCCCAGCACTTCTTAACTCTTCCCCCTTGATCTTTTCTTAACTTCTTATAGCTTGAGGCTGTCCTATTCTGACCTCCATAAAATCTGCTTTACAATTCTGTCTTTACAGGTGGCCTCTGTCAGCCTCTTGCAGCTGGGCCAGGAGACTGACAAACTTAAAACCAGAAATCGAGACTCCATTTCTCTGCTCATGCGCTTGGTATGTATCTTGTTTAAGCTTGCCTGGGAAAAAAAAGAGGAAAGGCTGGGGGAAGACTTCCTTTTTAGGGTCTTTGGATCCCTGCCATTCTCATCACCTAAAAGCATTAATAAAATTAAATTGTGCCCAAACCTCTGGGTTTAGTCCTCACATTGTGGTACACATTCTAGATGTCCTATAATCCCAGAGTGGAGTTTCAAGGACTCCTCTGCAAGAAAGGGCTTTCTTGGCCTCTCGATGCCTGGATACTTTCTCCTGCAATGGTCCTGCAGCTGACCTCATGGGGCAGCCACGTTCCTTATTGATAACTCCCTGTCCAGCATGCATGTGTTTTTAGTTGATAACTTCCTACTAGTATATTTCTTTTCTTTAAGGGTACTATGAAGAGTGTACTGGGTAGTGCAGTATGGAACTGAAGGGCTTTGGGAGTGGGTCCACAAGAAAGAAGGGATTTTAGCTATGAAGCTAGTGGGCCATGAATCAGGAAATTTCTCCTATATCTTCTTGTATCCTAAGCTGTGGGCTTGCCTTTCTCTGGTAGAAAGTTCTAAACTCTAACTCAGTTGATTTAAAAAAATATTTTTCCTCATGACCCTTTTCAACATGCTTATTCATTATTTTGCTTTAAAAGTCTGATTCTCCAGGTTGGTCTCACACTTAGATAGGGAAAGGGGAGGCTCCTGCTCCTGGCCTGTCTTTTAAAGGCCCTCATCTGGTCTGTGGAGACAGGGTTTTCCCACTAGGATCCTGTGACCCACTTGAAAGCTCATAATGATACAGGAAATAATACTAGAAATGAAATACGAAATACTGCATCTCCCAGCCTTTTAGCTGTCTGATACGCCGTTCTCACGTTCTCTAAAAAATAGAAGAATGAATTTTAGAAGAACAGAGGTTAAGAGTAGAAAGATATTTATTGATAGGCTAGTTTCTGAGAGGAGGGGTCCTAAATGGGTAGCCATGGAATCCCACTTTACAGGGGAGTATTATGGAGTGAAACCCAAGTAGGTGTAGTGTGGGCCGCAGTCATGATTAATCAATAAGGTTACAAGTATAGTCACTGAGATAATAGCGATCCACTTGGGAAACAAGTCACAAAACAAGTGTAAACGGAAAGAACAAAGACTTTTCCTAGGAAATGGTGGGTCCAGATGTCTCTGGTCTCCCACCAGGATGGCTGATGTCTATCCAGATTTCAATAGGCCCAGTGTTTATCTTTTGAGGAAGTATACAGATCTGGTCAGTGGTTCTGCTACCTGCCTCGAAAGCATCAAGGACCAGAGTTCAATCTCCCCTACCAAAAAAAAAAAAATTTTTTTTTTTTGTTCTTGTTTTTGAAATAGAGTCTTGTAATGTAGTTCAGGCTGGCCTTGAATTTACAATAATCCTCTGCCTCAGCCTCCCAAGTGCTAGGATTACAGACATACCTCACCACACCCAGCAGCCTGAATAAGGAAGGGGACCAGAAGAGAGTCTGCCCCCACATTTGTGGAACCAGGCCAGCAGTATAAATGGAGGCCCATGCAACAAATGTCTAAGAAGCAAATTAAATTAACAAACTATTATGCTCTTTCAACTTTCACAATATACCTTTGTAATTTCATGGAAATCTGAGCATGAACTAGGAATTCTTAGACTCCTCAGAGTTCTGCCCCAGAACAGGGTTAAAAAATAAAAAAAGGAATCAGGTTCTCGCCTCATATTCCCAAATTCTCATACCCAGTCTGAGGGATTTTGTACACACATAGCCTTCCCTGCCTCTACATCTAAACTCCAGCCTCATATTTTTTAGGCGCTGCAGATATATCCAGACTCCCTCAGGAGATGGACTTGAAGGGACGTTCCACAAAAGCCCCTACACAGGGCTAGAGAATTCTGGGGTCCCAGATACCTTTAGTGTTATTATAGATAGCTGAGTTAGGTAGAAATATTATAGGCAGTCAGATAGGACTACGTCCTCAAAAGAGTCAGGACAAAGGTGAAACACATCATAACTATGGCCGGAGACACATTTATTGGAGACAGGGCCTCAACATAAAGACAAAATGACCAGATCTACTTTTTTGTATTTCATTTTGGTTTTTTGAGACAGGGTCTCACTATGTAGTTGAGATTGGCCTAGAACTCACTGTGTAGCCCAGGCTGATCTCAAACTCACAGTGTTTCTCCTGCTTCAGCCTCCCAAGTACTGGGATTACAGGCGTGGGCCACCACACCCGGCAAAATGATAATAATCCTTACAACAGAGTGGTTAGAGGTCATGAGATAATACATGTGAGTTTAGTACACAGAACAAACAACAGAAGTAGCTCTCTGTTGTTCATTTTTATTTCTGGGTGATCCTGGCATCCCTCTCTATTTCTTCTGGTGGTTTTCACTTCCATAAGGTTGGAGGTGATTCATAGTTGCCAGTCAGCCCCACTCCTCTGCTTTGACCTCTACTCCAACTCTTGCCCCAGAGATTGGGAAGTGCTTGTCTCTTCAATGGTCCTGCCATTCAGTAAGGCTGGCAGAATGGTGGAGCAGAGCTAGGACTGTGTTCTTTTTGTGCTGGTGGTGGAGGTTGGATGTTGCAAAGCAATTTAAATGGGCAAATGTTTCCACAGAGAAATTGGAAACAGCTGGAGGGAACAGAGTTGAATTCTGAGTTGAAAGTCTACTCATGTAGCCCCAAATTCTGGACAGCGCTTTTTTCCCTGGGGTCTTTCTGTTTGCTGTCAAATCTGGGCACTACCCACCCAGTGTTGCTAGTCTGTTTCTGGCATAAATTTTCTGGGAGAAAGTGATGCCTCTCTCAGAGAGCATCATGGAATCTTCGATGTCAGAGGCAGAGTAGATCCTGATAATTAGTCCAGTACTTAGAATGCATGGGTGAAGAAACTGAGAGATTCAAGGATTCCTCTAAAACACATGGGCAAATTTGGGAATAGAACCTACATTTTTGGTCCTCCACCACCATAAATACCTGTCAGTTAGGAGCCCTGTTATTTTCTTTTGTTTTGTGGAGACCAGGATGTCATGGGCCAGTGGATTCTTCTTGAAGTCATCACTCATTTCCAGGTACCTAAGGGTGGTACAGTATCTGGAGAAGAGGGTTCATCTTTCCCCTGGTCTAGGGTTTGGAAATCTTGTCAAGCAAGGATTTCTTTCTGCTGTCAGCCTTGGATCAGGGCTTCAGTTTTGCCAGCAGATTTCCTTGTCTTTGACTCACAGGGTCTGCTCTTCTGAGGCTGCTGTGTGTACTGCACATGCAGGTATTTGAGAATAGTAAACTCTTACAAATTGTAAAACTAGAAAGGGAGGGAGGGAGGGAGAGAGAGAACGCACATGTTTAGGTGTGGTAGGTTTTCTTAGAGGATTTTCAGAACTTGAATAGGACATATATTGGGGAGGGCCCATGTGTGGGGTCTGCTAGCTGTATGGTGTGGGGCATACCTCTCCAGAGCAGGATTTCAGTCCCTGTAACCTACTAGATGAGGAGGATAGTGAAGGAAATACATCCAATTCTTCCCCAGGGATGGAGACCCTCCAGCCTGATGCTGGGTTGTGCTGCTCTGTGGAACATGCCCCCTCTGCCCACCCCCAGCCCTACCCTCATCTTTAGTCTACTCCAGGAGTCCTGATCTATCTTCCTGCTTGGCTGTGGGGGCTGCTGGGATTACCACAGCACACAGGCTTGTAATTAAACTAATTAATCATGCCTGCTCCTTTATGTAGCATCCTTACTGTTCCCCAAGCACTGTACTGAGAGAGAGGAGACTGAAGCCCAGCACAAGAGGACCCATGTGGATTCCAGACCCTTCTTGCTTGGCTTGCAGTGACAATTGTTTCTCTTGCTGCAGAGCTTTGTAATTAGCACTTCTATCCATCTTTACCTGCATCTGATCTGTGCTGCCCACTCATGTAGGATTTCATATCTTGGAGAGAATGTTTCTCTCACTAGGAAAGTGTTTTTTCCCCTTTCTTCTGCTTCTGTGCCCTTCATATTTACCCTGATGAAGGGGATATGGATGATTCTAAGGGAACTGAGGAGACATTTTTGCCCTCCTGGAGTCCTACCATGTGAGAGAGGAAGGGGGAAATATGATTTGGAATCCTGTTCACTTGTAGCTCTAGGGCCCCAGAAGATCTAGGAATCACGTGAAGAACAGTGTCACAGATGTGACACATACCAGAGGTGCTCATCTCTTGGCCTTGTCTCTTTCAGGTGGTAGAGGAGTCATCCTTCCTGACCCTGGACATGCTGGAGTCCTGTTTCCCTTATGTCCTGCTTCGAAATGCCTATCGGGAGGTATCACGGGCCTTCCACCTGAATCGGGTGCCTGCCAATACCTACTGAAAGGCCCTTTGCATCCGTCAAAAGCTGTGTCAGAGTGGAAACTGTGGTCATTTTCTCAAGGGGTGGGAGTGGGGTGGGGTCACTAGGGAGAGTGTTAGAAGCCAGAGCTGATAAACAGATATTTAGAAAAACAGTCCAGGGCAGAGAAATTATAGAGAAAGAAGTAGGGCATGCTGGAGGAATGGAGGACAGTTTATGCACAGTTGGGGGACTGGGGCCACATTTGTGAATTTTTATCATGAAAAATAAGCAATATATAAATACATTTCCTTTCTTCTAGTGACTAGAGCTTGAGCTCTGTCAGGGATGGGCCCCTCCGACCTTCATCACTATTCTAGGATAACGCTGGCAGGCAGAGATGATCAATCATCATATTAAACCATAATGAGCTTATAATCCTCCCACTGGAGCTGCTATTGTCTCCTGCACATTCATTAGGACGATTATCTCCTCTCTTCCTTTCCCAAATGTGTTCAGCAAACATCCAACCTGTTCCTACTGCAGAGGAGCAGAAAAGGGACCACTCTTCTCCATGGGGCTCTTCCTTTGCCTTTATTTGTCTGCTTTTCCCACTGGGGCAGGGAGGGCACTTCCTCCAGTGGGAGTTTCACTGCCCTCCCCAATTGTGGGTTATGAGTACATTTTCTGCTGTTCTCACCTGTCTGCTTTTTCTTTGATATTTCCATAACCCAGAGTAGAGGGGTAGTCTAGGTTAATCCTAGGTCATGTGACAGCCAAGTGGATCAGACTCATGTGGGTTTTCCCTCCTGTACCCATTTGGGGAACATTCTGTCTCCTATTCTGGAGGGACTAACTTAACCCCAAATCCTCTTTTCAACCTAGATACAGCTGTTGCTCCAGGCAGGGATTTCTTTTCTAGATCTTAAATTTCACAGACCTCATTAGGTTGTAGGGCCCTGAGAGTTCACATCCTTGAGGGAGTATAAGTTGTTTTAACTTAGCCTTTTTCTGCACTAATTAGAATTTCAAGTGTCACAGAGCCTGGGGCATTCGAGATAGCACTAAACTAGGTTTAGTTAACTTCATGACAGGAAGCAGTGGCCCCATCATCCATCACCACTGCCAGGGAGGACTGGAGCACCAGATCATGTACGTCACAGTCTGGAGTGGTTGGATTGGGCAAATTTAATTAGCTAGTTGATTAATTAGAGTCATGCCCATATTTTTATGATGAGAGGGAAGCAATTGTTGGCTGTCAGTAAAACCATTCGGCCTTCATTAAACCTATTTGATAGCTGCTTTGGATTTTATGTGTTTTTATTTCTCCAGACGTGGACTTAGTCAATACTTTCTTAACTTTGCACCAACAATCAACACACAAGTTTTTCTTAGCAACAGCTGTCTGCTCTGTAGGAAAGAAGCAACAGAGAATCCTGCTTCATGCCTCAGCTAATTGTCCTTCCTTGCTATGGGAAGGACATTGCGTTCTAAGGAGTGATTCAGTGTCAGGCCTACTGAGATTGTGAGCACAGCTGACAAAGAAGAGAAGGCTCAGAAGGATCTAATCAATGACCCTTAATATCTCTGCTCATTTCTTCAACTTGAATGGATAGAGACCCTTCCCCATTTGCTTGGGACATTACTTAAGGCATCCTCCCAGAGCACAGCAAGACAAGTTGATACAAGGACATGGAGGGCAAATATAACACCTCTTTTAAATAGAAAATTCTGGGCTGGGTATTTAGCTCAGTGGTGCTGCACCTGCCTTGTAAGTGCAAGGTCCTGAGTTTGATCTAGGAAGAAAAAAATTGAAAATTTCATTGAGATATTAAACCCATGTGCACTTGTAAGATATAATACAGAAAGCCAATATACCTTTATATAGTTTCCCTCAATTGTAACAGCTCACAAAGCTATAGTACACTAGCACAACCAGGATATTGACATTGATATAATTCCCTGATCTTATTCACATGTCCCAGTTTTACTTATATTCGTTTCTCTCTGTGTGAATGTGTATTTAGTTCTATAGAGTTTTGTCACTTGTAGGTCTGTGCATCTGCTACCACAGTCAAGACTCAGGGCAGTTCTAGCATCATAGGGATCCCTTATATTGCTATTTTATAATCACATCCACTTCCCTCCTGCAACCCCCTTTTCCACCCCAATCTCTGGCACCACAGAGTTGTTCTCCATTTCTAAAACTTTGCAGCTTGCCATGCTCTTTATAAACGGAATTATGTACCACTCATTTATGTACCAAGTATAGTTTTTCAATACTTTTGTATTCTTATAGCAATTCTGCAAGGCAGCCAAGGAGGCTTCCTAATTTCAGGTCAGGAAACAAATTCAACTGCATTAAATGTCTTAATGAAATTCCTATGTTTAGCAGTAGAACTACAATTGGGATCCAAGTCTGATGTTTAGTCCTAGACCTTATTTCCTGATGAGACTGTTGCTTCATAAAAGAAGACTTAGAGCCCAGAGCCCCAGTTGAAGAAGGTGAGGACATAGAGGACCACTAGAAACAAAGGGTGAATATCTATCTAGGGGTGAAGGGACAGATAGGATAACAGGACCTATCAGCATTTCAGCAATTTGTTTCCTTAACCACTTTCTGACTTTTTACAACCTGGAGCATAATCAGTGAGCTGCTTTTTTGCTCCTAGATCCTCAGCTTGCTTTACATGGGCTCAAAAACAAGGGAGGAACGACTATCGGGAGAAATAGTGACTCCAGTTGTTTTATCTTGGAGGCAGACAGTAGGTTCTAGCCTCAGCATTTTCATTAGTGCAGTGTTTTCATTAAAGTCTCCATTAACTCATTTGCAGCAGAGAGATGGAATTATCCCTCCCACCAGGTCCAGGAGATGTGTGCCATGAGTTCACTTTCCCTTGGGCGGGGGAGACCTTGCCTCTTCTGCTATGGTGTTGGATCTAATGGGCAGGTGAGGAGGACAGCCTCAAGGTGCAGAAGGTTGGAGGTGTGGCCAAGGGGACTTCGCCCTCTGGCATTTTGCCTTGCAGGAAGGGAACAACTGGCTTGAGCAGCAGGACCCAAGAGGGAGGGAGGTTCTGGCTAGGAATAAGGCTTCCTTAGCATCAGGTCCTCACACCAGGGTCTGTTCTTTTCTAACAAAGTTTGATTTTGAGAAGCTGGCACATGGTTGAAATGCACTCACGTTGTTGGGGGAAGAATGTTCTTCCAGTCCTCCTCCCTACAGGGCCTCCTGCTTCTCCTGAGTACCTGTCATCAAAGGAGATAAAGATGAGTCCCCCTCAGCCCCCACACCTCATGAGTTGTCAAGTACTCTCCCTCCTACCTGCACAGGAAGCAGGAACAGCAGGCCAGGGTGCAGGTTGGGGAAGTCAGAAGTTAACTTGAGCTGAGTTTGCAGCACTGGCGAGATTGAAGAACAGGCTTTTCTCTTGTCACTTTGGAAGGAGAGCATTGTGGGGCCACCCCTTTAAATAGCATTCCTGTAGGAGGCAGATCACTTCTATCCGTCACCTGCTGCCAAAGCATCATTTTTGGTCTCTATCGAATTCAGAGCTTGTTAGAAAGGATCAGAGAGTTAGGGGAGTGAGGAGGCAGGGTTTCCAAGAGGTAGGGGGGCCCTTCAGAAGCTGGAAAGAAGAGGAATAGGTTGAGCAGAAGGAGTCTGGAAAAGGTGGAGGTGGGGGACAAGAGGAAAAGATAAGGAGAGAATAGCTGTCTTTTAAGAGTGTATGAATGGAACAAGTACACCCTATTCTTATCTCTTTAGAGGTTTGGTAAAGCACTTGGTTTGCAACAAGAGAACAAGGTTGAGGCTAAACACCAACACTGGTGATTAAAGAAAGTGAAAGAGCCACAGAGCAGAAAAGGCACAGGAAGGCTCAGACTTTGTCATTGTCTATGGGACTATATACTTTTTATGGGCTTAGTATTCCCATTTACTAAGTAGAAGAGACTAGGCTAGATGGACCCTAACTTCTCTTCTATAAATAACTTTTTTCCAGTGCCGGATCTAATCCAGAGCCTCACATATACTAGGCAAGAGCTGTACTACTGACCTACATCCGCAATCCAAATGACCCTTTTATTAAAATGGTTTAGAATTTAGGGGCCTTCATGTGCCACTGAATTGACAGGAAATGATGAAAGGTCACTTGAAATATGTCTCCTGCCTCTTGTCTATCTCTTCTAGTTTTTTTTATTTTTTTATTTTTATTTTTTTGGTTTTTTGAGACAGGGTCTCACTATGTAGTTGAGACTGACCTGGAACTCACTGTGTAGCCCAGGCTGGTCTCGAACTCCCAGTGATCCTCCTGCCTCACTCCCCAGTGTTGGGGTTATATAAACAGAGCCTCACATATACTAGGCAAGAGCTGTACTACTGACCTACATCCGCAATCCAAATGACCCTTTTATTAAAATGGTTTAGAATTTAGGGGCCTACATGTGCCACTGAATTGACAGGAAATGATGAAAGGTCACTTGAAATATGTCTCCTGCCTCTTGTCTATCTCTTCTAGTTTTTTTTATTTTTTTATTTTTATTTTTTTGGTTTTTTGAGACAGGGTCTCACTATGTAGTTGAGACTGACCTGGAACTCACTGTGTAGCCCAGGCTGGTCTCGAACTCCCAGTGATCCTCCTGCCTCACTCCCCAGTGTTGGGATTATAGGCGTGTGCCACCATGCCCTGCTTTTTTTTGAGACATATCTCTTCTAGTTTAAATGCAGTTCTTGCGCATATTGGGAAATTCCTTAGCTCTACTCTTCTCTGATTAGAGTTTTTTTTTTTTTTTTTAAACAGAGTCTGGCTATGTAGTTCAGGCTGCCTTCAAACTCAGTGATCCTCCGGCCCCTAATGCTGAGATTACAGGTGTGCACCACCACGCCCAGCCTAATTTGAGCTCTTCAATCCCAATGTTCAATTCTTTCCTAGTTTCCAGTTTATTCCCCTTTCAATCGATAAGGAAGGAGATTGTCCCCAAATTTTGAGAAATGGATTGTGTAGGAGTGTGCAGTTTTAGGTGCAGCTATTTCTTGGCTGGTGAGGAAGGAACCTGGATGTGTGCTGACGTGAGATGGACAGAAGGGGAAGTCCTGGTAGCCTTTCCACTTGCCATCTCCTGCCTCTGTACTTCCTGGGAGCTGCTTCCGATGATATTTTTGCCAGATCCAAAGCCCTGACCTAGACTAGCAGTTGTTTTATAAAGTTTATAAAGTCTTTTATAAAGCAATTCTTTTTATAAAGAGTCAATTGTGAAGGTCTCCCCACCCTGACTGAATCCAGGGGCCTTACATTGAGCTACATTCCCAGCACTTTTTATTTTGACACAGGGCCTCACTAGGTTGCTAAATTGCCCAGGCTGGGCTCAAACTTGCAATCCTCTTGCTTTAGCTTTCCAGAGTGCTGGGATAATGCACATGTACTACCTACCTGGTTTCTATCTTTTTCTCCAGTTTACCACTTCCCTTCTGTTATTTGCTCCTCCTTTCTCTAGAAAAGGGGGCCTCCACCAGATATTTAGAAAACGAAACAAAACAAACCAACCAAAAAACCTTTCTCCTGTTCATCCCTCCTTCCAATTTCCAGAATTCTTAAAATTCATATTTTGGGATCGTGGATTAGGAGCCTATGTTGAATCCAGTCATTAGTGAATACATCCACTTTGTTTGCTTGGGACTTTCCACCCTGCAGAGGTAGGTAGTCATTAGGAGTGCACAGTACTGAGAAAGAGCCCCAGGTAGGATGCACTTAGCTAGAAGAGGTTTTGCTATGGTCACCATCTGGTCTTCCAGTTCCATCCCCTCATTCCACAAATGTTTATTAAGCAGCTAGGCTGTTTAGTGCTGGGCCTTTATCTTTCAGATTTCCTTCTGAAGGCAGAATAAGAAGAAATGAGCTGGAATGTTGCAGACAGGCTTGAAGGGAGTTATCAGGAATGATTTCTTGGCTGTGTGCAGTTATTAGGTAGTCAGGAAAGACATGGGGCTGCCTCTTTTGTAACGCTTTAAACTTGGGAGAAATTCCATTCGGCCAGGCAGTGGTTACGAAGCACCTTGGCACAGGCCTCAGGGATGGAGACAGGTCAGGGAGATAAAGCTGAGGGGGCTGAGATGGGAGATGGGAGATGGGAGATGCCGGCACAGCTGAGAGCGGACCCTCAACTTTTCCCTTCCAAGACAGGGGCAACGGTGAAGTCTGGCCCGGCCGGGCTCCACGGTAGGTAGCTTCCCTAACCCGTGTCCGGATCCCGCAGGAGAGAGACGGGCTCCTCCCCTCCCCGTCCTCACACACGACACACAGGCAGCTGGGCACAAGTGGATGCATGAAACCGCATTCGCACGTATAAACTCCAGTCCACACCGAGGGACCCCGCC
>NW_022900927.1:20735098-20764155 GCF_012274545.1 Fukomys damarensis
GGGCCTGGGATGCAGGCGAGGGTCTCTCTGCCGGGGGCTGAAACTGAGCCGGGGTCCTGTCCCCTCCCTCTGTTCCCTAGACAGTGGCTGAGCATGGAGCTGTCTCCTCGCAGCCCTCCAGAGATGCTGGAGTCTGATTGCCCGTCACCCCTGGAGCTGAAGTCAGCCCCCAGCAAGAAGATGTGGATTAAGCTTCGGTCTCTGTGAGTCCCAGGCCGGGAATGGGGGGGAAGGGACCTAGGGGATCTGGGAGTGTGTGTGTGTGTGTGTGTGCGCAATGGTGGTGGTAGGAAATAGCTGGAGCCAGGCTGGTAAATTGTCCTGGGGGCACGTTGGCAGGTGCGAGGAAACAACCCTGACACTCGTGTCCAGGCCACATGTTTAAGACATGTGCAGAGCAAGCCGGTTGGTTAGGGCGGGTTTGGGAGTTGCAAAGCACGATGTGCTTGTACCTCTGGACCTCCCGGGTGACACGCAGAGCCGAGAAGCAGCACAGTGTGTGCGGTGTGGCAGGGCTGCAGACCGGCAGCGTTCAGGAGGTGCCAGGCTGACTCACACGTATCCATGTGCAGGGTATGTGCACATCACATACGTATGCACGAGTGTCCCTGGGTCACAGAGGGTGGAGACTGGGGCACATAGCTAGCAGCAGATCTAGT
The DNA here is from genome assembly GCF_012274545.1 of Fukomys damarensis. NCBI lineage: Eukaryota > Metazoa > Chordata > Mammalia > Rodentia > Bathyergidae > Fukomys > Fukomys damarensis. Next base: position 20,735,758 of record NW_022900927.1, read on the forward strand.
GCATGGGGATAATTGTGCCAACCTGTGGGTTAGATGTATCTCGGTTGGAATCGGTAGTTTCTGCCTCTAGAATCCGGCAGACGGGTTGGGGGTGGAGGTACCCCGAACTTGAGCCACTCGTCTCTCTAGGGGCCTGGGAACTCACTCTGCATATTAATGACACCTGGAATGTGGAGGAGGGGGGGGTGGAGCCCCCACCTGGGAGCTGTAAGAGTGGGTGGTACTGAAGAAAGATTGATTGACAGGAGCAAGGTACTGTAATTGTCTTGATCAAAGCCTTTTTGTTTATAAAGAATCTCCCAGGATCTCCAAGCACATTTAGGCACATTTTCTTATTGTTGCAGGACCTGGGGGATATGAGAAGAAATAAATAGGGAAAGGAAGAACTCAGGTGTCCCATACACTGGTCTCTAGGGAGGAAAGCAACTTTTCCTTCTGCTTCTCAGAGGAGAGGATTGGGTCAAAGACAAGCCATGCACGATGTTTTACCTTTCAGTCAGCTGCCATCGGTTATCTCTGCAGTCTGTTGATTCTTAACCAGTAAACGAGGAAAGAGGCGCCTTTCTGTGAGATGTCTGCCTAGAGCGCCAGGGAAGAGGCTCTGATAGGAGAGCAGGGATGTTTAGTGCAGAAACAGTAAACATAGTCCCTGAACCCCCAGTACCCCTCAGTCATGAGCACTGAGGCTTGCTATTTCTGGGTTCTGATAAAGGGGGGTAGGAGATGGAGAGATGGGTATGGTTGTGATGTTTTCAAAATATTTCACCCACGCCAGTGACACCTTTATCTTGGGCAGGTGGGTCTGGTTTATATGTTTACTGCTCCGAAGGCTCGTAGAGAGAACAGAGGCACAGTGGGCAACAAAGCTTGGAATCCAAGTGGGCTCCCCAGTCCCCCTCCTTTGCTGCCTCTGGCCAATGTAATTTGCCAGGCTCTATGAAGCGCAGCCTTGGAATGAGTTCTGGGATGAAGAAATGGAAACTGGATTGAATTGATTTTTGTTGGGAGGAGCACTGAGTGATTCTTGGTAGAAAATGATGCTCTGTTAATGGTAACTGAGCTGAGGAGGGGGCAGATAAAGAAGTGGTTGAAAAGCAAATGACTGGGAGAATTCAAAGTGTCTCAGGATGTCTTATCGCAGTAGTGGCTCATCATGTACTCATTTTACCTCCATTCCAAGTAGCAGGACCCTGTAGAAGAGTGGGTTTTACCAGTTTCACCACCTCCCACACCTTTTAAAGCAAAAGTTGTTCCTGAAAATCAGTTGCTGTTTCTTCCTTAAATATAAGAAGTGCTCAGTGGTGAGGGAAGAGGGTCCCTAGAAGAAGGTATTGAGAGACCTGGGGAGAGAAGGCAATAGGGACAGCTGTTCCTCCAGAGTGCCTAAGCTGAGATGGCCTTACATGGTAGACAGGGATCACTACATCTTGTTGGTTACATTGTTCTGCTCTTCACTCTGGTCCTTAGGCTACATTTACTAATTAACCTAGAAAGGTACCGTATCCTGGTTATTAATCACCAGAGTAGATTATCAGCCTCATTTTCTCAAAGCAGAGAAAAATCTTAATGATAAGATAGATCCCAAGTTTATGGTTTTTCTGGATTTGGACTTGTTTTAATATTGGGAAACTTTGACAGTCAGATGAAGGGAAATGAAAGGATTTAGGATTTTTGCTGGATAGGAGGAGTTCCCCAACTCTCTGAGTCCTGTGGTTTCTAAAGAGGCAAGAAAGGAGGTATTTCCTTAAGTGGAAATAGAGCCTTCTCTCCCCTTCATGAGCTAGGGTAGGAGGAAGTTGTTTGGTCTGGAAAGGAGTAGACATAATTATCTCAGGCTTGGGTAGTAAATGGAAATGAAGATAAATGAAATATATGTATGTTTGGCTGCCTTTATATCTATCTTGATTCCCCTGCTCAAGACATCCATTCTCTCCCTTCCCTTTTAATTTCTGATCTAGAACATCCAGACTCTTTTCAAGGAGCCAGGTGTGATGTTTTTGCCTCTGGATAAAAGGCCCTCATAAATATAATTATGCAAAGCAGTCTTTTGTGGGAAGAACATGCAGGATTTCTGTTTATCAAACTGGAAATCTGTTAAGGATAAATTCAGAAACTAGAGGCTATGAGCTGGAAGAAGTCTCTAATTGTGAGATTTCACCTGTGGTTAGCAGGAAAATTTTCTTAACTAAGCAGACTCTCATACTGAGGCATGAGAGAGAGACTGGGACAAGCAGTCTGGAGATGTTGGGTTGGTTGGGAAAATTTTCAGCATCTTTAACCCTGAGATAAAAGATTTGACTTTGCTTCCCATCCTTCAGAGACCAGAGGGCTTTGGCGATTGTGGGGAGGGTCAGTAGAGGTAGAATGGAGTTTCCTGTGTCTTTTATAAATCAAGAAAAACTATGAGCAGATAGAGATTGGTTTGTTGCCTCAATTCATTTGTTCATCAGACAGTGACTTGAATGCCTTCTGTGGGCCCAGGTGGTGTGCTGGATGCTGGGGTTACACATGTGGACAAAAGGGACATAGCCTGTATTCCCCTGCTTGGAATCTGGTTCAACTCCATCCAGGGGTGTGGAGAGCGGGGAGGCACCCTTTATCTCACTTTGCTATAATTGGCAAAATTCTACCATTCTGGGTTTCTTCCATTGGGGGTTACCCGTACAGGAAAAGCACAGATGTGAGTTCTTTCTTCCAGGATAGTACAAGCATCACTCTCATTTCTCTGCTTCAGTTTCTTTTAAAATTTTGTATTTTGTAGACAGAACTTCTTTCTTTTGGGACAGTGTAGACATAGTTCCTTTTTCTTCTTTCCCTACTTGGTTCACACTCAGGACTCCTAAGGTCTAGACTGAACGTCCCATGCTGTGGTTCAAGGTCATTACAGTTGAGCTTCGGAGAAAGGATCCAGTTGGGGATTATTTTATTTTCCTTACTTTTGTTTCATCAGAATGGTACCTTGAACATATCAGGTACTAAGTAATATTGTTAAATAAAGGGATGAACAAATGAATTAATATATCTCTATCTCTATCTATCTATGTCATGGAGCCCAATTCTGTCTCTGATTCTGTGGTGCGTATATACCTCTGTGCAGAAGGGGAGGAGGTAAGAAATGGAGATGGAATAAAGGGGAGGTGACGTTGTTGTTCGAGTGGATGATGCAAAAAAAAAGTGTGGGGTTTGGGGACCTCAGGACAGAGCCTAGAATAGGAGAAGTTACAGAGAGCATACAAAAGCCATGGTATTTGGATTGTGTGAACAAGATATGTTAGGATGAAATTGTGAATGTCTGACATGTACATGTACGTGTCTGGATAAAGGTTGATTTATGTGCCGGCAGCAGAGCTCTGTGATGGTATTTTTTGTTGTTGTTGTTATTATGTTTAGAAAGGGCACGTGTGGATAACACGTATGTTGGGGATTATACACTTACCTTGATATCTGAAATTGTCCTAGGTATGAATGAGACAGTGTTTGTGTGTGCATATGTATGTAGGTAATAGGATAATTTATACGTGTGATCTCGAGTATATATTTGTGACACACTCAACTTTCTTTTGATAATCCTGGGGGAGATCCAGAAGCAGAAAGAGAAAACTGGGGGACTGGACTGGGTGCCTCATTGATTTACCTCACTTTTTGTACTCATTTTTTTGTATTCTCTGTGGTGTGATCCAGTGTGGCTCTTACCAGTTTTGAAAATCATTTTGCCTTCTTCTTTTCTCTGTGTGTAACTGTGGAGCTGCTCTGAAGATTGCAGGATAAACTGTGGCTCCCTGCACTCCTGGAGAAAAGGGAGAATCATTTTTCCCAGGTCTTAGAAGGATTTTTTTGGTGCTATCCTCCATGAATTAGCCCTTCCTCCTTCATTTCCAGCCGTGGCACAGGAAATCTTCTTCTCCCTGATTTTTATATTCCCTCTCCCATGAGGGTTTTCCATCTTTATTTTCTCTATTAGCTTTGCTTGACTGAAAACTGTGTGGTATCTCTGGGATGGCAAGTGTGGAAAATTCCTGCAGTAATGTGAAGGGGAGGTACAGAGATGGGAAATCAGATTCAGACCAGAGGAAGATCTCCACACCTTCTGGTCAGGATAGGTGACTGGGGGAATCCTGGAGGCAGTGTGATGTCAGGGGAAGAACAGAAAATCGGGAGCCTGGAGTTTGCGTTCACATTCTCTCTCTGCTGATTACTAGCTGTGTAATCTTGAAATCATAGTCTCAGCTTCTCCGTTCTTTGTTTGACATCATCCATATGAAGAGGCTTTTAAATGAGAAAGTCTGGAGATCTGTCAGCACGGGAGAGCTTGCCGTACAAAGAGGAGGAGAATGGGAATGAATTGGTGACTTGGCTGCAATGAGGTAGAAAGATAAAGATTCAGGAGGCAGGAATATGAATTACCCAATAAATTCAGGCAAGATTGGGTGCATTTAGGATGGGATGGCCCTAGATGAATAACCAAATAAATTCAAATTCCAATGTTTAGGATGTGATTTGGAAGAGTCTTGTTGATGAATATTTGTCTGAAGAGAGTAAGGGGTGGAGTCTGGTTTAGGCAATAAGACACTGGGTGGGACTGGAGGAAGGCTATATATGAAGGATGTTCACCCCTAAAGTCAAAAGAAAGGAGGACTCCTTGTCATCTTGCCCCAGTGGTCGAATGAAATGGATGGACTAATTGCAGTTCTGAGACATGGTGAGGGTGGGGAGCCCCCACATGAGTGGGTTCTGTGAGCATTGGGGAATTCCTCTTTGGCATTCACCTAAGTCCCTAGGCCTGGGGGATATGGCATCAGGTATACCACACCCTACTCTAAAAGTCAGAGCTCAAATAGCAGTGTGTCTAGGAGCCTTAGTAGGCAGGGTGGAAAAGGGCACAGGAAGTTCCATGTTTGAGGTTGCATTTGTCACTTTTGCCCCCAGGAAGGGAAAGGAGGTTGGGGATGAAGTGGGAGGCTGGTGAGAGACTCAGACCGAAGCCTGGACATCTCTAGACCTTTCCTACTTGCCGAGTGGCCAGTGCATTCCTGGAATCCATGCACTTTGTCTCAAGCGTTCCTTTTATCCCCCCCACCCCATACTTTACCTTTGGGCTATGATGAGGAAGTAACCTTAGAAAGAAATTTTGCCTGTTTTTGAGACAAATCATCAAGGATTTGTGTCCATCTCCATGGTACTGTTTTCTTTCTTCTTTATTGTTCTTGCATCCTCTCCTCTGCCATTCCCGCCCTTGCCCCCCACCCTCTGGCTTTCTTTTGTAGTCTCCAGTTTGGTCTTCTTTCTTGGCCCTCCTTTCCTCTATTCCCTTTGACTTAACTTCTCAGTCTTGTCTTCAGTCTCCTACTCTTCCCCTATTTTAGCCCAGAGCCAGAAAATCCCTGCGTGCCCTCTGGTCTTCCAGGTAATGGGACAAGTTTGTTGCAGGGACCCTTTGGGGCCTTTTTAGAACTCCAACCTCAACTCATGTCTTCTGCAAGACCTTTCTTTTGCTTTCTTAGTGACCTCATCCTGCAAGATCCTCCAGGGAGGAAGCCAGGTAATTGCCTTTGAAGCTCAAGGGGCTGATTTTTCTCAGGTACGGAAGTTGAGTGGCTATTTTCCAACTCTCTTCAGGACAGCAGCAAAGAAAGAGGCACAAAACCAGGGCAGCAGGTGGGTTGGAGGTGAGACAACTGGGGAGACTGGAAGTGGTTAGATAATGAGGTTTACCCCCTAAGGGAGGAAGACTGGATGGTCCCAGGGATGTAGGAGAGAATCTTGGGAAGGGGCATCTGTGGGGCCTGAGAAAGGCTACTGAGCAGGGAAAAGGAGAAAACTTGAGTTGTTATCTACTCAGTGCCAATGCTTGTCCCTCTGCCCTCATATCCTTGAGTCCTGCAGCTGCTCCTGTCCCCTCAGCTCCTCCTGTCCCCTCAGCTCCTGCTGCATCTGTGGAGCTTAGCCTCATCTGGGAAGCAAACAGCAGATTAGGATTCTGTGTTAGCATTCCAGACCTGGCAGAAATCCACTGAAGGAGCTGCATTGGGGTTTTGGTAGAGAGGCAGGGTGGGCAGGAACAAAAGCCATGGTATATCCAGGGAGAGGCCTGAGAGTGTGGGGCTGGGAAAAGAGTCAGAAAGGGAGCATTTTGGGGGATGATGCTGGCTAAAGCTAGCCTCTCAGGGCAGTTTATTCTACAGTTGCAACTGGGAGTCAGATCTGCAAATAACTATGGAGGCTGCAGTGGGGTGATTAGGCTGCCAGCTGGTATTGGCACCGTTTAGGTTAGGAAAGGAGCTTGGCTTGCTGGGGTGGAGGATGCAGGCAGGGCCTGGGGACTATGGAAGGAAGGAAAGCAGAAAGGAAGGAACTTTCTCCTGTCACTCCTGTCCTTGGTTTCCTGCTCCCCTGATTATCAGCTCTTGCATATGTAGCTTGGCACCTTCTCCTTGGTTTTCTCTTCTATGCCCACCTTGTTTGGAAACTTCATGTGGTCTGGGCTGAGTAAGCACACATGCCAGCCGTGTTGCCAAGCTCCCTAAACCCTGACTGACTCTCTACCAAGCATGGAGCTTTAGAATTCCAACCTGAGATAGATAATAAATCAAATTGTTGTAGTCTCACCCGAAGATGTCTTTGTCCCGCCCATTCTCTCCCTTTCTGTTCTTCTTTAAAGTGCCAACAAAGTTGGCTGCTGTTTTGATTGCAGCAAAATGGATTGGAGGTAGATATGCAGGAGAACTGGGAAATTCTTGGAGGTTAGAATGTGATCTTTCCGTGATGAAGAGGAAGGCTACTCTTCTCTTTTAAGACGAGGTTAGAGCTGACTTGGGAGAATCAGTGAAATAGTCAGAAAGGGTGAACTCTAGAATCTGGGAATCATGGCCCAGACAGCCTACTTCTCTGGTGCCTCCTCCCCAGGTCCTAAACCTGAGAGCCATAAAAGGTTACAGAGAAGGAAACTGATATCCGCAGAGAGTTGGCGTAATGGAGGCAGTGTTGGGACAGGATTCAAATTCTGCTGATCCATGATCTATTGCTGCCTCACCATACCTGTCATTATCCCTTGCCAATTTTCCAATTCACTTTTCCATCCTAGGCTGCCTTTAACATCTGTTAGGCATCTGCTGGAAACATCTGTTGGGATGTGGTTTGGAAGGCCATTGGGTGGTCTGTGTGGAGGTGGTAATGAGCAGAATCAAATAGGATAGGAAGGGAGAGAAGGATGGACAAATGAAGTGGAGAAAGAGTTCATTTGGACTGGCTCCGGGGAGCCTCCTCTTCCGTCTGCAGTCCTCAGACATTCTTGCCCACCCTTCTCAATTTCTCTGTCTCCAGGGATGAAGTCTGGGCAGAGGGAACTTGTTTGTGTCCTGTGCTGAGAGTTGGGATACTATGATCCTCATTGGCCTGGTCTCAGGCTCATACTGCTTAGATCACTTCCTTCCTCACATGATCTGAGCTGTGCTGGGCTGTTGCTAGGAGCACCTGTTGGAAACACTCTCCGGTTAGAAGGCAGAGGGGGAGCTGCCTTCAGACAGGCGGGGTAGAAACAGACTCCCCCTTTATACTTCCTCCATCAGTGTTTTCCCTGACTCCCTCCTGCAGTACCTTCCAGATCTTCTTTCCCTGACTTCTTAGTAACTCCCACTCACTCGTCACCTCCCTGTAGTCTCCTGGTTTTGTCCTTCTCCCAACTGTTTCCCATTCTCCCCTCAGCTCCTTTGTCCAGTGCCTTGGAGATCTCTCACCACTGCTGCCATGTCAACCTAGGTCTGCCGCCTCCCAGGATGGCACCCCAGCTCTGCCACCAGGGGGGCTATTTTTATCTCTAGAGCCACCCCCGCCACTCTGCCCAGCCAGCTGCCAGAACTGGGGCTGCTCATATAGCAATGGGAAGCCAGGGGTGTGAGGGGATCAGAAATGCTTGGGTGAGGTAGAGGGCTGGTTTCTATTGGTTTCTGGAGCTCCATGCTCTGCATAATTTCTGGCCTCTGCTTACACTGCCTTGCTGGCCCCTGTGCAATGAGAAGCCAGAGTGAAGCCCAAGCATCTTCAGTGGTGGTGGCAGGGAGACGAGAGCTTTTCCTCTAGTAGTCCAGGTACTATTTGGGGCTTGGATGAAGAAGTGGATTCTGCCTATGAGGGTGGGCATATGGGGCTTTGTTTATGGAGGGCTTTCAATAATATTTGCTAAGCTAACTGAAGGACTGGACTAAATAATAATCCTTTGCATTCATGTATTATTTTATAGTTCCCAAAGTGCTCTCATACAATATCTCATCAAGGCCTTGTGAAAATTCTATGAAGCACATTTTATTTACTCCCTTTAGACAAGGAAACAAGAGCTCAGAATGACTTGCCCGAGGTTACATAAGTGAGAAAGTTTAGGTAGAACTCTCCTGATTTTTACTGATATCCTCTTTCTAGGATTTAGAATTTGACCCCTTTAATTTGTAAATTTTGGAGCATTCAGATCAGCCAGTTAATTCCTTGTCCAACACACAATACCCTGTCCCTGTTGCTGCTCCTCTACTCTTTTCTGACCAGAAACAGAGTCTCCCATCCTTTATTCAGTGCAGGATGGGAAAGCCTGCGCATGAGCAGGGCAGGGAGGCATTATGCTTGAGCTCCTTTCTATTTTTAAACTACAGTTAAGAGCTAAAGGAAAATTTATATTGTACCTTTTGCTGGGGCTTTCATATATAAGTCCTGCCTTCCAGGTAGGACAGTCTCCTGAGCTCAGACACAGGTAGTGTGTGAGGTGTGCATATATACGTGGGTGAGTACGTGAAATGTTTTCCCCAGGAAGGAATGGTAGCTGACCAATATTCCTTCTTTTTAGGATCAGTTGATAGTAAGAGGCTAGAATGAGTGATGTAGCCTGTGTATGTGGGGTGAGGTGGTAGGCAGTCATTTTCCAACCAACTTTATTAGGCAGGAGAGGAGAGAAAAGAATGGATAAGATATCCTCTCCAGAGCATTGCTAGTTTAAGAAACCCCTGCCTTTCAGTAGGAGGGCTGAGGCTAGAGCACTAGGGCCTAGAGTGAGGGGACAAGGGAGAGAGGGGAGCTGGCCTGGCCTGGTAGTTGTTGAAGTTTCAGGTGTGCACAGCTGGCTGCCACCCCCCCCCCCCCAGCATGTTCTGCCCGCTGGCCAGATGTCCTTCATACCCTGGCTGGCAGGGTTCTGCGTCCCCCGACACTGGTCTGGTCCTTTCTTTCAGAAAATAATGAATCAGCTTCTGGTGTTGTGGAAAGGGTGGAGGTACAGGGCACAGAGAGAGAGAGAGAGAGGGTTTCTTTTCTTTCGCAGTCTAAAGCAGCCCTCCCTCATAGCCACCAGTTTAGTAGAAAACAACTCGGAGGTCTTTAACCTTCTAGCTCTCACTGCTGAGGAAGCGCACATGCACTTGTCCCAGTGCTAGCTGAGCTGAGAAACAGCAGGTTCCTAAACTTCATTTGTTTAAAATCCTTCAAGGATTTGGCACAGTCACAATGTTTCTTAGTTTCTCTTTGCTTTTGAGGGGAAAGACCTCCCATCTTAAAATCCAAACTCTTGGCCGGTTTCTTCTCTTTTCCCTCTCTCCTGCTATACTCATTCCCATGAGCCCTTTTCCTCGTTTCCACATCACCCCCTGCCCTAAACCCTAGATTGAAGGAACTGCTGCCGCCCAGAACTCTTCACTGAGGCGTTAGGCTTCACCCTGCCGCCTTCTTAGCCCCGCCCTACCCCTTAGCTGACCAATCGCAACCCCACTGTTCTTGTATTGGTGATGTCATCTCACAGCCAATGGGGAGGCGGCTAGTGCTATGTGCGCACGTCCACTTCGCCTGGCAGAGACCAGCTTCTTTTTTCCCAGCCTGTGAAAGGAACAAAGTCTGGAGGTGGAAGAGGGCGTCCTGGTCTCCGGGTTCCTTCTGGGTCCCTCTTTTGGCCCCCTCTGGGCCATCTCCCCACTTCTCTGCCTCTGGGCTAGATTGACCTTTTTCTAGTTCACAAACAGTTTCTCACCAATCTCCATTTTACAGAGAAGAAAGCTGGGGCTGGGAACGTTGAAGTGTTTTGTGCAGCTTCTTGGTCTTTATGAACAAGTCCTTCTGACTTGTATTCACTGTGTAGGGTTGAGGGCCCTTCCCTCCCTGTGGAGCCCTCTCTGAAGAAGCACCTCCCCTACAGTTTTTAAATCTCCTCAGGAACGGGAGTTTATCCCCGTGTTTTTCTTCCGTTCTTTCAGGAAGGTTAAACATGAAGAATGGCTTCAGACAAGCACCAAGAAATCTTCTCAGCCCCTGGTGGTGGGGGAGGACTTTGGCCGAGCTCCTTCCTCTTGCAAGCCAGACTTTTCTGTGACAGATTCAGGATGGTTGCTTGTCCCTGTGTCCTAACCTCTTCTTCCCAAAGAGGAGCCCCACCTCCTCAGAGCAAGGGGCTGGCCTGTGCTATTTCTGTCCTTTCTGGGATTCTTCTGACAACAGATTCTTGTTTTCAGTCTGATTCAGATGTGAAACTTTTCCCGCGGCCTCTCACCCAGTTCCTGTAGGCTGGGTCTCTGCTTCAAATTCCTTCTTCCTTTAGCCAGGCTCCCCCAGTTCTCCTCCCCAAAGTGCTTTCTGGTCAGATGCTCAGTTCTTCTGGGACCTGCAGGAGGAAGTTGGGGGCTCAAGAGGGAGTTGTTTCCCTCTAGGGGTCCTAGGCCCCCAGTTCCCAGTGTTTTGATTCTCTGGAGTGGAAATCTTTGGTTCTCATGGCAAGTCTTGTTCCTGTTCAGAGGAGCCATCTGCAAGGCCCCATTCTCAGGTAGGTGCCAGGGAGGAGGTTAGAAGAGAGAAGGAAGAGAGGATAGGTTGCATGTGGACTTACCAGTTGTTGGACTGTCCCCATATGGTGTGTGTGCAATTTTTACTCTATCCACCTTGCCTTTACTTTATTCACCTTCCATTTCCATCTCTTCTTTTTTTTGGCACTGGAGATTGAACTCAGGACCTTGTGTTTGTTTGCAAGGCAGGTGGCAGCAACACTGAGCAAAATCCCTGGCCCTTCCATCTCTTCTTTTTATTGCTTTCTCTTCACTATCGTAGGTAACTTATCAGGGGTTCTCCTTTTTCTCTCCTTCCTAATCACCAAAATCTTTAGAACTTTACATCCCTTTGAATTTTTTTTTTCTTTCTTAAGAACTCAAACTAGAAATACAACTCTTCTTATTCCAAGTCCCCCTGGCTTTGGATTGTTTTATCCTAACCTCCTACTTACAGTCAAGTAAGTAGGGGTGGGTGCTGGAAATAGTGACAAGGGATTGTGGAAACCCCCAGAACATCAGCCATGTGGTGATTCAAAGAAATGAGCTGGTGGGAAAGCTGGGCTCCTCAGTGGTGTTACTGGCAGGAGTCTTCTCTTCCAGCTGGCTGCCTAGAGCTAGGAGAGCCTTGGGCCTTCCAGGGGTTGAGATCTGAGGCTTTTCCATTGCTGAGGGACAAGGTAAAGTAGAAAGAGGTGGTAGTGATCGCACAGGGTAGGGATGGAAATAGAAGCTTCCATTTTTCCATGAGGCTGGTTGAGGACTAGACTGTACTGGGCATCTTGTTCTACTGGGAAAGGGACCATTCCCATGGCTGGTTCTCTGAGGGCTGAGCCAGAGGGCTGGATTAAAACTGATATCTAGGTGGGGAGAAGGCCTTCCTGTGGAACATTGAGTGTGGGCTTTAGGTTTGGGGAGATCCTAACTGAAAGGCTTTGGAATAAGAGCTCCAGCTGGCCAGCAAGTATTGTGTGTGTGTTTATTCGACATTAGGAAGGTGTAGTTCAGCATCTGTATCCTTTCAGCTGCTTGAGTCCAGCTCCAGTTCTTGAACTTTTTCTTTGTCAAATTTATTCTTTCATCTTCCTTTTCCTCTTTATCCTCTTCCTTCTAGCATCAGGATGATGTTTGGTTCAGAAGCTCTACAAGAGCTCCTAGATGTGGCAAGAGAAGGAGCTTGGAGTTCAAGTGGAGGGAGTGGTATGTTCCAAGTCCACGTATGATTCCACTCTTCTTCCAGGCTCACCATTACAGTCTCAGAGGCTGTGGCTTAGAAGTCTCAGCTGTGAGCTCTGGGAGATGGACTCCCACCTGCTTAAGCTGCCCTGTTTTCCTGTTTCTTATTTGATGAATGCTCACTGAGCATACACTCCTGCTGTGTGTATGGAGGCCAAGATAAATCAGTTATGTCAGTGCCATCCAGGTGCTTGTCATCTCACATGATTCAACTGGCTGAGGCTGAAGGAGCTTCGGGGAATGCTTTCTGCCCCTCTCCACATGACTAGACTTGTTTGCTCTAACACCTTCATTGTTTGGTGAATATAGGTAGACCTCATTAGTGTGAGACTGATAAGATTGACAAGTTGTATAACCTTGGACAAATCGTTTAGCTCCCATCATAAGTTTATGGGAGAATCATAGTCTTTATAATTCTTTTGTCTCTTTCATTAGAGAGCTTCCTATTCACCTGCCTTCAAACTAAGGCCCCCCCCCGTATTTAGAATGATAGAATAGGCAGGTGCTTGCTGGGTTTGAAGGGAGCATGGTATAAGCTGGGTGAGATCAGTACGATGCTAGTCAGTTTCCTGTTGAAATCATATTTGTGGAGACACCTTTTGCATGTGTCAGGCCTTTTGCATATATTATTTCATTTAATCCTCTAATAGCCTTATGAGGCTGGTTTATTATCATCTTTACCATCTCACAGTTGAGGAAATTGACACTGAAATAAAAGCTCGAAAACTGCAGAGTGCATTAAAATCATCTGGGGTGTTTCAGAATGCATATTCCTGGACCATCTCAGAAATCCTGGTCCAATACAGGGAGGTCTAGAATCTAATGTTCAACATGTGTCTAAGGCACGTCTGATTCTGGGAGTCTCTGAGCCACATTTTAATAAATACTGATTAAGAGTTAGTGACAGCAGGACATGATAGCTTTGAACTTAGGGTTCCAGCCTCCGAGACTTTGCTGCTCAATACACTTTGCCAAAGGTGCCCCTGGAGCTAGGGTTTTTGCATTGGAAATGGGGTTAGCATTTCCTTCTCTAACTCCCTCTGTCATAGGCCCATTGTGAGGATAAATGAAATAATGCAGGAGAAAGCACTTTTAAAGTGTAGAGTTGGCAGCATTGTTAGTGATTATGCAAATATATGCAAATGAGTGCCCGTGGGTGTGGCTGTTCACTTGGGAGCTAGTGCTGGGATATGTGCATATCAAGAAGAGGTGGGCCCATAAGGAAACTGGGAGAACTCCTGGGGACAGTTTTTGGTTGTAAAAGGGCTGAGTAAAGGGCTGGTTAAGGTAGGGGTGGGAATCCTTGACAGACGACCACAGACAGTGTAGAGGCCTTCCTTTCTGGGTTGCATGCTCTCAGCATCCAGGCTTCTGGCGATCGGGAATGACTGCTGTGGGAGAGGAGAGGGAAGCCCTGGCTTGTGCCTGGGTCCGAGAAGCAGGGTGTACCCCTTTGTTCTGTGATTTCTTGTCTATTCTGGAAGTCCTGGCTGGCAGCCCCTTTTTAGCTCATTTGGCCGGGAAAGCCTTTTATGATGTCTAGCCTCTCCATTCCTCCTCCCTAATGAAGCTGGAACTGGGGCTGAGCTTTAGTAAACCCGCCTTCCTTCTCATTAAGCAACCTGCTGTTTCCACATGGAAACAGTGCAGCAGGGAGGCTAGAGGTGAGATTTGAAGAGAGCCCACTGGCAGAGGTTGCCGGGCTGCCTCCAACTCCTTTATTCTCTCTCCAGTTTTTACCCCTTTTCCTTCTGCCCCATTTGCTCTCAGACATGTTCTCCAGGACTGCTGGGTCTTCAGGTGAGAGTTGGCCTGTGATATTTCCTGGGGCTGGCTATTTAGGGCTCCCCTATTCCAGAGCTGCTGAGACCCCAGGATTCCAAAGCTGTTTCTGTTCAGGAAAGCCATTGTCCTCCCTCCCTGTCATCCCTGGGAATTGATGCTAATTCCAGCCTCTCCTCCCTGACTCATGCTCTTCTCCTCTCTGACTCATAAGGCGACCTTGGGTTTCCGAAGCCCCTTTCAGTGGGAATTCTAATGGCTACTCTTTCACTCTAGTGTTGTTTTGGGTGGTGTGGGGCAGGGCTATGAAGAGGAAGGAATTTTTTTCTTTAAAATCACCATCTAAAGCCAGAGAGTCTTGTTTGCTTTGTTATTGCTGGGGCTGGACTCGCCAGACTTCTAAGGAGCCTCTCAGTCAGACTCCAGACTTCATAAAAACCAAGCATGAGGGGATTGCCCCTTTAAGCAAAGCATCCAGTTAGTGAGATCCTGACTCTACTGGATCACTTTTGCCAGGGAGACGCTTTGGCTGGACCAGGATGGGCGTAGTAACCTGCCTACGAGTCTCTGACACATGACTGGGGAGAGAGGGGTTAAACCAGCTTTGTCCTGGTTGATGGCTTCTGAAATCATAATCCATTAGCTCTGCCTGCATGGAGTGAGGCCAGGCGAAAACATTCAGATTGGTCTTTGTTTTGTGTCGTTTGCCATCCCTGCCAGGGACAGAGGGGCTATAGACATGTTTCCTCTTTCCCTATCTTGACCTAGAGTCAGTGAAAGAATCCTGGGGACTATTTTGATTGCTGTTGATCCCAAAGCCCTCTTTCTAGGGGAAATAAGCAGTTTCAGCTCTCAGTTATTCATATATAAGAATGAAATCATCCTAAAAACATCACCCCAGGGGCTTGTACCTGCCTAATTCTGGTTGGCCCAGGCTGGCAGATAGTTTAAACTAGAGTTTTCAGAAAATACTGGCTGAAGGGGGTGGCGGGGGGCAGTGTTGAGAGATCAGAAGGTAGGTGGGAGCAGGGGAGTCTGGATAGTCTGGGGTTCAAGTTTGGGGGTAGATACATTTAATACTGGCATTGGCCATAGCCCAAGATGAAAAAACATTAACTGCTTTTATCATTAACTTTAGAATTATTAACTTATGGAAGACTAAGACTGTTGCTGTAAAATACACCCTATTAGAAGGTTCCATGACAAGGTAGCAGTGTCTAAGCAGGATGTCTTATCCACACCCTGCAGGTTACGCTACATGGTGAAGCAGTTGGAGAATGGAGAGGTAAACATTGAGGAACTGAAGAAAAACCTGGAGTACACAGCTTCTCTGCTGGAGGCCGTCTACATCGATGAGACACGGTGAGGGAGAACTACAAACAAGTAGAAAGATACCAGATTGGTACAGTATTCAGAGAGAGGGAGTAGGATGGAGAGCTGGAGTTTGCGGGCAGTGACCAGGACAGTCGAGAGAGAGATGGTGGGGCAGATCGACTAGAGGTGGAGATAAAGAGACAGAAAAAGAAATGGAGATGCAGAGATAGAGATAAACACAGTAAGAAAGAGGGGTATAGCTCAGTGGTAGAACACTTTCCGAGTCTTTGTGGGACCCTGGGTTCATCGCTAGCCCCAGAAAAAGGGAAAGTGGGAGGAGGAAGAGAGAGAAAGGATACATAGGGGAGAGCTTCAGCATTGGAAGAGACCACCGTGTAGAATACCTCTCAGACCTGTGGTGCCCCATAAGGGAGCCACCGGTTACACATGGCCATTGATCGCTGAAAATGTGCCGAGGATGGATGAAATTGTATAAATAGATTATATGCTGGATTCCAAAGTCTTAGAAAAAAGAATGTAAAATATATCATTAATGTATTTTATGCTGATTTACATTGAAATAATATTTTGGAGGCATTAGCTTAAATAGAATTTAGAAAACAAATTTCACATTTTTAAACTTTTTTTTTACCTGTCTTGTTTAAAATTTCATATACGTGGCTAAGAATAGTTTTTTCTGAGTCTGCTGTGCAGCATCCACTGCAAAAGACATCCCTTTGCCTGCACGAATACTTCATCATCGGGGTGCTTACTGCCTCATCTAAGTGAGCTGTTTCATTACTAGAGTTGTCAGACAGTGATACAGAAATGCAAAGAAATAGCAAGAAGAGGGGGGCGGTCAGAGCCAAGAGCTGGCAGAAGAGTCACGGGGCAGGGGTGGGTGTGGCTGGGTATGGGGTCTCAGGCAGTGGGAGCACTGTGGCTTGTTCTCTCTGACTCCCCTTCTCAGGCAAATCTTGGACACTGAGGATGAGCTGCAGGAGCTTCGTTCAGATGCCGTGCCTTCAGAGGTACGGGACTGGCTGGCCTCCACCTTCACCCAGCAAACCCGAGCCAAAGGCCGCCGAGCGGAGGAGAAGCCCAAGTTCCGAAGCATTGTGCATGCTGTGCAGGCTGGGATCTTCGTGGAACGGTGAGGTTGTTGCACGCTCAGCCTCCCCCTCCCCCTCCCCGTGCCCCTGTTTTTCCTGGCACCCTGGTCTTTCATGATCCCACATGCCTGTGGTTTATCCCCATTGCGCCATTTGGTCAGATCCTGCTACCCAGGACTTTACCCCTGACTTCTTTACATCCCTCTCTCTCAGGATGTTCCGGAGAACGTATACCTCTGTGGGCCCCACCTATTCCACTGCAGTCCACAACTGTCTCAAGGTGATCCTTGGATTTTTGGAAAAGAGGTGAAATTTGGGGTTGGAATAGCCATTGGGACTTCCAGATTCTATTTCTGGTGTGATTTTTACCTTCTCTTTTAATAATGTTCTTGTGTTCCTTTAAATGACTTTTGCCCACTGTAAGGGCAAACCCCCGTCTTATCTCTCCCATACTGAGAGATACCTGGGCAGAAAGAGGCCTACTTTTCCACCTCTTTATTGTCCTGTTTCCCCAGTCTCCGTAATCATTGAAAAGTCCTTGAAATCTAATTTCAGTTCCCAAAGGGAGCTCCCCTGCCTAGTCCATTGTTTCTCCACAGAACCTGGATCTCTGGTGCTTTGATGTCTTTTCCTTGAACCGGGCAGCAGATGACCACGCCTTGAAGACCATTGTTTTTGAGCTGCTGACTCGACATAACCTCATCAGCCGATTCAAGGTTGGGCAGCATCCCGCCTCTGCCTCCAGAAAGGAGCCTTCACTTCTCATTCCTGTTCCAAAAGATTCCCAACATTGAGATTCCGTGGGCCATTCCCGTCTCAGGGTCCAAATCTCCCATTCTTTACCCCAGTCCAGCCTTACTGGCCCTTGCTGCAGTCCCAGCCTCTGACCTTATTGATTAGGGAAGGATTCTAGTCCAAACATGTTTAGGTTGGGATTCTGCTCCTTCCCTTTGACTCTCTTGACCCAACTTGTCCTCTACAGCTGGCCTCCGTTCATCTCCCCTTTCCACTCCTCTTTGTGGACTCTGAGGCCTACAGTCCAGGTGCTGTCAGCCAGTGCCCTTTGGGACTAGAGTCTCCACTTGTTTCCTGACACAGGAAAGAGGAATAAAACTGATCCCTCCCTTGCCTGCACCCCAGCTCTTGGCAGGGCAGGGCTGGGGCTGTGTGCAGGAGGAGGGTGTGTGTGAGCTCCATTTGCTCTTCAGCTTGGCTGCCCAGGGAGAGCACTCTGGGTTGAGGCTTCTCCAAATCCTGCACTAGAAGGGAGCCTCTTTTGGGAGGGTTTAAAGGCCAGGAAAAGACACTTCCACATGGAAACTGCATTTGGAAGATAAGGGGAAGGGGTTTAAGAGTTGCCATAGGTTACGTGGTCGGCACTCGGGCAGGGAAGTTGATGTTAGAGCTGAGGGAAATGCACGTTCTGAGTGGCCACAGAGAGAGGCCGTCCGGTGAAGGGCACTCTCCTAGCTGGGCTCTGGATAGTCACCCCAACCACCTCTGCATCACTCCACTGTGACAGAACCTTTCCTGGACATTTGAGCACCTCCTTTTCCAGCAATTCTGGAGAGAGTTTTCAAAACTTTCTTGAGCTCAGCTGAAATTTTCTTTACTGAGTTTCTGAGGCCAGTCCTGCTGTTTTGTTACTCTTCCTCCCAGTACTGCCCTCCCCAGGACAGAGACTAGCAGGGTCCCCTTTCCACATGGGCGCCCCACACTCTTCTTAGGAGTACTTCAAATGCCAGCTTCTCCTAGACTCCACCTTCTTACCTGGAAGGCTTGGGTTTGTCAGATCCAAGAGTAGCTGCCCTAGGCAATCAGAGAGGGAGTTGCTTATGGTTTCCCAGCTGGACTCCCCTTCTCCAGCTCCACTTTCTCTTCCTGGGCATGCAGCCCCTCCCTGCTCCTCCCTTTCCTTTTCCCTTTCCCTTCCCTCCCCTCCAGGGACGCCATGGCAACGCAAAAGCAAGGGCAGTTGTCATGGAAACAGTCCTTTAAAATCCCTGAATTTGGGGCACAGCCCTCCAGGGGTAGGGATGGGGGATGTTAGGGTCTGATTAGTGGCATGTCTCCTATGTCTCTGTCACACTGTAGCTCATCCCTACAGAAGCTTCCCCAGGTCTTGAACCTCAGTCCCTTTCCAGCCTCAGGGAGTCCAAGGACAGGAGTCTGGTGCCTTTTGAAAGAGGTGGAGATGCCCAACATGTATAGACAGGGCAGAATTGAGAGAGGCTGGATAGAGCTCTGGCTCCTGTGTATGTGTATGGGGTGGGACAGGTGTCAGTGTATGTGGAGGGGAGATGGTCAGAGAAGACTTCTCAGTGGAGTGGGTGACCCACTTCGTCGAAAGTGGCTGCTTTCTGGGTCATCTTATTCTTTCCTCCACTTCTGAGGCCTCTGCCCCTTTCTATAGTTTTGAATTTGGGCATGGGGGTGGGTGGTTGGAAGGTAGGAAGGAAGCTTTCTTTCCTTTCCTTAACAATCGCCAGGGAAATATAATTATAGCTACTCTTTGGAGAATATTTACTAAATATTCTACTTATCTCATTAAATTCCAGGTAGTTATTATTATCTTCACTCTATGATTAGGTATCTTAGGTACAGGAAGACATGTGACTTGCCCAGGGCCTCACAGCCAGCAGCTGGCAGAGCCAGGATGTGAGCTCAGATCCACCTGTGCAGAGCCCGTGCTTTCTCCCTGTGCCATGCTGCCTCCTACAGGACGATGAGATCGCCGATCTCAGCCCTGTTCTTTTCACTCCTGCAGATCCTCAATATAGCTCAATTTCCTTCTGCTCACTGCAGATTCCTACTGTTTTTTTGATGTCTTTTCTGGAAGCCTTGGAGACAGGCTATGGGAAGTACAAGAATCCTTACCACAACCAGATCCATGCAGCTGATGTTACCCAGACAGTCCATTGCTGCCTAATCCGCACAGGGATGGTGGTAGGTTCCCCCCCACCCCAAGGGCTACTGTTCTGTGACTCAGTGCTTTGGAACTAGGGAGTCCAGACTATAGTCCCAGTTCCATTTAAACAAAAATTTCCTCTCTCTTCCCTCCCTTTTCCTTCTGTACTGGGGATTGAACACAGGGCCTTCCCACTAAGCTACATCAGCAGCCCTTTTTCATATTTGAGACAGGATCTTGTTAAGTCATTAAGTTGCCCAGACTGGGCTCAAACTTGAGATCTTCCTGCTTTAGCCCACTACAGTGCTGGGATTACAGGAGCACACTATCATGCCTAGCTTCCCAGTTCCATTTTCCTCATTCTGGTTCTTTGGGTAGCCTTTAGAGTCAGATTGGCTTTACTCACTCTAGAAAGATCTCGGGTGTGGCCAAAATTCAGGAGTAGTGCTGGGGTGGAGAATGGGCCTTCCACATTCCAGGAGCTGAGATCACCCCAGAGCTGGCCTTGAAGAATGAAAGATGGGCTAAGTGGCCGAGCCTGTGTGCGGAGTCTTCAGGCAGTGACTAGCAGGGCGTCTGCCTTCTCTCAACCTCTCTCTCCCCCAGCACTGCCTGTCGGAGATTGAGGTATTGGCCATCATCTTTGCTGCAGCCATCCATGACTATGAGCACACAGGCACGACCAACAGCTTCCACATCCAGACCAAGTGAGCAGTGGGGACGCGGCATGGGTGGGAGGGGCCAGCTGGGGGTGGGGGAGGTCATCAGAGGGCCCCCTCCAGGGGGCTGGACCTGACGACCTTTGACACTGCAGGTCAGAATGTGCCATCCTGTACAATGACCGTTCCGTGCTGGAAAATCACCACATCAGCTCTGTGTTCCGGATGATGCAGGATGACGAGATGAACATTTTCATCAACCTCACTAAGGATGAGTTTGTGTGAGCAGGAGCCAGCTCTTGGCATCCCCGAGAGACCCGTCATTACACCTCTCTTTCCCACCTCCCGCACTCCCTGTCCAGCAGTGCTGGGAGTGCTGATCACTTGTCATTTTCTGTCCTTTCAGAGAGCTGCGGGCGTTGGTCATTGAGATGGTGTTGGCCACAGACATGTCCTGCCATTTCCAGCAAGTGAAGTCCATGAAGACAGCCTTGCAGCAGCTAGAGAGGTGGCCCCTGGCGGGGTGTTGCTGGGGCCAGGCCAGAGGGAGGGGTGTGTGAACTGGGTATACGCTGGGTAGCTGGTTGCCAGGTCTTTCTTTACCTGGGTGTGGAGACTGCTGGCTCTGGGCATCTGTGTGAGTGTATCTCTGTGGCAGTGTGTGTGTGTGCAAACGTGGCCTTGGGTTTATGTACAGTCTGGGCAGCTGGTCATTTGGGGGCCGTGTGGGCTCATAGTCTGATATGGAGTCACTCAGTGCATCTTTACAACAGGCTTACTCTGGAATGTTGGGAAATTCATTCAACTCTGCTGGACTTTAGTGTCCTTGTTTGTGAAATAGTGAAAATGATATGCCTCCTTTCACAACTGCTTGCCAGTAGTTCCTGCTCTATAGGGTTATTGGAGAGTCACATGAGGTTAAAAAAATGGGCAGAACAAATGCCATAGTTGCATCTAAGGCTTTGTAGAAGTAGGTGGGAGTATGTAAATGTGTATAAGGGAGAACAGACTGTTTTGTGTAACCTGAACAATCTCTGTGTATGGTGTCTGTGCAGTGCCATGGCCGGGCATTGTTGGGGGTATAACAATAATAATGATTATCATTATAATCAGTATAATCAGTATTGTCATTATAATCTGCTGAGCCCTTATTATGTGCCACTCTTTTAAATGCTTATTTTGTTATATATCACTTAATTTCAGAACAACTCAATATGTATTAGACTTGTTATTTCTATTTTAGGGCTTAAGAAAATGGAATGTGGAAATTTTAAGTAAATTGTTCAGTGTTACACAGCCAGTTTATTGTAGATGTGGGAGGATTCAAACCTGCACTTTTGATTCTCAGAGCCAAGGTTCTTAGCTGTGGTAACCTGTGCTGCCGCCCATGCTACCTGTGTGTGTGTGTGTGTGTGTGTGTGTGTGTGTGCGCGCGTGCCATGCACGCGTACGCGTGTCTGTGCATGCCTGTGTCTGTGTCCTGGGAGGGTGTTTGAAGTTGTGTGAAAGGATGAAGTTATTCATGTATGGGTCTGAGGGCATTTGATGGGAGGTTAGAAGATGGCTCAGGTTTCCTTCTCCTAAAAGATCAGTTTCTCTTTCCTTGCCACCTGCCCCAACCAGGATCGACAAGTCCAAGGCGCTGTCACTTCTCCTTCATGCTGCTGACATCAGCCACCCAACAAAGCAGTGGTCAGTGCACAGCCGCTGGACAAAGGCCCTCATGGAGGAGTTCTTCCGCCAGGTAGTGTGGCATTTTTGCCCACCCCCTGCCCATGGGGGCTTTCTTGCCCCTTTTGCTCTGCAAGTTCTCCTCTGCCCCTGTTTCATATCTTCATTCAGCCACCTTTTGCTTCTGACCTGACCCCAGCACCACTGTGGGATAAAAAGATCGCAGGTTTGAGCCCAGGCTGGGAAACTTAGCAGCTTAGTGAGATCCTGTCCCCCGCCCCCCAAAAAAGGGTGGGGGGCCTGAAGATACAGCTCATTGTGATGGCCCTGGGCTTAACCCCCAATACTTCAACCACCCCACACCCTGCAAACAGAAAAGCTACAAAACACAAAAGACAAAAAACATCAAAAAACGCTTTATCCTTAAAGCTTAACTGTGGTTGTCCACAGTTGCATCCAGTTACGCATCTTGCATCTCCTGGGCACAGGTGCAGACGCCTCTCCTGCCACAGCAACCCACTGACCAGTGGGTCTGAGGTGTCCTCTCTCTACAGGGTGACAAGGAGGCAGAGCTTGGCCTGCCCTTCTCTCCACTCTGTGACCGCACTTCCACTCTGGTGGCCCAGTCCCAGATTGGTGAGTGTCCTTTGCTACAGGGAGGAGAGGAACGGGGAAGGGGAAAGGATGCTGCCCAGGCCCAGGATTTCTCCAAATTCCAAGCCCACAGATCCCTCTTCTTGTAGAGGCAAGAATTCTGTGGTGGTAGAGAATGGGGTTCTGCGCTGGAAGGCTGGGGTGTAATCGTGGGAGTCCACTGGGCTCACAAAGACTTCATCCACGGGTTGCTTTCCCTCCCATTCTGTCTGCACCGGGGGTGTGGCTGTGCCAGCTCTCCTCACCTTGACCCTGTCCCACGTAAGACATCTCCTCTGCAGGTTTCATTGACTTCATTGTGGAGCCCACGTTCTCTGTGCTGACTGATGTGGCAGAGAAGAGCGTCCAGCCCCTGGCAGATGAGGACTCCAAGACCAAAAACCAGCCCAGGTGAGGTGGCAGAGTAGCCAGGTCTCCCGCTTCTGGGGAGGGATGTGGGACTCTCGGAGAGGACGGAGTCCTGGGGAGGAGGTACAGTTCTGGCACGGCTGTAGTAGGGCAGCAGGCTGCTCCAAACTTGGGAGCCCCTCTGCTGTTTGTCAGAGTGGAAGGATGGGACCAGAAGGGCATGGCTGCTCCCCACCACATTTTATAGGCGTGGTGCACACGCTTGTGCTCTTAACACTGAGGCAGGAGGGTCATAAATTCCAGTTCTGGGCAACTTAGTGAGACCCTGTCTCCAAATAAAACAATAAAAGGGGACAGGAATGTAATTTGGAGGTAAAGTTCTCCTGGGCTTGGTCTGCAGTACTGTAAAACACAACCAACACACACACGTACACACGTGTGTGCATGCACATGACCAACCCCAGAAAAACAACTTCGCGCTCGGAGGTAGAGTCCTTGACTCGCATGTACAAGAACCTGGGTTCAATCTCCAACACTACAGAAACAGTCCAAAAAACCTCTTTTCTGATTGTAGTACAGTGTACACTCTTTCTTTCCATTTCTTTCCTTCCTTCCTTTCTAGTACTGCAGATTGAACCCACCACCTTCACACTGAGCTATATCCCTAGCTTCTTTTCCAAATTTTTAATTTAAATTTTTTTTATTTCTGGGCTGGGGATTTAGCTCAGTGGTTCCATTGCCTGCCTTGCAAGCACAAGGACCCGGGTTTGATCTCTAGTACCCCAAAAAAATTTTTAAAAAAATTTCACCGAGTTGTTCAGGCTGAGCTCGAGTTGGTAGAGCTCCTACTTCCTCCTCCCAGGGTGCTGGATTAAAGGCATGTCACCACACTTGGCCATTTTAGTTGTCTTATTGCCTTTCAGATGTACTCGTTTTGATTTTCCTTCTACCAGGAGAGAAGGTGTGGTGAGGGAGGGTGGAGCAGGAAGGTGAGGGACAGGGACGTGGGGGTTATCTAGTAGCTGGAAAAAAGAAGGACTTGGCTTCCTAAATCTTCTGGCTTCCCATTGGCTCCACTCAGAGGGCTGTAAAGGTCAGTCTGGAGTGGACTGGGTCTCACCTCTGGACTGGGGGGTGGGTCTTGTTTCTAGCTTCCAGTGGCGCCAGCCTTCTCTAGATGTGGATGTGGGAGACCCCAACCCTGATGTGGTCAGCTTCCGCTCCACCTGGACCAAGTACATTCAGGAGAACAAACAGAAATGGAAGGAACGGGCTGCAAGTGGTGGGTGCTATTAGGGGTGCCGTGGACCTTGAGGGACTGGCTTCTAGAACAGTAGTAGGTTCCTTTTTTCCTAAGTCCTCCGGCAGCTCTTTGCCTCCTAGAGTTGGGAATGGAGCCAGTTAGACTGAAGTTAGGTCACAGGAAAGGCTGACTAACTGAATGGCCCAGACTATTCCAGAACAGGGGCTGGAGAGAGCACAGGGACAGACACAGGTTATCCCATAGACATTGTGGTCTGGGTACATGCCCTTGTCCATTTGGGTAATGTGGTGGTTCTGGTTTTTCCTTTGGGTGGGGGTTGTGAGTTCCTGCAGGGTCAGAGAGGCTCTTCCAGTGGGGGTGGGAGGAATGGAGCTCAGTTCAGAGGAAGGGCAATAGAATGCTGCTCTCCACATACTGGTCCTGGGGAAAACACTCCTTGGTCTGACCTCAGCTTCCCTTGTATCCCTCCCCAGGCATCACCAACCAGATGTCCATAGATGAGCTGTCCCCCTGTGAAGAGGAAGCGCCGCCATCCCCCGCGGAAGATGAACACAACCAGAATGGGAATCTGGACTAGCCCTGGGCTGGCCCAGGTGAGCAGGTCTTGGGACAGCAGGGAGCACTGTGTCACTATGGCCATCTCGGGGCTGCAGAAGGTGTGAGGGTCTCTCCTGCTTGCTAGCCAGGCAGTAAAGTGGAGGAAGTGAAGGCAAAGAACTGAGGGGGGGGGTGTGGGTGGGAAGCAGGGAAGTCCTTTTTCCTCTGGTCCCACAGACCGGCAAGAAGGATAGACAGTAGCAGGCAAGGTGGCCCCTTACTAGGCCTTGTGAGGGCAGGGAAGGTACACACACAGGGCACAAGGCTCAGGGCGCCAAGGTGAGCGTGACTTCTGTCTCAACCCTGCTTATGCCCTCGCCTGGCAGCTTCTGTTGGGCATTTCTTTTTGTACTGGAGGTAGAACTTTGGAACCTTGCGTTTTCGAGGCAGGCGGCGGCACCACTGAGCTAAATCCCCAGCCCCTGATGGGCATTTTTTACAACCATACGTGGGGCTGAGTCGAGACCTGGCAGGATTTAGAGAAGGAAGGTCAGGAGATGACAGCAAAGATCCGAGCTCTGAGCTTCTCCCTCTTTCCTCAGGTCCTCACTGAGTCTGAAGTATTTGATGTCATTAGCACCATCCATCAGGACTGGCTCCCCCATCTGCTCCAAGGGAGCATGGAGGTCGCAGAAGAGACAACCCACCCGAAGGCCAAACGCCAGAGATTGTGGGGCTGGGGGAAGGGCTCCTCCCCACCGACACCCATTGGGGTGCACTTTAATTTCCTGGCAGCAAGACTGGGAAACTTCAGGCTCCCAATGGTCACTGTGTCCGTCCCCCTGTCCCTGAACTCCCCTCCTGGCCTGATGGCTGCCTGGGAGAGGGACCTTCCTGAGGCTTCCCAGGGCCGAGATGCCAGCCCCCTGGGCCCTCCCAGTCCTTTGCCTCCAAGTTTCTAAGCAATACATTTTGGGGGTTCCCTCAGCCCCCCACCCCAGATCTTAGCTGGCAGGTCTGGGTTCCCTTTCTCCTCCTCTGGGAAGGGCTGGAATTGGGTAGAAAGCTGGGGTTTTTACACCCTGTGTGTGGGGAGGGGAGGGGGTTCCTTCAGGGCATGGTTCTTTTCTAGAATGGGGTGGGGGTGGGCATCCCCATTACTCCAGACTTGCACTGCTTTGGCCCCGTCCCTGGCCTGACTCCCTGCCATCTTCTCTCTCTCCCGTGCTGAAATGGAAGAGAGGAGCCATTGGGACCAGGGTCTGAGGGGGGGCCTTTCCTGGGGTCCTAGAGAACTCGGGGCTGGTCTGGGCTCCTGGGGCTTGTCACCTGCCCTGGCTGTCTCAGCCCATTGACTCTTTCTTCTCCTTTGGAGCTAGGAGGGGCTCCCATCCGACCAATGTCTGTAAAGTGCTTTGTGGTCTCCCCAGCAAAGCACCTTCAGGATGCATTTTATGAGCACAGGCAGGAGAGTCCAGCTGGGTTGGGTCTCCCGTGTATGGGGAGGGTAAGGTACAATCGCATAATCCCGTGTTGCTAACAGAGAGGTTCCTCTCTCTCCCTCCGGTCTCCCAGAACTGGCTCAGCTGCTGGTACCAAGCAACTCCTCCCTGGGAAAGCGGCGGGTACAAGGCAGGTGTGGGAGGGGCTCAGGGCTCTGCTGTTGTGACCTCTGGAGAGAGCCCAGCCAGGCCCTTTGCCCCTTCTCCTCAGGCCTCCTCCTTGCTCCCATCTTGCCCCTGAAAGGCCAAAGTCCAGGTGACTGCCGCCTCCTCTCTTGTAAATACCAACCATGCATCTGTACAGTGGGCCCTGTTCTTGTGAAGTTCATATCCATGGCCTCTTAGACCTGCCACCCTGAAACTTGTCCCCATCCCAGTGGGGCAGAGACGCATGTGACTCACCCCTGCCCTTGGTCTCCCAGGCCCCTGATATAGCCAGAGATCAATAAAGAAAGGAGACTGGGCTGTCTGTGTCTGGAGGATCTTCTCGTCCACTGTCTTTCTAAAACAGATACAATCCTGGTGAGGTGTACTCTTGTGCAAGCTGAGGCCTCCAGAGGAGGCCTTGTCTGAGGGCAAACGGTAGTGCCCAGCAGAAGTACGGCCTCACACTTCTCCTGGGCTGTGCTTTTCTCTCTGTGCCACGCTGCTGCTTCAGCCTGGAAGGCAGATGAAACTTGCCTTCTCTCCTTCCTGTCCTCCTCTACTTGGGGAAAATCAGTCAGTGTCAGGACTGCCGTAGGACTGGAGGACATTTCACCTGTGCTTGGTTTTTGTCTTACCCTGGTCTTTCAGTACCTGGAACAGAGGGGAAGGCAATCCTACTTGTTCCCAGCAAGGGTCTCTTAGCAGTCACTGTGCTCTCTGTCCACTTTTGCTCATGGAGCGGATTGAGGGAAGGTGGTCTCAAGGTGGAGGATGGAACGCATGACTCCCCCACCCCTTCATCATGGGCCAAGGGCCAGGGTGCACCTCCCTCCTTCGTCCAGCAGATGGCGCCCATAGCATCGTCACAGCTGTAGGGCACAGGCTCCAGGGCTCAAAGCTGCAGGGCAACCCTGCCAGGTGGCTGGATCTTTCCTCAGAATCCAGAACCTGAGGCCAACCTTCCTTTTTGGCACTCTAGAGGTCAGTCGTCCTACCTGCCTGACCCGCCCCATCTCTCTTCCTGTAGCAAGTAAAGGCAAGGTCAGGGAGCTTTTGCCTAGCAACCCTATTTCCTCCTTCCTAGAGGCAGCTGGGTAAGAGGGGACAGACAGGAGGGGAGGCAGAAAGGATTCTCCAAGCTTGGAAAGAAGGAAAGTGCCAAGGACCTAACACCAAATTTATCACTTTTTAAAAATGAGAGATTTTCCCCAAAAGTGAAGTAAGAAATCACATATCCAGTGTCCATGCATTCCCAAACTGCAGTTGCAATGCCAGGATGCTGCTGCCTCAGACCTGTTGTAGGGCAAGAACAGAAGGGGAAGTGACTGAGTGGTCAGAGGTTCATTTCTGCCCCCCTGGTCTGCCCAACCACCCACTTCTTCAGGAAGCTGGTTCTGGTGTCAGGTAGGACTCCAATCCTTGCCAGCCTGTGCAGGGGGAGTGAGGATTGCAAAATCAGAGCTCAGTCTTCTCATCCATCCTGCATCTCCAGGCAGGACTACTGCCCACTCAGCCTGGGCAGGGAAGGATCTCCCTTTAGGTTCCAAATGTCCTTTACCAAATAAATCCATGGCCTGCTCCTAACCCCTGCTCAGGAGCCAGCTGTCCTATATGAAGTCCAACTTCAATCCTTCCTATGGCAGCTTAATCCCATTTCTCTTGGTTTGCTCGTCAGGGAGGCAAGTCCTCTTACCTTAGGAATATTTCAGTGGCAGAAGCTGGTCCTTTGTTCCTCTTTTCTGATTCCAAACATTAGCCCCGTGTCCTTATCTAAGTGCTCTCCTGCACACCCGGTGGTCCAGCCCTGGGGTCTTACCGAGTTGGCTCCCTGGGAGTCCAGGGGCGGTATATGGATTGAGGGATCCTCTGTGCTGGGCTCCTCACTGCTCCTCTCCTGAGTCTTAGGGCTGAGTCCTGCAAATTCTAAGGAGGGAAGATGGGGGTAGTCGGGAGAGGGCGTTGGAAAGAAGGAATTGCTGTACCCTAGGCCAGTGACCCCCGAGAGAAACCCACATGGGAGCAACGTGGTGGGAGCAACAGGGTTTTCTCTGACCACAGTTACTACTAGAGACTCACGACTTTTTATCTGTACACTGAAAAAGAAAAGCCTCTAAAAATGTGAACAAAATTGGGCTACAGTGTGTGGCTACGCTTGACCTGAATTGATAACGAGGCTATTTTTAGTCTTTACCCCACTTAGACTTTTCATTGGATTGTAGAAATACTAGTGTGTTTGATTATTAGAGTACTCTGATATATATATGATATATAGTATATCACTTTCATAAAATCAGACAAATTCTGAATTCTGCAATGCATCTGAGAAATGGGATTGTGGACATGGATTAAAACCACTGTCACCACCAGATTCCGTTTATTACACACTTTGTGTCAGTGCTCCTGAGCTAAGAACCAGACTCTCTCTCTCTCTCTCTCTCTCTCTCTCTCTCTCTCTCTCTCTCTCCACACACACACCCGAGTTA
>NW_022900927.1:20764547-20770761 GCF_012274545.1 Fukomys damarensis
CTCTCTCTCTCTCTCTGCACACACACACCCGAGTTAAGTTGTTCAAGGCCTCTTAGCTGGCTAAGTGGCAAGTGGCACAGTCGGGACCCTAGCTTGTGAGTGCTTTTCCCAGGATGGTAGCTTCTCCCATAGAGCTGCCATAGGGATCTCGGGGGTCCCGGCTGGGAGGGCTCAGTGTCCTACAGTAGGAAGAGGTGAGGGTTCAGATATGTGCAGGTATGTCCATATCCCTGAGCTGGCTTTTGGCTATTTTAAGACCCCTCCTAGGCCCAACTCTACCCCCTCCCCCAGTGGGTGTCTTGCCTCATACTGGGCTTGGGAACAGAGTGCCTGGGGCCCTCTCCAGCCTGTACGTACGCTGTGCTGTCCCAGGGGTGCCCAGCCTGGACTCTGCTCCTGTGTCTGAGATCCCAGGTGGGCAGGACTCCTGGGTCCCTGTGCTCTCGGCAGCTCCTTCAGGCTCCTCTCCTTGCTTCTGTTGCCCCAGGTGATGTTCAACCATCGTCTGGAGCTCTGGGGGCACAGAGAAAGGGAGGGAACACTGGACGTGACTGCCCAGAATCTCTCCATCCAACAACTGCACACACTACTAGGTGTGTAACTTTCCCATCCACTGAGATACGGACAAGGAGGGGACATCAGCCGGATAACAGAGGTTCAAAAGCTAGACTGTACAAGGTAGTTCTTTCAAAAGTAAGGGAGGCATAGGGTAAGAACTCTGAAGAATACAAGATATTCCTGACTTGCTGGGATACGTGGTCTCCCCTGGGGACAGGAAAAAAAATTCCGTTTAGATTCAGAAAATATTTGAGCACTTTCTGTGGCCGTGCTGTATGCCGATGAGTTCACACATATTATTTATCTGATGTGACTAGATGGTGTTCAAGGCTGGGTGGGGTAGGCAGTTTCTGCAGAGCCTCTTGCTGGCTGGTGGCAGAGCTGGGGTTCTAGCCCTGTCACATAGCACCAGCTGCCCTCTAAGAGGGGGTTTCAGGGACCACCCAAATGGCCTTTCCAAATGGGCATCAGGTCTACAGAGGAAAAAGGGATGGGGACCAACCTTTCATTGTGGGTGTGGCCCGTGTCATCTTCTTCCGTTGGTGTGGAGACATTGCCAGAGTAGACTGTGGAGGACACAGAGGACAGATGGTGTCAGCCATTCCTGCCAACTCCTCTGCCTTGCCACACACTTTTGGATTGGCTTCAGAAAGAAGCGGGAAGAAAATTCCTGCTTTCTAGACACTTCCACTGTGGTGGCAAGGAGACTTTGTGGTGTGTGTGTGTGTATGTAAGCATGTGTCTAGGCCCCACTCATGTACCTTGTGTGGGGGGCTGTGCAGGGAAGGGAGTCAAAAAGTCCTACAGGTTGGGTGTAGGCTGTTTTATTTGCTGTGGCACTGGAGATCAAATCCAGGCCTTGTGCAGGGTACGCAGGCACGCTACCACCAAGTTACACCTTCAGACTCTGGTGGGCAAGGTTTTGAGGAAAATCCCCAAGGACCCCGTGGGTTCCCCAGGCTGAGCTGAGCTGGGGGACAGCTTACCTTGAGAAGTGGGTTGGGGATCCGGTCTTCATCCACTTCTGAGGGGAGCAGGAAAGGAGAAGGCGATAAGGCCAGGAAATCCAGGGTCCCAAAGAGCTGACCTCCTAAGGTGTAACTGCCTGTCTCCTGATCTCTCTGGAAAGTTGGCCGCCTGGCTGCCCCAGGCCCACGCCCTCCTGCTCCCCTCTGCTCTGTGGGCTGGCCTTTCATCCTCTGCCTTTGTCCTGGACTCCTGCCGATCTTCATTTACATCCTCGCCCTTTCCTTGAAGTTGCTGAAGGCAGAATCTGGAGTCTTTCTGCTTTCTTTCTTCCTCTGAAGTATCCACTTCTCTTTCTCTTCCTCCCCATTCCCCCATCCCAAGGCCTGAGCCCTGCACAGGAGAGGCCACTGATGGAGAACTGTGCCAGGGTCCAGGCAGGTACAGTCATTTGCTGCAGTTGCAGGGAAGCTGGAGACCCATCCTGAATTCCAATCTAGCTCGTTAACCTGACCACTTTTTCTCTATGTCCCTGTCAAGCTCCCTTGATATTCTCGAAGACCTTGTTCGTTTCCCAGACCCTGACTGGGACACTGGTGACCAGAATCCCAGCTGCTCCCTGAGCTGTTTCTAACCTTCCCTTTCCCTTGGGGGCCGTGCAGATAGCTGATGGAGGCGGTCCTTCCCCCTCACAGCTGTCGCTGCCTCTGGGGGAGGGGGCAGCAGCATCTCAGTTGCTGGAGAAACCTGGAAGGTTGTTGCCGCAGCAACCTGCACTCAGTTGACCGTCCCAATTCCTGGGTGGCGGGGTGAGGAACCTGGTCCCCCTCCTCTTCTTAGCACTGTTACCTTTTTCCAAAAGCAAAAGAAATTCTCCTAATTCAGGTAGCTAGCACTTCCCTGTTTTTGAGGTGGAGGAGATTCCTAACTCCTAAGATCTACTTCTTGTCTTCTATTTCACACCCATCTGCTCTTGCTGGGACCCTGCTGTCTGCAGCAGCTCCCAGATTCTCCCACAGCAACTACATGACCCATCCTCTGGTTACCTGGAGATGACTGGTCACTGGTCAGCACGAGGGTGGCAGGTGTGGGGCGGCGTCTCCGAATCTGGGTTGGGGTAGGAGAGGCAGGGGAAGTGAAAAACACGGGGAAATAGCTGTCAAAGTCCACCCAATGCTCCTTGGTTACACAAGGCAGCCAGTCTACTTAGCTGTAGCCTTAACGTGGAGACTTTTTTTTTTTTCAGTTCTGGGAATCGAACTCAGGACCTTGCACTTGCCAGGCAGGCGCAGTGCCACTGAGCTACATCTCCACCCCCCACTTAACACACCTCAAAAAATACCATATTACACTGGACCTGCTATCCTAAGGTGGGCATCCTTGGGCTCATCTGTTCCTTTGAGGAGTGCTACTCCTGCCAACTCAAAAGACCACCTCCTCTCCCTGCAGGTCCCCCTGCTCTTCCTACCCCACCCCTGTTCCCGCCCCAGCTCTTCATCTCAGCAGCTTTATCTGCTCTAATGCATTGATTTCTGGCCTGTTGTCCTTCCGTCCACCCTGGATCAATAGTCAGAAATATCCTGAGAGGGCACAGGGCTTTCCCCTGGCCTCCCAGGCCACCCCCTCAGAGACATTAACACTTTGTGGGTCAGCATCTGCAGAGAACATCTCTCCAGCCCACCCAGGCCAGGGTGGGACAGCTCAGGGAAGGAATGTCTGAATTTGCCTACTGCTTTCTAAAGTCCTCCTGAACTTTGAACACACTGGCTTTCTAATTTGTCTGGGAAATCCTTGTCATGACAAATATAATACAAGGAAGAGCCTTATGTAGGACACTGGCCAGGGCCTAAAGGTTAGCTGAAAAATTTTTATCCTGGGCTCCTGGTCCCTTTCTAAGAGATTAACACGTGTAGCTGAGGCACTGCGGGGGCTTTGACATTCCCCCCACCCTTGTTCTTTTTTTGTACTGCTGATAAAGTTGACTGTTGTTGAAGTCAGTCCAAGGACTTCTGGGATGTGTGGTTCTTTCCCTTCTTGGGAAAGCTTGGGGTAGAATAGCATGGAACAGTTAGGGATTGGAACTCCTGCAGCTCCCTCCAGGGCAGGAATGGGGTTAAAATTATGCAGGGCTGAGAAGAGTAGGGTGGGGATGCTAAAGATCACATCTTTGTCTTTGCATATCCATGGTTTAGTATCATCAGTGCTGGCAATGGAGGTTGGGAAATGGAGAGACACTGCCCTTCTCTGTGCCTAGAAAGTGGATACCAACTATAATAAGAGGGGCTATTTAAGCTAGACAGAGATGCTCTCCCCAAAGAAAAAATAGCATGGCAAAACCAGAACAGGGTATTTGAGGGTAGGGCATTGTTCCAGGAGAATCCAATGACATCTGTTTTGAGTGACACTTCAGGGTTCCCAGCAGTGCCCAGCCTGTATGTGTGTACACATGCACGCACTGCTCAGATGTTAAGTGTGAGTTGTCTGGCTATTTATTCCTGGTGCACATGAGTGGAGGGCAGGCAGTGTGGCACTCATGCTTCATGCATGTGTGGGGGGCATCTCTTTAGGAGGAGAGGACTCCTCCTCAATCTCTCTCCTGCCATGTTGGGGAGTACTGGCCCTACAACAGTGGAAGAGAGGGTTAGGTGGAGTGGGGATTAGGGGCTGGAATAACATCTGAACTGGGATCCCTAGGAAACTCCAAATATGACAAAAATGAACTCTGAGAGGGCAGCAGGGCTCTATTATCTTGCACAGGTCTCTTACTCACCCAGTTCCTTGCCTTTGACAAGATTTGAAGCCTTCAGAGCCCCTGAGAACTATAATATCCTACAGTAGGAGGGAGGAAAGTCAGACTTGCTGAGGCACCTGAACTGGTAGTAGAGTCTCTTCCTTTTTTGCATCTATCCCAAATTCTAGTTCTCAAGGACACATGGTACCTTCACTTCTGATTCATTTCTAAACCAGCCATGCCAACGATCTGGTGATTGTGGGCAGCCCTCTACCCGCTGTCACTCTGTGCAGGGAAGCTTCAAGTCCTTTCACCCTCCCCTGTGGTTCTGGGTTAGGAGCTCCTGCCAAGTCTGGAGCTTCTTGCCTACATACTTGGTTACACAGCAGGAAGGGCTGAGGTTAGATTGCAGGTAGACTTTCAGGCAGATAAGACACAGATTCCAGAAGATTGGAGAAAAGCAGGCCTAAGTCCCAGCTTTTTTTGCTCCTGGCTCCTTATGCTCCCCACCCAGGTCCCCAAAGCAGCTGGCCTACACCCTCCTCCTCCCAACACCCAACACACACCTACTACATCTGCCTCCTAAAACACAAAACAGAAGCAGGTATCAGGCCCTACCGGTGGGTGGCAGTTCTCCTTGGAGCCCCCAGCCCCCACAGCCCACACACTTGGGCCCTTTTTCTGGAGTCAGAAGTTATCTTAGCTTGTCCCCTATCTCTGGGCATAGGAGCCCTTCCCCTGAACCCCAGGAACACTCCCTATGATAGGAGCTCTATGAGGGGCCACCACAATCCTTCCTGTAGTCATACCTTAGAGGTCCAGAGATGGCACTCACCCCAGGCCAGGGAGGGGAGGGACACACAGGCATCTTCCTCGACCTCTGCCTTGGGAAGCTAAAGTTACTGAGAGAGCACCTGCCCTTTCCCTTCACATCCAGACCTTATTCTGCTAAACAGCTGGAGCAACAACAAAATCTCCTGCCTGTCCCAAGAGGTCACCAGGTTATCCAGTTGTGGAAGTCCAGCCACAGCCTGGGGGCTGGTGTGTGTGTGTGCGTGTGTGTGAGTGTCGGACCCAGCCCTGAACTTGTGGGAACTGGGTGCTGGGTAGGAATGGGAAGGTCTAGGAGAATAGACAGAGAGTACAAAAAGAGATGGAGCAATGGGCAAATATGCAAATGTTTGGCGAACAGGCAGTAGGTAGTAACCCTCTCCACACACGCTCACTCTCACTGAGACACACACTGCTCACACACTCTCACACACTGCTGCCTCTGCCAGGCTGCTTGGAGCTAAAAATAGGCCAGGCCAAGAGGCTGGGCCAGGGCCCTGGACTCCCACCCTGGAGCCAAGGCCCTCACAGTCCCTTGCAGATCCCTCAGCTTGGACCCCAGTCCCTGGACAGCAACCACCTCTGGGCCCAGTGTCATTCCCTCCATCCCATGCCCACGCCCTACTCCAAAGGACAGGAGTTGGGAATCAGGATCCACGTGCTCAGACTTGCAGAGGACCGGAGCCTCAGGTCTGCAGACCCCACCACCCCTCTTCCTCAAGCCCCAGGCCTCTCCGTTGGCCTCAGCACCTTCTTGTTACCACTCCCAGGCAAGGTGCGCCCCCAGGTGGGAGGGGACAGGGAGAGCTGGTTCTCCTCTTCCAACTCCCACAGCGCCAGGCTTCCCCCATCACCGACCCCCGCCCTACCCTCCCTTCAGCGCCTCCACCAGCTCAGAACTCCAGCGGGGGCTGACTGGGTGGAGCAGGCGAGCTCGCTGACTGGGGGAGGGGTCGTGTCCTCAGACAGGTCCCCTCCTCCGGAGCTGGGGAGCAGAGAGCGACCCTTTCAGAGACAGACATCGCATGGGCGCAATCGTCCTTCGGTTCGTCTCAAAGAAGCAGATGGGCGATGAGCTCCGACGGTGGGGGAGGGGACAGGAGGACCCCCCCCCCAAACTGAGCACGA